>NW_028141967.1:10159085-10822835 GCF_025532165.1 Camponotus vicinus | reverse complement strand
CATGTCGACTGTTATCGACTAATTGTTGATTGTTGACTGTTGACTGTGCTTGTCTTGCGAATACGTTCGTGACCCAGTCAAAAGATAGTTCAAAGCAATCGACAAAAGATTGGTGATATTGTGCCGACGAGAAAATAAATTAAGTTAAGAATAGATAATCAAAATGTGTGATCAATTAACCAAAAAACGTAAGCGAAATTTTTTAGAAGCTTGGTTTAGTGATGATCGATATAAATCTTGGATACGCAAAGTACCATCCGACGATAGTCTTTATTATTGTAGTATATGCAATAATAATTATTCGTGCAATTCAACACTATCAAGACATGCGGATTCTGCGTGTCACAAAAATAATATTAAGGTAAATACGCTAACTGATAATAATAATAATGTTGATTCGCCAATAAAAAAATTGCGTAAATCAAAATTTCAACAAAAATGGTTAGAAATTCAGCAATTTAAATGTTGGTTACGTGAAGTGCCACATGATGCAAGCTTATTTTTTTGTTCGATTTGTGATAAATCTATCGCTGGCGGTTTATGGCAAATCTATCGTCACGCAGAATCTAATGTTCATATAAATAAAGAAAAAAATTATATTGAAACAAGAGTTTCGAATGAGGATTCAAATATACAAATTAATGAATCACTTTTATCTTTTGATGAGCGTAAGAAATCAGCGGAAATCAGATATGCCGCATTAATTGCCGAGAAAAATATTCCTTATCAAACGGCAAAAGAAATTCTTAATTTTTTCCAACATATAGGAAAAGATCCTAATGTGTTGAATAGTATGAGTATGGGCCGAACAAAATGTACAAATATTATTACAAACGTTGTATGCCCGGTTGAGACTAATCGTGTTGTCAATATTATTCAAAACACAAAATTTTCGATATTTATCGATGAAACATCTGATCTCACTAATAATAAATGGATGACTTTTTTTGTCCGATACGTGATCCGGAGACATTAGATGTTCGCTCGCAATTAGTTAAATTAATAAATATTGATGCCAAAGATTCAAGCGCAGAAAAGTTGTTCAATGCATTTAAAAGTGAAATGTGGAAATTACAGATACCATTTTTAAATATTGTTGCCCTATCATGCGACAATGCTTCCGTCATGACAGGGAAACATTTATCGTTTAAAAAAAAATTGGAAGAAATATGCCCACATGTTTTAACATTTTCATGCGCGTGCCATTCCTCCGCATTAGCAGCGCATGCTGCTTGTTCCAAAATGCCTGCATATTGCGATGAATTTTAAAAAAAAATTGCAAAATATTTAAATAGCAATCCAAAACGAACAGCTATTTTTCGCGAATTTTGTGAATGTTTCCAAGAAACAAATCACAAAATATTAAAATTATGTGACACACGCTGGCTTTCTCATTATTTATGCATCGAACGACTTCTTGAATCTTGGGATACAATTAAATATTTTCTTACTGAAATGGTTGCGAGTGAAAAAACAAATTCTGGAAAATATTTATTATCTATGACGAACAACATAGAGATAAAAGCTTATTTTCTTTTTTTAAAATATGTTTTAAATTTTTTTAACGCATTTAATGCATTCTTTCAAGCGTCAGAAACGAGAATCCATTTATTGCAGCCAAAATCTAAAAACTTTCTTTTCCAAATCTGTCGAAATTTTATAAAAGAAGAATATTTAAAACCATTTTCTTCAAATATTATATTCTCATTAAAAGAAAATCAAAAACCTATTAATGAAATTATTTTGGGATCAGATTGTGAGGAATATCTGAACGAATTAACGTTGAAAGATCACATAAACATAGTTAAAATTGTTCGAGAGAACTGTTTAACATTTTATGTGAGTGCTGCAGAAAAAATTTGTAAAAGGTTACCTATAAATAATGAATTTTTATTAAAGTTACAAGTTTTTCAACCATCTGTAAGTTTATTCGATAATAATAGACAAACATCATTTGATGATGTTTCTCTCGTAGCTAAAACTCTCGGCGGTTTTGATGAAGATGCTTTAAAAAAAGAATGGATTGCATTAGCATCAGACCTTACAGTGGAAGAAAAACAATTTTTCTAAATTAAATTTTGACAATATGTGGAAAGCAATTTTACAACGTCGGCACACGAATAATGTTCCTAAATATTCCAATTTAACGAATATTATAAATACTATTCGAACGCTTCCGAATTCTAATGCCGATCCTGAGAGAATGTTTTCTCTTTTGAACAATTTAAAAACGAAAACACGTAATAGCTTTTCAACGGTTTCCGTTAATGCTATTTGTGTGTTTAAGTCTGCATTAAAAACTAGAGGAGAAACAGCTTTAAATATGCTCATTAATGAAGAGCATTTATCTCTTATGTCGGCGGATAAATTATATGCCGCTAATAAAAACAATTTAAATGTCCATGCGGATGCTGACGTAGCAGGCCCTTCCTGCGATAAATAATTTTAAAATAAATTTTTATATACACTTAAAAAATAAGTGTGTAAAGATTTTTAAGTGTGTAAAAATTTTTATATACACTTAAGAAATAAGTGTGTAAAGATACACACACACACACACACACACACACACACATATATATATGTATGTATGTATGTATGTATGTAAGGAAATGTGAAATAATCTTTTGACCTTTTATCAATTAGAAAATTGATTATATTTTATTATTTTATTATAATTTTATTTTTTATTTTTATTTATTATTTATCATTATTTTATTATTTTATTTTAATTTTATTTTTATTATTGTTCATTTGTTAAATTTTTTACATTTCCTTTTTAACGGAAGAGACCACCACCTTCTCGCGGTTTCCGTTGAGCAACAAGATGTACGTCATACATTAATACAAAATAATAATAACAAAATACAACTCTATTAAAATAAATTTAAATATTATTTTATTACAATTATTTTTTTAAAGAAATTTCTTTTTAATAAAAAATTGTATATATTGGCCAAGAGTGGAGAAATTTAGATAAAAATTGAGATAAAAATATGTTAGATAAAAATTTAGATAAAAATATGTAAAATTTGTTTTTGTATATGTTATATTCTCTTTTTTAAACAACATATAAACTTTTATAAAAAAAAATCAATAGGAAAATATTATGTGTGATAAGTATCGCTGCGATACTTGCAACGATGCAACTTGCATCGCCAGCTCGAGATTTCGAGGATCACATAGCTATTGTATTCAGAGAGATAGATAAGATACAATAGACCTCTCAGGAGAGAAGGGGACACAAGCTAATCTATCCGTCTTCCTCTGTAAACCGAAGATGACCGAACGTCGAGCGTACACGGATGAGAGCTTATGCCTTAGTGCGCGAAAGTGGTGGGGATACAAATCGTGCCGCCGCTGGACGCAGCGTGTGCAATCTGGTAGCCTTGCTCAACCGTGATGTTTGCAGCGTCCATCTTCTTGTAACGATGCACTCCCGGCATCGTTACGATTCCCGGCCGACCATCCGCCGGAAGCTACCGCCCGGCGACCACCCGTCGGGCAAGGGCAAGGGCGCGGTGCGCCCACATTTTTTAAGCTTCAGGAACAAAACCTGGGCCGTATAACGGCCCAGCTTTAAAAAACCGACCGCCGCCGAGGGCCGCCGACAAGGCCCGAACATCCGGCGCGCGCCAGCCCGCGCTCGGCATCCCCGAACCCCTCCGAGCGGGCCCGAACCGATCGACTCCGAAACCCCCGCTCGGTAGGGGTAAGTCCGTATTACGCCGACGCGAAATAATTAGCGCGATATAAAAAGACGAGATCATAGACGCTAAGATCAGATCTGTCCGATCACCGCTCCGAGCTCGTACAGCGAAGAGAATCCGATCCTATCAGCATCCTAGAAAGCACTCAAACGCAAACAGAAGGTGGAGTGAACTCCGTCTCGGCCGAGAGATCTCGGTTTTGCCAAGGGTGCAATACCCGAACCGCCAACCGTGCACGGGCCAAATCCCGGAGGTGGAGAGCGAGCCGCCCCGAGTCGAGAGATCTCGACCCCGTACATACATCCTACACCAAACCGATCCCCGCGCCGCGGATCCTGCGTACCGATCTTGGCCATACTACCAGCCGAGCGCCTCCGCAACAATTATTTGCGAAATCAAGGCTCATTGCAATTGTGCATCTCGCAATAAAAGAAAACGATCGCCGAGCCGAGCGACGCTAGTTAAAGCCGATAAACCGAAAGGGATTTAAATCCCGGCCGCCTGAGGCTACCGCGTACAAACTGTAAACACGCGCCGGCCGACGCGTGTGCAACGCATACGCGCGGTCATTGACCGCAGACATACGCGAATAATTTCAAGCAGACGATAACGGCGACTTAGGAAAGTCGCGCATACGAACGGATCGCGAAACACACACACACACACACACACACACACACACCCACACACACACACCCACACACACACACTGTATTATTCATATTAAATAAAGAAAAACACATTCAAGACATAAATACGTGCAGCTCTTCTTCTCCCGCACCGCGCTTCCCGAACCCTGCGTTTGACTGACTATCCAGCCCGAGTTCGCGGAAGTAGATCGTGACATTCTTCAAGTTTTCCACCATCCGTGCGATGCGACCTTGAAGTTCGACTTGGCCGCGAATCAGGCTCTCCATGTCCATGCTCATCATGCAAGTTAGATCGCGCTGGATTTGGAGCTACTTCTGTTTTTTCTCACTTCACTGTATTTCACAGCACTACATTAGCACAAGCGATCCGGCTCGAAGGACCAGAAAATGATGAGGATCGCATGTTTTGTTTGCGTGAGTGGTGACGGGAGCGGATCAGAGAGAAAAACAAGCGCAGCAGATTGAAAAGTTTAACGTTGACCCTTTATTAACGCACTGAGCACAGACGGTTACAGACAGATTTTTTAAACGCGTGTTGTTTCTTAGTATCGCAAGACTCTAAGTGAACTTGGGACGACGTGCCAGTCGCTCTCGCGTGATCTTGGCGGGCCACCGCGCATGTTGTGTAGACGCGACCGAAGAAAGAGACGTGATCAAGCATGTTTTTATTTGGTAGAATTCGAATTAACGGTCGCGCTTGGATTATTTGTCGTAGCTTTGAACAGTCATATACAGGGCGATCCTGAAAAACGTTATGTCTTTAAAATGACGTATTCCTGACACCATTCTAAGACAATTTTTCCTTTACCAAAATTTGATTTGAAGCGTAGTTTTTGAATTATGAGCAAAAATAGTTAGTAAATCACGCGTCGGGTACAGAAGGCAGGCAGGAGCGGCGCGGCGTGCCGCGAGCGCGGGCGCAGCTGACCGCCCGACGGGTGATTATCACCGCATGAGTCGCTAACTATTTTATCTTATAACATAAAATTATGCTTTAAATAAAATTTTGGTAAAGAAGAAAATGTCTTAGAATTACGTCAGAAATACGTGTTCCTTAAAATAACGTTATTTTAATAATGAAAAGTTGTTCCGGATCGCCGGCCGTCCGACGTTGCAATCAGCTGATTGCTACACGCGATGTGTGTATGGCGGAGTGTGTGCGTAAGAGAGAGAGAGAAAGAGAGAGAGAGAGAGAGGGTAGGAGGGACAGACATTCTTACACACGCACGCACTTTTTTCTCGCTCTCTTTCTCTCTTTTACGCAACACTCATACACTCTCTCATTCAGTCTCTCACTCACACTCTCTCGGTCACTCACTCACTCACTCACCTGCTTACTCACTTGCTCACTCACCTTGTAGCAGCGTAGCGAATCTTCATGCTATGTATTGTTGTTATCTGCTGCACGGTTATGATTGCTAGAGATGCGCGACACATCGAAATTTTTTCGATTATTAATCTCACACTCGATTGACACAATACAGATTACACGATAACGAGTTTACTGTTTATTCACTCACTATTGATTTATCGATACCAAAAATTACTTTCAAAGAAACGCGAATGCAAACAACACATGACTCGACGCGAAGCGACGGACCGCGGAGACTGCGCGACCACAAGAGTTATGTTGCCAGAAACGCGACACGCGACATCTAACAAACGACTTGCGCGTGGCGCGTGATTGACGCGAAATAAGACGAACGATCGGCTAAAACCTTCGCATTGCGAATGCGGTAGAAAACATGAAACGTATAATGACATACTTAAAAAATTAATTATTTATTATAAATAATAACTATTTCTAATTATAATAAATAATAATTATTTATAATAAATAATAATTATAATAAATAATAATTATTTATTATAATTAGAAATAGTTATTATTTATAATAAATAATTAATTTTTTAAGTATGTCATTATACGTTTCATGTTTTCTACCGCATTCGCAATGCGAAGGTTTTAGCCGATCGTTCGTCTTATCTCGCGTCAATCACGCGCCACGCGCAAGTCGTTTGTTAGATGTCGCGTGTCGCGTTTCTGGCAACATAACTCTTGTGGTCGCGCAGTCTCCGCGGTCCGTCGCTTCGCGTCGAGTCATGTTGTTTGCATTCGCGTTTCTTTGAAAGTAATTTTTGGTATCGATAAATCAATAGTGAGTGAATAAACAGTAAACTCGTTATCGTGTAATCTGTATTGTGTCAATCGAGTGTGAGATTAATAATCGAAAAAATTTCGATGTGTCGCGCATCTCTAGCAATCATAACCGTGCAGCAGATAATAACAATACATAGCATGAAGATTCGCTACGCTGCTACAAGGTGAGGGAGCAAGTGAGTAAGCAGGTGAGTGAGTGAGTGAGTGACCGAGAGAGTGTGAGTGAGAGACTGAATGAGAGAGTGTATGAGTGTTGCGTAAAAGAGAGAAAGAGAGCGAGAAAAAAGTGCGTGCGTGTGTATGAATGTCTGTCCCTCCTACCCTCTCTCTCTCTCTCTCTCTCTTTCTCTCTCTCTCTTACGCACACACTCCGCCATACACACATCGCGTGTAGCAATCAGCTGATTGCAACGTCGGACGGCCGGCGATCCGGAACAACTTTTCATTATTAAAATAACGTTATTTTAAGGAACACGTATTTCTGACGTAATTCTAAGACATTTTCTTCTTTACCAAAATTTTATTTAAAGCATAATTTTATGTTATAAGATAAAATAGTTAGCGACTCATGCGGTGATAATCACCCGTCGGGCGGTCAGCTGCGCCCGCGCTCGCGGCACGCCGCGCCGCTCCTGCCTGCCTTCTGTACCCGACGCGTGATTTACTAACTATTTTTGCTCATAATTCAAAAACTACGCTTCAAATCAAATTTTGGTAAAGGAAAAATTGTCTTAGAATGGTGTCAGGAATACGTCATTTTAAAGACATAACGTTTTTCAGGATCGCCCTGTATATCATATATATCATATTGATCATAATTTTCATAAATATCATATTGTTCATAATTTTCAATCCAATTCATTTTAATTAACCTGTACATTGTCAACAATTTTGTAATAAAAATATTTTCACTATTAAGTATAATACTTTTTTACTATGAAGTAAAATTATTATTTATATTACTTATATTAATTACATATTAATTAATTATATTATATTATTTATATTATATTACTTATTATTTATATTATATTATTTATTACTTTTTTTATTATTAAGTAGACGTATATATTATTAAATTGCAAAACATAAACATACTTCTATGTATCAATTGATGATTAATCTGTGTAAATTATCTTATTAATTCTGTCAACTTTTCCTCAAGTCACCTTCGAACCACACTTGAGCGATACGCAATTTTTCCCGACTATTAATATGTACACGTGAGATTTTTTCTCAAGTAGTGATTATTGAAATGCAATAAACACAGCTCAAGCTGCATCTCAAGACAAACTTCCTCTGAGGCCCGTATTTATAGTCGTTTCTCAAATCTTGTCTCAAGAACGTATCAGATGAGATACTCAGATTGGAGTTTTGTGTCTTGAGATACGAACGGTTCAATAGTTACATTTTGATTAAAGATCACTTGAGACTGTACTCAATTGAAAAATGGAATAATTACTCACATGAAATTCGTCTTGAGATTTAAAATATTGATTAAAGCAGCGATACGCGCTTGTTTGTGTAACCTTTTTTTAAATAAGTGTCATAAGTGAATACAAAAGTGACAGAATGTCATCGACACAAAAAAAGAAAAATTTTACATCTTTTGAAAAAAAGTTTTTACTTGAATGCATAGTCAAGTACAAACATGTTATTGAAAATAAAAAAACGGATGGCAGTTCCATTAAAGCCAAGCAAGAAGCATGGCTCAAGATTGCATCTGCTTTCAATGCTAGCACTTATATTAATGAAAAGGTAATTATTATATATAATAATTTATATAATTGTATATAATAATAATAATATAATAATATAATAATATTGTGTGAGATTGCGGCAGATTCTCTCCCGATTGGGAGACGGCGCGACAGGTGACTGATTAAATTAAGTACTGAGGTTTAGACAACACAAGCTTTATTCGCGACAGCGTCAATATAACAAATTGTACAGAGTAGTAACGGGCCACGTGTGAGCACGATAATGGCGAGAATGTTTCTTGCGAACGACTGCGAGTGAAAAAGCCGCACAATAATGACACGACACCTTGATGAAATCAAATGATCACAATAATAAGCGGAGCACCGCGTGTAACTCCGTATGAGCAGATCTCGCGAATGTTCAGCTTCGGTCGAGGGTCGAGTTGATCCTCGCGGCCGGAGCTACGCTGTTTCGCACTGGTCGTTAATCTGCACCGAATAGAAGTACTGACTCTCGCGCGTTTCTGAATTGCCTTGATGTAAATGAAGGCGACAACGATGCGATGATAATGTTCGTCACGTCTAGCGAAGCCCGGTAACTATTGACGGAGATTTTACCGAAGGGCGACCTTTCGAGATTTTCAGCGCTTACACGTGCCTCTTGCTGCGGTACAAGACTCTTGTGTGTATGCTCGGCACGGGGAGGAAGGCGAAAATCCGTGCTCGCGAATTCTTATCGGCTAATGATTGATTGCCAGCGCGATCAATCGACCGCGAGATTGGCTAATCGACAGGATCAAGCGAAATACTAAGCTGACGACATCCGGCGCGGGGCGGAGCGCTCGCGGTTCGGAGTATCGAGCAAGGGTGGCGCCAGCATTATCGAATTGATCCTGGATCCGCGACAGCTAAACAGCGGCGCTGAATCACGCACGAAACACGTGATTAACAGGCGCCCCGTCATGTAATTCGAACAAGACGGAACATACCGCCCGCCTCGGATAGTATATCCGAAAGATTTAAATCAGAATGGCGCCGCCCGCCCTGACGAGGTTGATTGATGCATGAGTGCGCGACTTAACATTACATTTATTTACATTTATAACAACCTATTTACAAAGAAACTCGACAACTGAAATTAATCGTTCTGTACATAAGCAGAGTTTCATCGTGGAATGTCATCCGAAGACTCATGGATAAGATTTACATCAATCGGCAGAAAGCACAATTTTGTAATGGCTCGTTTGTATTTTGAGCGAGCTGTCTTGACAGTAACTACCCGAACTAATCCATCGCTTCCAGGATGGCATTCCTCGATCCTCCCGAGCTCCCAGACACAGGGAGGCGCTATCGGATTGCGCAACAGTACTAGGCGCCCTACCTGGGCTAATTTTTGCACTTCACGCCACTTTGGACGGTGTTGCAACGTGTGCAGATAGTCCTGCGACCATTGCTTCCACAAACTATCGCGCATTTGACGGATGAGTTGCCATCGGGGCAGAGAAAGATAGGGATGTATGTGGGAGGAGGTCGGACGTGTCTTTACGCCCATTTGATCAACGAGCGACAGAATCCATCCGTGGCAACGGCATTGACGCATATCCTGTGGAGAGAGCATTCACACATTTTTCAGCCTAACGAATAATTGCTAGAAAACAATATTCGCAGACTAGAAAAATATGTGAGGCGCAAGTGGCTGGATCGGGAATCGAACCCGAGTCTTTCGCTTTCCAGGCAACTGCTCTAGACCACTGAGCTATCCAGACCTCACACCTAATGCTGCTTTTTAACACAGTGATATGCGACTCCAAAGCGATGTTGGTATCTTGCTCGATGGATGCAATGCTGATTGCCATGGAGGATCCTTGAAAAGGTCGCTCGCTGACCAAATAAGTGCCGGTGGAGGTATTCGCGTACATGCTGGCTTCCGACTGGCCTTCCGTATAAAACGGCACCGACGAGCACAACGCCGTAGAGTGACCACATCCCCCAAGATCCCTCTAGTATATATTAAAATCCCCACTGTACCAAATAGCAGTGGCGGATGGACCCTAAGATAGGGCCGGGGCAGGCCTCCAGTATATAAGACGCGTTTCCTTTTCGTCGAGTAAAGACTCTTCGGGCATACTCACAAGCGAGGAACCAATTAGAAAATGGCTCGGAGTGAGCGCGTGATAATCATCGTAATTCTCCGACATTTGCCCGAGCGGCCGTGAGTTTAAGCACGCCTCGACTTTACATAATAATGTGCTCATCTCTTCGATGGTGAGCGTATGAGCGCCGATTACGCGTTTTAGATGAAACTTAACGCTCCGAACGCAGGCCTCCCATAATCCACCGAAATGTGGAGAGGATGGAGGAATGAATCTCCATTTGATGCCTCTCTCAGCGAATTTGTTTAAGAGATTCGGATCGTGAGTGGCCGAACGCCACGCGATAGCGAGTTCGCGTTGAGCGCCGTGAAAATTCGTTGCGTTGTCCGAGTACATAGCGATAGGAACACCTTGACGAGCACAGAACCGATCAAAGGCAGCCAAGAAAGTCGACGTCGACAAGTCGCCTACTAACTCAAGATGAGTCGCTTTGACGGTCATACAGATAAATACCGCGATATACGCTTTTCGCGATTTGTGTCCTCGTCCAGGCGTCAATCGTATTTGAATAGGTCCGGCATAATCGACTCCACAGTGAGAAAAGACGCGAGCAACAGGGCGAACTCGATAATCCGGAAGATTGCCCATCAACTCGTGAACGACTGTTGCCTTCTCACGAGTGCAGGCGATGCAACGGTAAAGAACTGAACGTACGGTTTGGCGAGCGCGTAACAACCAGAATTCTTCTCGAAGCATTGACAGCGTTAATCGCGGCCCGGCGTGCAAAGCTTGTAGATGAATGTGACGTATAAGAGACGAGACCAATGGATGCGATGCGAGCACGATTGGATGCTTCGTTTTTTCTGCGAGTTCGGAATGGCAGAGCCGGCCGCCGACTCTAATTAAATCATCGTTGTCGATAAATGGATTTAAGGAAGCTAGTTTGCTACCTTTTTGCACGGGCTGACCGCCTTTTAGAAGTAATAGCTCTTTCGAAAACAGTTGCTGTTGAATATACTTCAACCAAAATTTTCGCGCGGAGTCGATATCATCTGGTTCTAGCGACAGCGATACTTCGGTGACTTTCACCTGAGCTTCGTGGTTTGCCAGTTGCTGTAACCGGCGAGACCGAATGCGTTGCGTGAATCGAATTACATATGCGGTGACTCGAAGTAATTTCGTCCACGAAGAAAACCGCGTCATCAATTCCCATTCGTTGGGTGTTTGAGCGATATGTACATGAACGCGCACGTCCGGCAGCGATTCCGCTGATGCGGAGGCAGTTTCCTCCGGCCATTGAGTCGACGACAACTTAAGCCACGCGGGGCCTTGCCACCATAATGACTGTTCTCCTATGTCGGCCGGACTGACTCCTCGTGACGCGAGATCTGCAGGATTTTGCTGTGAGGCAACGTGATGCCATATTGCGTCCGGAAGTTGACTTTGAACCTCGTGGACCCTATGAAAACCTTCCAACGAGAGGGAGATTGTTTGAGCCACGCTAGTGCGACTGTGGAGTCTGTCCAACAGTGACAAATCATTGAAGGAGTATCGAGCAGAGATCGCACGAATACAATTAAGCAAGCTAATAATACTGTCGCGCACAGTTCCAACCGCGGAACAGTCATAGGTTTGAGCGGAGCTACTCTGGATTTCGCACTTATCAACGTGATTTGGACTGAGCCATCGAGTTTGATCAGTTTCAAATAAACGACAGCCCCATACGCGGTAGTAGACGCGTCAGCAAACCCATGAATTTCCGCTGAAACGGTATCGGACCCGTATTCGGTCCATCTTGGAATTGACACCGCTCGTAGAGTTGATAGGTGCGCGTAGAAGTTACGTCATGCGGCAAACAGCTTCTCGGGAAGCACTGCGTCCCACTCACACCGCGACGCCCACAATTTCTGCAGAAAGATCTTCGCGGTTATGACGACGGGGGCTAGCCACCCGAGTGGATCAAAGATGGCAGCGATTGTAGATAAAACGGCGCGTTTTGTCGCAAGAACATCGCTCGACAGCGATATCTCAAATTGAAACGCGTCAGAGTGTGGATTCCATTTGAGACCCAGGACTTTGAGCGAATCGTCCGTTTGAAGGGTCTTGGATTGCGCGAGACCGTGATCATTAGGATCGATGTCCGCGAGTAACGAATGATTGTTGCTTGCCCACTTGCGAAGTTGAAAGCCTGCTCTATTGAGTAAGGATACAAGTTGATCCTTTGTTTGACGAGCGAGCGGTAAATCGTCCGCGCCAAAAACGCAATCATCAACATAAGTGTTATGTTGAAGAACTGGCACCGCGAGAGGAAAGGCATCGCCGTCATCGACAGCGAGTTGGTTTAAGACGCGGAGAGCCAAATAAGGCGCGCTTGCTGTACCGTAAGTCACGGTTAGCAACTGATAGTCTTCGATTGGAGCGTCGACATCGGATCGCCAAAGAATCCGTTGATAATCGGCGTCGCGTTGATCAACTAAAATTTGCCTATACATCTTGGCAATATCCGCGGTATAGACATAGCGGAATTGCCTCCAGCGCGTAAGAATCGAAGGCAAGTCGGTTTGTAACTTAGGACCGATCATAAGATGGTCGTTTAGCGACAACCCATTTGAAGTAGGCGATGATGCATTAAACACGACACGCAAATGTGTCGTGGCACTGTGTTCTCGTATGACTGCATGATGAGGAATGTAAACAATCTGATCAGAGGGGTGACGCGGAGATGGTACCTTCATCATGTGGCCCAATTGTTCATATTCTTGTAAGAATGCGCGATATTCGGCAGCCTGTTCAGGCCGTGCCTTTAAACGACACTCTGCACGAGTATACATAGCGAGAGCCGTCGGCCTTGATTCACCGAGGCTCAATGGACGATCCGTTTTGAACGGAAGTCGAACAATATATCTCCCAGTCGGAGATCGAGTATGAGTTGATGCGAAGTGTTTCTCACATCGCATATCCTCCGGAGAGATATGATTCTGACGAGGGAGCTCTTCAATCTCCCAAAAATGCCTCAATTGCATATCGAGGTCAGCATGCACTGTGCAGTGATGCATCGACAAAGAAATGGATGCGGACTCTGGCGGCGTGGGCATAGGTCCGGAGAGAATCCACCCGAAAATGGAATTTTGTGCGACAGGTTCCTGCGGAGATCGCGATCGAATGCCTGATCTAAGTATTGATCCGTAAAGGTCAGCACCGATAATGATATCGATAGGCTCCGAGCCCGTCGGATCGCTGTCGGCCAGTTTGAGCGGGCGCAGATATTCCAACTCTGCGAGAGATTCCACACGCTGCGGAACATAATTTGTAAGTGATCTTAATATTAACGCTGTTACTGACAACGCGGGACCTGACATATCGCGAGACGAGACGTCAATCCGCGCTGCTTGTTTGGCGACGGAAGCCGCACCACCGACGCCCGTGATAGATACCGAAATATGAGAGCGCTTAAGTCGCAAGCGTTGCGCTAGTCGCTCTGAAATAAGTGTTGTGACCGAGCCTTGGTCCAATAATGCACGCACGACATCCTTAGTGCCGGTCGCGCCACTAACAGCGATCCAAGCTGTCGCGAGTAAAATGCTCGTTTTAGAAAAGTTAACGCGTGAAACGACGTGCGTATTTATCGAAACGGGTTCATCCGCCTTCGAGGTGCTTGCGGTTGGAGAACTCCTTTCGTTAACGTTACTCGTTTCGAACTCGTGGAGAAGAGTGTGATGCTTCTGTTGACACTGTCGACACGCATGCTTGCTTTGACAATTCTTTCGATTATGTTTGGTACTCAGACAATTGTAACAGCAACGAATTTTCTGAGCCAACTCTCGACGTTCGGTAATCGATTTATTCTGAAATTCCGGACACGCGAATAATAAATGCGGCTTCTGACAAACGGGACATTTCATTGCACTTGCATTTGTTACATGACTTTGCACCGACAGCTGGTTCGAATTCTTACCTTTACTTAAAGGCAGAATGTTCTCAAATGCGCGGATACGCGATGCTAGAAACTGTTCGAGACTGTCGAACGTGGGATATTCGGTTGTATCTCCGAGCTGCAATTCCCACGCCTTTCGAGTTGCCTTATCGAATTTTTGAACCAGCAAGTATACGAGGATGTCATCCCATTTATCGACAGCACGCCCGAGATGTTTTAAAGCTTTAACTGCGACATTCGCTTTATCTCGCAAAACGGAAAGCGCGACAGCGGATTCGGAATTAATTTGCGGTAGCGATATCAACGCGTGAATATGCTCATGCACCAAGCGTCTTTTGTTATCGTAGCGCGCAATTAACAAGTCCCAGGCGACCTTGAAATTCGAATCGACTAACGCGAGATTTCGCACAACATCGAACGCGGCGCCTTTGTAAATATTGCAGGCGGTTTACATTTAGGAGATCGCCGTTATCGATTATCAATGCTTTGAACTGATCGCGAAACGATTCCCATTCGCTGAAATCACCTGAAAATTTCGGCAAGCTTATACGCGGAAGTTGAAACGTTGAACGCGATGTAAATACGTTTTGACGTTGGCTTACGATGGATGAAGCATCTGGAGTGGATGTTGCTTGCGGTTCCAGTTGCGCTTCCCATTCGGCCATGTAATCGGAGGCGGCATAATACGCTGCCTCACATGTGGCGAATTTGTCCTCGGTGAAGTATTTGTGGGTAGCGACGAAGTCCTCGGTTGCGAGAGCGAGCACCTTGGCATGCGTATGCTCGTATCGAGCATAATCATCCTTCAATTTTTGTAGGCGGTGGCGCACGATTCCGTACGTGAAATTGTCTTTCCCGATCTTTTTGAAGTTTTCCAATGCGCGAGTAATTGATTTGAGCGTCACCTTTTGTTCGGCTAATAGCCCTTCCATCATCGCTAAAAGGGTTAACTGCGACACTGAATGAATATAAGTACGATTGCTCATACTTGCGCACTGTGTTCCGATCGTGAGGGTTCCGCGGAATGAGTGTCACTGTCGTGCGCCGATCCGGCTCGAAGGGCCAAATTTTCTGTGTGAGATTGCGGCAAATTCTCTCCCGATTGGGAGACGGCGCGACAGGTGACTGATAAAATTAAGCACTGAGGTTTAGACAACACAGGCTTTATTCGCGACAGCGTCAATATAACAAATTGTACAGAGTAGTAACGGGCCACGTGTGAGCACGATAATGGCGAGAATGTTCCTTGCGAACGACTGCGAGTGAAAAAGCCGCACAATAATGACACGACACCTTGATGAAATCAAATGATCACAATAATAAGCGGAGCACCGCGTGTAACTCCGTATGAGCAGATCTCGCGAATGTTCAGCTTCGGTCGAGGGTCGAGTTGATCCTCGCGGCCGGAGCTACGCTGTTTCGCACTGGTCGTTAATCTGCACCGAATAGAAGTACTGACTCTCGCGCGTTTCTGAATTGCCTTGATGTAAAAGAAGGCGACAACGATGTGATGATAATGTTCGTCACGTCTAGCGAAGCCCGATAACTATTGACGGAGATTTTACCGAAGGGCAACCTTTCGAGATTTTCAGCGCTTACACGTGCCTCTTGCTGCGGTACAAGACTCTTGTGTGTACGCTCGGCACGGGGAGGAAGGCGGAAGTCCGTGCTCGCGAATTCTTATCGGCCAATGATTGATTGCCAGCGCGATCAGTCGACCGCGAGATTGGCTAATTGACAGGATCAAGCGAAATACTAAGCTGACGACATCCGGCGCGGGGCGAAACGCTCGCGGTTCGGAGTACCGAGCAAGGGTGGCGCCAGCATTATCGAATTGATCCTGGATCCGCGACAGCTAAACAGCGGCGCTGAATCACGCACGAAACACGTGATTAACAGGCGCCCCGTCATGTAATTCGAACAAGACGGAACAAATATAATAATATAAAAATATAATAATAATATAATTTATGTATAATTATATATAATAATTATTATAAATAATTTACATTATTATATATAATTTATGTATTACATTATTATTTGAGTAATTAATTTTTTACATATAGGCTACAGACAAACAGTTGCAAAGATTATGGGCAAATTTAAAACAACGCCAACGAAGCGAACTAGCTAAAGAAAGGCAACATAGAATTGCCACGGGTGGTGGAGAAGCTATTGGGGATGTAGAAATAGATCCCTTAATAGAAACCCGCATTTAATTATGGAAATTCCATCAATTAATGATTCCGACAATCTCCACCAAACTGATAAACGTAAGAGATTATTGTATATTAATATTATTTATCTTTATGATTATTATAATTATTATTAGTATTGTAACGAGCGGTTTTCCGTATACCGCGGAATCTTAATCGTATGGATAGCCGTCGGATCCAGGTGGCGGAGATATAATAATGCGATTACGTATCGGTGTGTGTGTAACAAAGGTGTTTATTGTGTATGTGTGATGTACAATTGTGAGTGTGCGTATTTGTGTGATACAGTGTATGTGTGTACGTGTGTATATATATATCTATTTGCGCGCGTCGGCTGATCGATACTGGCGATCTATGCAGGCCGAGAAATTACGGAAAGCCGGCGCGAAATAATCGCCGTTTATAACTCGCGTATTCGCTCTTTATTTTTGCGTCCGCGTTATCAAGTTCGGCCGTGGACGTGTCACGGATCTTGTACAAATAGCCGTTCGCACAATACTCGTTAACGGTAAGAATGCAATTTATATTATGTGCGAGATGCGCTCGCACGATTCTCGGCACGGTGCGCTCGCGTTTTTGCGACTTGGCGGCCGCGTTTTTGCTGCGTTTTTGCCGCGTTTCTTGCCGGTGGTGTTTACGGCTCAGCTGATCGGCGCTTTAAAGCCCGGCGGTGCGGTTATTTAATTTCTAATTATCTTTCCCCGATGAATGTAGGGTTTCGGAAGGCGTCGCGACGCTAGCAAGCGTCGGAGGCGGCTCAAGTTCCACCCCGAAATAGGCGCGGCGTCTGATATTTGGATCTCGGTTCGAAGGCGATCTCGAAGCACCGATATCAATCGGTTGAGGCAGCATTCTCACTACCTTCTGGCTTTGGATTCGCAAGGATTTCTCTATTCGCTTTGCTGGCCTTCTGACTAGCTCGGCTTGCTGAGAAGGATCGGAAGGATCTGAATTTCTATGCCGCCGAGACCCCGTTTTATACCCGGTTAATTACCCGCGCGCCGGCGTGTTCGGTAATTACTCCCACCGAGCGGCGGTAAAACATCGGAGCGGTTCGGGTCCGCCCGGGGGAGTTCGGGGTGCCGAGCGCGGGTTCTCAACTGTCGGCTCCCGACGGCAGTGTCGCGATAATTAATCATCGCTTTTCCTACCCGGATGTTTCCTATTTCTTAAAAATGGGCGCACAGCGCCTCTGTCTTTGCCCGACCGGTGATCGTCGGGCGGCAGCTTCCGGCCGGTGTTCGCCGGGAACGATGCATTTCGGGGTGCATCGTTACATCACCCCCCCGCTAAATAACGCCTGAATTTGAGGCGTTGGCCTGTTCTTCGGGCCTATCGTATGCGCCGGTGATAGCGCAATTTGCCATTGCGGCTGAACCGCAAGATCCACTGCCCGTCTGCGATGCGTGGGCGGTATCGTCGGGACACGTGTACCGCGAAATGCGGGACTTCGAACATCAGGCCCGATTCGACCTGGACTCGGATCGGCGGCGCAGGGATTGGACCCATCGGCATTAGCAGCTCTGGTTCTGCTGCGGTGGCTGCGGCAGTTGAAGGGCCGTCCCTTGCAGGTGGTGGCGGTTGGCGCTCGTAGGGCCTCGGCTGACGGCGTCTCGGCGGCGGCGGCGGTGGTGTTGCCAGGAAGGCGGCTTTCCGGGCGTTTTCGCGATCGAACCGCTGGATCACGATCCCGACTCGCGGTGCCCGGGGCTTCTCCGCTGGCTGCTTCGGTTGTACGGTCGGTGTGGCCTCGGTCTTGGCCTCCTCGGCCAAGTAGGTATCGATAGCGGCTACGATGTCGTCTTGTTCGCTCGACATTTTGCTGCTTTGTGAGCGTAAACTCGTTTGTTTGCGGCGTCGTCATCGCTGTCGGTGGGGATGAGGTCGTCTTCTCCAGGATTGTTTTTGTTTTGGGCCGTTGTCTTGAGATCTTGTATGTGTACGTGTCGAACTCACTTTCCCCGCTTGCTCCTCAGGTCGACAATTACGGGGGACACGTATTTCCTTACCTCGAACGGCCCACCATATTTCGGTGCTAGTTTTGCGTTAAATGCGTCGGCTTTTTTCGACAGCGGGTGCTCCCTTTTTAGCACCCACTCCCCTAGCTGCGGTTTCCAGGCCCGACGCCTCAGGTCGTAGTATTTCCGCTGGCGTTGAAACGCCTGGGCCAGGTTGACGCGCACGAGCTCATATGCCTCTTGCAACTTCTGGTGCATCGCGTCCGGTGTTTCTGGCGTCGTATTTTGTTCCTCAGTTTCGGCGAGGCGAGCTCTCTCCCGTGGTTTAAATAGGCGGGCGTATACCCGGTTGCGTCATGCACCGCCGTATTATATGCAAACTGTAATTCCGCCAGATGTTCGTCCCAGGTGCGGTGATCCCTGTCCACGTATTGGCTGATCATCGTCTTGATTGTTCGGTTTGTGCGCTCCACCGGGTTGCAATGCGATGCGTATGCCAGGGTTGTTACATGCCGGATTCCGCTTTCCGCCAATCGTTCCTCCAATTGCTTGGAGCGGAGTTGCGTGCCGTTGTCCGTGAGGATGGATCCTGGGCGGCCGTGTTTCAGGATCACGTGGTTCGTGATCGCCTGGGTCACTGCATCGGCCGTGGCACGACGGAGAGGTACGAATTCGGCCCACTTGGAGAATCGGTCCTGCATGGACAATAACCATGTATGGCCTCTCCGGGACCGTGGTAATGGCCCTACTAAATCCACGGTCACTTGCTCCCACGGTCGCGTGATGTTGGTCGCGTGCATCTTCCCGGCTGGTCGGTGTTGGGCCGCTTTATGTCTTTGGCAGTTTTGGCAGGCCTTGACGTAGCTCGCCGCTTCGCGGAATATTCCGGGCCAGTAGTAATGCTCGGCTATTCTGGCGATGGTCTTGGCGATTCCCAAGTGCCCGGCGATCGGGGCATCATGAGCCTTTTCGAGCACCTTCCTTCTGAGCGGTTGTGGAACACATATCTTCCACTGCTGTGCCTCCGGTGTCTCTGTAAAATCGAGGCTGTGCAGCACATGCTTGTAGAGCCTCCCCTGTTCGATTTTATATTCTTGTCTCGAGGCAGGATCGTCCTTCACCTCCCGGAGGATACGCTGATACCAGCGACAGCGTGCGGTGCGAGCGGCACAGATCTCGGGCTGGCGCAATAGTGCATCCGCGACGCGATTCAGAGTCCCGCGGCGGTATTGTACCTCCAGGTTGTACTGCTGCAGTTCCAGTGCCCATCGCCCGAGGCATCCAGTGGGCGAGTCGATTTTCCGTAGCCATTTCAGGGCCTGGTGATCCGTTACGACCGTGAAGTCGTATCCTTCCAGATAATTACGCATCCGTCGGATGCTCTATATGACGGCGAGACACTCAAGCTCCGTCGCGCTATAGTTTCTTTCGGCCGCGTTGAGCGTTCGACTCGCGTAGGCAATAACTCGGTCGCCTTCTTCATAACGCTGGGTCAATACGGCCCCGAGTCCGGTACTGCTGGCGTCCGTTTGTAAAAAGAAACGTCGCGTGAAATCTGGGCAAGCGAGTACGGGTGCGGAAATTAATCGCTCCTTGAGAGCGCGGAACGCGATTGTCTCCTCGTCCCCCTATTTCCATCGGGCGTTTTTACGCATTAGCTGTGTCAGCGGCTATGGTGGAGAAATTTTCGATAAACCGTCGATACCATGACGCCATTCCGAGGAATTGGCGGATCTGCTTTATGGTTGTTGGCTCTGGCCACTCGGCCACGGCGCTGACTTTTTCCGGGTCAGTTCTTATTCCGTCCCGTCTCACTACATGTCCCAGATATTTTAATTGCTCGACGCAGAATTTACACTTCTCCGGGTTCAGTCGGAAATGCGCTTCCCGGAGTCGACGGAAGGTTTCGGCGAGCAGCTCGATATGTTCCGAAAACGTTCGGCTAATGACGATTATGTCATCCAGATATACGAAGACGTGCGGTTCGAGTTCTGGGCCGAGAACGGTATCTAGTAGCCGTTGGAAAGTGGCGGGTGCCGAGTGTAGTCCGAACGGCATGACGCGAAAATGGAAAAGCTCCTTTCCGGGTACCGTGAAGGCGGTAATTGGCCGGCTCTCAAGTGTGAGGCGGCACCTGCCAGTACCCGTTTTTCAAGTCGAGAGTTGATAAGTAGCGGGCTCCCCTTAACTTATCCAAGGTGGCGGTTACCTGCGGTAGCGGATAAGCGTCGCAATGGGTAACGTCGTTCACGCGGCGGAAGTCTATGCAGAATCGGTGCTTGCCGTCTTTCTTCCTGCCACCACAATCGGAGAGCTCCACGGACTATCGGAGGGTTCGATGACGCCCTGCTCAAGCATTTCCTCGACTTCCTTGTTAATTACGGCCTGCATGGCCGGTTTCCGCGGTCGGTACCGCTGCTTGATAGGGGTCGGATCTTTTAAGCGGATGCGGTGCTGAGTTTTCCCGGTAGGTCCACTGATCCCTTCGAACTTCCCGAACTCGCGGTCTTGGAGCGCCTGGCGCTCCCTTAGTGTCTGGCTGGCCAGCCCCTTCGCGGCACAGCACTAACTTTCATCCCGGATCGCCGACAGGGGCGGCGTAGGGACCCTTAGCCTCAGTTTTGCCTGTACGTCTATCCCAAGGAGGATGTCGCTCTCCATCTCGGGCAAGATCGTGAAGGAGTGCGTGACCTTCTTTCCGCGTACGCGGAGGGGAACGGTCACGGTTCCTGGGGCGTTCACCGGCGTTCCGTCCACCAGCAGGATTTGCCCCTCCCCCGTTTGTTCTTTTATTCCTTCCCGTCGGAGCGCGTCGACGATGTGCTGGTTCACGAGGGAGACCTCCGACCCTGAATCGATCAGGGCGTCGAACTGCCGTCCCTTGATGGTTACATATATGTGCGGTCGAGGGAGGAATCTTATGCGGGGCCTTATGTGGGGTTCGCGACCGCGGCAACCCCCGCCCCTGACGCGTTTCCCGGACGCGGATGACACTCGGACGTTAACACGCCGTCCTTGCCGCACTGGGAGCAAAACTTCACGGCCGAGCGTCGGCATTGGGCCCGTGTGTGCCCCCGCTACTTGCAGCGCCAGCAGCACTCGTTTTTATTATAGGTGGCGACGACGGTCGGAGTCGGCTTTTCGCGCTTTTTAACCTCCCGTTTTTCCCATTCTATATCTTCGAATTCCTTCGCTCGGGACTGCAACTCGGTGATGCTTCGCACATCGTCCACACGTACGTACGTTTTGTACTCTGGATGCATGTTCTCGTAAATTAGATCGAGCTGCTCTTCACGCGATAACCCTCCGGCCCGGCGCATCAGAGTCATCATCACCGTGGAGTAGCGTGTAAACTCTTCGCCGCTCGCCTGATGACGACCCATGATTTCCCGGCGCAATGAGGCCGTATATCGCCTCGGGAAAAATTGTAGGTGAAACGCCCGTTCAAAATCGTTCCACGTCCACCAATCCTCGCGATAGTTACGGTACCACAAAAACGTATCGCCCTTCAACATCTCGGACAACCCCTTCAACATCTGGGGCCCCGAGACCCCATATCCGTCCCTGAGTTCCAGAAGTCGTTCCAAGAACGCGGCGGGATCCCGACCATCGAAATGGCAACCCCATTTCCGGATCTGGTTAATCATTTTCGCGTTCGCGGAGGGGGCTTCCGCCAGGTTGATCACGTTATGCTCGTGATGATTGGGCGTGGTCACCGTGATGCCCGGAACCGGCCCCGCGTTCGCTGCCCCTCCCGGCGCGTCGAAATCGTCCGGATTTTCGTCGACGTAGGTACTCATACGGCGACGGAGTTCGTCCAGCAGACCGAAGTCATCGAGGTCGTATGATTGTATACTGAAGGATGGCCGTTAACTGGGCCTTCGGTAGGGCATAAATCCACCCTTTCATCTTTTCCTTCTCCACGCGTCTCTTCGCACACACACCTGCGCGATTTCCCTATTAAAACGGTCCCTGTTCGGGCGCCAATGTAAGGAAGCAGTGAACGGCTCAGAAACGACTATCAAACATGTAAGGAACGACTATCGAACGTCAACGAACGGGCCAGGAACGTCTATCGAACGTCTATCGAACGACTATCGAACGGCGGCATAATCGCTCGTATCGAATCTAGCGATATCGCGCTTCATGTTTTCGTACACATTGACGCACTCGACGTGATATATTAGACTATTTGTGTCGGTATACATGATCTTACATTTGTCGCGATACAGGGGAGACATGTACTCGTGGTGAAATTCGTACAGACACACTTTCGATATGTCGAGTATGCACATATCGACGTAGATTGGTTTATAAAATTTTACTTCCAATTTGCGCAATTCTACGGCGATTAAATTTTCCGAAAAAACGCTTCGACTATGGAAATTTGGTTTGGCGATCATCGCTTCTGCGCCGTATCGTCCGTCCCACTTTATTAAAAATTTTACATCGACACGATTACGCACATTTTCCATCGTTTTGTCAAATACCGCATTGTTCATTAATTTGTATAAATTTTTTTCAAAATTCATTTTTCGCGAGTGTTCTAAACTGTGTATTTAATTCGACATAACTGCGAAGCCACGGAGATTGTGTAAATTGTAATACGCGATGAATTTTTAATGCGAAGGCCGTGTCGCGTACATTGCTGTAGGTTGCGGTAGTGTATCACATAACGCTTCTTATCGTATAACGTTGCGAGCAGCTTGTTTTGCCGCTTGCCGGGCGGCTTGTCGCGTGTCGGGCAAAACGGTAGGTCAGTGTGCGTATCGTGAAGATGTTGCGGGTACTCGAGATCGACTTCGAGGATATAACCCGTAGGCGAATCTAACGCGATCGATGCTACGTCAAAATTCGACACGTCGTCGACCCATCGAAAATCGGCATAGGGCAACGGTTGACACATTGCCCATCCGTACAAATTATTTACATGGAAATACATCAAGTATGACGATGATTTCGATGGATCGTACGACTCCATGTACTTGTTATTAGCACGCGCGTATCTGTTGGAATACTGACTCAGATCACCGCGTATACCGCGTTCGATAAACATGACCATGTCGATGTCGGTAAGCAGCTCGAACGTAATTTTCGTATGCTTCAACATGGCATCCCACGTGTATCCGGGGAGAATATAGTAATACGCGAGGTCGAGTCCGTAACTTTCGATACATTTATCTCGAAAGTTTTCGAAAATGTCAGCTAATAACAAGACATCAATTTTAAGATATAAATCGCTATATTCGCCTAGCGTCCGAATGGAGAATCGCGTCCAGATGTTCTCGGCGTGCGCGTAATTGGTCTCGGATACAGTGTCACCGGTCAAGGAACTGTAAAATGATTC
The DNA here is from genome assembly GCF_025532165.1 of Camponotus vicinus. Classification (NCBI taxonomy): domain Eukaryota; kingdom Metazoa; phylum Arthropoda; class Insecta; order Hymenoptera; family Formicidae; genus Camponotus; species Camponotus vicinus. Next base: position 10,799,063 of record NW_028141967.1, on the reverse strand, counting down.
GCGCGGTGTTAAACACGTATCTTGCAACCTATCTACAGAGTCGATGTATTCATACGGAAATACACCATTCCGCGTTAACAAATTGAAATTTTCTGTTGATAAATTTTGAAATTCTGATTTTAAAATTTTGAGTTTGTCTTTATCCAAAAATGATGCCAATTTATCGAGACTCGATGCGAGAAATTTGAATGAATCGATGAAACGTAATTTTACATGAGTTTTTGATTCTTCTTCCATACAAACATCTTTTGTGAACGAAATATATTTCTCTTTAGTTATCGGAAGTAACTCGATTTTCCCTTCGAACGAAGTGGCTATTTCCTCGATAATAAAGTGCGAATCGTAACCAGATAAATTGTGAAAAACTATGGGAATACAAAAAGATTCTTTATAATTTAAATTACAATTTGAGTGTGCTGGACCTCTGTACCGCCCGGTCAGATGGCAATGATCGCGAACGCGTGTATCGTCTTCCACGAATGGTTTTTCATATATATGACATTGAGTGGCGTTATGGAATTTCTCCCACTCTTCAGACGTCAAATTTACCATGGGGACATTTGTTTTTAAAATATTTTTTATACGTAACGCTAAATTTTTGAGGTCTTCGGCGAACCATGCTATACAATCGGCGCTACGACGCGAATGGTACGCCGATAAAGATTCGTCGAACGAACAATGTACATAATAAGCTATACTAAATACTTGGTGATGTTGACGCAAATTTCGCTGTTCTTCATCCATCTTGGCCAGAACGCATTCCAGGTCGGCGTACACGACGAATGGAAGCCGCTCCTTCCGATTAAAATTGTTGAACGATAACCACTTGTCCTTATCGCTCGGCAATCGGACAGCGCAATCGTTCATCTTTCCGCAGTCGACCGTATGCGACTGCAACTTGGCGTCCGAATTAAAATAATGCAGGCATCTGTAAAAGAAAAATTTTTTAAAGATTTATATAACAAAGTGTATAACCTATGATTATTCAAATACTATAAATTAAACTTACCGGTCGCAGATATATCTTTGACCGTTGTGTTTGCTCAGTTGCGAGCTCACTAGCCGGGATAAATTCTTAATCCATGCAAAATGTCCGACGCTGTTGTCGTCTTCAATGTACAGCAAGTTGATATGCTTATCCCGCTTCTGCTGCGAAAGACGCATCGGGACAATGCTGTTCTTCTCTTCGATGTTGTAGACGTTGATCGAAATGTCATTGGCAAGTTCAAAATTTTTTATTTGGTTCACAGTCACTGAAAACTCAATGTCCCGGAGATTCAGCACTGTCGTGTAATGCGGGTACGAGGATTCCCGATTCGTGTCTCTTTCGGCGGGGTATAGAGCGGCGACCACTGCCCACGCGAAACATGCATTGTCCTTTGATTGCACGTTAATCACCGCTCTTTTCAACATAATCTTCCGCGGCAATTTGATGTGACATCCCGCACGCATAGGATTATACTTATTTATATTTACAGTTTTTAGTATTCGCGACAAAGCCCACCCGCTATCGCGTTCCTGAAACTCTTCCAGCGATGCTAGAGTGGGTTCGATAACGCGCCGTTCGTACCACTCGCGTAAATCGGATGTGCGAAAGAGTTCATAGTTTCTCGTATTGATACTTTTGTTGGCGCGTTTATCCTCAGCCACGAATTCACCGTTAAATATAGTGTTCACTTTCACACAATTGTGTCTTTTTATAACGTTCTTCACATGTTCTATCATCACAATGTCTTTGGCGTCACCGAGAAATTGGCGAGGTTCGATGTGATTATAGTTTATCACCGCACCAGTCGATACGCGACTGTCGAACGCCGTATCAATCTCGCGCCACACAAGTCTATTTTTACGCGTGCTACATCCGGCACCCGCGTATACGAAACGTCCACGTACCGAATTTTTTAACCCTTCGAGGCGCGCGATCCGAGCAATCAGCGATTGTCGATTTCCGATCGATAATCGCGGTCACTTGATTCGACTTTGCTCTTCCAACGACTCGATGTATTGGTCGCATCGTTGCTCCCACACAATGTAATCTTCCAGCGAATCAATCAATGTGGATTGCTCTCGCAAATTTTGTTCCTCCATATTGTAACACACACTTGCGAAATGTGCTTCCCAATGATAGTTCTGGATGTACTTTAGCAAAAATACTGGCGGGGTGTGCCTCTTGATCATGATTTATATACTGTCTCATGCATATCATCGAACATTCTAGAATGATTTCATCTTAAAAAATTCCCCAGAATAGCGTCTGCAATTTAACCTTGATAATTTCGCGTTTTGTCACGTACATTTGAAAAATCTGATGTGGCTGCACCGGGAGCAGCCGTACATCGGCGCTCGATTTTAGTGAATTCAGCTAAATCTTTGTTCTGGGGATGATGATGTCATTGCAGCCGTACATCGGCGAGACAAAATTTTAGAGGAAATTAAAATGTCGTGTCAGCAATAATTCCTTCTACATTGCAATTTGCGATACTATTTGAATTGATATTAATTCTAATACGATCAGTATTACATCAATAACGCGTGTGAAAAGTTCGCTGAAGAAATCAACATGAACTTTTACGTTCCGATTCGAAACAGTGAAACTCCACCGTGTAAGAAGCAAAAATGCGACATGTAAGTTTCGATCATTTAAAAACTTATTTGTTAAATTTTTTTTAAATATTGATCTAATTATTTATATTTTATAGCATTCAGCCTCATCGTGCGACTCGTATACTTGGAAGAAGATACGCTCTAACCCCAACGTCGTACAAGTATTTGGATATTGGAATAAGCGTTGGAGCTGTGTCGTACGTGGAACTGATTCTCGGCGATAATCGAGGCAATCAAATAGTGTTACCTTTTTCAACGTGGAATTTGTTGATGCAGAAGCAAGCAGACATTGAACAATTTCTACAATCGACTGCTCTCCCATTAAGGATTGGAGATTTACCGATCGAAATGTATCAATCGAAAATTGTAAAACTTACATTATGTGAAAATTCTTTGTACATGAAACCACAAACATTATTACATTTATTTAATTTTGAAAATTGTATCGATCATATGCACAATTGGTTATGCGAGAATACCTATCTCGTAAATGAAAAATTTAAATAATTTGAAACTGTATTACAACGTAACAATATTACTACTGTATGCGATGCTGTAAAAACGATACGCGAGAGTGATGTCTTTAACAGCGAATCATTAATCGATTGCGAATTATTAACATGTGCTGTAAATGATATTCTTTACGATGTGTGCAATAAATAATTATTTTTATTCCATCTGTGATTTTAATTCTTTCCTCCCATACGAATAAGAATAGTTATACTTTTCTCAACACGCTCCGCTAAAGATGTAGAGAAATGCTGAGGTAGATGAGACGTGATGCTCTAGTTGGAATGAGACAAAAGATACTAAAAGATATATAATGAAGAGGAGTCTGCGACATTAGAATATTATTTCTTTCGTTGTTCTGTGCTTGTCACAAAGTTGTGGAGAGTGTGTGAGGAAGAAAAGTGAAGAAGAGACAAAATTATGTGTATTCCTAAACCATACAAACCGAGGTCCGATCCACGCTTTCACTCCGATCTCCCGAGAATACACATTGCAAAATGTTTCTGGACCGAATCCTACCGACGTCGAAACCGACACTACTGCAAGGATTGACGGTACGGATTTTATCGAAATTATGCATTAAAACATAATTATTTCCACGGGTTCTTCGAGGGACCGTTTACACCGTTTAGGTGCTGTCACTGTGGCACGGAGGTAACGGTGATAAGATCTGTCCTACACTGCAAGGATTGTTACCAGGAATACTGTCATACGTTCCGTACCCTCAAGAAGCAAGGATATGATGTGGATAATATGTCCATCATAGTATATAATACTGACCGAATGGAAATATGGAAGATACATTTTTTACCGTCTGAACCTCCTAGTATAGAAGAGCAACGAGAGGAGTTGCTGAAACCTTATTATATGCTGCCTACTCAGAGCGAGAATTCGGCGACGCGTAACAAACTCTTCTTTCAAGAAACATAAATTGTAAGTAACTTTCAATTTATATTACATCAAAAGTATCTTACAATAAATTATTAAAAACTAATGAAATGTCTCTTTTTCTGTTCCAGGAACGGCCTCCCTTTAGCCCGGCGCATCGTCCCCTCCCCCTTATATATATATTTTTTATTTTATATCATTATTATTATATTATTATTATTATTATATTTTTTAAATTTTATATGTTTTATATCTTTTATTATTATTATTATTATATATTAAGCACACACATACACACACACACACACACACACACACACTATAATAAATTTTATATTTTAATTTAAAAAAAAAGTATTTATTTACGCGCCTCTCCTTGCGCTCCCATCCCTTGCGTCTCTATCTTTCTTGCGCTAGTTGTAAGTCTCGCGATATCTTCGTTGCGTTCTCTCTCGCGCATTAGTTGTAAGTCTCGCGATATCTTCGTTCTCTCTCGCACACGTTCTCTTCGCGCTATCGTTCTCTCTCGCACGCGTTGTTCTCGCGCTATTATCGTTCTAAGTCTCGCGATATTATAGTTCTCTTTCGTATGCGTTCTCTTCGCGCTATCGTTCTCTCTCGCACGCGTTGCTCTTGCAATATCGTTCTCTTTCGTACGCGTTGTTCGCGATATTATCATTCTCTCTTTTTCATATGCTCGTTGCTCACTTTTACCTTTGCGTCGTCCTTCTCCCATCTATGCAGCATCTTACAATGCGTCGTCCTTGTCCCACGTTGACGCCATCCTTGTCACACGTTGATGTCATCCTTGTCACACGTTGATGCCATCCTTGTCGCTCTGTCCTCTTCACACACTTAGCGCTATCCTTTTCCCACATGTAGCGCTATCCTTCTCACACCACCGTCTTCTTTCCGCGGATCCCCCTTCTCCTCGCGGACCCCCTCGTCCATCGCTCGCGCCGCGGATCGCGCCGCGGATCCCCCTTCCCCGCGCGGACCCCCTCGTCCATCGCTCGCGCCGCGGATCCCCCCTTCCCCGCACGTGACGTCATCATCCCCCGCACGTGACGTCATCACCCCCCCCGCACGCGATGTCACCCCCGCACGTGACGTCATCATCCCCCGCGAGTGACTCCCCCCCGCGTGACGTCACCACCCCCCGCGTGACGTCACCCCCTCGGTTCCCCCCGCCCCTCACCCCCCCTCGGAGCCCCGGCGTTAGAACTCTCCTAGTCTTACTACTGACGGGGTTGGCCGAAGCTAAGGTAGAGCCGAATGTAAACATCGAGCCCAAGTCAAACGTAAACAGTGACGAGCAGGAAGAATCGTTCGAGTCCGCTCATCACATCTCACACGCATTGTCAAAATTTACGTGCTTCTTAGCACACCACTCCGTTTCTCGCGCACTGCGTAATCCGTAGTTCGGCGCATTAACGGACATTCAAAGCGCTTCTTAACGCATCTTCAAAGTTATTGTGCTCGTTAGCACAGAGCACCGCTGCGTGCGCCTCGTGTGATCCGCGGAGCCGCGCTCGTGCGTCTTAACGGACGAATTTCATCCAACGGCCTGCAGTCATGGTTGACGCTATGCAGGACCTCCTCATCGAGCAGTCGGCTATCATTGCGTCGATGACGCGAGTACTTCCCAATTTTAAAAAGATTGGTAAAGCGAATATTACGCCGTACAAGGCGAAGAACCGACTAGACTACCTGGAAGCGTTATGGGAGAAGTGCCAGCGGCTAAACGTCCGGCTACTGCAGGTGTCCACGGCTGAGGAACAACGTACCGTCGGATACTTTACCGCGGAGAAGTTCTTCGCTGCCGAGGATGAGTACCACGCAACCGCAGATTATCTCGCCGATGTCATCGGAAAGTTCTCTAAAAATGACGCAAGCGCCGCAGCTTCGGTAAGCGATGCTTCATTACGCGACCTGCCCGGTGCGGTTTCGTTGCAATTACCGCGCATCTCGTTGCCGAAGTTTTCCGGTGATTTCGCTGGCTGGGAAAACTTTCGTGGATTATTTGAATCGCTCGTTGCCTCGAAAGATTCACTTTTGAATACTCAAAAATTACATTATTTGAAAGCCAGTGTCACGGGCGAAGCCGCGCTATTAATAAACCACCTCCAAATTGCAGACGCGAATTATGACGCTGCGTGGAAGCTTCTGGTCGAAGAATATGACAATCAACGCGCGATTATTCACGCGCACATTCACGCTTTCGCCGAGCTGCCGGTCATGAAAACGGAGTCCGCTCCCGAGCTTAAAATTCTGCGCGATACAGTCGTCGCATCTTTGGCCGCGCTTAATAATTTAGAGAGGCCGGTCGACACATGGGACGACTTACTAGTCTATATAATTTCCCAGAAGTTTAGTCCACGCACGCGTAACGAGTGGAATCTGCAACGCGGAAAGATCAGCGCATATCCGACGTTTGGCGAAATCCGCGACTTCATGACATTGCGTATTCGAGGTCTGACGGACCACTCTAAGTTAAAATCAGATGTATCCGCTAATAAAAGTGAAGGTTCTCAACGCGCCTCGGTATGTACCGTAACCGCAAATAAATGCGTTAATTGCTCCGGCAATCACGGCTTAATGCAATGCGACGATTTTAAGCGTAAATCCATCGAACAGCGAACTCAGGTTCTAAAGTTGCATAAATGCTGTTTTATTTGCCTCAAGGTCGGTCACTTTCCGACCAATTGCTCGAGTAAAAGCCGATGCAAATTTTGTAAACGCGCACATCACTCGCTCTTACATCGAGACGTTAATACTCGCGTGCAGAGCGTTCACGAAACTTCCGCCTCGGAAAATAAAACGTCTTCTACGCAAACGAGCGGCTCCGCCGCCTCGGACGAAACTAACGGAGACGCTGCCGCTTCTGTTCAAATGATTCACGCTCCTATTGAAACTCCGCCGAACGTGCTGTTAGGTACCGCGTGGGTCATCCTCCGCACAAATGAAAATCGGAGTTTTAAAGTGCGTGCGTTATTAGACCAAGGTTCCTCCGTTAGTTTTATATCTGAGTCCTTGTGTCAGACAATGCGCACGAAGCGTTATCGCGCGAGCCTCCCGGTGCATTGTTTCGGCGAGCGATACAGTGGCGTAGCAAAGTCTCGAGTGTCTCTTACTCTCGCGCCTCGCAACGGGCAAGGCCCTTCTGTTCCTCTAACGGCGTTCGTATATCAAAAAATTACATCTTACGCCGGTTCAAAAAGGAAATCAGCAGATTCATGGCCGCATTTACAAAATTTAACTCTCGCGGATCCTGTTCCGTGCAGTAGTCACCCGATTCAACTGCTCATCGGAGCAGATTTATATGGATCATTATTAAAAGAAAAAGTAAAAAAGGGCCCGCTCGGAACGCCGACGGCCCAGCTCACAGTTTTAGGTTGGATTTTATCCGGTCCTACCGGAACTGCGGAGATAGTTGCCGTACACTCGTTAAATTGTGTATCGGATCCACTTATCGATGATCTTCTCCAAAAATTTTGGAAGATGGAGGAAATCTCTTCCGAACCTGCATTGTCAGAAGAAGATGAGCGCTGCGAGCAGCACTTTATTAAGACACATGAGCGTGACTCCGACGGCCGCTATATCGTTCGATTGCCCTTCAAGAACGGACCTCCGATCGAAGTTGGATCTTCGCGCGAAACGGCCGCGCTCCTCCTCTCAAAATTGGAACAACGCCTCCAAAAAAATCCGGATGTCGCCAACCAATATGCCGAATTTTTACGCGAGTACAACTCTATGGGTCATATGGAGAGCATTTCTGATAATATCGAGACAAATTTTCCGCCGGTCTATATACCGCATCACCCTGTTTTACGGGAATCTAGTAGCACGACTAAACTTCGCGTTGTTTTTAACGCGTCATGTAAAACCAGTAATGGATCTACGCTAAACGATCACCTAATGATCGGGCCTAAGCTGCAGCCCGATTTATCATCTATTATACTCCGCTGGCGTCAATTTCGGTACGTGTACACCGCGGATATTGCAAAAATGTTTCGACAGATCCGTGTTCATCGAGACGATGTCGATTTTCAACGGATTTTGTGGAGATCTCACTCAGATCAAGCCATTCGATCGTATCGCCTATTAACCGTGACGTACGGTACAGCTCCCGCACCTTACCTATCGATACGTGTAATTAAACAACTCGCGCTCGACGACGGTCGCGATTTTCTGCGAGCTCAAGCTATCGTGCGAGACTCTATATATGTTGACGACGTTTTGTTTGGTGCCGATGATATTCCGTCGCTCCGCGAGGATCGCGATCAACTCCGAAAATTGATGTCGCGCGGCGGCTTTCATTTGCGAAAATGGGCCGCGAATACACCCGAATTGTTAGACGACATCCCTTCCGGAGAACACGAATTAGCTGTAGAACGTTCCCTCGATAAAGACGATACGTTGAAAGTACTTGGACTTACGTGGGTACCGCGGGAGGATACTTTCTGTTTTCAACTCGCATCGATACCCGACGGCGTAAATACGAAACGCTCAATACTATCATTTATAGCGAAATTCTTTGATCCCTTAGGGTGGGCATCTCCCGTCATCATTACCTCGAAAATAATGATACAGGAATTGTGGATACGGAAATCCGATTGGGACACTCCGATCGCAGCCGAATTACTCGAACCGTGGAGAAGATATTGCTCGGCCTTTCCAAAATTAAAAGAAATTCGCATTCCGCGATGGACGGGAGCGCATCCAAAAAATTTAGCGGTCGAATTGCATGGCTTCGCGGACGCATTTAACCGCGCGTACGCCGCTGTCGTATATTTGCGCATACTTCACTCGCTCAGTGAATTTTTCGTCGTCTTATTAACGGCAAAGTCGAAAGTCGCTTCTATCAAGACGATTAGCATACCTCGTTTGGAATTAAATGCAATTGTTTTACTAACTCGACTACTTGAATTCGTACAAAAAACTCTGAATATGCAACCAGTCCCGACGTACGGATGGACCGACTCTTCTGTCGCGCTCGCCTAGTTACGAGGACATCCCTCTAGATGGAAAACATACGTCGCGAACCGCGTATCGGAAGTACAGACAAGAGTGCCGTCCATTAGATGGAATCACCTTCCATCTAACGAAAATCCCGCAGATTGCGCGTCTCGAGGCTTGTCGCCCGCAGAGTTCCGCGACTTTACGCTTTGGTGGTCCGGCCCTGCCTGGCTAAGTAGGCCCTCTCCCGCGTGGCCGATCCACAATAAACCTGTTCAGCAACGCAATTCAAACCGCGAGACTATCGAGTCTGAATCCCGGGCGATAGCTGTTTGTCATACTCAACGTAATCCAGAGTGGGAATTACCGAACGACATCTCAAGTTGGACGAAACTAATTAGAATCACCGCGCGCGTGAAACAATTTATTAATAACGTAAAATGCCGCGCTGCCGGATCCACGGCGCGTACGACACGCCTGTCGGCTGCCGAATTAAAGGAAGCTTCCTTGTCCTGGCTTAGCTACGTTCAGAAAATTTATTTTGCATCGGAACTGCAAGCATTAAAAAATCACACGGCTATTTCAAAATCTAGCTCCTTGCTACCGCTTCACCCCTTCCTCGGGGAAGATCAATTAATCCGCCTTGGCGGGCGAATCGATAATTCGCCTCTCAGTTTTGATGAACGGCATCCGATAATTCTACCGAAACACCGAATTTCGGATTTATTGATCGCGCAGGCTCATAAAGCCACTCTTCATGGTGGCACTCAATTGACGCTGCGTAATTTGCGCCAAAAATTTTGGATAATTTCTGCGTGCACTCGTGTCAAATATTATATACAAAATTGTGTGAAATGTGCCCGCGAGCACGCGCGGCCATCACAACAGCTGATGGGGAATCTCCCTCGTCCCCGCGTCACGCCTTCCGCTCCGTTTACGCACACCGGCGTCGACTACGCCGGGCCAATGAATATTACTCCGTTCGTTGGACGACGACAAAAATCGAGAAAATATTATGTTGTCATATTTATCTGTCTCGCGACGAGGGCCGTACATTTAGAATATGTAGACCATTATGCTACTTCCGGTTTTCTCGCCGCGTTTAGGAGATTCGCTAGTCGCCGCGGTCTTCCGTCCAATGTATACAGTGACAACGGCACAAATTTTCAAGGCGCGGATCGAGAATTAAATGCGGTCTTTAAACGACTCGTTGCCGATCCGCAGATGCAAAACGCGATCGCCAATGACAATGTGAAATGGCATTTTATACCTCCCGCCGCTCCGCACTTCGGCGGACTTTGGGAAGCCGGTGTAAAAGCTTTCAAGCATCACCTTAAAAGAGTCGTGGGCTCTCGCACGTTATCGCAGATCGAGTTTGCTACGCTGCTGTGTCAAATCGAGGCTTGTTTGAATTCGCGACCGATTTCAGCGCTTCACGACGATCCAAACGACTTTTCCGCTTTGACTCCGGGTCATTTTTTAATTGGTCGTCAGTTAATAAACCAACCAGAGGAATCGACTCTCGAAATCAATCCGAACCGCCTGTCTCGATGGCAGCAAGTGCGCGAAATGCTCGAACATATCTGGCGATCTTGGTCGTCTGACTACCTGCATACATTACAGCAACGAAGTAAATGGCAGAAAAATCAACCGGAGATAAAAATAAACGAGCTTGTTTTATTGAAAAATAACTTACTCCCGCCTTCAAAATGGGAGCTTGCTCGCATTTTAGAGATCCACCCGGGATCGGACAATCACATCCGTGTAGTGACAATACATACCGCCAAGACGACGTTAAAGCGACCAATTACGCAGATTTGTCGGCTGCCGATCCCCTGTGACACTGACTCTTAAAATTCGCTTATTTTAAGCTATTAATTGATTTGTATCGTTTCATGAATAAATGTACTGCTCGTTTTAAGCGTCCAGCTCGACTCGAGCTTGCGTATACCGCCTAATTGTATATATTTAGTTATGTATCATGGCGTACCTATGTAATCAACGTATTAATAAAAATAACGTTCGATCGATCGGTTGCGAGACATAGCCTTTGTCGAACTAATTAATCAAATTTCGTTGAATCTGGCTATCGCGACTGGTTGAGTAGCGTTGTCATTTATTGTTTGTACTTTACATAACTGCGTGCTTCCATACAGATAGTCCCTTGAACGTAAAAGGAAGCTCTTGTATGTGGTCAAATATCGAGATTAATGTAGCATTGTCCCCCTACGTACTAATTTTAATTAAACTATCAACTTGGTCGAGCCATCAGACTTCAGATCACCGAGGCTAATACCAATTAAGCGACCAGGAGTGAGCGACTTATTTCGTAAACTACCCGTTATACGAGGCGAGCGGGATGTTCGAGAAAGCAGCCTTATTGTTAAGTTGTTATGAGTACGCTTCTCGAATGTTCCAAGAGCGAGGCGTTCGTTCTGTGTTTGGTTTTTTTTGGTGGGCCCAACGGTCGTCTTCGTCTCGAACGATCCGTTGTCGTCCCGCTATTGGTTATAGAAATCGAACGATCGATTTCTGTTTTAATTGTGTTAGATCGCGAACCTACCGGGCTTGTAATTCCCGCTCACCGAACTCACTGTGCGATTAGCTTTAGACCACGACACATCTGAAAGTCTTTTGATCTTAATAAATCATCATATAGCTCAGACACTTGACTTCAAGTAAATTGTCTCCTCTCCATATCGGCGAACAAAAAAAAAATAATAAAAATTATCTTTAATGCGGTCGTGTTAAAATATCGAAGGCGCGGCTACAATCATAAATATATTAATTTTATCTAGGAATCAGGCTCTTTCTGCATCTGAGATGGTTTCATTAATATTAAGATTTTATGCAAGTGGATCCTTCTTGATAACTACAGGTGATTTTAGTGGTATTCATAAAAGTACAGCAAGTAAAGTAATTAATAAAGTTTCAAGGGCCATTGCTCAGCTTAGCCCTTTATATATAAAATTTCCAAATACAGAGGAAGAAATTGGAAGACTTCGCCAAAAATTTTATAATATTGCAAAATTTCCACGTTGCATTGGTGCCCTTGATTGCACTCACATAAAAATTCAGTCTCCAGGTGGCAACAACAGTGAAGCATACAGAAATAGAAAAAATTTCTTTTCAATAAACGTTCAAACTATTTGTAGTCCAGATTTAAAAATATTAGATATTGTTGCTCGTTGGCCAGGATCAGCACACGATTCTACAATATTTAATAATAGTAACATAAGAGGGCGTTTTGAACGAGGTGAATTAGATGATAACCTTTTAGTTGGTGATAGCGGATATCCTGTAAAAACTTATTTAATAACACCTTTATTGAAACCTGCTAAAAATGAAGAACAACTATTTAATGAATCACAAATTCGCACTAGAAATCCAGTAGAAAGATGCTATGGAGTGTGGAAAAGAAGGTTTCCTATTCTAGTGTTAGGTATCAGACTAAATTTAGATCGAGTCAAAGCTGTGATCGTAGGAACAGCTGTTCTTCATAACATAGCTTGTGAAAGAAATGAAGAAATTCCACTAACAGATACAGAAGTTGAAACAGCAATACATGTAGTAAATAATATGCCAAATAATATAAATGGAAACACAATTACAATCAATAATTCAACTAGACTTTCTTTAATTAATGAATATTTTTCAAGACTTTAAAATTTATAATTAACATAAATAAAACTTTTTATATACCCTTATGATTTTTTAAATTTTCCTTATAAAACATTTATACATGGTGTTTTCATTTATTTTTATCATTCTTTGGTAACAATAAAACAAATTTTCAAAACAAAAATTATACTTTTATAAATTAACACATTAAATATTTTAGTAGTAAATAGTTTCTTATAAAAAAATAAAAATTCAACAAAAAATATATAAACTCTATTATATTAATTTTCCTTCTCCAATATACTTTTTTTTCTCCCTACATTCGAAGTTTTAAAACAAAAATAATCTTTTTACTGATAAATACAATAATTTACTACTAAAATTTTTTGTGCAAAAAAATATAAATTGTATTAAAAAAATAATAATATTAATTTTTCTTCTCCAACACATTTTTCTTATATTCGAGTTCATACTGTAATATTTCCTTTTCCATTTTTAATTTTTCGATTTTGAGTTTATGCTCTTCTAGAAAACATTGTTTATGAATGTCAATTACATTTAATTTTGCTTTTCCTACTTCTGTCCATGTATCATCATCTGATGTCTTTTTAAAACGTTTATTAGATAAACTTTTTAAAGTTTCTGTAATAAATATAATAGAATAAGGATATAGAGATAAGTATATAAGTACATATTTTTCATGAGTTGAAAATTTTGTAACTTTATTATTACCTGGACTTTCAGCGTCGCCTGTTTTTTCAGATAATACATTTAATTTTTTAGATTTGGGAGTTCTCAACATACTTGGGCAATATTTTCCCCAATCTTAAATTTTTTTATACAATAGTTAATTTTTGTACAAAATAAATAAAATTTAAGTATATTTAATTAATACAATTATTAAAGATCATGAGGTTTAATTTTTAATATTACCTTTTTTTTCATTAATATTCTTCTTGTCTTCAGTATTTTCATTGTCAAATGAAGTGGTGTCTTCAATTATAATTTTTATATTATTTTCACTTATCCCTTCTTGTACTTCTAAATCTTTAATGTTTACTATTACGTAAAAAATAATTAATTAATTAAAAATATATTAAATAATAAAAATGACGAAACACATACATTTAAAAATTTCAGATGTACTTTCATCATTTTGTATCACCAATGTAGCATCACTATCAAATTGAGATGTCATTCCTGTTAATTGAGTTCCTAACATAGATTGTATGGTCTCATCTATACTATCAAAAACAATATTTGCAGGTTCTCCACCAGTGCCTTTTACGTGGCATTTTAAATCGGCGAATTTCTTCTTTGCTTTCTTTTTTAAATTTTCATATTTGCGGCGTAAAGTTGGAGGATCTCTAAACGTCCCAGTAGTTGAATTAAATTCTTTGGAAATAGTTTTCCATGTTTCTTCTTTCAATATATTCGAGTTTGTGTCCGTCCGCTTACATTCTAATAATTTATCATGTTTCTTAACTAATTGTACCTATGTTAAAAAATGTATAAGCACAAAAATGTATTTACACAATAGAAATAATTCTAATATAACAATAATTTAATATTATAGACAATTGATAATTATTTACCAAATCAGGTTACTTACCAAAATTTCTTCTTCGGTTTTTGTAAAATTGGGAGCACGTTTTGATGAAGCACTGCTATCGTTTGCCATATTTGTTAATTATAAATTACAGTCGTGACAAACAAATCGATAGTTTGCGAGAGAATTGAAAAAAATCAATTAATAGATGCAGAGATTGAAGCACTGACACGCATAGTATAGACTTATTTTGAGGTTATATTTGCTGCACATCGAGTTCGCGCATGTGATCAGTTGCTAACAGAAGTTTAATTAAGGTTTAATTAATCTATCCTCATTGTACAATGGAAAAACGAATAGTATATAAAACTAAGTTTAAGGATCAAGAAACGTTTCATTGAACTTTAATAAAACTATGTTTAAGGATCAAGGATCGTTTTATTAAACTTTAGTTTAAGCTGTTATTGAAAAACCGGCCCTTAGTCACAGCACGGCCACACAGACGGACCAACTAGACGCCAATAACAACTGTCTAGGGTCCCTGAAAGTCACTAAAGCGTGGCCGCATATAACGTATAGAGAGCGGCAATAACTCCGCATACAAAACGGCCCTTCTAAGGACCACCAAAATCAATCCAAAGTTAACTGCATATAGTGTATATAATAAACCAATTATTCTGTTTACATCGCCTCGATTAATTACGAGAATCTCAGCAATCTCTGCGAATCCTTCCACGAGCGAAATACGAACACGCCTGAACATAAGCGCTACATATATATATATATATATATATATATATATATATATATATATATATAATTAATATAATATAAGAAATAAAACAAAAATAAAAAGTGAATGTGTAATAAAAATATGAATAACGCTTACTCATTAAGGGAAGTATAGAATTCATCGCTTGCGCTTATGTTATAGTTAGAATTAAAATTTTCTAAATTCGCTGAAACACAGGTCTAAATTGAAATACAATAATGAAATTAAAATAAGAGATTCGCCAAGTCTAAGTTCGAAAATTATTCATCTATTTCAACGGTTTCTCCCAAAAGTAATGATAATTCAAAGGAAAATAATATAAAGAGGAAAAAAAAGATAATAATAAAAATAATAATATAAGGATGGGAAATTAAAAGAAAACGAAAGGGAGTAAAGAAAAAGTAGAAATGAAAAGATATATATATATATATATATATATATATACAGGGTGACCCATTTTAACTTAGGCAGCCAAATAACTCGAAAAATAAGCAAGATAGAGAAAAATGTTTTAGACAAAAGTTGTATGGTTTCGAGGGGGCCATAAGATGGTATCATTGGTTTGACCTTGAAGAGTCATTTGAAGGTCACGTGAAGGTCACTTCAATTTTTTTAAATGGAATACCCTATATATTTTTGTACATTCTTGTAGCTTATTTCGAGAGCTTTCCAAAACACTATAATTAAGTACCTTTCCGTTAAGTACTTTTTGAGTTATGATGCTTGAAATAATTTCTTAATTTTACATAAACCGTAAAATATCTTGTAAAATATTCATTTTTCGATTATCTTACCTTAATACTTTTATGTACAAAATAATGAGAGGAATCAATTGGTGTAAAGAAAACACATAGTTGTTTTTAAGAAAAAATATGGAATTGTTAATTGCAAATTACATATTTTTTCTTCGAAACAACTATGTGTTTTCTTTACACCAATTGATTCCTCTCATTATTTTATACATAAAACTATTAAGGTAAGGTAATCGAAAAATGAATATTTTACAAGATATTTTACGGTTTATGTAAAATTAAGAAATTATTTCAAGCCTCATAACTCAAAAAGTACTTAACGAAAATGTACTTAATTATAGTGTTTTGGAAAGCTCTCGAGATGAGCTACAAGAATGTACAAAAATATATAGGATGTTCCATTTAAAAAAATTGAAGTGACCTTCACGTGACCTTCAAATGACTCTTCAAGGTCAAACCAATGATACCATCTTATGGCCCCCTCGAAACCATACAACTTTTGTCTAAAACATTTTTCTCTATCTTGCTTATTTTTCGAGTTATTTGGCTGCCTAAGTTAAAATGGGTCACCCTGTATATATATATATATATATAAAGAAGGGCTGAAACGAGATATAAAGATAGAAAACAATATAAATTCTCGCTAAATAAATCAGAAAGAGCTAATAAAGAGAAATAAGGAATTGTTCGCGAACCACCTTGCGGAGATTTCAGGCGAACGGGGAATCGTTCGATCCTTTCATTTGAAATATATCCGATCATAATTTGAAGAAATAATTTTATATATATATATATATAGAAGAAAATTAAAGGAAACTAATGGGATAGATTGCTTTAAAAAATCTTTGGAGAGTGGGAAAGTATTCGCGAATTCCAATTCTGAAATCCAGAACGAATGGATAAGAGGAATATTCGTGAATTCCAATTCTGAAATCCAGAACGAATGGATAAGAATCTCGATTGATTTATTCGCGAATTCCAATGCTGAAATCCAGAACGAATAAATAAGAGTTATATGGAGAGGGGAATTGAACTGTTGACGATAAATTACTATTGATGGTTACTATGGAATTCTAACTGATCGAGAGTATTATTGATTAAACTCTTATTACTTTAAAGCAGTGCTCGGAGTTAGTTGCCCTTTTCGGGCCGAAATCGGAGGCGATGCCTACGATTGCCCCACTACCGCCCGAGGCTCGATACGGCCGAGCCGCCGATCGCGCGCGTAACGCTATGCCTCAGGAGCGTCGCGCCCGCCAAGCGTCCCGTTTCGCCAAATCATCATTAAAATTTTCGTTATTAAATAATTTTTCTTCTTATAATTAATTAAATACCCAAATTTTTATTATTATAATATATCATATACACTTAGTCCAAAAAAAAGCGGTACACTTAAAATTTGAGAAAAAATCAAATTTCAAATGACGATAACTTCGTAAATAATAAAGATAGAAAGGTCTGTAAAAAATGAAAATGAAGCTTGGAATCTCTACTTTAAGAATCGATTTATTTCAATGTTGCGAGATAAATTTATTTAAAATGGCGGATAACAAAGCAAGAGCATGCGAAATTGAAAAATAATGGTCCGAGTTTGCCACGGCACATGGCGTGAGCCAAATGTCGCAACTCAATGGGATGAAAAGCATATGATAGTACAGATTTTCTTCCTTAAAATGCTTTTTTATTCATCTCGATACGATGATTTTTCGCCGAGACATTCGCATTTTAATAAGAAGGCAGCTTTTTACTTTAAATGCGAATAACTCTCCAAAAAATCATTGTATCGAGACGAACGAAAAAGCATTTTAAAAAGGAGACGCTGTACTATCATATGCGTTTTATCTCATTGAGCTGCGACATCAAACTCTCGCCATGTACCGTGGCGAACTCGGGCCATTTTTTTTCAATTTTACATGCTCTCGTTTTGTCATCTGCCATTTTCAGAAAAATTGTCGTACAAATTTGCGATATAAAATTTCGAAAACTAGAAATACGAACCTTTAAAATGCTTTTTATAAAATCCTCTTATAAAATCCTTCTAGCTGTATTAGGTGCTGAGATATTCAATTTTGAATTTTTAGCAACGCCGAATTGCAAGAATAAAAATTCTATGGTTCGCTAGTACCGCGGTATCTTAAGACTCCAAACCGTATTCGTGGTTGTGTGCGTATGTGTGTTAGTGAGTGTGCCTGCGTGCGTGTATGTGTGTGTGTTAGTGGGTGTGCGTACGTGCGCGCGCGCGCGCGCGTGATGTGTAATTCGTGCAAGAAGTAGTCACACACACACTAATAATACAGACCTAACAACGGCGATAAACATTGTCGTTCTTTTGTTTCATCTCTTCGTTGTTAACAATTACGTTCTGTTGTTTCTCAACGATACTCTACCAGCGACCAGCGTGACGTGAGCATTTAAAATTTAAAGTCTCGTGTGAGATTTAAAGGTCTGTATTATTAAAGTACAATAAGTGGGTAATAGTGATAGTGCAACGTGTGATACGTGTCCTATTACCTGCAAAATGGACAGGGAGCAAAGATACGTGCAATTTTTCGATAAAGAATGGGAAGAAATTTTTTTTACAAACATTTTTGATAAAATGACCTGTCTTCTGTGTGGTTATCAACCCTCTGTTGTTAAAAAATATATTCTTCATAGGCATTATAAAACTAAGCATTCACATGAATATTCAAAATATGTGGACGAGGAGAAATTTAATTTAATCGAAGGTTTAAAATTAATTTATCAAGAAGGTTGTAGTCCGAATTCTCGTGATAATGCATCTTCGGATGCTTCATCCTCGGTAAAAGTTCTTACAGCATCGTATGCGATTTCGAACCTTATCGTGAAAAATTCAAAATCATTTTCTGAAGGAAAATTTGTAAAGGAATGTCTCATCGCAGCAGTAGAGTCGTTTGGAAATTCGTTAACTCTTGAAGAAGCTGCTAGCATTCCTTTAAGTGACAAAACAATATAATCGCGTGTAAATGATATTGCTTCTTCTTTAGAAAAAAAATTAAAATCTTTATTAGCATCTTGTTCTTTCTTTTCATTATGTCTCGATAAGAGCACCGATAATCGGCATGTGAGTCAATTGAGTATTTTTGCTCGAATCGTGCAAAACGATTTTTCATATGTCGAGGAGCTCTTAGATTTTGTCCCATTACACAATAGAACAACGGGTAGTGATATTTTCGAAGCTGTTAACCAAACTCTCCAAAAATTTCATATCAATTTCGCTAAATGTTCAGCTATCATAACTGATGGCGCAAGGGCAATGATAGGTTCAAAAAATGGATTCTTCGGTCAATTAAAGCAGCGAGGTTTGAAAATCCCTGTCATTCATTGTATTATTCACCAAGAAGCGTTATGTGGGAAAGTAGTGAAACTGTGCACCGCAATGCAAACCGTCACAAAAATTATTAATATAATTAAAGGCGGTCAAAAATTTCTTTCTCATCGAAAGTTTCAACTCTTTCTCGAGGAGCATAACGCAATTTATACAGATGTGCCTCTGTATTGTGAAGTTCGGTGGCTTAGTGCAGGAAAATGTTTAGAAAAGTTCTTTGCAATAAGAAAAGAGATCTTTCTTTTCTTGTAAGAAAATTTTCCTACAAAATGTGACGAATTTAAATTTTTTTTCGAAGATTTAGATTCGCTTTGCGAGCTTGCTCTAATAACCGACATGACAAATCATTTAAATATTTTAAATTTAAAGCTGCAAAAGATCAATCAATCTATTTCGCAATTAGTTAGTTATGTCGATTCTTTTTGCAGAAAGTTATTATTTAAAAATCACTTAGAAAATAATATTCTTAATTATTTTCCCTCTTGCCAGGTTCTCCTTAAAGAACATGACATAAATTTGTAATTTTGTAATTTTAAAAAACAAATTAATATAATAATTGATCCGTTGATAAGCCAATTCGATACGCGTTTCAAAGATTTTGAAATATTACGAAAAGATTTAATACTTTTCGAGCATCCTCTCACTGCGCAAATTGAGGAACAAAGCCTAGAATTTCAGGCAGAACTTTGCGATTTGCAATGTGATATTTCTTTAAAAGCACGGCTAGAAAAGGGAGTCGAATTTTTTAAAATTTTAGATGCATCATGTTATCCGCGTCTTAAAAATTTCGGCCTTCGAATTTTCTCCATGTTTGGATCCACATATTTATGTGAATGCTCTTTTTCGAAAATGAAAATTATTAAAACGGAAAAACGATCTTCTTTGACGCATCGTTATCCTCGCATCATTATCCTCGCTGATGCGAACTACTACTTCTAAACTTCCCGTAGATATGTCATCTTTAGTAGAATCGTGCAAACGAAAATCGCATTTATAATAGTACCTCATGGGTGATGTGGAAAACTATTATCTCTCAAAATTAATATACAATAATTATTATATAACGTTTAAAATATATTATCATAACATACATGTATGTATAATATGTATCTATAACAGATTATACATATATAATATATTATAATAATAAAAATTTGTGTATTTAATTAATTATAACAAGAAAAATTATTTAATAACGAAAATTTTAATGACGATTTGGCGAAACGGGACGCTTGGTGGACGCGACGCTCCTGAGGCATAGCGTTACGTGCGCGATCGGCGGCTTGGCCGTCGAGCCTCGAGCGGTAGTGGGGGAATCGTAGGCGTCGCCGATTTCGGTCCGAAAAGGGCAACTAACTCCGAGCACTGAAACTTTAAAGATCTGTAACTCAAACTCTTTAATTACCTAAAGATCGTTTCGCAATCGCCAATCGAATGGGAAGGAGAAATAAGGACTGAGAGAGGATTTAAACTTACTACTTATAATGAGCGTTGAAGTGCGTAAACAAATTCAACCCGGCCGGAGCTGGAGGCGCAGGTGTCAGATTGCTGGCTGGTGATGAAAAAGGGCTCGGTTGGTCCGCCGTGTACACTCCACTCACTTCACTTTACTTATTGTGAGACTTAGCAGGATGTGGAGAGTTTATTCACTAATAGATATTAGAGGTCGCACTTTTAGAAGATAATTTTTTTCTTTCCCCCTTTTTTTTATCGTATATGAACTGCCGGAAGAGTGTAACCGCCGTAAGAAATTTTACTAGTAAAACTGTGAGTTGTTGGATGTAAAACTCTGAACTGCACGGAAGAGTTGGCATAATATTTTTTAATAATGAACTGTGTGTCCGCGTCTTCGGCTCGCGAGTTTTAAGGTTTTTACTCCTCCTCCCTTCTGGATGGTGGGGAATCTTTTTAGGCGAATAAAATAATTTCTATTACTCCCTTCCTAAGGTCAATGAGCTTGATTTTTAGGAAGAGAGGGGTGTGTCTTAAGATTTTAATTGGTTAAGCCCTTTGGCTCGAGACTTAGTTCCATCCAGTAGAGAGTGGGAGTGAGCTGATTATCTTATCGCTTGATAATTTGGCGATTCTGAGAACGCTTGAGGGTGGCCTGTCGAACGAGCGCTCGTGCACTATCAATTTCGAAAGGTTTGTCTTATGTTTATTATTTGTCAATCTCCCGAGGACCAGCGGATCTTTGTTTTAATAATCCCTGAGATAGAACGGTTTCAAGAGTAAGCTATATCAATGAATACGGCTGTTGGAATTTCTTATAATAATTTCGTGTCTCTTAATTCAAGAATTTATTTAGTGTTCCGTTAGCGCTATCTCGACTGGCCATTCTCTGAATTATATTTGTTAATGGCGATACACGCGGGTTAGGTTGCGTTCTTCTACGCGTTATCTTTATTCCTCAGAAGAATCGCTTTACATTCCAAATGCAAGTCGATCCTTGATTTCTTTCTTCCACGAAATCGTTTCGAGGAAAGAAAAGAATCGTGGAGTCCACCGGACGTAATAGATCTAACGCATGCGTATATGCAATTTCGGGTCAATGAAAATTGTCGCAAACCGTTAACCATTATTACACATAAAGGCTTATTTCGATACAAAAATGTTCCCGAAGGAATCTCTCCAACTCCGGCTGATATTCAAAGGAAAATGGACGAGTGTCTAGCCGGTATTGATGGTACGATCGCGTATTTAGACAACATATACGTAACGGGCCCTACTCCCGAAGCACACATGAAAAACTTAGAAAAAGCTTGCGAGCGGTTACAAGAATGCAGACTTAGACTTAATATAGGAAAATGTAAATTCATGCAAGAGAAATGAAGTGCTCGGTTTTACAATTGATAAAGAAGGGTTGCACAAGTCAAAATCGAAAATTGACGGTAAACGCACCGCAACCAAAAAACAAAAGAACTAGAGTCATTCCTCGGCTTAGTAACCTTCTACGCGAGATTCCTAGAAAACCGTTCAGAAAGATTAAAATCGCTTTATGATTTAGCAAACGCGAAGGAATTCGCATGGAATAAAGAATGCGACGACGCTTTTAATTGGGTGAAACAAAAATTAATATCACCGTGAGTTTTGGCGCACTTTGACCCGAACGAACAAATCGTGATGGCTTGCGACGCGTCAAAACACGGATTGTCCGCGATTCTTTCACATAAGTACAAAGATGGTACAGAAAAACCGATAGCGTATGCATCGCGCATAATACCAAAGAAAGAATTGAGCCGGACGATTCTCGATAAAGAAGCAATGGCTATAGTTTTCGGATTTAAACGTTTTAGAGATTTCATATTTGGTAAAGAAATAATTTTACGAACAGATAATCAGTCCTTAAAATTAATTTTAGGGCCACGAAAGGAAATCCCGGAAACAGCTGATAACAGATTTCAAAGATGGGCATATTACCTCTCAGGTTTTAGATTTAAAATCGAACATATTAGCTCGAAAGCTAACGCGAACTGTGATGCGTTATCACGTTTACCAATCAAAGACGAAATAGACTTAACTGAATTAGAGCCTGAATTTTCTAACGTGTATTTTTTTGAAGAAGGAATTAAAACATTCGAGAGTAAAATGTTAGCAACAGAAAGTTTAAAAGACGAAACGATTATCAAAGTAATTAAATATACGACTAGCGAATGGCCGAACTTAAAAGAACTCTCAGATGAGTTAAAGCAATACCACAGAAAAAGACTCGAATTGTCGGTCGATAAAAATTGCTTATTTTGGGGGCTACGAGCCGTTATACCAAGTAACATGCGACCATTAATTTTAAGAGAACTATATGCGTCTTATCTAGGCATTGTAAAAATCAGAATGTTTGCACGCTCCTACGTGTGGTGGCCAGAGATAGATAAGGATATTGAATTCACTGTAAATAGCTGTAACGTTTGCTAGATCGAGAGAAGAAAACCACGACAAACTCCTTTGACTACATGGCCATGGCCGGATCGCGCATGGAGCCGCATACATTGCGACTTTTTAGGACCTCTGTCGGAAACATGTATTTAATAATTATCGATGCTCATTCGAAATGGGTGGAAGTGATTAATTTAAAAAAAAATACCAAAGTGTACAGAGTGATAGAAGAATTTAAGACCGTATTCGCGCGATACGGATTACCTTTACACGTTGTCACTGACGGCGGTCCGCAGTTTAGATGTAAAAAATTCTTAGATTTCTTAAAGAAAAATAGTATAAATCATAGTTTCGCACCGCCGTATCATCCCGCAACTAACGGGGCGGCTGAGAATTTCGGGACTTTCAAGGACAAAGTAATAAAAATCGTAAAAAGGGGAGAAACGCCGGATACGGCTATTGATAAATTCTTAATGGATTATCGCAGCATCGAGCACTGCACAACAGGGAAAAACCCTTATCAACTTATGTTCAAACGAGACATGCGAATGCGTTTTGATATGTTAAACCAAACATGTTCGCAAAAGTTCAAAAAAGCCAACGCGCGCAGATCATTGCAAGCGGCAGAGATCGTCAACTAGACTTAGGCGCGGGCGATGATGTTTACATAAACGATTATAGCGCGCGTTCGGAAAAAAGATGCAAAGGCGAGATTGTTAAACAAATCTCGCCCTCAACGTTCATTGTGCGAGATGCTAATAATGTAATGCACAAGCGCTATAAAAACCAAATCGTCAAAGGCGCAGATACCACTGTAAAATTACGTCGTTCTCCGAGGTTGATTAAAAATTAAAAAGGCGGGAGAATTGTGGTATCTGATGCAAGAGCGCTAGTATGAGTGTGTAAACATACGTGATAGTTACGTGTGTGCGTGTGTACGTATGAACGCCAACGAGTCAGTTACGTTCCGGGCGGCTCGGCGAACGGTACATCTCCACACGTGATTACCTATATGTGTAATTGTGATTAAATAAACAAACCACTCCTGGTAGAGTACCAGTGACGAAACTGCGTTGTTAATAAACCACCTCTCGTAACACCACAGATTTCAAATATCACTTTAATGTATATACATCTTCGATTAACAGAAATATTTAATACCATCGATTGTGATAATGGATGGTTCGGCAAAAAACATATACTTCTTTTTGGAGATTTATTACAACTTCCACCTGTGCATGAGGATCCACCTTTTATTGAATTATCTAAACTAAAAATTGAGAAGTATATTGATGCAATGGGGTCTGTAAATTTATGGTCTTTATTTAGTTATGATGAATTACAAATTAACGTGCGATAACAAGGTGATAATTCTTATCGAGGTATATTAACAAGAATTCGTGTTGGAATAGTAACATATTCAGCTGTAACTATTTTAGAAACAAGGAAAATAAATTTTAAAGAAATTAATTGTGATGGCCGATTACAGAAATTATGTGATTATTTGCAAAGCTTACCAATGGATACAGTTTGTTTAATTCCAACTTGTGCATTATGTGATGTTTTGAATACTGCAATGTTAAATCTTATTTCTTCGGACGAGATAGAACTCGTTGCTCAAGATCTAGCAGAATGTGCGCCATATTTAAAGAAAAAAGTTATGAAGATATTAAGTAAAAATGATAAAGATAGTTCTTGAACAGCTGGATTAGCGAGAATTATAACTATAAAATTAGGAGCACGTATAATGGTTAGAAGAAATATTGATGTTAGTTTAGGTCTTGTAAATGGTACGATTGGTACAATTACATCAATTATGCGTAGTGGAATAGATAATGAAGTAGAAAAAATAAAAATAACAATGTCATCAGGAATCGAGCATATTATAGAACGCATAAGCGTTAAGTTTGAAGTAATGGATAGAGCGTTTGTTATAAGAAAACAATTTCCTATATGTCTAAGTTATGGTATGACTATTCACAAAAGTCAAGGCCTGAGTTTAAAGCATGCTGTTGTGGAAGCTGGAAATTCTATATTCAGTTGTGGACAAATATATGTCGCTCTTTCACGAGTGATTACGCTGAATGGGTTGCATCTTATAAATTTTGACCCTTCCTCTGTCAAAGCAAACGAATTAGCTATAATAGAATATAATAGATTGCGAACACAATACCGGCCAGATCTTTTAAATATTAATATTTTGAAACAGCGTGTCCACAAGGTTCGTGATATAATTTGGACGTTATCAAAAAATGTTTTGGAATGTCAAATTGATGATAACAATATTAATGATTGTACTTTACAGTATATAAGAGGATTATCAAATATCGATAATATATCTTGCTATGCTAATGTTTCAATTCAATGTATACTTCATTCTCCTATTTTCAGAAAATTGTTGTTTCATCTTGAGCATTCAAATATTATAAGAAAATTTATTGATTCTTATGTATCGAACGATAAAACTATTAATATTATGGCTATACGTCAATTGGCAGGACATCGATATCTTGAAAAGACTCAGCAAGATGTTAGTGAGTTTATTATAAATCTTATTAATAGCATAGACAATATAAAGAATATAATTGAAAACTAATTAAACATAACTTTACGATGTAAAATATGTAATTATACAAATACAAAAAGTCATACTGTTGCGTGCAATATAAATAGTGGGCCCACTGTAAACGTTGATGCTCGATAGCATCTTTCAAACATCTTATCTACTCACGACGAGCGTTGAGCGATGGGCCTGCGAGCCCGTAAACTCAGCAGTTCACACGTATGTAGGGACCGAGGCGAGAAAATCTCGTACGCGCGTTCCCCTCCCTTCAGGGACCTTTTCGAGAGGACCGACTCAAGTGCGGGCGAGTCCGCTGTCGTCCGCCCTAGCATACGCACATAAAAATTTATATATTGCGATATAGGAGACTGAGCTCTCCGTATTTTCGTTGCTTTTCGAAAATCGATAACAGATCTACGTGGAGACCGAGTCTCTTCACGTGATAACGTATATTATCCATGTTAATGAGGCCGAGACCTCACGTACTAAGGATACATAATAAAGTGCATTATAAAGAAATTGTGTGTGAATTATAACCCTCACACAACACTGCAATCCACATACAAATTATATATTATTACTTCAATTACCTGAAAATTTAAAAAAAACCATATACTCTACAAGAATTAATACAATATAATTTTTCACGTTGGAATAATGTTGAAAAAACATGTATCAATTGTAGTGCTATTTCTTTTCTTGAAAAGACTGATATAATAGTAACAAAAAGTATTATTATCTTACAGTTATTATTATTTAAAATCAGTGATAAAAAAATTATTAAAATGACAGATTTAAAAATTAAAGCTATACCTACGGAAAAAATATGTATTGGTGCGAATACGTATAAAGTCATTAGTGGAATTTTTCATGAAAGTAAAAATACCATCGAGGGACATTATACAAACATTGTACGTGCTAAAGGTAGCGGATGGCACTTAATAAATGATTTAGTAGTACAAAAATGTAGTTGGCCTCGAAATGCTAAAAATGCATATACAGGGTGTCCTAGACCACCCGTACACCCCTTTTCTTTCAAAAACTAAGCATTTTAGAGAAAAATGTTTCAGACAAAAGTTGTTTGGTTTCGAGGGGGCCATAAGATGGTACCATTGGTTTGACCTTGAAGAGTCATTTGAAGGTCACGTGAAGGTCACTTCAATTTTTTTAAATGGAATACCCTATATATTTTTGCACATTCTTGTAGCTCATCTCGACGTAGTACATTTCTCTTCAAAAACTAAGCATTTTAGAGAAAAATGTTTCAGACAAAAGTTGTTTGGTTTCGAGGGGGCCATAAGATGATACCATTGGTTTGACCTTGAAGAGTCATTTGAAGGTCACGTGAAGGTCAAACTATTTTGTAAAATATTCATTTTTCGATTATCTTACCTTAATACTTTTATGTACAAAATAATAAGAGGAATCAATTGGTGTAAAAGAAACACAGTTATTTTTAAGAAAAAATATGTAATTGTTAATTACAAATTACATATTTTTTCTTCGAAACAACTATGTGTTTTCTTTACACCAATTGATTCCTCTCATTATTTTGTACATAAAAGTATTAAGGTAAGATAATCGAAAAATGAATATTTTACAAGATATTTTATGATTTACGTAAAATTAAGAAATTATTTCAAGCCTCATAACTCGGAAAGTACTTAATGAAAACTAACTTAATTATAGTGTTTTGGAAAGCTCTCGAGATAAGCTACAAGAATGTGCAAAAATATATAGGGTATTCTATTTAAAAAAATTGAAGTGACCTTCACGTGACCTTCAAATGACTCTTCAAGGTCAAACCAATGGTATCATCTTATGGCCCCCTCGAAACTAAACGACTTTTGTCTGAAACATTTTTCTCTAAAATGCTTAGTTTTTGAAAGAAAAGGGGTGTACGGGTGGTCTAGGACACCCTGTATATTTTTTGCAGAAAAGATATAAATTTTTACAAAAAGAAATCCCTCTAAAAAAAATCTTACAGATAAAAAAATTATGCCAAGTACATAAAAAATATAACACCTTGTATGCAACAAAATGTTTAATGAAAAAATACCCTTAACAATAATTTACAAAAATTCTCCCTCAAAAAATAATTTCCCTAAAAAAAAATAAAATACTAATACTAAAAAGAATTTTCCTTAAAAAATGGAAAATTAGAATTAAATCGAAGAAGAATTAAACGAAAACGTATAATTAGCGCGAGAGAGATAGCGCAAAGGATGGAAATATGTGCGAAAAAATTACGTCATGATTTAGTCAACTTAAAACTCTTTATTCTTGTTTTACATATTTTTTTATGTACTATGTGGACTAAAAACTAAAGCTGCCAGCTCGCAGTCGACGAGTTGATGCTTGTTTAAAGCGTCGCGCGTATTACATTTGATACTTCTTTCGGATTTATTACAGTGGACGCGATATTGGAGAATTGCGTAAACTTGACATCAACTGTTTCGATAATTTTATCCAATCGATCAAAAGGTACATCTATGCATTGATCGAGATCGAACATACGATGTAACGTCTATTCGATCATCATCATGCATACGTTTGAAGATTCGAGACTTATGAGTTTGACGTCGTTAATCGTACGAACTCTCTCACTGTTAGCGGTCCAACGCTTATGAAATTGTAGTCATCTTTAGAGTCGTTCCGAAGGAAATTTTGAATATTGCGACGTTGCTCGTAGAGTCCCTTCCACGTTTCGAGAGATAATATCAGTTCCTTTCCCCGATGATCTCCAATCTCTACGTAACTCACGGTGGACCCACGTTGATACCAATTTCGAGGAATTTGAATTCCGTAGCTGTCAATGCGTATCGTCTACCTAGTATACGAACCGCGCGACGCTCCAACGAAATGCTACAGAAAAAATTAAAATTAAATAATACTAATAATAATAATAATAATACAATTTGTAAAAATAGAAAAATAGAAAAATAGAAAAAAGTTAAATGTTTACTTGTCACATTTGTTTTCAAACGATGGAGTTTTATCACGATTCGGTACATAATTATTCACGCGTCTTCCGATGCCGCTGCTGCTGCTGCTTCTTTCGACGTAGTACATTTCTCTGGGATTATGAAAAGTGAACTACGAGCTGTTAACGCGACACTGATCGTACAGAAATTAACCGAGTATACGTGACGCTCATCTTCCAAAAGTATAATGTGGTGGGGGATCAATGCTTCTAACGCCCTGAAATTTAGAAGAAGGGGGAGGCAGCGCTCAAAAAATTCTTAGAAACGCAAGGAAAGGATTAGAGTGGGGAAATAAGAGATAAAACATATTAATGTTTACATATTTTGTGTAATGTTTACAATTTTTGAATTTAAATAATACAATTACAGCATGAAAGTGATAGACTCGGACATAGCTGTTATGGCCAGTTTCAAATCAGGAGCTTCTTGCTTCCCAACGAAGAAGTTGTGATTGAATAGGAGGCCAATTGTCACTCCGGGTCACTCATTTGTTGTGCTGCCGAAACATGTTCTATTACAAGGGTTTTTATTGGCTTCTTTTTATTTATTTATAGCGCTCTAACGATTGTTTTTTTTTTCTCATTTTACATTTGATTAAATTTATACTTATGATTTCTTTCTTTCTATGCGACATACGAAAAACATTTGTCAATGAATACGGATCATTTCACTTCGCTGATTTTGTTATATTTCTTACTGAAGAAGACTAAGTAAAGTCGAAACGTTTTTGTAATTATTCAATTAAACGAATTTATGATTATTTGTATTTATGTTATTTAGACTTTAGTAATTAGCTCGTATTATTGGCCCTAGAATTTTTAATTTTAATTTTTTTATTATTGCTTTGCAACACACGAGCAGATTTAGTATTATTATTGGTTTTATTTTTACATATTTTATTTTTCTTGCAATTCTTTTTGGCGTTGCGACCACCAATTAAATATTTTAAATACATCCCGAGTAGAAATTTAAATCCGGCGCAGAAAGAGTCTGGATCAGGCATACCCTACACACTGGCACGGCACTGTTCCGGCTGCCAAAGCAAGGCCTGACTAATTGTGTAACGTTTTTTTACTTACGGCCTTGATTTAGCATTCCGGATTGCGACCTGATCAGGCTATTGGGTCGTAGCTTGATCAGTCCACTAGTTCAGGGATTGATCCGGCCACCTAACCTGTTTCGGACATCGAAAATATTTAAAAAAAAGGATAAAATATTATTTAAAGAAATGTTTGATACCATCTATCAATCATAGTTGGACTCTATTTGTATTTCGGCTCCTACCATAACCGGTTAAAAACGCTTTTCTGCCTATTCTGAATTTTTACCTATTCTGGGGGGATTCGAACGTGCGCTATTTGATCGCCTATGCCGAAAGCTAAGTACGCTACCTATTTAGCTATCCCAACACTTCGAATATTTTAAGTTAAATTATGTAGGCGTTTATTTCACACAACACAAATATACTTTAATCAATAAATTTATCATATTATATCGAATATCACATTTATTTTTCACGTCATATTACATTATATATTTTTATATTCATATGATATTTATCATATCTCATAATTATTGTTCGCGAGCGGAATCCGACAGTGCGATGATAGGAACGGAAGGTCTTTCAGCGAAAAAAGTGCGCCTCGTTCACACAAAAAAGACTGACGTTTATTAGAGTCAAGAGTAAAACAAGTGTTGAGTGCAGTGATTGCGATTCGCGAAACAGCGGTGTAACAAAGTAAGAGCGGTTTTCGCGAGCGGTATCGCGAGCGGTGTAGCGAAACAAGAGCGTTTTCCGAATTCGTAGGCGGTCGTATAAAGCGGTTCGATTTGCGTATTATCAAAAGAGATAGCGGAAGTCTGAGTGAGTAAGCGGTCGTATAACAGAATAGCGGTTTTAACAAAGCGAAGCGGTTTTACAAAGCGAAGCGTTTTAACGAAAAGTGCGAGATTTCGAGGTGCTCGCGTGCGGTGCCCGTTATAAAGCGAGCGGAATCTTGGGCCCGTTGCGACGTGGCCCAATAAATTTTGTACTTTAGCGGTGACCTCAAGGCGTCACGTACAATTGGCCGCCGATGAGGTCTGACGTAGACAATTCTTTAATTGTCTTGCGCGCAACTTTTTTCGATCAGCTGATTGCCAATCAGCTGATCGTGACGTATGGGCGCGCATGCCCGTACGCTACGCTGATTTTGTCGACGGTTGACAATGTTATTGCGAATGTTTATGATCAGCGTTTCTCGATCGATGAAAAAATGCGAGATAACGGGAACGGTCGAGTTTTTCTGACTAATCGAAAGCTCGAGAAGATTCTTGACGCCCGTTAAACTCGAATTCTCGAATTATAGAATATTATTTGAAATATTAAGAGAAATTTAATCCGGGATGATTTTTATGATTTTCGAACAATTATCATTACATTTATCATATATTCCATAAAAAATTATATTATATTTATCATATCATATCACATAATTATTTATCATATTATATCAAATATCATCTCAAAACAAAACAAAAATTTTTTTTTCATTTATCATATATTCCATAAAAAATTATATTGTACTTATCATATTATATCACATAATTATTTATCATATTATATTAAATATCATCTCAAAACAAAAAAGAATTTTTTTTTTACTCAATTGTTAATTTTTATTAACTCTTGTTTGTCGAGCGCCTTCCCAATCTTTCGCTGCATTGAAAATCTTACCCAAAGATTTCTCAATATCCTTGCATGATATAGGCAGTCCGTGTGATTTATACTTCTCTATGACGATTGCTAGATGCAAATAGCAAAAAAATTGAAGGATTGATAAATTAATCACTGATGCAGGTACATACTAGCGATATCGTAAAAATATATAATACATTGCATTTCAGCAAAAAATTTCGTCTTCGCGAAGACTTTTTTTACATGCGTGTCTTTTACAGCAGTGTAATTGGCAATCACGTCACGGGACACGAAGATTTTTAATACTCGGCGTATTGAGTTAATGACCGGACTCGAAGAATCGATGTTCTGCCATAAAAGTCGTTTCTGTAAAAAAAAAAGTTTTAAATTCATATCAACATCTTCAGCAGTCACATTGAATTCACTTGCAGTCACTTGCAATTTTTTCTCGACGATCGTCATCCTTTGCCAAAACTTCTTCAAAATCATCGAATTCTTTTGATCCTTTTAAAGGTAGAATGAATCCATGGTCCACAAGTCTGAAATACCAATCGGCTGACTCTGTTTCAAACAATTTAAGTCTGTTCTCACATGGCTAATTTCTTTTGCCAGTTCTTTTATCTATCTTGAAATTGGTGTGAGAGCCTCGTCAATAGTTTTTTTAATTCCTTCAGTCATGTCTAAAATATTAAAATTAAAATTAGAATATTTAAAATTAAAATCGAAATATTAAGAATAATTAAAATAAATAAATAAATGCCTTTCATATCAATTTGTCATAGTTTAGTGACGGACAATCTGAAAGAATAACATTCATCATGGACTCGTCCATAGATGGTCCTTCCAATTCCTGAGGCATCTTTCGATTGATTGGAGGTGATTGTGCGCTCCCTGAAATTGTACAATAACAATTGAAAAATGGAACCAAGAGTATTCGACTTCCTTTGCTGGCAATATTCTATTGCATTTTTGCAGTTTATTAAGTATAATTGACTACGTACATTAATATACAGCGAGGATAAAAAATTTACCTGAAATGTAACAGCGCTGCGATTTAAAAATTTCTTCTTGTGACTGTTCGGCTTCTAGGAAATAAATGACAAGAATATAGATGCAGCGATTAGAATGATGATTTTTATTAAGAGCGCAACAACAAAAAAGCAATCAATGTAGTTGCTCTAGTTGAAAGCTAACCGATCAGAATTGGAGGAGCACGCCACTCTTCATTCAGCGTTTCAAGTTGTGTTTCTTTTCTTGTAGTTCTGAATTGCCACAAAAGTTCTATCGGAGCATGACATTTCTTCATCACTTGTAAAAACTGACTTTTTATGATTTAGTTCTCTTAGCTTATTTATTGCTTCTTTATAATTTCCTTTGCAATAACAAAATGACATTTGTACTGTAAAATTATAATGATATTCACGTTTCAGATTTTAGATACTTTCGTTAAATCTTACTTGCTTGTCCTCGCAGTTTGATGGGAAATTTTGGCCAGGTGTTTTAAGCTGGTGAGCAGTAGCGGACGAGCGAATGCAGTTTTCCAGTAGTTTCTTCGTTATAAGGCGGTGGCATGAATTTTGTAATTAAACAATTTGCTTCTTCATCGAAGCTTATCCAATCAAATAGTACTATGTCGACACTCTTCTGCCCAGGGGCAGTTTCTTCGCTGAATTCAATTATTCGGTATTTCATGTCACTCATCTATTTTAGAAACATAATATGTATATACACTCACCCGCAAAAAAAGCGGTACACCTAAAATTTGAGAAAATTTCATCAAATTTTAAATGATCATAACTTGGTAAATAATGATGATAAAAATATGTTTAAAAAAACAAAATGAAGGCTGTAATGTCCACTTTAAGAATATTTAAGTGGCAATTATGCTCAGCCATTGTTTTCAAAATGGCGGATAAGGAAGTGAAAGGATGTAAAATTGATTATTAAAGGATCGAGTTTGGGACGGTGCACGGCGTAAATCAGGTAACGCAGCCCAATGAGACCAAATGCTCGTGAAAGTGTGGAGTGTTATCTTTAAAATGTTTTTTTACCGAGCTCGATACGATGATTTTTCGCTGAGTTATTCCGAATTTAATTAAAAACGCTCTTTTTTCTTCTTCAATTTGCAGCTCAGCGAATAATTATCGTATCGAGCTTGGTAAAAAAGCATTGTAAAGGTGATACTCCACACTTTCACATGCATTTCGTCCCATTGGGCTGCGATACCTGATTCACGCCACGCACTGGAGCAAAGCGGGAACCTTTATTTATCGGTTTTGTATGCTTTCATTTATCCGCTATTTTGAAAAAAAATGGTTGCACATAATTTCAATTTAATTTAGGTGTGTGTGTGTGTGTGCTCGTTTGTATACCACAAGGATAAGGACCCCGTGGTTCGTCAGCTCCACAGTATTTAAAGACTCCAAACCCTCCTTGTGGCGTGTGTGTGTGTGTGTGTGTGTGTGTGTGTGTGTGTGTGTGTGTGTACGGGCGCACGCATGTGTGTATTAATAGTGGGTATGACCTCCTCGTGCGCGTATTACCTCATTCATACGATCAGGCATACTCTGTATTAGTCTTTTTATTTCATCCTGCGTAATTGCATCCCATGCATTTTGAAGAACTCTTTGAAATTCTTGCAGTGACTGAGGTGCAGGTACGTGATTTCGTACTTTCTTGCCGAGATTGTCCCACAAATGCTCAATGGGATTTAAATCCGGACTACTTGCTGGCCAAACAAGTCGATTTATGCCAACTTCATCGAGGAAATCAAACACTCTTCTCGCAGTGTGTGGTCGAGCATTGTCTTGCATAAACAAGAAGTTCTCTCCGATAAAGGGTGCATACGGAACAACATACGGAAGGAGTATGTCTTCCACGTATACATCTGCGTTCATGTTCCTGTCAAAAAAGTGCAAATCTGTATGAGCGTCCGCTGAAATACCTGCCCAAACCATCACAGAGCCTCCATTGTAGCTGTACCTTTCACTTACAGTACAATCTGCAAATCGTTCTCCACGACGACGATAAACTCGTTCTCGTCCATCTGGAGAATAGAGACAAAAACGAGATTCATCGCTAAAGAGTACTTTGCCCCAGTCTGCGTAATTCCAGTCTCTATGCGCAACTGCAAAATTGAGTCGAGCTACGCGATGACGACCTGTAAGAAAAGGTACAGCCGCTGGCCTGCGCGAAAACAGATTTTGTTCCGCTAATCTTCTCCGAACGGTGTCAACGGATACATTGCAATTGTGGACATCCCTTAAATTGTTTCGAATTTGAACAGCTGTTCGATGTCTGTCTCTTAATGAATTTAAAACAATAAATCGGTCATCGTTTTCATTGGTACGTCGAGGGCGCCCAGAACCAGGCCTCCTCTTGAAAGAATTGGTGTCTAAGTACCTGGCATAAGCACGTTGCACAGTTGACACTGACAGATCAAGTGCCTCAGCAACGTATCTTCGACTTCTGCCATCTTCAATTAAAGCAACAACTTGAGCAGCTTTTTCTGGAGTTATCGTTGCCATAATCGAGAAGTAATTTCAAGAAGAAGTAATTAATTATGGTTTCAATAGATGAAGTCGCAAGGAGCAACGCGTCTAGAGAGCTAGCAAATCAATCGCATAACTTGTACTTTAGTCTTTCAATGTACCTGGCATAAGCACGTCTCAAACGGAAAAAACATTGAAAGACTATAGTACAAGTTATGCGATTGATTTGCTAGCTCTCTAGACGCGTTGCTCCTTGCGACTTCATCTATTGAAACCATAATTAATTACTTCTTCTCGAAATTACTTCTCGATTATGGCAACGATAACTCCAGAAAAAGCTGCTCAAGTTGTTGCTTTAATTGAAGATGGCAGAAGTCGAAGATACGTTGCTGAGGCACTTGATCTGTCAGTGTCAACTGTGCAACGTGCTTATGCCAGGTACTTAGACACCAATTCTTTCAAGAGGAGGCCTGGTTCTGGGACGCTCATACAGATTTGCACTTTTTTGACAGGAACATGAACGCAGATGTATACGTGGAAGACATACTCCTTCCGTATGCACCCTTTATCGGAGAGAACTTCTTGTTTATGCAAGACAATGCTCGACCACACACTGCGAGAAGAGTGTTTGATTTCCTCGATGAAGTTGGCATAAATCGACTTGTTTGGCCAGCAAGTAGTCCGGATTTAAATCCCATTGAGCATTTGTGGGACAATCTCGGCAAGAAAGTACGAAATCACGTACCTGCACCTCAGTCACTGCAAGAATTTCAAAGAGTTCTTCAAAATGCATGGGATGCAATTACGCAGGATGAAATAAAAAGACTAATACAGAGTATGCCTGATCGTATGAATGAGGTAATACGCGCACGAGGAGGTCATACCCACTATTAATACACACATGCGTGCGCCCGTACACACACACACACACACACACACACACACACACACACACACGCCACAAGGAGGGTTTGGAGTCTTTAAATACTGTGGAGCTGACGAACCACGGGGTCCTTATCCTTGTGGTATACAAACGAGCACACACACACACACACCTAAATTAAATTGAAATTATGTGCAACCATTTTTTTTCAAAATAGCGGATAAATGAAAGCATACAAAACCGATAAATAAAGGTTCCCGCTTTGCTCCAGTGCGTGGCGTGAATCAGGTATCGCAGCCCAATGGGACGAAATGCATGTGAAAGTGTGGAGTATCACCTTTACAATGCTTTTTTACCAAGCTCGATACGATAATTATTCGCTGAGCTGCAAATTGAAGAAGAAAAAAGAGCGTTTTTAATTAAATTCGGAATAACTCAGCGAAAAATCATCGTATCGAGCTCGGTAAAAAAACATTTTAAAGATAACACTCCACACTTTCACGAGCATTTGGTCTCATTGGGCTGCGTTACCTGATTTACGCCGTGCACCGTCCCAAACTCGATCCTTTAATAATCAATTTTACATCCTTTCACTTCCTTATCCGCCATTTTGAAAATAATGGCTGAGCATAATTGCCACTTAAATATTCTTAAAGTGGACATTACAGCCTTCATTTTGTTTTTTTAAACATATTTTTATCATCATTATTTACCAAGTTATGATCATTTAAAATTTGATGAAATTTTCTCAAATTTTAGGTGTACCGCTTTTTTTGCGGGTGAGTGTAGTAAGTAATAATAGAACACATTTTTATCCTTAATTAAAATAAATAATGTACGTAATACTTACAGTGTTGCTGCAATGGTCAAAATCAAAATAAGTACAACGTATGGACCAAAAATAACCAAAAAAAAACGGAAAAAAATTAAGACGTCTGAATTTATTTTTAAATGGGTTACTGGCGAGTTAAAAACTGAAATATTGTATAATTTAATTATTGTAGTGACACAAGTTCAAAAAATACACCCAGCTTCAAAACTGTTCTCGGATATATCCGCGTAACACTTTGACACCGAAATAGGTTAAAATCATCAAAACATAAGCTAAAGTCACGGGAAGACAAAAACCGATCGTATATTGTTAAAACAGTTGGTTCGCCCACTCTGACGCTTCTGGTTTATTCTATTTTACTCTTGTACTTTTTCTTACAATTTTAAGGTAGGATATATATTAATAATGTACTTAGCATTTCAACTCGTAACTTCATATAGGGCACTGAAATAAGATAAAAGAAATAGAAAAAACTTTTTAACATAGAAAATCTGTGATATTCACAGTATACTTTTATTATGTTTCATAACATTCGAGATCAGGTATGAAGAATAGGTATATAACATACATTTTTACTATTTCGCATTCAACTTGTTTGATTTTCAAACAAATCATTTTTAATAATATCTTATCTATTTCAAATGTTTTTTCTTCTCCGGTTTCTTTAATTTTCCATATGTGTAAAACGCTAGAATCGCAGGGATATGTAAAAATAGATCCATCAGGACTCAGTATTTTTCCAGATATTTTGACATTTTCATCATTGTCTGATGGTAAAATATACATTCTATCAATCATTATAATCGTTTTATTTTTGAGCAAGACAATATTGTTTGGTTCTAAAGTTGACAATATCATTTATTTGTATTTTAGTTTTTTAATTATTCGAATTTTTCCAGATTTGGTTATTTTCTGATTTAAAATCATTATAGCCGGTGGGATTGTCACTTTGTCTAGAATGAGAAACTGTGTTTCGTTGTATCTTCTACAAATTTGTGCTAATGGGGTTTTTCCAGTTCGCAACATTTTTTTTATCCGGCCCAAAGCGCTTTCGAAAGGAAATGCTGTAAGGTGGCTCAGCGAACATGACAAAACCTTTACATCATCTGCTAAATGAATTAAGCTGTGCATATTTAAGATTTGGCTCTCAATGCCATACAACTGGTTTCCAAGTGAAACGAACAGTTCTTAAATAAGTTGCTGCATGTTCTATGTATTTTAAACAAAATTCATCCGAGCACAGAATGCGACAGCCAACATAAAACAGCATAAAGTGATTGTATAATTTCTCCGGAAGAATATCTTTTAGAAGAATTGGCGATGCATATAATAAGAAGAATCTGTATTCTGTGGCTTTCCATTTAGAAATATTGTTTAATGTTCTTGTAGTTCGCTGGAAATCTATTGGTATTTGAGATTGGAATTCTAGTAACATTGCGGATAATCTGTACTTTTGACTATGGCTTAATTTGACTTGTCGGTTCCCTTCTATCCAGTAATCATTTAAAAATTTCTTCATAACACCTAAGCAGCACAAATGTATGAAGTCCAATGAAAAATGATAAACCATGTCCAATCCAGGTATGCGTGTCAATGGAGAAAGGCCAGTGTGGTATTTCGATTGCTGCTGGGAGCGAAAACTTGAATCGTGTCTTTTAAAAAAATCTTGTCCGACGTAGACTGTCCGCTTATTATGACGCTGGCCCGGAATAGTGCATCGCTCACAAGCATAGTAACCTCCATGGCCTTTTATCGATTTGATCATAGACCGAGCCGGTCTATCGCAGATAAAACTCTTTATCGATACTTTGAGTACTATATTATTTACTTCGACTCCTATTTCAAGTAGTTCGATCACTTCATCTATAAACTTTTCAAAGTATTGACGCAAGTCCGAAGGCTATATAGCTACAGGGAATACCGGATACACACTAGGGTTGAAAAAAATTTGGCATAATATTGGCCAAAACTGTTTCCGACTTGATTTAAATAATGGCAAGCCATCGATGTTAAATTGAAGGGCAATATTTCTGTCTTCATGCAGCGATGGGTTGATTAGTCGCTGTAAGTTTTGTCGTATGCCAAAATAGACAAACTTTCCTTCGACTTCTCCAGAACTATTCCGTACTGCTGTAATAGGCTGAAAATTTGAAGTTTTCATGAAAATCTTTGAAGATTTAGGCAGTTGCGGTATCAATTTTCTTCTCAGTATTCCCAACAGTGTCTAAATGAGTATGCGGAATCTGACTTTCAATAGCCCACCAGCGTAGGGCTTGTATTTCACAGAAATTTTCGCAGGGTTCATCGCTTAAGCTTTCATATTCACTTATTGTGTCACTCGTATTGTCACTATCTGCCGCACTAGATGTAACTAAACAAGCACCGTGGTATTCTTCTGACTGACTGCTGTTCTCATTACTCGCTGCGATAAGCATGTTAACATTCTGTACGTCATCATGTGATTGTTGGCTGGGCCCTATCAAATGCATATTAGAAAAAAATTAGGATTTAGTCAAATTTTATATGATAAGCGTTTTTTTGGTTATTTTTAATTATTACATTAAATTATATTTATGTATGTACTAGCACTGTGAATTAATTTTGAGGGATTTTTTTGTAAATTCAAGGCTTTATTGTGAAAAATTGTGTACATTATTATTTTTCAAAGTATTGTCCATCGCTAGCCACTACTTTTTCCCATCTTTCTGGCAGCATACGGATTCCGCGTCGAAAGAACAACTCATCTTTTGATGCTATCCACCAATCGATCCAATTTTTCGTATCTTCGTAAGATTGGAAGCGCTGCTTAGCCAGGCCGTGTTCCATGGATCGGAACAAGTAGTAATCCGATGGAGCAATATCTGGTGAATTTGGCGGGTGGGGTAAAACATCCCATTTCAGCGTTTCTAAGTATTTTTTGACTTCACGAGCAATATGTGGTCGAGCGTTGTCATGTTGAAAAATTACTTTATCGTGCCTTTGCTCGAATTGCGGCCGTTTTTCCTTTAATGCACGGCTCAAACGCATCAATTGTGTTCGGTAGCGTTCACCAGTGATGGTTTCATTTGGTTGAAGCAGCTCATAGTACACAACACCAAGCTGGTCCCACCAAATACAAAGCATGAGCTTCGAACCATGAATATTCGGCCTTGCCGTCGATATTGATGCATGACCAGGCAAATCCCACGATTTTCTACGCTTAGGATTATCGTAGCGTATCCATTTTTCATCGCCAGTGATGATACGATGCAAAAAACCCTTTCTTTTTTGCCGTTGAAGCAATTGTTCACACGTGAAAAATCTCCGTTCAACATCTCTCGGCTTCAATTCGTATGGCACCCAATTTCCTTACTTTTGAATCATACCGAGTGCATTTAAACGTTTGGAAACTGTTGTGCGATCAACATTCAACGATTCAGCAAGTTCATCTTGCGTTTGACATGAATCTTGGTCGAGTAACGCTTCCAATTCCTCATCTTCGAACTTTTTCGGTTGACCAGGGCGTTCTTTGTCAACTGTATCGAAATCACCACTTCTAAAACGTCGAAACCAATACTCATACGTTTTTATCGATGGAGTATGTTCACCGTAAGTTTCCAACAGCACTCGATGACTTTCAGCAGCACTTTTCTTTGAATTAAACAGGAAAAGTAAAACTTCCCGCAAATGGTGTTTTGTTGGCTCGTAATTCGACATCTTCGGAGCTGAGGAAAAATATGTTGTTTACACTTCAGCAAAATGATACGTAATAAAAAGTAAAGCCTAATGACAGAGCTTTGACATGAATATAGAAGTGTCCGATGCGATATAGCATAAGTTACGCCATCTATTGTAAATCCCTCAAAATTAATTCACAGTCCTAGTATGTATGCATATATGTATATATGTATGTATGTATGTATGTATGCATGTATGTTGTATGTATGTATGTTGTTTGTATGTATATGTAAATATGTATGCTGTGTAAAATATGTTGTGTATAAACATACACAAAATTTAAAAAAATACATTGAACGATAAGAATATAAAGAGTATATGAATTGAAAATAGAAAGGAAAGGAAATGAGAAATACATATACCTGGTAAGGATGAAGTTAATAATTGATTTTCACATTTTTGTTTTTTTTCTTTGCGGATGGCACGCCATTTTCTTACACGTATACGTGCTAATAATTTTTTTCTATCATCTTCGCGGTCCATGAAAAATTAACGCACAAAATGATGTGTGAGGTAGAAACGCGCGATCGAAATTGAGGTTAGACAGGATGCCGGATAGTTGCCGTATCAAATTTGGCTGTGGTTAAGCTATGTGAGGGGATGCATGCTCAAGACTGGGTGATGTCAGCGGTGTTACGGCCTCATACAGGGTGCCTTATCTTGGGCCTGACCCGATGGCTACCGTATATCCGTACTGGCGATGTACGCATCAGGTTAGCATAAGTATCTGATCAGGGGAACTGTAATACGGTGTGCCGTACCGTAATCTGAAAGCTACCTGATCAATGTTAAGGCTGCCGGATCAAAATTTCTACTCGGGATTTTGTAATGCGCAATTCTTAACATGTTTTCTACATCGCATACTATTGGTATTATCTAATTTATTAAGAGCATCAATATCTTCATAATCTGCATCCAAGGTTTCATTCAATATATATAGCCGTTTCCCGCATCGTCTAGTATATCGGTCAGTCATTTTCGCTTTTCAAGTCCTTTAACGTACACGACAGATGATTCTTCTTCTTCTTCTTCTTCTATTTCGTGTATCGTACCAACGACAGCTGTTGTAATTACACGCTGAGCTAAGCCATATGGAACGTTTCCGTCTTCCCATTGTAATCCATGATGATTTCTAATCATCCACGAGACTTGACGTCGGTCAGATTTTGTAAGCACGCTCCACGGTACAGGACTTGCGAAAAAGTAATGTGAGAGAACATATCCCTTTCTCAGGACTGCCGCTTCCTTCACGAAGAATAGTTTGTCGGTAAATCCTTGCAGATCCACAAACGTTGGTACAGACATGACGAGATCTCTCTCTGTTTCTCTCTTCGATACGTCAGTTGAGAGGAATGACAAAACTCTAAAACCATCTCGTAACACTTTGATTTATATCCTGCTCCTCTTCCCCTCTTTTGTGACGATGTTGTCGCGAACACTTAGGTGATTTTGCGTACAACATTGATCAACGGATTGTACTGGATCACGCGATCGTGCATGATGAGACAGTACGCAGTGGTATTCATCGGCACGTTCTTCTTACACTCGAATTCCAATCTCACATGAACGGTTGCGCTCTTGACCGATTCGTTTTGTCGAGAACAATCGATAATCACGAACGGACCGTTATCTAGAAACGTCGTGACGGTGAGACTCGGCTCGAGATACTCGTATCCGTAATAGTTCTTGCAGAAGCGTGTACGTGTCGTACAGAACCTAACCATCTATTTTTATCAAAATCCAGATTCATATCGTCGTACGGATAACATTCCGAGTTCAGATAAAGTTTCACGTTGATCAATTTGCAGTCGTCAAATCGACTTATATCTTCAAACATGACATTCTTCCGGCCTGTCTGCAGAGCGAAGACAACGTATCGTGGTTTACTCCAGCTGAGTCGCGGTCTTAATGGCCTACGAATGCTTGGTTGTCAGCTGCAATAGCGGAAACTCGTACAGATCCCACGAGCGAAAACCCATGCTGAGATATCATCCGCTTTCCAGAGCACGCAGCATCGACAGCTTTTTGATTTCGCTCAACAGCACGTGTGGCATTCGCCATTGTATCTTGAATATGTTGATCACAGGCTCCAGCGTCGAATTTCCAAACAGACAATTGTTGTCGTTGCGCGATCGTATTAAGATCAATTCGTGACGAGCGTTAATCACCATGCGTCTGTAATGCGTCCTCGCAAAATCCCAATAACATGTAGAACGGTACCCAAAAATTGAAGTGTACATTCGCATTGGTCAGTGCATCCCAACCGGCGTTCCTCATAATCACGTTTCAATCGATGATACTGTTACATAGTGTTTGAGCGTAGTAGTTATTCCTACGTTTCTATTGCGATCAATCTCAACGCTATCGAGTTCGTATCGAATCTCATCAAACATGAATGCGACGCAATTATTTCCCAGTATCACATCACATCCTTCAGGGTGTGGTCTTTTTTTCGTTAATTCTCCCTCGATGTATAGGAAACTCTCATACTGCAGCGTATACAGATCCTGTTATTGTATGGGTATTCTTATCTCGTCACTGTGTCCGAACGTTGTATTGGCGAACGGGTTGTACATGTGAGTCTCGATCTTGACGATACGATCGTCAAAGATTGGTTCGTCATCGATGTTGAGGATGTCGGTCATCGTTCAGCCGTTTCGCACCGCGAATCCCAAAAATTGTAAAAACGCAACGTTCGATGCGCTGAGTTTCGTTTTCTTGGATGATTGGATATTAGCGAACGTCGACGTTGTTGTCGCTGGCCTCGTAAAGATGTGTTATCTCTCACGTCTTTCGATCCGTTCAACACGAGCATCGCATACATCGCATACGTATGTTATCGCCGTAGCCGTCGTACATGCAATCTTACGGTGATCTCTTCTCCTCGAAAATCGAGCAATCGTCCGTTCTGGTTGACAACGCGTAACGTTAAATCCGTAATGCTCCGCGCGATGATCGGCAGGTAAATGATCTGCGCCGGCGTTTCCGATCTTATATCCCGGTGGTACCCTCGGTGAAAATTCATGTATCGTATGAACGAGTTTGCCGTTGTTGTACGCGCCCGCGGTCACGTTACATTCTACGCGGATAATATTCACGTTGATAATGTTAATCGGCATGTTCGATTCGTACCATTTTCGCGGCTCGAGAATACGATTCGAGAATCCTAGCAGCGATCCAATGTTGTTGCTAGAGTTTATTCTGTATGCGCATTTGATCTCGCTCCTCATCGTATTGTAATTAGCGCGAAGCACTATCGGATATTCTCCATCTTCATAGTCACCGTCGTCAATGTGTTTCTTATCACGATGTTTCCGTGAAATTGCATGTTTCAAAAATTCATGTATATCTCGCAACTCATACGATCCCTCGGGAATCGTAATTTCCGCGTCGTCTTTGCCAAAGTAAAATTTATTATTCGAGGAATTCACATTCGGTATCGTGTGATAAGTCTCAAAATCCGTTAGACCGAGCTCATATTCATCGTCGCTCAAATCTACGGTGGGAAAGAAGTTTTCCGCGAGAACGCTACTCTTCCCAGTCAACGTGAATGTCATAGACATGTCGACAAAACTGTTTAACGAATACTGAGTTAAATAGCGCAATATCTGTCTTTAAATTCGCATGCATCGACCATTCGAAGAAACTGCAAGCACAATTGTCCGCAAATGCTCTGATCGTAAGTTTGAACAGGTGTGTAATTATATTGTATCTTCGTTACGTTTTGTCCGAAATATCGCACCAATTCATTCGGTGGTCGAAGATTGCCGAAACTGTCGAAATATATAACGCGATTCCCCCTCTTTGCGTACGCTACCCAATGAGTACCTGGTCCTTCGACGCTATCCAAATTTACGATGCCGCTCTCGTTTTGATATATACCACCAATAAAGAGCCTAATGGGCGTAATATAATACAGATATCAAATGGGCGTAAAGACACGTCCGACCTCCTCCCACATACATCCCTATCTTTCTCTGGAGGCCTGCCCTGGCCCTATCTTAGGGTCCATCCGCCACTGCTATTTGGTACAGTGGGGATTTTAGTATATACTAGAGGGATCTTGGGGGATGTGGTCACTCTACGGCGTTGTGCTCATCGGTGCCGTTTCATACGGAAGGCCAGTCGGAAGCCAGCATGCACGCGAATACCTCCACCGGCACTTATTTG
This sequence comes from Camponotus vicinus, assembly GCF_025532165.1. NCBI lineage: Eukaryota > Metazoa > Arthropoda > Insecta > Hymenoptera > Formicidae > Camponotus > Camponotus vicinus. Next base: position 10,754,872 of record NW_028141967.1, on the reverse strand, counting down.
GTCAGCGAGCGACCTGTCAGGGATCCTCCGTGGCAATCGGCATTGCATCCATCGAGTGAGATACCAACATCGCTCTGGAGTCGCATATCACTGTGTTAAAAAGCAGCATTAGGTGTGAGGTCTGGATAGTTCAGTGGTCTAGAGCAGTTGCCCGGAAGGCGAAAGACTCGGGTTCGATTCCCGATCCAGCCACTTGCCCCTCACATATTTTTCTAGTCTGCGAATATTGTTTTCTAGCAATTATTCGTTAGGCTGAAAAATGTGTGAATGCTCTCTTCACAGGATATGCGTCAATGTCGTTGCCACGGATGGATTTTGTCGCTCGTTGATCAAATGGGCGTAAAGACTCGTCCGACCTCCTCCCACATACATCCCTATCTTTCTCTGGGAGGCGGCCCATACTAGACACGGCGCCCCCATGCCCTCCCACATAAAAAAATATAACAAAACTTGAGAGTGTGGAAACTACAAAAGCTAACAGTACTGCGTAGAAGTCCCAATATATGACCTCGCTTTGCGTGAAAAGTTGCAAACCCATATGGAATCGTATATGTACTGCAAAATACATGCTTAGATGAGAGGACAGATATAAGATTTAGAGTCCATCGTTTTTGTCGAAAACTATCACTCGTACGGTAAAAATGAATAGAACATAAAATGCATATTTCGAAAAGATGTACAATTTTTGTTTAAAACATTTTTTGAATTTTCCAATATTTGATAAAATAAACCCAAAAAACTTCTTTTTGACGATTTTTTATGGTTTTCACCATAAAAATAAAAGTTGCGCCAATTTTCACTATCATATTAGTAATCAGCATGTCAAAATACGTAAGTCTTGTCAAAATACGTAAGTATACGTATTTTCAAAAAAATCGAAGGTATAGGCTTTTCGGAAGTACACCCATATTTTTTTCTGATCTTACCTGCATATAAAATTTATTTTTAATAATAAAATATTCATTCAATATTCATAAATCTATCTGTATAAATTACTATACCTGCCAAGTTTTGAATTGCAATCTGTATGAAATATGTAGTAAACATTCAAAAAAACGTATCATGGAGTGTAGGTAAGCCGAATTTATAATTTTCGGAATTCGGCGTCATACTCAAAACTTTTTCTATATTATTATTCATCTTAGGAATCGATCCGCAAATATAACATGCTTGTTTCGATGTTCCTGTCATGGAATTACATACCTGAAATATTTCAATTTCATTGTAGAAATCATATGTGCAGAATATGAAGATTGAAATAATTGAAGAAATTATTGTAATAATTTTTTCATTCATAATCTGGATCTTTAAATCGCTTTTTCTTCGGTGAAAATTTCTACTTTTTTCACTTCTGTATAGAATTACTAACGATTGTACTTACTTTTCCATCAACCATAGAAAAAATTAATTTATGGTTAATTCGTAATTCTTTTCCCTCATTTATTATCGTTATAGGTATTAATCGACTGATTTCAGATTCAATATCTTTTACTTCTTTCAAGGTACTATCAATCGTCTTTTTCTTAAAACAAAATTTTGTGGGCCTGCAGAATCTCGTCGAAGAAGGTCTCTGATTTTCCCAAACAACAATATTTTGTTCAACCGAACAACGAAGCTGTAGTGGCACTAATGAGAACAAAAATATATATCACTGTCCGTAATTGTTGTTGCATAGGAGTGATCAAATTTTTGTTTGCGCTTGGCCACTACTGCCATCGTATCCCCACTTGCATAGCATCTTAAAATGTGTAATAGTTAATTCAATTTTTCTAAAATTAAGTGATTGAATAATACATGATGCTGTATGGTTCAATAGATTTTGAATTGAAACTTTACAAGCGGATTCCGAAATGTATCAATCATCCGGATAATATAATTTTTTGCATTTATTATATCGTTATACGGAGGATAAATATTAGAATTTCTTTTTTTCGTACTTATTCGGATGTTTTGATATTGATGTTTTGTCAAATCATTTTCAAGAAAAAAACAGTGCTTCATCAACAGTATATGGAACAGGTCGACACCTTTTCATATTGCCCGTTTTTTTTAAGAGCTTTTCTAATTTGAGAAGCTCTTGTAGGGTTTTTCGAAATATCATTAATGAGCTGAGCAGCGCATCTATTGCCCGATTTTTGCATCACAATCTTTGCCGCATGCAACAATTCTGAAGCTGTGTAAGTTTTAATTAACTTTTCAACCTTTCTTCTTTTTGAAGCTTTTGAAGTTTCGTTAAAAGCTTTTTTTGGTCGCTCAACATTGGATAATTTTTTAGTTTCGAAAGGAACAATGAATTCTGTTTTTAACCACTCAGCATTTTTTTCCATAAATACTTTGTGCATTCTATTACATTTTACCCATCTTTTATTTAATGCTAATGAAAAGTTAAGTATTAAAAATTTTATTTTATTTTCATATTCTGGTTTCCAATTATATTGCTCAAACTTTTGACGTATTATTTTTAATAAATGATTTCTTGATATAATACATTGTGGTTTCAATGGTCCTTTATTGCGCAAAATTTGAAACAGATCGTTATATGTCAAATTGTTATTAGTTACACTATTCATGGTGTCAGTATTTATATCTCTATAATAGAATAAATACACACAGAATATAATAATGAAAGATGTATATATAGAGATATATTTTCGAACCTCATATATATACCCACCCACAAAGAATAATATAGATAATATAAAAAACTAAAAATGTGATACGTACAATAATGATGTATATGGAGATATTAAATAATAATAGTGTCCTTTATAAAAGTGAAGAAAATTATATATGATTTGTTAATTTCAAAAAATCAAACGTAGCTTGGGAAACAAACTGGTATGCTTTGTATGACTTCTTTATTTGAAAACTGCCTACATTACTTTACACTTATGTGTGTCTTCCGTTGTTGTTTAATAACAAAAGAAGGAGAGAGAGAAAGAGAGAGAGAACATCTAGCAATTGTTCCAAATGATCCGGCGCGGCGCTCGCGCTGGCTGTGCCGCGATCGAGACCTTGCCTCGCGTTCGCCTGTATAACATTGGATCGAGAGACACGGTAGTGTCTTGAAGTCGAATCATCATCACTCAGGCGCAAGACACCGTGTATCTTTACGCGAATGGCTAAGTTGCGAGTAATGCATATTATCGGTTCTCAATAATCGCTGAACCGATCAAATTCTTATTAGGTTTAATCAATTGCTTGGGTTCGATTTATATAAGGAAAGTGTCTTTATTTTTGCTCTACGTGCTCTATAAACAGAAATATAACGATGCAAAGTCTCAATGTGAAATTTTTTAATATGTTTTAAGATACATCACCGTCGTGGCTACATTTTTTACATATTTTTTTTGTACAGTTCGCACGTTTGACGAAAGAGGCGCTGTGTTCTCGTGACGATGGGAGATGTACAGTACGCGTCAAAATAATTTCTCTAGCGAGAGTTGGTAATATCTCTCCTTTGCTAATGTATAAGAATCCTATGCATTAGTAAAGGATAGATATTATCAATTCTCTTTAGGAAAACGGAACTAATCATTGAAGCATACTGTACTACTATATGTCCTTATTTAATTAACTTTTCATAAATACATATTACAGAAATTTATTAATAAACATTAATTTATTAAGTCCATAATGTAATTATATATATATATATATATATATATATATATACATATATATATATATATACAGGGTGACCCATTTTAACTTAGGCAGCCAAATAACTCGAAAAATAAGCAAGATAGAGAAAAATGTTTTAGACAAAAGTTGTATGGTTTCGAGGGGGCCATAAGATGGTATCATTGGTTTGACCTTGAAGAGTCATTTGAAGGTCACGTGAAGGTCACTTCAATTTTTTTAAATGGAATACCCTATATATTTTTGTACATTCTTGTAGCTTATTTCGAGAGCTTTCCAAAACACTATAATTAAGTACCTTTCCGTTAAGTACTTTTTGAGTTATGATGCTTGAAATTATTTCTTAATTTTACATAAACCGTAAAATATCTTGTAAAATATTCATTTTTCGATTATCTTACCTTAATACTTTTATGTACAAAATAATGAGAGGAATCAATTGGTGTAAAGAAAACACATAGTTGTTTTTAAGAAAAAATATGGAATTGTTAATTGCAAATTACGTATTTTTTCTTCGAAACAACTATGTGTTTTCTTTACACCAATTGATTCCTCTCATTATTTTGTACATAAAACTATTAAGGTAAGGTAATCGAAAAATGAATATTTTACAAGATATTTTACGGTTTATGTAAAATTAAGAAATTATTTCAAGCCTCATAACTCAAAAAGTACTTAACGAAAATGTACTTAATTATAGTGTTTTGGAAAGCTCTCGAGATGAGCTACAAGAATGTACAAAAATATATAGGATGTTCCATTTAAAAAAATTGAAGTGACCTTCACGTGACCTTCAAATGACTCTTCAAGGTCAAACCAATGATACCATCTTATGGCCCCCTCGAAACCATACAACTTTTGTCTAAAACATTTTTCTCTATCTTGCTTATTTTTCGAGTTATTTGGCTGCCTAAGTTAAAATGGGTCACCCTGTATATGAATCAGGATCTTCTACTGGTTTATCAATCCTGACATGAGAGCCATCGATAGCACCTGGAGACAAAATGTCATATATAAGTAACACATTGTAATAACAAAAATGTAATAACAAAAAAGGTATATAATAATAAATGTATTACCAATTGCACCAGGGAATCCTTTTATTTCATAAAAAATAGCAGTTTCTCTTTTTTCAGCTGCAGTGGGATATTTGATAATATTAGGTGCAAGAGACACAAGAAACTCTGTAACTCTACTAATAATTTCATATAAAGTGCTAATTGTTATCCCAAATCTGTCTGCTACATCTCTATATGATGCACTTTCGTGACCTACGAACCACAGGAAACATAAAATATGTTTCTCGGCCGTTATTTTTAAACGTCCTGTAAGACCTGAAATATAATACACACTGAGTTATAGATATTATAACATTAAACTTTTTTTTAAATTTTCATATAAAAATAAAATATTTTTCTTTCCACTTTTCTTCATGTTTTATAGGATAAAATCTCTACATCTTTGTACAAATAAAAATTAATAATATAAATTTTTTTCATAATACATACTTTCCATGGAAGTAAATACATCAGATATCCCGAATTAATCTATTAAGTCATATGCTATCTGCCTTTTTAAACGGAAATGCATTATAAAATCAATATTGTTATAATTATTAACAATATTTTCTATATAATTATTTATTTTAATATGTTGTATTCTTTGGATTACTCCTAGAACTGGATGTAATATTATTAGCGCATTTTGATCTACAAATAAACAATATACAGGTTAAAGTTAGGTTAGATTTATATAATATAAATTAATAACAATAAATTTGCTATATTTAGTTGTATATTACAATCATCATCTTCCTCTAAAATCGATTGTAACAGTGGCATTACAATTAAATCATCTTCATCCGATGAGGAATCTAATAATGCAATGTGATGCGCTATGTTACTGAACACTGACTTGCACTGATCAAAACTGACGTTTTGTTATCCTTAATTACACTTTTGCACTGATGTGAACTAGTACTGTACTGCCTGTTCTAGTTCAGTTGAGTTCAGTTCAATTCAGTTCTAGTGCAGTCCTAGTGCAGCGAAAACGAACAAACCTTGTGTTAGTACATTTAAGCAAGAGTGGCTCTCTGGTACCGACACCATTTCGGAATCCAAACTGCCCTCTATCAACTTGTTCTTCGCATTTCTTGTATATTCTCGTGTGGATGATTCGCAGAAATATCTTCAGTACATGAGACATAAGACTTATCATTCGATAGTCATCGCATTGGGAGGCATCGATCTTCTTGGGTAGAGCGATGAAAGTTGACCTCAGCCAATCAGTGGGTATTTTTCCTGTGCTGTATATTCTGTTGAATAGAGATACTAGATGTATCAGACCTCTGCCCTCTTGTTCGGCTATAAGTTTGAGGACTTCTGCATGTATTTTGTCTGGGCCGGTAGCTTTTGCATTCTTTTGAACGTTTATCGCATGTATCACTTCGCTCTTGGTGACTTCTGAGCCGTTTTCCTTTTTATCATCATGTGGATGTGATAGATTTGGCCTGTTATCGTTGAATAGTTGTTCTATGTACACTGTCCACCTCTGAAGTTTCGCTTCGACATCCCGAATTATTTCGTTGTTAGCGCCTCTTAGGATTCTTGATTGTTGTTTCCTGTTTTTTCCTGTCATCTCTTTAACTTTTTTATGCAAGTTGAAGATGTCATACTTCTCTTGAGTGCCTCAATTTCCTTGCATTTTTCTGAAAACCACAGCTCCTTCGCTTCCCTACATTTATTTCTGATGCTCCGATTCAGTTCACCGTATTTCGCCGCGTTGGTCTTTTCTCTCCTCCTGGCCATGAGTGCTAGGATCTCTGGTGTCATCCATTCTTGTTTGCTCTTTTCCTCTACGTATCCAATGTCGTTTTCTTGAATTTTCCTTATTGTTTTCATTATTTCAGTCCAGGTTGGTTCTTGAATTTTCCTTATTGTTTTCATTATTTCAGTCCAGGTTGGTTCGACTTCTGCTTGATCATTGAGCTTAATCTTCGCCATTTCATTTTCAAGTTTGTTGCTTATTTGTGTTTTCATATTAAGGTTTTTTAACTTTTTGATGTCAATTCTTTTATTTACTTTGGGTTTTTTAATTTTTGTGAACCTCCTGAATCTGAAATCCATAACAACTGGGTTGTGATCGCTGACATCGGCACCCGGATATGTTCTTACAGACTTAACGTACTTCCGTAGTGTTAACCCCAGCAAGATGAAATCGATTTGATTCCTTATGATTCTTCCTTCATTATCCATGGGCGATTTCCAGGTATATAGTCGCCTATTAGTCGCTGTTTGAAGAAAGTATTGGCTGCAAATAGACAGTTTTCTGTGCAAAATTGAAGAAGTCTGTCTCCACGGGAATTCTTTTCTCCAAATCCAAAAGCTCCGACGTATTCGCCTTCCGCGCCCCTTCCTAATTTTGAGTTGAAATCTCCCATGACAATTGTTATTTCGCCTTTCTTTGTTAATTTCATGGCTTCATCTAGAGTGGTGTAGAACTCTTCTATTTCGGCTTCTGTTTTATCGTTCGTCGGGGCGTAAACCTGGATTATGTTCATCTTGCGGTATGTTGTTTTCAATTGAAGCATCATTACCCTATCACTAAAAGGGGCAAATTCAACGACAGATTTTGTGATCTCATCAGAAACGAGTATAGCTGTCCCATACCTATAATGTACATCCGTCCCTCCTGAGTAATAAATGTATCCTTTACTTGTTTTTTGTTTACCTGATTCCGACCATCGGACCTCGTTTAACTCTAGGATGTCTATATTCAATCGGTTCATTCCTTCCTCTACATTCCTGAGTTTTCCGGCCATAAATGGACTGCGTATGTTCCAGGTGGCAATTCGTACTATCTTCTTGTATATTTTTATTTCTTCGTAGTTCCTAATAGTTGACGACGGAAGGATTCTTAGCACCCTCTCCTCATTTAAGAAGTGCCCCGGACTGAGGGCCGTGGTATTGTTGTTTTCGTCAGCCATAAGGATTACGTGGAAAGTATTAGATTGGTGAGACTTCCATTTCTCTTCCACACCGCAATACGGGAGTCATCAGTTCTGTGGCCCGCCGCTTTTCAGTACATAGTCGCTTTGAAGTCAATCTTCCCATGCCTTAGCCTGAACTTGGGTGAAACTGCTGCCTTACACCTGTGCTAGTTTTGGTCCATCCCGGGTTATTCCGGTACTCCACATATCTGAGGAGCGTGCCCCTATCCGCCACTCAGGGGAGGCGCCCGATGGAGGATCTAGCAACCTCACACGAAAACGCTCACTGAGCAAAAAAAAACCGATCACAACGCGTTCTGACTTCTCAGATTCAGCCACAACGCGAAATTTGTCGTGGCACTTTCAAAAACGCTCATAACGCGTTTTGGCATATTCAAAAAGGCGAAATTCGTGTTGAGGTTCTTTTGATAATCGACCAAAACGCGTTCTGGCAATGTGAAAATGCCACAACGCGTTGTGGACGCCTATTGATGCACCCATGACGCGATGTGAGACAAATGCAATCTATCAACGGCCGACGGATTCATGTACATTCTTGTTCGTCATTTCATTTAGCGTATTGCTAGAGTGTGGACGTTGTTGATTTGCGTGCTAATCATGTCTGATGAAAAGATTTTTTATGATAAATTGAGTGAGTTGAAGAAGACAAGCACTGATCGGAGTGTTTTTATCGATAACGAACGGTACGAAATATTACTTCAAGAAGTAAAAGAAGCTCAGTTACTTCGAAAAAATAAGCAATCGCTATCGTCAAAGCAGTATCGTCGTATAAAGCGATACGACATCTTAAAACTTGGTGATACTGAAAAATTGATCGAAAGTGATTCTGAAGGCACGGACGATTCAGAAATTCACTATTTCTGTAATAGCCCAGTAAAATTAGACTTTGATTTCATAAAAATTAGGACTAAGCTGAATTTTTGTGGAGACCTTTATTTTAATGTTCTAATGAAATCCTGAAAAGTACCCTTAATTTTATCCATGGGTTTTTTTTATAGGGGATAAAAGAGGGTAAATTTTAGTTTTTTGCCATTATCTCGAAAACTGTCAATTTTTCGAGAAAAACATTTATTATTAAAATTATAGATCATAAAATTCTCTACAAAAAAGGCCATTATACTTTTTTTCGTACAACTAATCATTTTTGAGTAAAACATGCGGTAAAGTTGCAATGTCTGTAGTTCGTAAAAAACACGTACTTTTTTCCACACCGCCGCGGGGGTAGAGTACTGGGCGCGTTTTGTTTTTTATGTGGTGTCCCTAATAGGCCTAATCCACATTGAAATGTGCTAGAAAAAAAATTGTTTTTTATTTGGTCTCTTCCTCTACATCTATTTCCTTTGGAGCTTCCTCATCTTCCTCAGTGATTTCCTCAATATGTTCATCTATTGTTTTTTCCACTTCTTGTATTAAGCAAGTCATTGGATTTATATCGTCGTAAACATCCATATCGCTTTCTGTTACTTTAGTCTCGACGTTTAAACAAGATTGTCCACGGCAGTGCCCGCATACCGCAGAACAGAAGACCTATTTTTCTACAGCTACAGCTCGCGCTACAGCCTTTAGTGCAGTTGCAGAATAATATTTAGTAATAGATCAGGAGCCGGTGGCAAAAGGGTTTGAATAGGTTCCAAACTATTGTTGACAATCATCCACCCCCATTCTTCTGAATTTAGATCATTATCAAGCCATTTTTGGACTTGCAAATACACTCTAAATAAATGTTCTTGTGATGCATAGAATGTGGGCGGTAGATTTGATAATTTTACGGGCTTATTTAGTCTGGTTGCCTTTACAAATGAATAAAAATCTGTGAGAATCAATAGATTTTTCCTTCTGTGGAGCGTTGTACATGGCCAGAAGTAAGCGAATCCCATTTTCAGTTATTGTTTCTCGTGAACTTTGTGGCACTTTAAAAACCTCAGCACAATCCTGTAAGTCCTTGCGATTTTGGAACAACTTAATAACCTTTTTTTTTCCAATCTGAAATAGCGCAGATATAGTATCACATCCGCTGATAGCATGGATCAATAAAATGTGATTTTTACTGTTTTTAAAATTGTCAAAACTTTTGGATGAGTATACTTTTGTTTCAACTTTCCCTTTCCCTGGTTTTAAATAATAAATTTCTTGATCAGGTGAAGTTCTTGCAATTAAAAGAATCAATAAATCAACATCCTCGCCAACGACTATTATTTTAATATTAGTATTATAGTGCTCCAATGCAGTTTTTATGATGAGAACATCAGCGTCATTTTGGGCTTGTTTGACAGAGATGTTAGCAGCCTCCAATTTTTGCGCTAACATAGAAATAAATCTACTTTTGTTTTTTTCGTTGCTGAGAAATTTATCTTGTTTTATAAGGACATTCATGGACGCATCAAACAGAACATCTGTAGATCCAGGAAATTGTGAATATCGACGACGTTGCTCCATTGATTTTATACTTTTTTCAGTGTTATCGTAACCGTCAAAAACTACAATAACATTGGATCCGAAATGCTTCATACATAATGAATATATTTGTCACAGATATTATCGAAAGTAGCATCTTTGTTCCACACAACACGATGTAATAGAAACCCGCTATCAATTATAAATATGTCAGTTGTAGTATTAGGTTCAATAACAATAGGATTGAAACAATCATAAAAGTTGATTTAGTTGTTTTCCTCATTCCTACGTCATCAAAAAGAGCCAATGGGTATGGGGCTAGTTCAAATTGGAGAAATTGTTCAAGTTGGTCTTCAAATTTTTTTGTCACACTGATGCGTTGAAAGAGTAATAGTGGATCAATTACCACTCTAGTATTGTGAACTTTAACAGAACTGGTCACAGTTAAAAGTGAAAGAACTTTGCACGTTTCAATTTGATTTTATCAAATTTTTCTCCAATTATTTTTTGCATGGAATTTAGACCAACTTCATAAGCATTGAAGCAATTATTTTTCTCATCGCCGACGATACCAGCAGCTATAGATATTATCTGTGGAATCTGTGGAAAGGGATCATGATTTGAAAACCATTCTATTATTTTTTGAACATCAGCATCATCTCGTTTGATACGAGAATCTCGCGCATCAACATGCTGATCTGCAATGTCCAATGAAATATTGCAAAGTTTTTCAATGCCTTCACATACAGCATTGGTCGCATGCATACCGTATACCCATTTGCTGAGTACACTTTCTTGAGTGCTTCTTCCTCTTGCTACATCTCCGTCTGTTTTAATGGATTTTATCAAAAACTGTTCAATAATCATATCAGTCCAAGTACCGCTACTGAATTTATTAGTACGGCGTATTCGCCGTAAAGTAAAGAAACTGTTTATAAAGGACCCCGCACAAAACATGGGGAAATTCGGTCAAATTTGATAAAACTGTGCCATTTTGTACTTTGAGTCACGCTGATCAAAAGTTGTCACGGGCGCAACCCGATCCTATGAGCCGTTTTAGAGCTACAGTGGCTCAAAGTGCGGAAATGCGGCCACGCCATAACGCTAGTTGTCTTAGATATAGACTTATTCTGGGTTCTTATTAATACGTATGTGCAGTGTGTCATGCACTCCGTTTTTAGATGCCATTAGTACACAGAATTAGAACCCAATCCATTTACGCACTCTCTCACACACATGGGTTATACGGTCACACACACGCACGCACGCACGCAAAAAAGGGATCAAACATCCGTCACGTCCACGCCGTTGATTTTGGGTAGAGCTGAGAACGGATAGTGCATGACACACTGCACATACGTATTAATAAGAACCCAGAACAAGTCTATATCTAAGACAACTAGCGTTATGGCGTGGCCGCAACTTTGAACCACTGTAGCTCTAAAACAGCTCATAGGATCGGGTTGCGCCCGTGACAACTTTTGATCAGCATGACTCAAAGTACAAAATGGCACAGTTTTATCAAATTTGGCCGGGACCGAATTTCCCCATGTTTTGTGCGGGGTCCTTTCTCGAAAGCACTTTCTTCCATATTTTTTTTAAATGCAACATATCCTGAACATATAGGTGCGCAGATTTAGCGTAAAGAAAGTGTCCAGACGCATGAAAATATGGTAGCATTTTTTTAATGGAACTTAAATGTGCTGCCCAATCGGCCATTCTTTCAGATCTAATAAATTCTTTGGCAATTGAAACCATCCTTAAATATTGCACCCACAATCTTGCAGTAGGATCTCTTTGTTCATACAACCGTAATTTTTCATGAAATTTGTTTGATAATTCCTTCACGTCATCATCTGAATTTTCTATGTCTTCGTACGTTATTATGTTGTTAGGTTAGGTTAGCGACTTCAGTTATGAGTTTCCTAAAATGATTTTGAGTGTCAGTATCTACGTTTATATCATTAAGTATAATTGCAGACAAAGCCTGATGAAGTAGAGTATGTCCACTAATTGCTCTAGCATAAGCGTGTCCATTTAACATTTTTTCAACTGATTTTGGTGCATAAATGATGCTCAAAACTTCTTTTAAACCGCTTCCTTCCATTATATACCCGATTGATCCAAGGAACGACATTATCAAATAAAAGCCACCGAGTCTCACTATTATTTTAGAAAAATCAGAGGTTTCGGGTGAAGATGCTACTATTTCTCGCGCTTTAATATATAAAGGTTGGTCAAATGTAATAACACATGTGTTGTGACCATGTTTTTTACAATTTTCAAGAACACAGTGTAAAGCAGTATAAATAGTATTATAATTACTTGCAGGTTAGTGAATAAATGGTAGAAACAAGATTCGTGATTGTGAAAAATCCTGATTATATTTTGTCAGAGACTGAATATATCCATTCCAACCAGGTACCTGAGATTGATTATCCCACTTTCCAAAGAGCCATAATACATCAATTTTTCGAAGCATGCAGGCTGTTTCCTCATGGCAGTCGAATCTTTCAACTGTAATTTTATTTAATCTTGCTGAATTATAATTTTCATAAACCTGAATAGGAACGTGAGCTTTTAATGCAAGGTCATGAGCACTTGACATTGTTGTCTGTTTCTTAATTGGTCGTTCTGGTGCGATCGCTTCAGATGGAGTAATCATTTTAATTACTCCCATGATATGTACCGTATTGTGACCATCAATGGTGTATACATTAATATCGACATTGTCAGCAGCAAATTGAACGAAAGAATCAGTTTCTGTTGGTAAAATAAAAGGCTGAGGATGATAAACTGTCGAAACTTCGTACTTCACTATATCGGAATATGAAGCTGCTACACCTAAACTTGACAACACATCTAAAATACGTTGAGATCCAAATCGTCGATGTAAAAACGTCGACAAACCCAATTGCAATCGAGACATAAATGTTCTCGGTCTAGCTGCAGCTACTATAGCATGAGAATGGAGGTGCATTTTAATTTAATTGGTTCTAATTTGCCTTTTCGATTTTTTAATATTACTTGCTCCAAAAACAATTGTAAACTGTGTGGTACGTCATTGTCTAAATTATTAAACATTTCATTCATTGGGGGATATTCACTATTATATTTTATTAAAGATCGAATGTCTTCACGAATTATTGCTGCAGCAGATTCTATTATTTTAAGCCGTTCTTTCTGTTCATTACAATTTTTATTTTCGTACCAAGCTCTTAAATTGACATCATATACCGTATCTATGAAACAGACAATAGTCAAAGAGCTGCTTTTAGTTGATATGAAAATTCTTTTCCCAAACTTTTCCTTAAGCTTCGTTTTAATTGTTAATTCATTTGGAGTATATACCGTGCATGCATCTGCCAATTCCTTTACAGTAAACTGGCAGTTATCGTTTTCTTCAATATACGAAAATATCTCTTCCATTGCTACTTCAATACGATGGTCGATAGGTCGACCAACATTACCTGGTTTTCGGGAACGGAGAAAATTCAGGTAACATTGATGATGATACCTGGCTTCTGCAACACACAAATCCTCAAAAATAATTCAATTTTTAACTGTCTTTGCCAAATCACCACCAAGTTTGTCTGCAGTAGCAATTATAGAATCTTTGAAAGCATATGCCGATACTAATGATATTCTGCGGCGTTTTTTTTCGTCTTTCTTTTTTTCTTTTTCTTCATTGGCCTCATCACCACAAAAAAAACACAACTTTTTAAAATCAAAAAAAGGCTGTTCACTTAAACGTAATCTAGTACGCGGTGGACTTAAACTTGAAGACGTACTAAGACCGTCATCTTTACGCTCCCTTTTCGAAACGAAGGCGGCAATGCTACTCTTCCGAACATAATTTCTACGGCAATCAATATGAACTTCAATAAAAGCAGCATCACGTAAATATTCTATTTTTCTATCGTTCCTTTCTTTACTCACGTCTCGCAAAGTTTTTATCCCACACTTAACCACAACAGTTTGACCATCCGATAAAGGATTAGAACAAATGAAACACATTCCTTCCATTTTTTAGCACTATTTCTTGAGATTTCACAGAAATATTTTAATATATATAAGTCGTAGTCGCAGAGTCATAATAATTCATTCTCAAATGCGGGCCAGTAGTCCCCTAAATGTGCTTCTTTTAAAAATTCTTTAACTTCGTTCATTATTTCTTAAGAACACACTGTAACACAACTTGTCACGACACGCACTGACTCGCACAAAACACTCTGCTCACTGCCTTGTGTGATGGCGCATACGTAGCGCAAATAAATGACAATCTTTTTCTAACAAATATACATGCCGCAAGTATCTTGTATATCCTCTTATTTCAAGAGACTATTCATGTTATTATAGTGAAATTTCCTATAGAGGAATTTATTCTTGATCATAACTCACGCGTCCATTTTTTTATAGATGGATACCTATATGTTAAAGAGGAATATGCTTTCTGTAAGATTTTCTGTTTAAAAAAAATGTTGAGAGGAATTCCCCGCTTACGAGTAGAATACTTTTTGTTGGGTGTACTAATAATACTTATAAAATCTTTCTCGACAGCAAAATATTTCTAATATAACTTTTCTGTACCTCATAGTCACATATAATACTATAGTGGTGTGCACATTTTCTCTTTCAGACTTAATTCACTCTATATCTTCGAAACGGTTGACTCCACGAAAAAAAGTATAATAACCTTTTTTGTAAAGAATTTTATGAGCTACAATTTTAATAATAGCTGTTTTTCTCGAAAAATTGACAGTTTTCGAGATAATGGCAAAAAACTAAAATTTACCCCCTTTTATCCCCTATAAAAAAAACCCATAGATCAAATTAAGGGTACTTTTCAGGATTTCATTAGAACATCGAAATAAAGGTCTCCACAAAAATCCAGTTTGGTCTTAATTTTTTTATAGTTTTGTCCTTTTCAAGTCTAATTTTACTTGGCTATAAAGCGGATGAGCTATTTGATGTATTGGAGGCAGCACATCTCAACGTGGTACATAAAAGAACAAGAGGTAGGTAAATTTTTGAAATTTGACTAGATTTGATACATACTTACATTATGTTACGAATTCCAAGATGTTTTTGGCACAATATTGATATCGCGAAGTATATTTAGACATGTTAGGTATGACAGTAGTTAATAAAGTTTTTAGTTTCATAGTCAATAGATAATTAATAATTTGTATTTGTCTAATATTTTTCTACATTATTTTTATTTATGTTTCAGTTATGGAAGCTGAACTAAAAAAGAAGTATTGTAATGTTACTCGTCAAATAATAAATCTTTTTCTGTCTTTGTGTGAACAGTGTCAATTGAAGAAAAAGATACCAAAACATGGATTAGTTGTACAACCTATTTTATCTGACTACATGAACTCTCGATGTCAAATGGACTTGATTGACATGCAATCAGAGCCAGATGAAGATTACCGATTCATTATGAATTATCAAGATCATTTAACCAAATTCACAATTCTTCGTCCTCTTAAGACGAAAACTGCCGAGGAAGTGGCCTACCAACTCATGGACATATTTTGTTTATTCGGTGCCCCATGTATACTTCAAAGCGACAATGGTCGTGAATTCGTAAATAAAATAATTAAAAGTTTGGCCGATATGTGGCCTGGAGTGAAGCTTGTTAATGGTAAACCGCGACATTCTCAGAGTCAGGGTTCGGTTGAAAGGTCGAACCAAGATATTCGTGACATGCTGGTAGCGTGGATGGCTGACAATAATACGAAAAAATGATCTGAAGGACTCCGATTTATTCAAAGTAAGAAGAATTGAGCTCTCCATTCGGTAATTAAGACAAGTCCTTATGAAGCTATGTTTGGATCAGCGCAAAAGATCGGACTTGCGAATTCCTCTCTTTCCAGTGACATGTATTCTTCTATAGAAACTGAAGAAGAATTGGAACAACTTCTTTCTTCGGTAAAGAACAATGATCAAGATAAGACTAATGAAGAAGAAGTCAACGAACAATCTAGTAAAGATAAAAATGGACCTCAAACTGGAGAGGTTACACAAGAATAAAAAAAAAGATGACAGCAAAATTTATTGTGTGATTTGTAAAAATGAAACTTCAGGAGTGAACTTACAAGTGTTCAGGATGTCATCAATATGTTCACGTTATTTGCGGAGAAAGTGATGAGAATAATGAGAGTTTCGGACAGAACATTACTTGCAAGCTCTGTATAAGGAAGAACAGTATCAGCGTTGAGAGAGAATGTGCTAAATCTGGTCAAAAACAACAAGCACAAAAAATGATTTCATTTTCTAATTCAAAATTTCCTAAAGTTGCTATTGGAACTAGTGTAGCGGTCAGAGTGCCTGACGTTGATAGAGGACGCGCAGCTCCCAGAAATGTCTTAGCTGTTGCCGGAATTAATTCATCAGGGCTTTATCAATTAGGTACCAAAGAAGGCCTCCTTGAGCGATTTTATGCTAATGAATTTATAGTTGCTGAGAGCAACTTTATTGAACTGCAAGACGTACCCTCGACTTCACTAATTCTTCGTTCAGCTTCTACGTTGTCATCTGGAAGCAAGCAAGGTTTTATAAGCTGCCACTGTAAAAGATACTGCATTGACAAAAAATGCAAATGTCTCTCTAAAAATATAAAGTGCAATTCCAAATGTCACAATAATAGTTCTTGGAAAAATAAATAATTTATTAATAATTCCCACAAAGGAACCAATATATATTATGAACAATGTTTATTATTAGAAAAATACTGATTAATATATAAGATTAATAGATAAGAAGATTTCTATCACAAAATCTTCTTTGATTAAAAGAGCCATAGTATTAATAAAGATAACTGTTCATTTTCTTTTACAATTCTCAGTCAAGAAGACAATTTGTTTCATTTTAATTGAATTAACGTCGATTGTCGTAACGAAATAACGTCAATTATTTTATTTTATGAATCCTTGATATTTACGTATGAAAAAAAGTATTGTAGATTTTAGTCAAATAAAAAAATTTATTTGTAAATGATTTTGTCAATTGATTGCAAATTTGTTTTTAATAAAAGAACTCCCACAAAGAGACCAACTCTAAACAGTATTTTATATTATTATTAATAAAAAAATACTGATGAATGGAAACTTCTATCACAGAAACTTAATTGTTTTAAATTTTATTGTAAGAGCTATAGGCTTAATAAGGCTAACTGTTAATTTTCTTTATAATATTATTTTTATTGCATTATTGCTGCATCAATAAACGTCAAATTTCAAAAATTTAACTACCTCTTGTCCTTTTATGTTCCACGTTGAGATGTGCTGCCTCCAATACATCAAATAGCTCATCCACCTTACAGAAATATAGCGGATTTTAGAATCGTCCGTGCCTTCAGAACCACTTTCAATCAGTTTTTCAGTATCACCAAGTTTTAAGATGTCATCGTTTTATACGACGATACTGCTTTGACGATAGCGATTGCTTATTTTTTCGAAGTAATTGAGCTTCCTTTACTTCTTCTTCTTCTTCCTATGCATCTCCACTAATGGATGTTCGCGACCACTCTCTCATATACCTGTGTTGCGCACCAGTTTATCACACGTATATGGGACCTACAGTTTAATGCCGATTCCGAACGGCTAGAATAGAGAGAGATTCTCTTGGCAAGATTTTCTCGGTGGTTTGCCATTGCCTTCCGAGAGAGGAGCGAGCGTATACAATTATATGGTTCCGCCGGAAATCGAACCCGGGGCCTTTAGCTTTGTAGACTAGCGCGCTATCTACTGTGCCACGCTTCGCCCTTTTACTTCTAGAAGTATTATTTCATACCGCTCGTTATCGATAAAAAACACACTGATCAGTGCTTGTTTTCTTCAACTCACTCCATTTATCATAAAAAGTCTTCTTTTTATCAGACATGATTAGCACGCAAACCAACAACGTCCACACTCTAGCAATACGCTAAATGAAATGACGAACAAGAATGTAAATGAATCCGTCGGCCGTTGATAGATTGCATTTGTCTTACATCGCGTCATGGCTGCATCAATAGGCGTCCACAATGCGTTGTGGCATTTTCACATTGCCAGAACGCGTTTTGGTCGATTATCAAAAGAACCTCAACATGAATTTCGTTTTGTGGCCTTTTTGAATATGTCAAAACGCGTTATGAGCGTTTTTGAAAGTGCCTCGACACAAATTTCGCGTTGTGGCTGAATCTGAGAAGTCAGAACGCGTTGTGATCGGTTTTTTCGCTCAGTGAGTGTTTTCGGTCTTTGAGCCTAACATAAATATAATGTTAATTGCACAACCGGAAAAGTATTTTCTTTCGTTATTACTTATGTTTCAACCATGAAAATTAGAGAATCTTAGAAACGGATGCGACACTTATGCCAAATCATTTCACAAAATAAAATTGCATCATGTTGAAGCATTACAATATCATGAAAGATTAGAAGAATTGCAAAAAGCATTTGAAACTGCAAAACAATTAGTTCAGGAATATTTGGATGACGACTTACAAAAACAACAATCTCAAGATGATCCTGAAAATCCAATAGGTATACAAAATATAGAAGCTGGTGAAGCAATGCAAGATTTTAAAGATTTTGGTGATAAAGGAATTCGAGAAATTGATGTATCTGAAATGATAGCAAAATTAAATGCAGATCAAAAACGAGTATTCGATAGAGTTATCAATACTGTAGAGCCAGATGAATCAGTATTACGATTATATGTTAGCGGAGAAGATGGTACTGGAAAAAGTTTTTTAATCAAAACTATTAAATGTTGGATAAAACAAAATCTCAACAAAGATATTGCTGTAACAGCACCTACTGGTATAGCAGCATTTAATATAGATGGTTTGACAGTTCATAGATTGCTTCAATTATCCGTTGAACATGGTCATACTCCTAAGTATAAACAACTATCTGATCATGTATTGAAACTTTTACGAGCAGATCTTAAAAATTCTTTATGTCTTATTCCTTTTGTAATTGATGAAGTATCAATGATATCTAATTTGATATTAATGTATATACATTTTCGGTTGTCTGAAATATTTGACACTAGTGATTGTGATGATGGATGGTTTGGTCGAAAGCACATTCTTTTATTCGGAGATTTGCTTCAACTACCTCCTGTACATGAAGATCTTATCTTTATACACTTATCAAATGAGAAAATTTCTAAATACCTTAATTGCTTAAATGCTGTTAATTTATGGACTACATTATTTGACTACGATGAATTAACAATCAATATGCGTCAGCAAGGAGACGATTCTTTTCGTCAGTTACTGTCGAGAATTCGTATCGGCTTATTAACAAAATCTGATCATAAGATTCTTGAAAATAGAAAAATTTCTTTCAAATGTGATTCCTTTGAATCCAGATTAAACGAATTATGTAATTTTATTAATAATTTGCCATTGGACACCGTTTGTTTGCTGCCTACTTGTCGTATGTGTGATGTCCTCAATGATGCAATGTTATGCTGCATTGTTTCTAAAGAAATATTATTAATTGCTGAAGATATAATTGACTGTATTCCATATGTAAAAAAGAAAGTATTAAAAGTTTTATCAAATAATGATGATGATAATTCGAGAACAGCTGGGCTTTCAAGACAAATCACAATTAAAATTGGAGCAAAAGTTATGATACGGCGTAATATTGATGCTAGTTTCTTGTAAATGGTACAATTGCTATAGTAATTTCAGTTGTACAAGATATATTTACTAATAACGTAGAAAAGATCAAACTTCTTTTACCATCAGGTTCAGAATATTTAATTGAAAAGTAAGTGTTAAATTTGAAGTGATGGATAGAGCGTATGTTACCAGAAAACAATTTCCATTATCTTTGAGTTATGGTATTACTATTCATAAAAGCTAAGGATTAAGAGGATGCTGGAGCGACGGCCGAACTTCGACGGGTAGGCGCCCTCATTTTAACATAACTAAAAGCGTCGGTATATTACCAACACTTATAGTTACGTTACCGACAGTATTATCTGGGGTAATAGGAAACATGCATGTATTAAAAAGAGCAATAAAATATAAATTTTTTTGCATTGTGTTTGATACATTGATGCAACAAATGTGTTGGATTTCTACTGCTATAACATCTTGCACAAACGATTGTAGAGCACAAATCTGTATTTGTCGCATATATATTTTGAACACACTGGTATAATTGCTCTCATTAGTCATATATATATATATATATATACATATATATATATATATATATACAGGTGATTCAAAATAATCCCTGTGTCCCTGAAATGACATATTCTTGAATCAATTCTAAGACGATTTTTCCTTCGGCAAAATTTCGTCCGAAGCTT
The DNA here is from genome assembly GCF_025532165.1 of Camponotus vicinus. Taxonomy (NCBI): domain Eukaryota; kingdom Metazoa; phylum Arthropoda; class Insecta; order Hymenoptera; family Formicidae; genus Camponotus; species Camponotus vicinus. Next base: position 10,734,504 of record NW_028141967.1, on the reverse strand, counting down.
AGTTTTTGAATTATTAAAGGAAGTAGTTAACGTATGACGGGTCGAATACAAGAGGCAGGCAAGGGTGACGCGATTCACCGTCAGACGCGGGTGCTTACGCGGGGCGCCTGCTGCGATCAGCTGGTCGCTATACACATACAGACACACATGCGAACACATACATTCTCTCTCTGTCTGTCTGTCTGTCTGTCTGTCTGTCTGTCAGTCTGTCTGTCTGTCTGTCTGTCTGTCTCTCTCTCTCTCTCATTCGCTCACTCACCTGTAATTTTTTTTTTTTTTTTTACGAGAGAGGGGAAAATGCATTTTATGCATACCCACCGGTCGATCCAGTGAGTTATGTGGGACTCGAGTACCAAGTCGAATTACCAACTCGGTACTCCCTACCCACTAAAAACCCCTCTCTTTTCACGAATTTCCTTTGACACACTGTCTCTCTGACTTCCCGAGATCTGTTTTCACATAACGTCAAAAAATAGGTATTATTACCTTGTTCGATGACTTTTGATGTATTGCTGTAATTGCTTGAAGGAGAAATGAATTTTCCGATAGATCGTACGTTCTCAAATTTAACGTAGATATCACGTTGCAAAAGACAAGAAATCCACACTAAATTATTAACTGAAAGTTTTTCTTCTTTCATGAACTGTATTCTTTTATAAACTTTAACGTAATCACATTTATTTACTCACTCGATGAGATGAGAAATTTACTAATGACTCTATCACTAATCACTATTAATCACTGTCGAATAATAACTGTTGGCGATTAAAAATCACTCGATGAAAGAAACACGCGCGGACACGTTACTACACGACGCGACGACGCGACAATGCGACGATAATTATTCGGCGACTGCAAGCAGTTTTTTGTCATGGTAGGTTGCGGTAGGTTAAGGTACTACTGGCGCTATCGAACGCGATCATGTGTTCGATTGAAGAATGCGGTAAACATAATAAACATTTAACGTATTAATATTATTATTATCATGAGTGTGTGTGATATCCATACATCGTATGATATCTATTTAAAAATTAATTAGATTAAATAAGTGTTTTTAAAATATTTATTACTTTTACTATTAGCTTAAATAAATATTTAATATTAATATTTTATATGATAATAGTAAAAGTAATAAATATTTTAAAAACACTTATTTAATCTAATTAATTTTTAAATAGATATCATACGATGTATGGATATCACACACATTCATGATAATAATAATATTAATATGTTAAATGTTTATTATGTTTACCGCATTCTTCAATCGAACACATGATCGCGTTCGATAGCACCAGTAGTACCTTAACCTACCGCAACCTACCATGACAAAAAACTGCTTGCAGTCGCCGAGTAATTATCGTCGCATTGTCGCGTCGTCGTGTCGTGTAGTAACGTGTCCGCGCGTGTTTCTTTCATCGAGTGATTTTTAATCGCCAACAGTTATTATTCAACAGTGATTAATAGTGATTAGTGATAGAGTCATTAGTAAATTTCTCGTCTCATCGAGTGAGTAAATAAATGTGATTACGTTAAAGTTTATAAAAGAATACAGTTCATGAAAGAAGAAAAACTTTCAGTTAATATAATTTAGTGTGGATTTCTTGTCTTTTGCAACGTGATATCTACGTTAAATTTGAGAACGTACGATCTATCGGAAAATTCATTTCTCCTTCAAGCAATTACAGCAATACATCAAAAGTCATCGAACAAGGTAATAATAACTATTTTTTGACGTTATGTGAAAACAGATCTCGGGAAGTCAGAGGGACAGTGTGTTAAAGGAAACTCGTGAAAAGAGATGGGTTTTTAGTGGGTAGGGAGTACCGAGTTGGTAATTCGACTTGGTACTCGAGTCCCACATAACTCACTGGATCGACCGGTGGGTATGCATAAAATGCATTTTCCCCTCTCTCGTAAAAAAAAAGAAAAAAAAATTTACAGGTGAGTGAGCGAATGAGAGAGAGAGAGAGAGAGAGAGAGAGAGAGAGAGACAGACAGACAGACAGATAGAGACAGAATATATGTGTTCGCATGTGTGTCTGTATGTGTATAGCGATCAGCTGATCGCAGCAGGCGCCCCGCGTAAGCTCCCGCGTCTGACGGTGAATCGCGCCACCCTTGCCTGCCTCTTGTATTCGACCCGTCATACGTTAACTACTTCCTTTAATAATTCAAAAACTAAGCTTCGGACGAAATTTTGCCGAAGGAAAAATCGTCTTAGAATTGATTCAAGAATATGTCATTTCAGGGACATAGGGGTTATTTTGAATCACCCTGTATATATATATATATATATATATATATATATATATATATATATATATATATATGTACGTATATAATTAATAATTGATATTTAATTATAATTTTCAATAATAAACAAAAATAAACAAAAAAAATGTTGAATAATAAACAAAAATAAACATAAAAATATCAAAATAATAAGAAAATATAACAATATTTAAACTGTCTTAAATTCTATGAACATTGTCTTTTATATATTCTATGAATACATATCACACATTATCTTTTATATATTCTATGAACTTCTATATGATATATTGATAATAAAATTTTAATATTATTCTTTGATAATCGTTGTTCTCTTCTAATGCTTTTTATTTTTCTTCTTGAATATGTCTAAAATATTAATAGAAAACTTAAAATTATACATTTGATTTCAAATCATATCCGTAATTATTATATTCTAATTTAAGATGTTTTACTTTTTTTTGTCAAAGTATGTAATAAGAAATTATAATTAAATTCCAAAATTTTATATTCAAATATACAAAATTTTTCAGCATATTAAACAGAAAAACTAACATTTGTTTGTTCAGACTTAGTTGTCGACAGACCAATTAAATATAATCTAATTTAATATCAAATCAAATAATCTGATTAATCTGTAAGCAATCATGATGTTCTTAACAAAGAAAATATACGCACTTGTCTCTTTGAATTCTTACAGTAGCTTGAGAAAGCCATTTTGATGTGTATTCTGCAAAGTCATTGTCTGTCAGTTCATTATGTTTTATACGAACAGCTTCTGTAATACACATACATAAGTGTTTTTTAATATAAATTATAAATATTTTCTGATAAATGTGTGTATATTTTAGACAAATCTTAAAGGGATTTCTAAATGGACCACACATGAACCAACCAAGTTAATCTAAAATTATATTAAAAAGAACTTACGTATGATCATTTTAGAAAGATTTAAATCTTTAAAACTATGCTTATTTTTTCTTCCTATCCAGCTTAACTTTTGAGCTAAAGTATCTGTCATTACTTTTTTCATAATAATTCGTATCATAGCATGTGCATTAACTCCACCAACAAGTTTAAAAACGTTAAGCTAAAAAAATAAACAATATTAACAATAATATTGAATTAATACAGATTTTGTATAATAATTAATGACTTAAATACGCGTAAATAAATTTACCCTTCTTTCCTTTAACAATATGTAACAGAAATATGTCATTCATGAATTAATGATAAGAAGTGTAAACAAAAATAACATTAAAGTGTTATATCATTCTATAGAAAAAACATTAACATCTAAATAAACATAAAAATATCAAAATAATAAGAAAATATAACAATATTTAAACTGTCTTAAATTCTATGAACATTGTCTTTTATATATTCTATGAATACATATCACACATTATCTTTTATATATTCTATGAACTTCTATATGATATATTGATAATAAAATTTTAATATTATTCTTTGATAATGTCGTTGTTCTCTTCTAATGCTTTTTATTTTTCTTCTTGAATATGTCTAAATAATATAATAAATACGAGTATATAATAATATCATAATAATATAATAAAAATAAGAAATCTTTATTACATACAACTTTATCCTTAAATTTGATTTCTTGTAATTGATCTTCAAAGGATATTAACTCAGTAAGTGTAGAAATCGGGAAATGGATATCGCATTCTTGGCTATCATAAGTATGGCAGGAAAATTGCATTTTCTCCTCTAGCATATTAATTCTGTTTTCTATATTGTCTAATTTATATAATATTTTGTTCAATTTTCCTATAATCTGTTTCTTGAACTCTGGAATAAATATATATTATTTAACAAATGTTGCTATTTACTGCTAACAATAAGTATCATACAATAATTATACTTTTTTAACTACAGGATCTTTTGGTAAAAAAAATAAAAAATATAACAATAATTAATTTTTATAATAAATACCATAAGCATACAAATCTTTCTCGGTATTTTCAGGAGAATCCTGCATATGACGATATTTTATTTTATTCGTAGCAATTTGCTTCTTGCTATTTTTATCTAAGAAGTAAGAAATAATTAATGATTTTTATTATAAGTGTCATATAGTATAGTATTTATGTAGTGTCATATAGTATAGTATTTATGTAGTGTCATATAGTATAGTATTTATGTAAGTGTCATGTAGTATAGTATTTATAAATTTTAATTATAATTCACCATTACTGTTCATAGGATTAATAACATTTTTTTCATGTAAAATGTTTGTAATGTCTTGTATAGGCTGGTCAATGGCTTTATTCGTTGATATAAAATTCTCTCTGTCAGGAAAAGGAGGCAGGATTATATTTTGTCTTATATTTAATTTATTTTCTTTATTCTTTAAACAGATATCTTCTGAAGAAGAAGATGATGATATTTTTATTTTAGCTTTCATACGTCTTTGCTGTTTTTTTTGTTCTCTTAAATCATCTGATGACATCCCAGTGTCATCTATATTTGACGTGTCTTGCGCTAGACTTAATTTTTGTAAATATTTCATTTTTGTTCATAAGAATCTAAATCAATTAAAAAGAAAAATGTACAACAATTACATATATTAAATGATAATTTATATAAATAAAATTCTCTTACTTGCTCCACCAAAAATTCTTTTTATTGATAACTCCTCCCAATCAGCCTTTCTCGAGGCATCTCTCTTGCCATTATAGCTTTGTTAATACGGTATTTAGTTTTCATATGACTAGGCCATATACATGATAATTTATCAGCATTGTACCATACTGAGGGTATAACTTGTAGCCCGTCATGAAATTCCACAATGAGAAATTGATACTTATCCATTTTTCTACGATGTGAAATATTCCGTGATACATCATGTGTAGTTTATATTATGAAAAAAATTATCTAACATACATAATTATATTGTATGATTAAGAGGAAATATTGCAAATGTATTTGGATGATTTCCAAAAGGAATTTTCCATGCTTTACCTAATAAATCTGTAATTGGCCATGAAAATATGCTATCATTATTTACTGTCATTACTTTTATATTGAAATCACTGGATTTGTATGGTGATTCATATACATCTTTTATATATTTAAGTTTTTTACCAATAAGAAAAAAATTTTCATTTTTTTGCACTATATTCAAAATTAAAACATTGACCGCTTTTCAAAAGACAACAGTTATTATTCTGACTTTTACAATTTATATTAAACTTTCCATTTGACATCATCAAATATTGCGATTGAATATCATAATTATCTGGTACTGGACCATTGTTATGTAAATATTTATATGAATTTAATGTTTCATTATTAATATTTAAGAGAAAAGAATTACAATTTTCAATTTCATTATATCTTTTATATAGTTGTTGCAGCGGTTTTTCATGTTTACGTAATCGTTTTTTGATCGATATCATGTAGTTTTCAAAGCGGAAAGCACTAAAATTATCTAACGGACCATATGTTTTTACGTCGGAACATAAATGTAATAAGTGTATGTATATTATGCGACATGTATTGTTTACCATATAAAATTTCAAATGACATGACAAAATGATTAAGTAAAGATTCAGCAAAATTTATTAGTTCCTCATTCAAATCTGGACGTATAAGAATTGTAACAGCTATATGCAGCGTGAGAAAATGAAAAAATATGTCTTGCTTTAATACGTATCTCAATACAACGGGTCCTGTGTATAATAAAAAATTTCTAAACTCTACTGCTTTCCATTGTTTAACATCTTTTAACGATCTGGGTTTTCTAAGAAAATCATTCGGTGTTGTATTTTTCAGCAAAATTAACAAGTGTGATATTTTATTAATGTATCTGATATTTAAGCGTACATAAAGTGGACCTTTTATCCAAAGAAGAATCATTTTTTTGACAACGCCTAAACATATAAGATGCATATAATCTAGTGGTGTGTTATTTATAGGCAAAAATCCAGGAATATTATTTAAGATAGAATACCCAATCTGAAAATCTCGATAACCATTAGCGGAAAATAGTTCATCTTTTCTAGAAGGATATGATGTTTTTCTATATGGAAAGCAAACTCTACCATTTATATATTTTCCTTTAATTACACATTTTGTACAACTGTAAAATCCAGTATGGCCTTTTAGACATAAAACAAAAGATTTAGCGGGTGCATCGCAAATTAAAGCAAACAATCTAATTTTGATTACGTTTTCATTATAAATATAACCATTATTAATAAAATTAATTAAATTATCAACTAAGGATTGCAGGAAAACATTAGAATCTGTGGGTTTTTTGTAACCAAAATATGCACCAACAAGATATACTGTCTTATTTACTGTATTTGAACATAAAATAGTCCATAATGACGCTTGAGAAGATTTTGCTAATGACAAACCATCAATATTAATAAGTAAATTAACATATGTATTATTATCTTTTAATAGCATTTTCTGAATAATCTCATTCAAACCGAAATAAAAATATTCTCCTTCACATATTTTTAAAATATGGGTTTATCTTGGAGTTTTTAATAGTGTTCGTGTGTCTGCAGGTAGATTATGCGAAGTATGTTGCTTCAAAACTTTTAACAATGCATTACAAGCTGTGCGAGAAATATTGTGTGATACAGCCCATGTAGCTAATGCTTTATTTAATTCATTATCATTATTAGCATTATGTTTATTTATAACAGTGTTTCATTTATAACAGAATTATCATTATCATTATCATTATCACTATTAAAATCTTCTGGAGGTGTAACTTTGACATATATATTAATCATATCATTAACACTGTTTGTATTACATGAAGAAACTTCTTCATCAGAGATTTTACGCAATTCTACATTTGAAGTCTGTTTAGAAGTATTGATGATATGCTATTCTAAAATTTCTCTAGAAGATCCTGCAATATCTATATCTGTTTGATTTGCAATAATTCGTCTACTATGGCGTTTTGAAATAAATTTTCTTTTATGTGTATTATTCATATTTCTTACAATAAATAAAAACTACACAAATTGTATTGGAAAAGATTTAAAGAAACATTTAGAAAATATTTACAAAAAAGTAAAATATAAATGTATTTATAGAAACATATCTGAAATAAAAATAAAGTAATGAAATTAAAGTATGTAATTGAATATATATATATATATATATATATACCTTTTTCTTTTTTTTTGGAAAATCTAACTAAAATGTGCATCCAAGAAAATAAGTTTTAAAAGGAAATTATAGAAGAAAACATTGATATGTTTATAAAAGTCTAATTAATAGTTGTAAAAATGTAATGGAAAAATATATACATAATTATATATAATTATAGAATAAATATAAGAAATAATATATATAGAAGAAAATAAAAATTCACCTCTGATATCTGGAACGGGTAGCAAGCAACCAAGCATTTATTTCAAGCAGCAAGATGCTGCAGCTCGCGAAAAGATTGGCGATGGTATTTTATTCCGATTACGGTTGTAAAAAAAGTTTCAGTCCGATAATCTTACTTCTCACTAAGAATTTCAATTCAAGGTTAGGTTAGATTTATACCATAACCAGATTTTGTTTATACCACAACCAGAAATCTAATAATGCTATATTTTACATACGTTCTTTTCCTTGCTTCTTATATATTTTCCTTGCTCCTTATACATCTTTTCTCAAAAATATACAGCTTATATACTGGACACGTGCGCGCGATATGCATGATAGAGCTTAGGCTGCGTTCCGAAATTCACTGTACTGAAAATCTATAGTAGAACGCAGTGAATTCATAAACTAATCTATATCGGAACGTAGCCGTAATAGAAATATTTGAAGTTTCAAAAGTTTCAAAAGAAACTTTTATATAGTCGAGTACAATGATAAAACAAAAGTCTTATATGAATATATAATTATAATATATTCGTAATTTAATAATTTTATATTATATATAATTAATAATTAATATTAATAAAATTCATTCGTGTTTTATAATAGTAATTGAAATTTTAAGCTTGATAAATCATAATAAAAAATATACAAACGCGTACACAAATTAATATTTTTACATAAAATTATAGCAGTTTATTTTTACAATTTTGCTGTAACATTATTACCGCAATGCATTATTGCAGCATTATTGTAGCATTATTGTAGCAATGTTGCATATTTATATTTCAACAATGTTGCTGCAATATTGTATTGCAATATGCAAGATTGCAATGTTGCTGCAAGGTCTTGTGCCGTATGGGATTAAATCACTATATCTAAACAACAGAGCTTATATTAGAATCGAAGAGGAAGTATCCAAGGCATTCCATGTTGGGAAAGGTGTTAGATAAGGATGCGTTTTATCGCCGCTCCTATGCAATATCTATGGGGAGTGAATCATAAGAAAAGCCACGGAAGAATGGAACGGAGGAGTGTCATTGAGCGGCAGGAAGATATCAAACCTTCGCTACGCCGATGATACGACACTTCTGGCAACCACGCAGGAAGAGATGGCGGAACTGCTACAGCGCGTTGAGAGATATAGCGAGGAGGCCGGCTTGAAACTAAATCGATCGAAATGCTGCCTGATGACGGTGGATAAACAGAACATCCTCCCCCGACCGTTTCGGATTATACAGGACTTGAAAAGGAAAGACGAGCTGATCTATCTTAGCGTTCGAATCTCCAATAAGGGTGACTGCGAGGGAGAAATAAAGAGGAGAATTGGCATGGCCAGAAATGCATTCTCCAGCCTGACTAGAATATGAAAAGATCACCATATCAGCAAGGAAACGGAAAAACGACTGATCCAGGCTTTGGTTTTCCCTATTGCAGTCTATGGGTCTGAGTCATGGTCAATCAACGCAGTAAGCCGTAGACGAATTGAGGCTTTTGAGATGACGTGTTATCGCAGAATGGTGCGAATTCCATGGACGGCAAGAAGAACGAATAATTCCATCTTAAAAGAATTAAAAATTAATACAAATGCACGCGTGCTCGCGGCTATACAGAGGCAGATTCTTTTTTTCGGTCATCTAATAAGACGGGATGGCATCGAGAAACTCGTCATACAGGGGAAGATCGACGGAAAAAGGCGTAGGGGACGCTCCCCGAACCAATATATCGATCAAATAAAAACCTTAACGAATATGCCACTGGGAGAGGTAATGCGAGCGGCGGAGGACCGCGAGGCGTGAAGAGAGTTCACACGCGGGACGGCATGAGGAGTTACGACGTTCGGAATCGAACTACGACTGAGAAGAATTCAATACTATCAAGACATGCGGATTCTGCGTGTTACAAAAATAATATTAAGGTAAATACGCTAACTGATAATAATAATGTCGATTCGCCAATAAAAAAATTGCGCAAATCAAAATTTCAACAAAAATGGTTAGAAATTCAGCAATTTAAATGTTGGTTACGTGAAGTGCTACATGATGCAAGCTTATTTTTTTGTTCGATTTGTAATAAATCTATCGCTGGCGATTTATCGCAATCTATTGTCACGCAAAATCTAATGTTCATATAAATAAAGAAAAAATTATATTGAAACAAGAGTTTCGAATGAAGATTCGAATATACAAATTAATGAATCATTTTTATCTTTTGATGAGCGTAAGAAATCAGCGGAAATCAGATATGCCGCATTAATTACTGAGAAAAATATTCCCTATCAAACGGCAAAAGAAATTCTTAATTTTTTCAAACATATAGGAAAAGATCCTAATGTGTTGAATAGTATGAGTATGGGCCGAACAAAATATACAAATATTATTACAAACGTTGTATGCCCGGTTGGAACTAATCGTGTTGTCAATATTATTCAAAACACAAAATTTTCAATATTTACCCACACAGCACGAATGGCTATTTGCCGACTGATAGTCGACACTTTTTAGTCAACTTGAAATCGTCTTTTTAAACAAATTAGAAAAATATAAAAGTGGTTTGCTAGATAAAAAATCAATAAAGACTTATTCAAAAAGGCTAATGTGAATCACCAGCGTTGACTTTCGACGCAAATTAAGGTACGGAGTAATGACTTTGTAACGGTGCACTAATGCACCGTTCCTAAACTGTAAATAAAATACTCTAAAACTAACCGCCTATTTGCTTTCATCCATGCACGCTTTTCATACGCTCGCTGACTGTCTCACTCGCACACTCGCTCTCTCTCGCTCGCACACTTACTCTCTCGCTTGCTTACATTACCTGGCGCATGCTGTCTTTTTCGCTCGATTATCGTTGTCCTCTTCGCACTCGTGTCTCTTACCCGAGCAGCACTTCTAGAGAGGGAAGCCCAGCCGGGTATATAAGCCGGCCCGGCCGGCACACCGGTACCGGTATCCTGTCCTGCGATCCTACCGAACGCTCCGACCAGATCTTCCGCAACCGAGGTGTCTCGAAATCGCTTCCAGTCCGGATCGAGGTGTTTCTCGATTCAATCGGGTGTCTCCGGCTCCCAGTCTGGATCGAGGTGTCTCTCGTCTCAACCGAGTGTCTCCGGTTGCCTGTTGCCAGTCCGGATCGAGGTGTTTCTCGACTCAACCGGGTGTCTCCGGTTGCCTGTTACTAGTCCGGGTCGGGGTGTTTCTCGATTCAGCCGGGTGTCTCCGGTTTCCAGTCCGGATCGAGGTGTTTCTCGATTCAACCGGATGTCTCCGGCTTCCAGTCCGGATCGAGGTGTCTCTCGATTCAACCGGGTGTCTCCGGCTTCCAATCCGGATCGAGGTGTCTCTCGATTCAACCGGGTGTCTTCGGCGGCTAGCCCGGATCGAGGTGTTTCTCGATATACCGGGTGTCTCCAGTTACCAATACCAGTCCGAGACGAGGTCCCTCTCGACTCAACGGAGTGTCTCCAGCTCCCGAGCTGATCCGACACACAGCCCCGTCGACTGTACGGTAACGCAGAGACAAACTACATGTTCTCGCGGTCATTACCAGTAACTACGCGACACGACTTACACGCGCAAATAACCGTTGTCGTGAGAATAAGCTCCGTATTATCGTGTACCAAATACTACTCGTGCGCACCGCCATTGCTCGGCGTCATAGTCATAGGACCCGCTGTATTCATCACTACGCGTAGAAGCAAATCATTAACCTTCGAACCAGCTTGTATATATCATTACGCATAGAAATAAGTCATTAATCGTAGGACCTGCTTGTATATATCATCACGCATAGAGATGTCATTAGTCGTAGGACCGGCTTGTACATATCATCACGCATAGAAATAAGTCTACCGCACACCACGCGATATCCGCCCGCGATTTTACGACATTCTCATACATGCTAGAGTGCTTTCATTTTGTATTCCATATAGTTATTAAAATAAAGATTTATTTTTCCATACACCCGCATTGTTCGCACAAGCTTGATTCTCCCCTTCTCTCGAATCCTGATGATCCGATGAGCCGATCCGGAGCGTCGAGAAAGGCGACCGCGTTACATGGCGCCCGAACAAGGACCAGTCCAATAGAGATTCCAGCTTGTGCGTTCATTCCCGATGAGTAGCTGGATAAACCGTTTGTCTAAAAACGATTTAGAGACTCAGAAGCCTACAGGATTGATAATTCCGGAAATACGGAAACGTTGCGAGGACGATTATGACAGTTCGTGGCCAGAAACCCGAGTTTCTTTGAAGAATACGCGAGAATGCCGAAAACAGATGACGGATCAACAGTTAGCCGCGTGGAACAGCCCGAGCCTAAGTTACCAGATCCGGCAACGGTCCTCAACCAGATCCGAAAGTGGGATCTTCATTTCGACGGGAAAAACCCCTTAGCATTTCTCGAGCGTCTCGACGAACTTAAACTAGCCTACGGTTTTCTAGACGATTCTCTACTTCTGGGGCTACCTGAACTATTACGAGGGGATTCACTGCTCTGGTATCGAAATAATCGCGAAGACTGGGGCACTTGGGGCGACTTTTGCCAGGCCTTCCGAACACAATATTTACCGCCGGGATATCAACGAGCGCTGAGGCGGGATGTCGAGGGCCGCCGACAGCTAACGAGTAAGACTTTTGATAAGTACGCTACGGCCATGTTAACAATGATGCGGCGAGCCGGTGGATATACGAAGCAAGACCAGCTAGAACAGATTTACGAAAATATGAATCTGGATTACCAGTTCTACATACGGCCCAACGAGGCTTCCAGTATCGCCGAGTTAAGCGCCCGGACCGCTCAGTTCGAGAAAGTGAAGAAACTTCGCAAGGACCAGCGGAATGCTCCTAAACAAAGTCCCGGTCCGGTTGTCGCCGCCGCGACCTACAGCCGCGAAGAGTGCTGCTGGCGGTGTAAACAGCGCGGACATACGCGTTGGGATTACAAGTGCCCTCCGAAGAAGTTCTGTTCAAGGTGCAGAAAAGATGGTGTTTTCACTCGGGATTGTCATCCACCGCCGGAAAACTAGCATCGGGCCGGAGAACCTCGGCCATCTCCGGCCCCGGAAAACTCGAATAAGATTCACGCCTCGCCCGTCCGTTCGAGTCCATATAATTGGACCTCTGTGAAGTTAGCACCCCATTCTTTAAATTAAAAAAAAATTATTAGAGTTCTGGGTGTCCCCTGAATAGTTCTAAAGTTCTCTATCGGTTTTAAAAATAGTTCCGTTGTTTAAAGTAAAGAAAATAGAAATTGAATATACGGGGAGCCAACTTCCCATTTTTGCAACTTTGAGACCGTATAACTTTTTTGTTATTAACTTTAGCACTTTGGTTCATTAAAGATAATTGATAGAACTCTTCGGATGGCTATCAGAACTCTCAATAAAATAGCCGATTTCCGAAAAAAAATCGCGGATTTAAAATTTTTGTTCCAGAGGGGTAAAATTTTTTTTTGATTTAGGCAGTTCTCTTGACAGTTCTGGTAGTCCCCCGTAGAATTCTAACAAAAATTATAAGCGCTCGAAACGAAATAAAAGGTTCTCGTCGGTTAAAGTCGCGGATCCCACCGAATGGGTCTCCACCTTGGCGTGGTGGAGGGGCTTACGGTCGCATCCGGGCCCACCCATTAAGAGGTCAAGCCGGGTGCAACCAACGAAGAGGGACCCTCCAAGCCAAGGTGTTAATGAAACCGGGTGACCTCCTTTTGGACACGTAACTATTCGACATCGCTCGATTGGACACGCATTATTGGACACGTTTTATTGGACACCGCTCGATTGGACACCGCACGATTCGACACCGCACGATTCGACACTGCACGATTGGACACGGCAGCATTGGACACTGCACGATTGGACACGTACATTGCACGATTGGACACGGCAGCATTGGACACCGCACGATTGGACACAGCACGATTCGACACCGCACGATTCGACATCGAACGGTTGGACACCGCATGATTGGACACCGAACAATTGGACACCGCACGGTTGGACACCGCACGATTCGACACGCAAGATTCAACACCGCACGATTCGAAACCGCACGATTGGACACCGCACGATTGGACACCGCACAATTGGACACCGCACGGTTGGACACCGCACGATTGGACACCGCACGATTGGACACCGCACGACTGGACACCGCACGATTCGACACGCACGATTCGACACCGCACGATTCGACACCGCACGATTCGATACCGCACAAAGAGCATGGAGCAGACACACACACACACACGGGGGGTGCAAGGGGGCCTTCGGCCCCCCTCCCGCACCCACCCCGTCCCCCTCGCCTCGCGTGAAAAGTTGCAAAGTGGAACCTCGTTTCGCGTGGAAAGTTGCACCCTATCGTAGGCACCCCTACCGGCGGGGTGCATACATGTCCAAATGTGCGGTGTCGAATCGTGCGGTGTTGAATCTTGCGTGTCGAATCGTGCGGTGTCCAATCGTGCGATGTCCAACCGTGCGGTGTCCAATTGTTCGGTGTCCAATCATGCGGTGTCCAACCGTGCGGTGTCGAATCGTGCGGTGTCGAATCGAGTTGTGTCCAATCGTGCGGTGTCCAATGCTGCCGTGTCCAATCGTGCAATGTACGTGTCCAATCGTGCAGTGTCCAATGCTGCCGTGTCCAATCGTGCAATGTGCGTGTCCAATCGTGCAGTGTCGAATCGTGCGGTGTCGAATCGTGCGGTGTCCAATCGAGCGGTGTCCAATAAAACGTCCAATAATGCGTGTCCAATCGAGCGGTGTCGAATCGTTACGTGTCCAATCGGGATACGCCCATGAAACCGTGCCGACGGTTGCATGGCGCAGGGGGTGCTGCGTCTCGATCGGTTTCCCCGGATACCGGGCGATCTTTTTCTTCTTTTTTATATCGGTGGACAAATCCTTTATGGATACCCGCCCTACCCCGGGGAGGGAGGGCGGGTTATGTGGGACTCCCAGTCCGAAGGACTTGTTTACCCTCTAAAACTCCACCGGATGCCTATTCGGGTGTTTGGGGGGAGGACCGGGCTCGCCTAAGGCATTCCATCCGGACGTCCTCCCCCACCCATCCGATCTAACCTTGTGGGCGGACCCCGTTCAGCATGATAGCATACTGGGCCGGGGTCCGCTCATACCACCGTTTGCGCAGCGGCCCCTACTCTAGTTATGGCGCGGAGAGGCATCACCTCCACGCCACGCCCTCCTCGGGGTTTCCGGGGGGCGGCGGCGGGGCTCGAGTCTCCCGCTCGAGCCCCGGCCCCCCGAGCCCCGGGGTGGGCCCCACTCCCTTCCCCGGGAAGGGTTGGGATTCGGGCTGCACCCCGGGGCTCTTTCTTTGGTGTCCCTCCAGGGGCGGGCTCCCTCTCTCTTCCGCAGGATCGAGATTCGGCCACGCCCCCGGAGGGCTCCGTCTTCAATCTCGGGTGCTGCTGCGGGGAGCCCCCCGACTCTCCTCGGCCGGGGGCGGGGAGGCCGGCTTACCGGGTCCCCGCCCCCTGTCGAGGTATAACGGGCGACCTGCGGGGTATTTAACCAAGCCCTAGCCATTCGCGGCTCTGGTTGGGTGATATCACGCTTCCGCGGTACTCGTGGGACGAAAATGGACACGACGAACAAACAAACAAAAACTTACAAAGACACCACCATGGACAAAGTCCTCCAGGGCGTGGCTTCCCTAGGAAGCGAACGACCGGAGGAATGCAACTCGGGGGCACCTAAAACCCGAGTCAGGCGAGTATAGCGGAGCAGCAAGGAGACGCTACAAGAAACAGCTTCAGAGGGAGGGAAAGGCTACTAAAGCCCAAATCCCTCCCGCTGAAGCTGATTGTAGTCCTGGGGCCAGTAGCGGTGTAGCCCCGACCGTGGCGCTTAAACGCGCCCGGCCGGGGAATAACACCCCTAGCCCCAACGATACTCGCCAGGGCAAACGACCCAAGATCAATGATCAAGGGTCATATGCCCAAGCGACCAAAGGGCTTATCAGACTAGCCTCATTTTGGAGGACTTCCCTGATAAGAAGCTAGGAGCCGCGGATTGTGGATTAATCAGGAAAATGATCAGAGGGCGTATCCTCGAGTTACCCGAGGGTACAAAAGCCCCCACATTCTCCGGCTCCTGGGAGAGAGACGGAGCATTTGTTTTTGGGTGCGACGACGAACAGTCGGGGGATTGGCTAAAAAGCCTATCCTCCGACCTGAAGGTGGGGGGAAACTCCCTATGTGTAGTGCCGGTCGATGAGCTGCCTAGGCGCCATCGAGTGGTGGTACACGTGGAGGAGCCAGACTTGTCTGCTGAGGGAGCCTTGAGGCTCCTCGGCAGACAAAACGCAGGACTGGCGACCGGAGATTAGATCGTCACCAGGGGGAGCGTGAGTAGGGATGCCACGAGCATCCACTTCGCCTGCCTGATTGGGGATCAATCTCTAGACGTAGTAGACGTAGTAAACGCAGCAGCTGGAGAGAGTTCTGCGCAAGCATCGAGAGCGCTCCAGAGGCCTCCAGGCTAAACAGAATATTCAGCTCTGACAATCGCACTCAGTTGGGATGTCTCAAACGTCCCGTCACAGGCTACACAGTCAACCTCACTGAATCTATCGAGCACCTTATGGAGACTCATTTCCCAGGTTTTCGAACGGTCGACAATTTTCCTACCGCCCGTGTGAGACCCAGGGAAGTTTTTAAACCAGGGATTGGTCACTAGCGGCGAAGATAGTCCATCCCAAAGGCGTTGAATGGGCCGTCAAAACCTTCAAGTCCTATAAATCACATGGATCAGACGGGATTTATCCCGCCTGCTTACAAGAAGGTTTGAGCCTTTTGATAGGCTCCCTAGTTAAAGTGCTTAGGGCTAGTATAGCCCTTAGACACGTGCCCCTTGTCTGGAGTGGCACCAGAGTTACTTTTATACCTAAACCAGGCAGAAACGGCCATATCTTGGCCAAAGACTTCAGACTCATTAGCCTTACCTCATTTGTTTTGAAGATACTGGAGAGACTGATAGACAGCCATATTAGGACATATCTCCTTACTACCCGACTGCTGGCATTTTCTCAATACGCCTATAGGGCGGGCAGATCCACGGATACTGCCCTTCATCACCTTGTGAGCAAGATTGAGACACAGCTGGCGACTGGAGGGTATTCCCTAGGATTATTTCTGGATATTGAGGGGGCATTTGATACCACCTCATATACAGCGATCAAGGAGGCCATGCGCAGGCATCACATTCCCGAAACTCTGATCGATTGGACGCAAAGCGTGCTATCGGACAGAGTTCTGACTGTTGACTATGGAGATAAAACTTTGAGTGGTCTCTCGGCCAGAGGTTGCCCATAGGGCGGCGTTCTCTCTCCGCTCTTGTGGTGCCTGGTGGTAGACGAACTCCTGGTCAAATTACAAGAAGCGGGCCTCCTCGTTTGTGGCTATGCGGATGACGTGGCTGCAATCGTGAGGGGCAGCTTTCTCTCAATTCTTAAGGAGCTCATGGATAAAGCACTTAAGATTATTCAAAGATGGTGTCAAGCCAAAGGTCTCACGGTTAATCCGTCTAAGACTGAGGCTATGATTTTTATCAGAAAATACAAGCCCGAACCCATAAGGCCTTTGAGGCTCTGAGGCAAAGAACTACCATACACTTTTTAGGTGAAGTACCTGGGGATCCATCTTGATCCCAAACTAAGCTGGAAATTTCACCTTAAAGTCAAACGTAAGAAATTTTACACCTCCATGTGGGCATGTAGAAGGGCTGTAGATAAAACGTGGGGCATTAAACCCAATATTGCCCTCTGGATCTACAAAGCCATTCTACTGCCCCGTCTCACATATGCTGCGGTGGTCTGGTGGCCCAGGGCGGCGATGGGTGCCATGAGAACCACCCTTACAGAGGCGCTTGAGATTGCACTCTGTCTTCCACCCCTGGACCGCTTTATTATCAGCACAGCCAAACTTTCTGCCTACAAATTAAAGTGTCAGGGTGAGTGGAGAGGACAGCATCTTGGTCATGCCAGGCTATTGCTCCTCCATGAACACCCATTCTCTCTGCTGCAGGATAGAATATCTAGGAAATCCCAGGTCTCTAAGTTCTTCAAAACCCAGATACCTTCTAGGGAAGATTGGAGTAAACCAGAACGAATCTGCCGGCCAAACTGGGACATCTGGTCACACGGATGGCTCGGGGGTGGAAGGACGATTTGGAGCTGAAGTCTACGGCTCAAGGACTAATCACAGGGAATCTTACTCCCTAGGGGAGCTGGCCACGGTTTTTCAAACTGAGGTTCTAGCAATCCTTGAGTGCGCAAATACCTTAACCTTAGTTAAAGCCACCAATAGAAATATACTCATCTGCTCCGATAGTAGGGCAGCCATTAACGCTCTAGCCAAGACCACCACTTAGTCCTCGGTGGTTTGGGACTGCATGCTAGCGCTCAACTGACTAGGCGAATCCAATAGGATCACCTTAGCCTGGGTTCCCGGTCATCAGGGAATTCATGGCAATGAAGTGGCGGACGGCCTGGCAAAGCTAGGCACCCTCGAAGTCCCGGCTAGACAGGTCGTCGGCGTCCCCTTTACCATAGGTAAAAGACTCATCAAAGAGTCTTTAAAACGGGAACATCTGGTTTCGTTGGGCCAGGTTCAGGGCTGTCGTCAAGCCAAGTTATTGCTGAATCGACCCCTTTCTAAAAGGACGGATGAACTCCTAACCATGAGCAGAAAGAAGCTCAATATCTCCATTGGCCTGCTCACGGGCCATGTGGCCCTCAGGGCCCACTTATTCAATCTCGGCTTGGCCGAGCGGAAAGACAGCCGGCTATGCGGCGAAGAAAAAGAGGACAGCATTCACATTCTGTGCTACTGTCCCGCACTTGCTCTTAGGAGATACACACTTTGGGGCCAAATTGGATCGCCACTTATAACCTCAGACAACCACGGGGTTACAGAAGATCTTTTAGATCTAGGTAACATCAGGGACTGATCTAGCCCCACCCGTTCTTATTACTACTACTACTACTAAGTTTAAACATATTTAATTTTAGTTTAGATTTAATTTAGTCTTACAAAATTTAATTTTAGTTTTTATTTCACATGTATAAAACATCTCATTATCACATGTATACTTTTTTTTATAAATTTGACTTCTTTTAAATATTAGAAATATATATTATAAATTTTATAACTTCAAAAGTCAAAAAATTTTTTCAATAATCTGGAATTATGTTATAATTATCCATTACATAACAGAACAGTCAAGAAAAATTTTCACGTAGCGAAAATTGGAAAAATTCCGAATCCGCGACTTTAACCGATGAGAACTTTTTTATTTCGCTTCGAAGCGCTTCGAGCGCTTATAGTTTTCGTTAGAACTTTTCGGGGGGCTGTCAGAACTGTCAAGAGAACTGCCGAAATCCAAACAAAAATTTTATCCCTTTGGGACTTGGAAAAATTTTAAATCCGCGATTTTTTTTCGGAAATCGGCTATTTTATTGAGAGTTCTGATAGCCTCCCGAAGAGTTCTATCAATTATCTTTAATGAATTAAAGTGCTAAAGTTAATAACAAAAAAGTTATACAGTCTCAAAGTTGCAAAAATGTGAAGTTGGCCCCACGCATTTTCAATTTCTATTTTCTTTACTTTAAACAACGGAACTATTTTTAAAACCGATAGAGAACTCTAGAATTATTCAGGGGGCACCCAGAACTCTAATAATTTTTTAAAAATTTAAAGAATGGGGAGCTAACTTCACAGAGGTGTCTAAGTCAATGTTCCAATAGATACGCTCATGCTAATAACAAGTACATGGAGTCGTACGATCCATCGAAACTATCGTCGTATTTGATGTATTTCGATGTAAATAACTTGTACGGATGTGTCAACCGTTGCCTTACGCCGATTTTCGATGGGTCGATAACATATTTAATTTTGACGCGTCATCTAGCGCGCTAGATTCGCCTACAGGCTATATCCTCGAGGTAGATTTAGAGTATCCGCAACATCTTCACGATACGCACAATGACCTTCCGTTTTGTCCGACACGCGACAAGCCGCCCGGCAAGCGGCAAGACAAACTTCTTGCAACGTTTTACGATAAGAAGCGTTACGTGATACACTACCGTAATCTACAGCAATGTACGCGACACGGCATTCGCGTTACAAAAATACATCGCGTATTACAATTCACGTAATCTCCATGGCTTCGCAATTATATTAAACTCAATACACAGTTTAGAGCATTAGCAAAAAATGATTTCGAGAAAAATTTGTATAAATTGATGAACAATGCGGTATTTGGCAAAATGATGGAAAATGTACGTAATCATGTAGATGTTAAACTCATAACATACTGGGGCAGGCAGTACGGTGCAGAAACAATGATCGCAAAACCAAATTTCCACAGTAGAAGCGTCTTTTCAGAAAATTTAATAGCTGTGGAATTGCGTAAACTTGAGGTTAAATTTTATAAGCCAATCTGTGTAGGAGGTATGTGCATACTCGACATTTCCAAAACATGTTTGTACGAGTTTCATCACGAGTATATGATGCCAATGTATCGCGACAAATGCCGGGTAATGTACACCGACACAGATAGTTTGATATATCACATTGAATGCGAAGACGTATACGAGAACATGAAGCGCGACATCAACCGATTTGATACAAGTGATTATGCGATAGACAATGCGTACGGTATACCGCTCGCGAACAAAAAAGTGCCGGGCTTAATGAAAGATGAAAATAATGGCGCGATAATGATCGAATTCGTCGGATTCAGAGTAAAAATGTACGCGTTACGAGTCGATGGTAAGAAAGACACGAAGAAGGTTAAAGGCGTCAAGAGCAACGTTGTCGCGAGAACGATAACGTTTGACGATTAAACGCAATGTTTGTATAATGAAATTGAAATGACGCGACAACAGTCTTGTATGCGATCTAAATTGCACGAAGTATATACAGTCCAAGAGACAAAAGTTGCTCTGAGTCCATACGACGACAAGTGGTATATCGTACCCGAAACCACCGATACACTGCCATGGGGACATTATAGAATACCTTTATAATATGTAAAATGTAAAATGTAAAATGTGTGTGTGTGTGTGTGTGTGGTGTGTGATATAATATACTATTAAAAGAAATATTAATAAAGATTTTTTGTACTTTTTATATTTCATATATTTTTATGTAATGCATATCTCATACATTTTATATTAAAAATACATGTACTATCGAAAGGAATATTGATAAGGATTTTTATGTATATTTTCATTTTTCAAATATTATATGTTATACACATATATTTTTTCCAGAAAATTAAAAATAAACACTGTATGAATTAAATCACATTGTCTTTATGTATCCAAGAATTGTGCGAATTGTCAAATTCCAACCATTTCAAGTAAACCTCGTCACCCCTCCTGCGCAGTACTTTCTCCACGAGATACACGTCCGGATAATTCGCGCGATGCAACTCGTGCTCGTAGAACGCTCCAGCGATAGATTTTTTGCAATAATCCTCCAGTAGATAGCTTACGGGATTAGTATGCTGCACTTTTACAATTTTAAACACTTTGGTTGTCCAATTCGGTGTGTAACCCTTCTCAAGAAATGTCTTGAACTTGCTAACGCGTACCGAGTCACCTACTTCGAATTTTGCCGGACCCGCGATATTTACACGGTTGTACACAGTAGCCAAGAGTCTTTCAGCGATCGCGGGGGTAACGTCGACGGGTCGTATACCGATCGTTCGATGCTTGCGCGCGTTGTAATCCGATACGAGTCGCGGCAACGCGTTGATCCACTTGTAAGATCCATTCAGCGTAAACATCTTCCACATGTCGTTTTTCAGCATGCGATTGAATCGCTCAACAATCGATGCCTTCAATACCGAATATGTAGAATAGTGATTGATGTCATGTTTCCGCATGAGCCGTTGCACGTCAGCGTTATAAAATTCCTTCCCCATATCGGTCTGTAAGTTTTTCGGACTCCTTTTGCTATCTCGAATTATCTCAGCAATAGCGTCAGCTGTCTAGCTTCCGCCTTTACTCTTGAGTGGTACGGCCCACGTGTGCTTGCTCAACACATCGATGACAGTGAGTGTGTAGTGGTAACCTCTGTTGAAACGAGAGTACGGACGCATCTCGACGATGTCAGCTTGCCACAGGTCATCGTATCCCCGCACTATGACATGTCTTCGGGGAAAATTTTTTCTCGCCGGCGCGTGCAGTTCGTTCACCAAATGCCGTTTCTCTAAACTATGTTGTTTCTTCGCTTCCTCGCTTATTCCCGATCGCCGATCCATCGTTGTTTCGATCGATTCGTCGATCAAACGATATGTGCCTCGAATATCACCGTGCGTTTTATCATTTGTTGTCACTCTTTAGCCGTTTCTGAGCCATTCGATAGCCGTTCGACAACCGTTCGTAGCCGTTCTTGACCCGTTCAATATCCGTTCGATAGCTGTTCGTTACCGTTCGATAGTTGTTCGATAACCGTTTGTAGCCGTTTCTGAGCCGTTCGATAGCCGTTCGACAGCTGTTCGATAACCGTTCGTAGCCGTTCCTGGCCCGTTCGTAACCGTTTCTGGCCCGTTCGATAGCCGTTAGATAACCGTCCGACAGCCGTTCCTGAACCGTTCGTTGCCGTTCGTTGTCACTTTTTAGTCGTTCGTAGCCGTTCTTTGTTTTCTCGGTTATTCCCGATTGTCGATCCATCGTTGTTTCGTCGATCAAACGATATGTACCCTGATTATCACCGTGCGTTCTATCACTCTTTAGCCATTCGTAGCCGTTCTTGGTCCGTTCGTTGCCGTTCGTAGCCGTTCTTGACCCGTTCGATAGCCGTTCGTAGTCGCTCCTTAGCCGTTCGTAGCCGTTCGTAGCTGTTTCTGAATTAGTGTTAATCGCACGCTGAAGCTCGTTTATCGCAGTCTGCAAAGCTCGTACGTCCTTCTCGAACGCAGTCAGCTTCTCGTCTGATTCTTTCTGCTGATTCTTCAACGTTTTAACGCATTGTTCCACGTACAGTTTGTTGACTGCATCGGTATCAGCCTCAGGTTGCGCTACACGGCGAATCTTGCGCGACCTCGCGTCATAGTCCGTAGCGACGCGACACAGAGCGTTTTGACGTAAGTAAATTGTCCCAATGATCTCTTGTGCTAATTGCTTCATTTCTCCGTTCGAATAATCCAAATTTGTTGATGGGCATTTTTTTTCTCGATGTGAGTGACGTCGATCGACTGATCAGTTTTGTCGAAACACCGTTTAATTTATAATAAGACCAACTTCGCGAAGTTCATCGATGATCGACAGGATCTCATTGTCGTGAGCGTTGTGGCCAGCTCGGCGCGAAGCATCGAGCAATCATAGACGGACACTAGCTCGTTGAGATCGTCCCAGTGCACGTAATCGATTTTATTGTCGGTTAGTGTCATCGCGCGAGGCATGAATAGTCCCATACCAGATTTTTTCTTTTTCGATTCGATCGACATCAACGGTGCAATTATTTGTTTATACTTGTATCTCTTGCTGCTCTTTAATTGACCTTGCGCATCATATTGGCGTTCATGCGCACTCGTCGCCATTAATATGCTCTTATATTTTTGCATATCGTCCTCAGTGTATATGACGTCATCGGGAATTCTCTTGAAGATCAACTCGTATAATCCTGGTGTACCAATGTATCTCACTTTATCTATGATTATAGAGTCATCTCTATCAATGTCGAATCGTTTGTTACCGAACTGCATTTCATTATTGTTGAAATAGACACCGTACACACGACCAATTTGATTGGCAATAATAATAAATGAGCAATTACATACTAGCATTATTTCAATAATTACTAGGCAGCGCCGAGTTTTTTTATTTAAAATTTTTTTAATTTATATTCTTTTTAATTTTTAATTTTTAAAAAAATTTGTTCTTTTATTTTATTTTTGTAGAAGATTTAAAAATTATTGACGTAATCTTTCATTTTTTTTAATTTTTACTTTTTAAATAAGTTTTTTTAATCTTATTTTAATTTTCTAGAAAATTTAAAAATCATTTAACGTAATCTTTTATTATTTTAAAAAATTGATTCAACTCTAACAAAAATGTTCTTCTTTATGACAAAAATGTAATAGATTTTAAACGGAACTTCTACCTATTTGTCAGCAGCGGATTATATAAAAGCACATATGTATAAAATTTTATAACACTAACAAAATTAAAGTGAAATTGCATCCCAACTTGACGCAATTTTTTATATCAGTACTTTTTGTAATAAATTTTTACATAAAGATAGCTATTTTTTGTGATAGCTATTTTTTGTGAAACAATTTTTAGATAACTATTTTTTGTGAAAATTTTTCAGAGTTAATTTTTTATTATTTTACATAAAGGTAGCTAGTTTTTGTGATAGCTATTTTTTGTGAGATGGTTTTTAGATGAACTCGACGCTTTTTCTTTACCTTTTTTTAAAAGGTATTTTTTTAGGGATATCACTTCTTTTTGTATAAAAAATTATGTATTTTAAATTTAATTTTTGATAATTATTATTTTTCATAATATTTATTAAACTTTTTTAAATAAACCCACCACCACCCCCGTCATACTATATCAAAATGTGACGGTCTCGCTTGCTTACTATAGATATTTAAATATTATATGATCGTTTTTTACAGATATTTAAGTTTAACTTTTCTTTAAATGTATTTTTTAAGAATATCACTTTTTATGTTTAAAAATGTATGCATTACATATTTATAAATTTTTTATGAATATTATTTTTTTATAGTACGTATTTATTATACATTTTTAAATAAACCCCCCGTCATACTTTTTCAAAACGTGACGGTCTTTCTTGCCTACTACAGATATTTAAATTATTAATTTTATCATATATTGGATATATTTATATATTACTTATTAGACATTCTTCGTAGGAAAAGTAAACAAACATTTTTACCACCTCTAGGCCATTGTTTTTCTTAACTTGAGCATCATTAGCTTCGATCCAAATATTAGATGTTCCTTCTCTGCACATACTTATATAATGGCCTTTATCAATATCAGGGTTTTGAAAAAATACGGCATTTGTCACTTTGTACGTGTGTCCATCTATTAATATCTTAGTGGTTGGAATAGCACATAAATTAAAATCATGTGTTGCTTTCATTGATTTATCATTTTGTGATGGAAAAGATATTAAATGAATCACGATTATCTCTTTTGTCAACATTATTTCTCTTTTTAATAACATATTATTTTTTTCAGCACAATATTCACACGATTCGTTATGCAATTGAAACCAATGTGAAAAAGTAACATTTAACAAATCATTAAGATCATATTTTTTTTTTCTTCAAATTATTAATAGGAATAGAAATAATAATATTATTATCAACAATAGTTTTTGTATTATCACAGGTTTTACACCGTCTTGTAGAAACTATTTGATTTCTCATGAGACTTTTTATGCAATCATATTTTTCGCAAAGAGCCATAAGAAAATCAGATGCATTTTGTTTTACGGGATTTGAAAAATATTCTCCTAAATATTGTCGTATTGAATTTGTACTTAGATTACGCACACCATTTTCATATCGACATACTAATGTACGTAAAACATCTGATTTTTCGCAATGAAACAATTGTTGTCTAATAACATTAAAATTTAATAAACACTGCAATACTGCATTTGCATAGCATGAAACTTTATCTGTATTTTCGAAACCACGTATAATCCAAGTAGTACTTCGCTCTATTTTTTCATCCGACTGTTGAATGGAAGTAATTATTTTTGGTAACGCCCATAGAACATCTTTTACTTTCGGATAACGCCCTTTTGGAGGTATTATTATTTCTGCTGTTGGTTTATGTATACGTCTTAGCCGGTTATATTCGACAATAGCTTCTTCGCTAGCCATTATTGACGAAGGATCAAAGTTAATTAAATGTAAACCATCTAAAGATGTTACTCGTGACAACGCAACGTAAACCACAATTAAATATAGAATTACCAATATCCATAATAGCACATTTCAAACTTAATCCTTGGCTTTTATGAATAGTTATACCATAACTCAGAGATAATGGAAACTGTTTTCTGGTAACATATGCTCTATCCATCACCTCAAATTTAACGTTTACTCTTTCAATTAAATATTCTGCACCTGATGGTAAAAGAAGTTTAATCTTTTCTACGTTATTAGTACATGGATTTTGTACAATTGAAATCACTTCAGTAATTGTACCGTTTACAAGACCCAAACTAGCATCAATATTACGCCGTATCATAACTTTAGCTCCAATTTTAATCGTAATTTGTTTGGAAAGTCCAGCTGTTCTAGAATTATCATCATCATTATTTGATAATACTTTTAATACTTTTTTTTTTACATATGGAATACATTCAATTGTATCTTCAGCGATTAATAATATTTCTTCAGAAGCAATACGACTTAACATTGCATTATTAAGAACATCACACATATGACAAGTGGGCAATAAACAAACAGTATCTGATGGCAGAGTGTTAATAAAATCACATAATTCGTTTAATTTAGATTCAAAAGAATTACCTTTAAAAGATACTTTTTTATTTTCAAGAATCTTACAATCAGATTTTGTGACTAAACCGAAACGAATTCTCGACAGTAATTCACGATAAGAGCCATCTCCCTGCTGACGCATATTAATTGTTAATTCATCGTAATCGAATAATGTAGTCCACAAATTAATAGCATTTAAAGAGCCAAGATATTTAGCAATTTTTTCATTTGATAAGTACATGAAAATAGGATCTTCGAGTACTGGAGGCAGTTGAAGTAAGTCTCCAAATAAAAGAATGTGCTTTCGGCCAAACCAACCATCATCGCAATCATTGTCAAATATTTCGGACAATCGAAGATGTATATACATTAACATTAAATTAGATATCATTGATACTTCATCAATTACAAGAAGAATAACATCTTTAAGATCCGCTCGTAAAACTTTCAATACATGATCAGATAGTTGTTTATATTTAGGAGTCTGACCATGTTGAACGGGTAATTGAAGCAACCTATGAATTGTCAAACCATCTATGTTAAATGCTGCTATTCCAGTAGGTACAGCAGTATCTTTATAAAGATTTTGTTTTATCCAACATTTAATAGTCTTAATTAAGAAACTTTTTCCAGTACCACCTTCTCCGCTAACGTATAATCGTAATATTGATTTATCTGATTGTACAGTATCAATAACTCTATTAAATACTCGTTTTTGATCCGTATTTAATTTTGCTATCATTTCAATCACATCAATCTCTGGAATTATTTTCTCACCAAGATCTTTAAAATCTTGCATTGCTCCATCAGCCTCTACATTTTGAACACCTATTGGATTTTCAGGATCATCTTGAGATTGTTGTTTTTGTAAATCATCATCTAGACATTGTCTAACTAATTCTTCTGCAGTTTCAAATGCTCTTTGCATTTCTTCTAATTTTTCATGATATTGCAGTGCTTCTGTAAGATGTAGTTTTACTTTATAAAACGATTCGGCATAAGTATCGCATCCATTTTTAAGATCCTCTAATTTTCTCCAGGGGTTGAACATAAATAATAACGAAAAGAAGTACTTTTCTGGTTGGTTATTAACATTAAATCTATAATGATTAATAAGATGTCCGTGCCGTCGTCGTTTAACATATTGATTATTACCTATTTTATAATATTCAATCTTTTTACTACTTGGTTTAATCTTCGTGATATCGTACCATTGTGCAAATTCATAAAGAGATTTTTCTTCTAATTCATTTGGTCTTTGTGGATAATAATTATCTATCAAAGATGGATAAAATATATCTGTAGATTCAGCATTAAGGGCTTCAATTTCTTTACGGTTTTTTAATCTTCTGTGTCGTATCTTATTAACATCTAACCATCTAATAGTCGTATTTCGATCAGTTCCATGTAAAGGAATATTTAGCAATGTATCAGCAGCTTCAAGAATTCCACATTCTCTGTTATTCGTAAATCGCAAAGCAATATTCCATAGACGACTTGCTAATGATTTGTTTTTACTATCTTTACTTTTAAGAATAGAATCAGACAATTCACTTTTTCCCGCTTTATTCATTTATTTAGTAACGTAATAAGTAAGCAATAATGATTTTTCACCAATATATTGTATATCCATATTGCCTTCCCATGCAGTAAGCACAACAAGATTATAATCATTTATAAGAACTTCATTGTCTGTTCGAGGAAGATCATAAAGTCTACTTTTATGTTTCAATTGTTTCCTTCCTGCTATTGAAGTTGCCACATCCCTCATTTTCAAAGTTTCAGTAACGGGACGAGGAAATCCAAAGCGACACACACGAAGAACCTTATTACTTTCTGTTTTTTTAGAACGAAGACAATAATCGTTATGTATGTGTCGTTGATGTGTATTAACACGTCTATATAATAACGGTGAAATATCTTTATTCGGCAATTTACAACTTACGTGTTCTAAAATAAATTTAGAAACTTCTTCAACAGTAGACTCACCAAAAATTGGTGCATCCTTAATCCAAATTAATAAGTGAAAGTGTTGTATACCTCTACCTTGATATTCTCGACGCCAGAAATAGTGAGTTACTTCTCCAATAGGATTATCTTTTGAATTAATAAAATCAAGCATTGCCTGGAATTTATTATCAAGGAATCTTGATGTTGACACGGGATCTTTAGCAATTAATACGCTAACAGATAATGAAGTATCATTCCAGCCATTTATTCTACGAATATATGCACCTAAATCTTCCCATAACCATTCACTCGGACTTAATGTCAAAAACCATATTGCAGGTCCATAATGTTGCGCCATACACTTTAAATCACTTCTCGGTCTACGCCAATATTGTTCTGTATTTCGGAGCGTAGAAAATATTGTACTCAAATTAGATTCCAACAGATCTTTTGACATTGCATCTAAATATTCTGCAGCTGTATAACGAGCTCGTTGATCAGTTATATTTAATTTATGAAAAATTCCTCGACTTAATTGACGCATATTTGCGTCGTTCAATAGATAAAATAAATATTGTGGATTTAATCTATACTGTGGATGTTTGGATATCAAACATTTTATAAATTCATAATCATGAAGTTTGACTTGTCTAGTCTCATGTTGACCATACATGCCAAAGGGGTATAAATCTGGAAAACACATTAAATCTAAATTTTTTTCACGGTTATCCAAGGGCATATCTTGAACTTTTAACATTTGATATAAATCTGTTGAAGTTTTATTTGCTTTTTTT
The DNA here is from genome assembly GCF_025532165.1 of Camponotus vicinus. Classification (NCBI taxonomy): domain Eukaryota; kingdom Metazoa; phylum Arthropoda; class Insecta; order Hymenoptera; family Formicidae; genus Camponotus; species Camponotus vicinus. Next base: position 10,705,609 of record NW_028141967.1, on the reverse strand, counting down.
TCATATAAAGGGTATATAGTATATTGCTCATAATAACCATCGTTTCCATCAGTAACCTGAGTTAACATTGCTTTTCGTTGACCATCTAATGTAATTTCCACATCGTTTTTCGTGTCTTTTATTGAATTATTCAATAACTCATTATCTGATGTCATTTCTACATCATGTTCTGTTTCTTTTATCAAATCATTCAATTCATCATTTAATGCTGCTTCTTCTGTTTCTTCCATTTGAAATTCTGAATCTTTTAATTTTGGCAAACATAATTCATTATAATTATTTGGCAATATAATATGAGAATATAAAGGATTATTACTTTTTAACCATGTTAAGGCATCAAATACCTTTTTAACATCAACTACCTCTTCCCAAATAATTTTTGATTTTGTTGGAACACCTCTAACAAGAATAAACAGTTCGTGATTCATATTTATAGGATCACTTTTATCACATAATTTGTCAAATGTTTCTTGCAATGGAAGTGGTAGATGAAACGTTCTACCTTTAACTTTTTGCATCATTTGTCTTTGAGGTAACTTTTTATTCATGACAGTTCCCATCTTAAGGATAGTTTGAAACGCTTTAGCTCTTTGTATAAGAATTTTTTCGAATGTATTAAGAGATGATATTATTTCGGGTACATGATTTGTGAAGAGGTTATTCCAAATACAATATGCAGGCATTAAACCTTTATGAAATTTGCCTCTACAATAATTACATATATATCGTGTATCTTTGTGTGTTGTATTTTGTTGTATTCGTAGCATTAAATCTCTCCACATTGGATTGTCTATTTTCACTCGACTAGTGAGTTTAGTAACATATCTTCTATAACACAACCTCTCACATGATACACAAACATATTCTGGTGTATCTACCGAACGTTTAGTTAGAGCCTTAAATGCTTCACTATATCTAGATATAATGTCATCATCGCTCAGAATAGTTTCTGTTTGTTGATGTTTGTACATATCTGCTTTTTCTTGTGCAGAAGTTGCTATTTCCTCCAATGTTTTCACATCAGCAGAAGCTAATGCTTTATCTAGTTTTTCCATCTCTCGATAGGAAGCTGTCAATTGATAAGTTAAACGCTTCATATTTCTTACTTTTGGAAAATGAGGTGATAATAATTGAACAGGAAGAAACATTCCCTTGCAAAGCGTTAAATCAATATGACAGCTACGCGTATGGCCTAATTTCTCATCTGAAGTTTTCATAGTACATTCATGAATTTTTGATTTTAATTTTGGCACATTTTTTAAAGTACATGTACTTATAGTTTCAAGAAACTTTTGATAACGATTAATTAAAAGTGGATTATTAATTTTACATGAAGTACTGCACGACCATGATTTTTTCGCTCCTGTTTCTTCTAGCGGTAATATATTAACAATTTTTCCTTCTGTATTTATTATCAAAGGCTCCGATGAAGTTTTTATCAATGGCATTTTATCTACATTTCCTTCATTCAAAGGTTTTTCTGCAGTTACATGATGATACGTAGAATCAATGAAATAATTTTCCGATGAGGCTGTGTGTGCAGATATACCACATAACGCTGCTAATTTATCCTCATTAGTAGAATTTTCCGCAAAAATCAGATTTAGTTCGGTCAGATTTACTTCTGCTTTTTGTCTAATCAAAGCTAAAATTTTATATACATTACGAATATAAGACTTTCTTACATACATACACCACCGTACGATTTTTTCAGCTTTTAATCGTTTTTCGATATGATCTGTAATATTAAGTTTCTTTGCAATATTTTGTATATATACTTCTGAAGAATGATGAAGTTTTATAGTGTTTTGGGACCGAAATTTTCTATACTTTTTCAAAATTTTTTTTCGAACATCATAATTTTTTACTGTAGGTACGGATTCTTTACTTTTCTGATAATAACGTTTGTTGTAAAGCCATTTACGAGTAGGATCTAATCTTTTTTGTCTATCTCGTTCACGTTGAGAGTTCTTAGAATAATTTACGCACTTTTTTGCGCGTCTATTTTTTGAATTACATTTATATCGATATCGATCTTTAACGCGTTCCTCTTTTAAATTCCGCTGATATCGATTACGTTTTTTAACGCGTTCCTCTTTTAAGTTCTGCTGATATCGATTACGCTTTTTAACGCGTTTATCTTCTAAGTTTTGTCTATATCGTTCGCGTTGTTTAACGCGCCTATCTTCTAAGTTTTGTCTATACCAATCACGTTGTTTAGCACGTCTATCTTCTAAGTTCCGTTTATATCGATTACACAGTTCAAAAAAATTGTTTTCTAAATCTTGATCATATTGATTGAATTGTGCAGCAAGATTATTTTCTGAATCTTGTTGTTCAACTTGATCATGATTATCTAAATCTTGTATGTAACGTACACGTTTGTTAACGCTTTCATTTTCCAAATACTGACATTTATTTTCATTAGTATTATTTAACAGAATATTATTTTCACATTGAAAATGTTTTTCAGCGCATTTTTGTTCAAAGTTCTCGTTTGTATTTTGTTCACAAGTGATAATATCATAAATAATCACATTTGATTCATTGCTATTAAATGAATCATTATTGATGTCAATTTTGCAGTTATTACTTCCAATATAAAGCTTATTTTGAAGATATTTATTACTTTCTTCATAAATCTCAATATCTGTTTTCATGAGATTTTCTAGATTGTTTTTCGTTATTAATTGTAATTCATTATTACTTAATTCTTTTTTTAATTCATAATTAAGACGCTTTCTTTTTAAACAATTTAATTTTTGTTGTTTTGTTTCACATTGTCGTATAGTACGTATACGAATTGCTTCAGCTTCTCTTGCTTTTATAACAGCTAATGGAAGTACTTTTTGTGGTACATATTGTGGATCTTGAGGAAAATGTTCAATAATATTAGATTCAAAAATCTTTATCAAATGCGAACGCATTAAATTATGATTATATTTTACTTTTTCTGGTTTAACATTAAATAACAAAGAAATTGCAAAAGCTATTGCAAAAACACCATAATCGTTACCATTCGGTTGATATTGCACAGTTGGAAACTTGACAGGATACTTTTCAAAATCATATGTCGGAAATAAACGTCTCAAAAATTTTTCATGATACTTATGTAATTTTTTAGTATTTAACGAATCATAAATAAATATATTCTTTCTGTCATAATAACTGCATACCCAATGTCCATCATGTAAACCTGACGAACTATGCAATATTTGTATATGTTTTTTGTCTTCTGGCACACGCTGAATCGTATCAAGACATTGTATCCGCCATGTTTCGACAGGTCTATATTCTGAACAGTTTTCTAAAAGACGATTAAAATATTCCATATGCATGTCAGTTAACCATTCACCTCGAAAAATTATATTTTTTTCTCTAGGTAATAGGTCTATATTCTTATTTTTCTTTACAGACATACTGTATATATATATGTATATATATATATATATATATATATATATATATATATACATATATATATATATATATATATATATATATATATAAATATTAACACAAGATACTATCGTATCTCTTACTGTAATACTATGATAGCTATAATAGCTATAATTTTTGTTTAATATACACAAAATTAATTTTTTTAATAAGGCGCCTAAGGCAAGCCAGAATTCAGCGCTATTGCAGCCGACAATTTAATTCAGCGCTTACGGCAGCTTTTATACAGCGCCAGAGCAGCCGATAAATTTTTATATTTTTTATAATTTTCTGCACCTGTAAAAATAAAAAGATTATATAAAATATAAATAACAGAAAATTTTTAACATAATTATTTATTTATTAAGTTAAAAACATACATATAAATAATATATACGTTTTACACGTTTTATATTGCAAATTCATAGTACATTATAACAAGCTCATAGTTAAATATTACAATTAACAATATCCATATTACTATGGCCTACCACTATGACCAATATTCATAATAATTCGATCTTATATTGAAGATCTTAAAATCTTCCCATTCAACCAATGAAATTATTGTATAGTACCACATAATTGTTGAATGAAATCTTAAGATAATCTCAAATTTAGACAAAAATTGTATGGTTTCGAAGAGAGTCATAAAATTATACCATTGATTTGACCTTGGAGAGCTATTTGAAAGTCATGTGAAGGTCATGTTTAATTTCTTAAATACAGCTTACTATTTTTTATTGCATATATTCTTATAGCTTATCTCGAAAGCTTTCCAAAACACTATAATAAAATATTTTTTTATTAAGAATTTTTTAAGTTACAATAAAGCTTTAAAATATTTTGACACAGTTCTAGTATTTTGCACAGAATGAGACAAATTGATAGATATAAAGAAGACACATATTTAACTTTTAAAAAAAAATGTAATTTGTAATATGCAATTGTATATTTTTTTTAAAGCAACTATGTTTTCTTTACACCAATCTGTCTCATTATTCTGTGCACAAAAGTATTAAGATAAAATTATCAATAAATGTATATTTTGTGAAATATTTTTACTCCCGACTGCTGCCAATATAACATAATACGAGAGTAAATAATCTTCTGCGTAGCCATATAATTATGATTATATGATATTTCTACAATCATTCTTAGCTATGCAACAAATATATAAACTTCTATGATTGCAGAAATACTATATAATCATAATTATATGACTCGCAGAAGATTATTCATTCTTACATTATGTTATGTTACTGCGCAGCCATAATATTCACTCTTACATTATGTTATGTTACTGCGCAGCTCTAATATTCACTCTTACATTATGTTATGTTGTTGCGCAATCCTAGTATTCACTCTTATTAATTATTTATTTATATGCAAAAATGTCATATAATCATAATTATATAGCTGCGCAGAAAGTTATTCTCTTGTTTGTTCTCTTGTGATTATTTTATTTATATAATGTCTTTAAGATTGCAGCAAAAATATTTTTATTAGAAAACAGGATACATTGTTTAAATTTAATATATTCTGTATTACATATTTCAGTGGATTGTTTAAAATGAGACATTCTATATAACTAATCCATTATTAATTATTAATCTATACGCGAACCAAACAGTTGATTAATTAAATTGTTTAATACAAATAACTAACCTCTTCCAAATTTTTTATTGCACGAAGCCTTCCTAAATTTCTCTTTGCAAAACAGATGATTCTGAAATAAATTTTACATTATTAATTTATACACGAACTGAACAGTTGATCAATGAAATTGATTAATAGAAATAACTAATCTTTTCTAATCTAAATTTTTTACTGCACGAGATCTCTTATAAATTTTTTGTTATTTCGAAATAAAATGATTCTGAAATAAATTTTACCAAATTATATACCATAATAAAATATACATTAATGGAATATTTTTAATAAATATATCTATTTTTTCATAATGTGAAATTCTCGGTGAAATTGATACAAAACATTCTGTTTATGATAAAAAAGTGCTAATTAAAAAATATTAATCAAAATTCATAAATAACAATATACCTGTTATTCAGAATCCTTGTTAATTATTAAAATATTCACATATGTAAACCATAATCAGATTCACGAATCAGATTCACGAATTTTACAACAGTTGCAAAGCAACATTTTCTACTGAACGCAGCCAATGAAAAACAACGCTATTTCACCCAAAGTTACGAATCTATGTAAATTATCGATCAATGGTTTAATCGATAATTCAACATGGCGGAAAATGAAGACGTAAGTATTATATTATTCTTAATGTTTCTTTATATAAATTAAAATAAAAACAATTTAATATTTTAGATGATAGATGTAGAAATGGAAGATTTTCTCCAGGAAAAATTTAGTCTGGAGAAAGAAAACATAGGCCATAAGGCCTCAAATCGACCTATTAAAAATGCTTCCAGTCCCGCTCTCGTTCCCTTCGAACGAGAGCGGGACAATTCCATCATGGAATCGAATCCTCGTCCTTGTCCTATCGTCGCCGGTGATTTCGTCGCTCGTCCTGCTCCCGCTAATCCTGTCGCCATCGCTCGCTCTGTTGATCTCGTCGACACTGATCTTGTCGCCGTCGCTCGTTCTGCTGCCACTCGTCCTGCTATCGCTCGTCCTGCTGCTGCTCGTCCTGCTGCTGCTCGTCCTGCTGCTGCTCGTCCTGCTGCCGCTTGTCCTGCTGCTTCTAGTTCCATCACCGTTGATCCCGTCGATGCTGGTTTTGTCGCCGCAGATCCCATTGCTGCTACTGAGCCTGCTAATTTTGATGAAAATAGACAAGGTAACATTTTAATCCATAATTAAATAGCATATAATTTATAATTATTTATAAAATATTTAAAATATTAAGATTTAAGCGATACTTAAATATGTATATGTCTTTACTTATTTAAACAGAAGAACATATATTTAAGTCTCGCTTAAAGCTAAAGTAATATTGATACAGTAATTATTTGGGCTTTAAGCGAGACATAAATATCTGTCTACTTTATCTTTTTTTTTAAATAAATAAAGTCAAACATATTTAAGTCTCGCTTAAAGCCAAAATAACATTAGTGCAACTAGTCTTAATACTTTAAATATTAATTATTAAAATATTAAAAGTATTAAAATATTACTTTGTCTATTTTCATTTAAATTATTGACAGAACCATATTATTTAGACTAAGTTGCACCAACATTATTTTAAATTTAAGCGATACTTAAATATGTGTCTGTCTTTACTTATTTAAAGAGAAAGAACACACATATTTAAGTATCGCTTAAATTTAAAATAATGTTGGTGCAACTTAGTCTAAATAATATGGTCCTGTCAATAATTTAAATGAAAAACAAGACAAAGTAATATTTTAATACTTTTAATATTTTAATAATTAATATTTAAAGTATTAAGACTAGTTGCATTAACGTTATTTTGGCTTTAAGCGAGACTTAAATATGTTTGACTTTATTTATTTAAAAAAAAAGGTAAAATAGACAGATATTTATGTCTCGCTTAAAGCCCAAATAATTACTGTATCAATATTACTTTAGCTTTAAGCGAGACTTAAATATATGTTCTTTTGTTTAAATAAGTAAAGACATATACATATTTAAGTATCATTTAAAAAAATAATTTTGGTGCAACCTAACATAAGTAATATAGTCCTGTTAATAATTTGAATGAAAATAGATGAAATAATATTTTAATACTTTTAATATTTTAATAAATATTTAAAATATTAAAGTACAATTGCACCAATATTATTTTGACTTTAAGTGAAACTTAAATATATGTATATCTTTATTTATTTAGAAAGAAAAAAAAAATTAGAAACATATTTATCTTTATTTATTTAGAAAGAAATTTAAATTTTGCTTAAATCCAATATGTAATATTTAAATTTAACTAAATTTTATTCATTATTTATATACTTTTTTATGCTTCTATAGTTCAAAGACGAAGAGGGAGGGCGGCTGGTATCAGGAAGCAGCAGGACAGATTCATGCGCTTTTTGTTTCGATTATCTTCCGCTCATTATAATTGGGGAAGACAAAGGTATTTAAAAAAAATAAAAATACGTTGGAAAATAGAAATTTTGAAAATATTTTAAGACAAATTTTAAAATTATATTTATATTTTAAAGATTTTTTTTAATTAATTATGTCCATTTCATTTTTTACAGGACGTGGCCCAAAAAACAATAAAAATTGAAGACTGATGACGACGTACAAAATTATTTTTATTCGAAAATTTATTAGATATAATATGTCTTATTTGTAAATGCTTTAAAGAAAAAACTAAAATTAAAGGTAAAACTAAAAATATCACACTAAAAAATATCACATTATTATAAATGCCAAATATGTCTTATTTTTAGAATAACATTTTATATGGCAAAACTAAAACTAAAATTAAAAAGTAAAAAAAATATATATTTTTCGAATTAAAAAGGATATACTTTTTATTAAGTGGTAAACTTAATTTCTGCCGCTAAATATTGTACAATACAATGTATTTAGTTTATTGTACAATAAACTAAATGTTATTCTACAATAAACTAAATGTTATGTACAATAAACTAAATGTTATTCTAAAAATAAGACATATTTGGCATTTATAATAATGTGATATTTTTTAGTGTGATATTTTTAGTTTTACCTTTAATTTTAGTTTTTTCTTTGAAGCATTTACAATGTAATTTTTTATTAGTGTGATATTTTTAGTTTTACCTTTAATTTTAGTTTTTTCTTTGAAGCATTTACAATGTAATTTTTTATTAGTGTGATATTTTTAGTTTTACCTTTAATTTTAGTTTTTTCTTTAAAGCATTTACAAATAAGACATATTTAGCATTTACAATAATGTGATATTTTTAGTTTTACTTTTAATTTTAGTTTTTTCTTTGAAGCATTTACAATGTAATTTTTTATTAGTGTGATATTTTTAGTTTTACCTTTAATTTTAGTTTTTTCTTTAAAGCATTTACAAATAAGACATATTTAGCATTTACAATAATGTGATATTTTTAGTTTTACTTTTAATTTTAGTTTTTTCTTTGAAGCATTTACAATGTAATTTTTTATTTTAATTTAATTTTTCTTTAAGTTTTGCTATTAGGTGGTAAACTTAATTCCTGCTGCTAAATATTGTACAATACATTGTATTGTACAATACATTTTATATTGTACAATACATTGTATTTATATTGTACAATATTTGGAGGCAGGAATTAAGTTTACCATCTAATATATTGTGATACTTGATAATATAATGTTCTTTTCATTTTTTCTTGTTTACATTTCGCCTTAGTATTTCCTTTCTCTTCGTTTAAAATGTGAACATATTTGCTATAAAATTAAAATATATACTGTAAGATATAAAATATTATAATAAATATATAATAAAATATGTGATATATATATATTTATATTTATTTACTTCTTTGTAATAAAATATTCAAAATAGTTTTAAGGATATATTTTATTATGGATATATATATATATATATATATATATATATATATATATATATACACATATATATGTATATATGTATGTATATATTATATGTATAACATTCTACTTATCTGCTGAATATGTGAATCAAAATCACTTCTCTTCTTTGCACTATCTCGTAATTCTGCTTTTATAATCATTATTAAAATCACTTTATCACTTTTTTTCTTTATTGCACTATTTCACACTCTTACGTATATATGTATAATTATATGGCTACACAGAAGATTATATTCTCTCATATTATGTTATATCACATTATTTATTATTATGACTATGCTGCAAATAAAAATAATTATTATTAATAAATAATACAACAATAATATAACATAATGTGAGAAAGAATCTTCTGCGAAGTTACACAATTATGATATATTTCTGCAATCATAGAAGTTTATATATTTGTTGCGTAGCTAAGAATGATTGTAGAAATATCATATAATCATAATTATATGGCTATACAGAAGATTATTTACTCTCGCATTATGTTATATTATTTATGTAAAAGTTTATATATTTGCAGCGTAGTCATAATAATAAATAATACAACAATAATATAACATAATGTGAGAGAGAGAATCTTCTGCGTAGCCACATAATTGATTATATAGTATTTCTGCAATCATAGATTTATATATTTGCTGCATAGTCAAGAATGATTGTAGAAATATCATATAATCATAATTATATGACTATGCAGAAGATTATTTTCTCTCATTATGTTATATTATATTATTTATTAATATGACTTTGCTGTAAATAAAAGTAATTATTATTAATTTATATATATTGATAACAATTTATTCATATCAATAATAATTTGACATGTATATGTTTGACATGTATATATTAATTTATTGATAACAATTTATTCATATCAATAATCGACGCAAGACACTACCGTGTCTCTTGATTTGACATGTATATGTTTGACATGTATATGTCAATTACGAAGCGCCAGGCGCCAGCGCCTCCGCCATCTGGTGTCGACAGCGGCAGTCGTACGCCAAATTGTGTTCTATATATATTGTTTGATGACGACGTGGACGTTTCTTAATCGTATTTTCACGATTTTAGAATTATATATCGCGATATTTCCACTTCTACAGCTCGTAGAGTAAAAATAAAGACACTTTTACTATATAATTCGAACATAAGCTATCGATTAAGCCTAATAAGAGCTCGATCCGTTCAGCGGTTATCGTAATATAATAATATGAAATAATCTGAACTGGTCTCAATTTCCCGTCTCGCGTAAAGAGACACGGCGCGCGTCTTGCTAGAGAGATGAACTCGACGCAAGACACTACCGTGTCTCTTGATAGCGTTACTCTCCGGCTCGTTTTTCACCGCGATTGAGCTAAAGTTGTCGACGATCTTTTGTAGTGGCTCGATAATAGGCCTAAAATGGATCTTGACCGCGATATCGCTCGTTTTCTCAATCTCCCTCGCAATCTTTTCACGCTCGCGAATATTATCGCTTTCCGCCATGTCGACAGAGTGTCGAGCGTTTCACCCCTCTCGACAGAATGTCGGCAGCGACTAATCATTTTGCGGTATCGCGAACACGTTAAATCCTTTTCTGTATCGCCCGTTCGTAAGCGAGCTGTCCTTATCTAACACTAGGAATCCATACTTTTGTTGCCAACAAGTACGACATAATTCACTGAAATCCTCGTACGACATGTCGGTATTCACGTGATCGTTGTACACGTGTTTCAAGTTGGTACCGTCTTATTTAAACAAGAATAGCAGGTTCGCGTTGTCGCGTATAAGATGTTTTGGTATTCTCGCGTACGTCTGACAGATAGAAGCAGTCGACGTTCGAATGACGACCCATTGAGAAGTACTCTCTTATCGTATTTTGCTTTTCGCACGCCACGTCATCGAAGACGAAAATCGAGTTTGGACGTGCCTCGCTCGGTGGAATGACGTCACTGTTATTGGAGAACGTAAAGTAGCTGATTTCATCGATCGATGTCAACAAATTCTCCAGATATCGATATTTCGACTGTTACAGCGACTTCGAGTACACGTACACGTTCTCGAAACGTACACCGTGCGGACTTTCCAGTAGACTTATCAGAACGTTGGTTTTACCACAATTCGAGGGGCCGCAAACAATCGCGCGTATAGTAGTCGGTAGCATCGCACCGTGCCTGCGCATCTCCGCGTTGTCCCCCATTGATCGTAATCTGTTATCGCAATTTGTCACACATATCGTCGAAGGTTGTCGTACGAATCTCATTTTTCGACACTGCCGATTGGCTCGAACGCCTGCCTATTTATAGGTGCGTGAAATCACGAGTCGCTCAGTAGAGAAAAAATGTTCGTCCTGCTATCAAGTCCTTCCGATATTCGCGCGATTTGAGCATCGAACAGCTACAATTTGTGTCGAAAGCAGTTCTGTTGCGAATGTGCGGTGATCACGTCCACTACGTGTGGGACAAGCTTCCGGAACACATAAAGACCGATCCGGAAGTTCAGACGTATCGTCGCTGTTACGAACACTACAATCAGCCATGGCAGGAAACGCACATCGACGGTCCGGCGCCGTTGATAAAGAATTGCAGCGAATGTCAATGAAAATAGGTAGAGGCCTATTAAATCACGCGATAAACACACTTCCGATCGAATTCCATATTCCCGACTATCAGTTGTGCGGGCCAGGCACAGGGTTGCAAAAGCGATTAGTCAGAGGCGATCGAGGTATCAACCCATTGGACGCGGCGTGTCGTGAACACGATATAGCATACTCTCGGAGCAACGTTCTCACCGAGAGACACGCGGCGGATAGGATACTCGCCGAGAAAGCGCGGAATCGCATCGTTGCGAGAGATTCGACTCTCGGTGAGAGAGCCGCCGCCACAGCTGTCTGGGCAGCGATGAAAGCCAAGACGAAGCTCGGTATGGGTTTGAAGACGACGAAGACGAAGAAAATTGCGCTCGTATCCTTGATCGGTGGAACGGCTGGTGTAGCGAAGGCGGTGAACGACGGAAAAGCCGCGCAACGTCAGTTGCAAGAGATGCTACGTTACAATCGCGCCATGGAAGGTCGCGGATTATATCTCGCTCCTTACAAATACGGACGAGGAGCCTCAACGAGAAAAAAAAACATCAAAGAGACGCTAAAAATGCCGCAGGGCGCAACTACCAACGTACAATTGCTGCAACTGGCAAAACGTATGCGTATTCCATATTTTAGAGGTGTTTTCATGCGCAACTCGTTACCGATCGGTGGTATATATCAAAACGAGAGCAACATTGTAAATTTGGATAGCGTCGAAGGACCAGGTACTCATTGGATAGCGTATGCAAAGAGGAGGAATCGTGCTATATATTTCGACAGTTTCGGCAATCTTCGACCACCGAATGAATTGGTGCGATATCTCGGACGAAACGTAACGAAGATACAGTACAATTACACACCTGTTCAAACTTATGATCAGAGCATCTGCGGACAATTGTGCTTGTAGTTTCTTCGAACGGTCGATGCATGCGAATTTAAAGACAGATATTGCGCTATTTAACTCAGTATTCGTTAAACAGTTTTGTCGACATGTCTATGACATTCACGTTGACTGGGAAGAGTAGCGTTCTCGCGGCAAATTTCTTTCCCACCGTTGATTTGAGCGACGATGAATACGAGCTCGGTCTAACGGATTTTGAGACTTATCACAAGATATCGAATGTGAATTCCTCGAATAATAAATTTTACTTTGGCAAAAACGACGCGGAAATTACGATTCCCGAGGGATCGTATGAGTTGCAAAATATACATGAATTTTTGAAACATGCAATTTTACGGAGACGTCGTGATAAGAAACACATTGACTATGAAGATGGAGAATATCCGATAGTGCTCCGCGCTAATTACAATACGATGAAGAGCGAGATCAAATGCGCCTACAGAATAAACTTTTGCAAGCCCAACAACATTGGATCGCTGCTAGAATTCTCGAATCGTATTCTCGAGCCGCGAAAATGGTACGAATCGAACATGTCGATTAACATTATCAACGTGAATATTATCCGTATAGAGTGTAACGTGACCGCGGGTGCGTACAACGGTAAACTCGTTCATACGATACATGAATTTTCACCGAGGGTACCACCGGGATATAAGATATCGGAAACGCCTGCGCAGATCATTTATCTACCGATCATCGCGCGGAGCATTACGGATTTAACGTTACGCGTTGTCGATCAGAACGGACAATTGCTTGATTTTCGAGGAGAAGAGATCACCATAAGATTGCACGTACGACGGCTACGACGATAACGTATGTATGCGACGTATGAGATGTTCATGTTGAACGGATCGAAAGACGTGAGAGATAACACAATCTTTACGAGGCCGACAACACAACAACAACAACAACAACAACGTCGACGTTCGCTAATATCCAATCATCCAAGAAAAAGAAACTCAGCGCATCGAACGTTGCGTTTTTACAATTTTTGAGATTCGCGATGCGAAACAGCTGAACGATGACCGACATTCTCAACATCGGTGTCGAACCGATCTTTGACGATCGTATCGTCAAGATCGAGACTCACGCGTACAACCCGTTCGCCAATATAACGTTCGGACACAGTGACGAGATAAGAATACCCATACAACAACAGGATCTGTGTACATTGCCGTATGAGAGTTTCCTATACATCGAGGGAGAACTAACGAAAACCAAACCAGCTGAAGGAAGTAATGTGATGTGATACTGGGAAATAATTGCGTCGCATTCATGTTCGATGAGATTCGATACGAATTCGATGGCGTTGAGATTGATCGCAATAGAAACGTAGGAATAACTACTACGCTCAAACACTATGTAACAGTATCATCCGATAGAAACGTGATTATGAGAAACGCCGGCTGGGATCCGCTGACCCATGCGAATGGACACTTCAATTTTTGCGTACCGCTCTACATGTTTTTGGGATTTTGCGAGGATTACAGACGCGTGGTGATTAACACTCGTCACGAATTGATCTTAATACGATCGCGCAACGACAACAATTGTCTGTCTGGAGATTCGACACTGGAGCCTGTGATCAACATATTCAAGATACAATGGCGAATACCACACGTGCTGTTGAGCGAGATCGAAAAGCTGTCGATGCTGCGTGCTCTGGAAAGCGGACGATATCTCAGCACGGTTTTTCGCTTGTGGGATCTATACGAGTTTCCGCTATTGCAGCGTACAACCAAGCATTCGTGGGCCATTAAGACCGCGACTCAGTTGGGGAAACCACGATGTCTTCGCTCTGCAGATAAGCCGGAAAAATATCATGTCCGAGGATACGAGTTGATTCGACGACTGCAAATTGATCAACGTGAAAATCTATCTGAACTCGGAATGTTATCCGTACGACGATATGAATCTGAATTTCGATAAAAACAGATGGTCCATTCTCTACGACACGTACACGCGCTTCTGCAAGAATTATTACAGATACGAGTATCTCGAACCAAATCTCACGTTTCTACTTAACGGTCCGTTCGTGATTATCGATTGTTCTCGACAAAACGAATCGGTCAAGACCGCAACCGTGGATGTGAGATTGGAATTCGAATGTATGGAGAACGTGCCGATGAATACCACTGTCTCATCATTCACGATCGCGTGATCCAGTACAATCCGTTGACCAACGTTGTACGCAAAATCACCTAAGCGATAACATCGACACAAGAGAGAGAGGGGAGGAGGGGCAGGATATAAATCAAAGTGTTGCGAGATGATTTTAGAGTTTGTCATTCCTCTCGACTGATGCATCGGAGAGAAAGAGAGAGATCTCGTCATGTCTGTACCAACGTTTGTGGATCTGCAAGGATTTATCATCGACAAACTATTCTTCGTGAAGGAAGCTGCATTCCTGAAAAAGGGATATGTTCTCTCACATTATTTTTTCGCAAGTCCTGTACCGTGGAGCGTGCTTACAAAATCTGACCAACGTCAAGTTTCATGGGTGATTAGAAATCATCATGGATTACAATGGGAAGAGGGAAACGTCCCATATGACTTGACTCAGCGTGTAATTACAATAGCCGTCGTTGGTACGATACACGAAGAAGAAGAAGAAGAAGAAGAAGAAGAATCTGTCGTGTACGTTAAAGGACTTGAAAAGCGAAAATGGCTGACCGATATACTAAGCGATGTGGGAAACGGCTATATTATTGAAACCTTGGATGCAGACTATGAAGATATTGATTCTCTAAATAAATTAGATATTATCAAATTATGCCTCGATCAAACGTGCGAAAGAAGAAAAACACCTTCGAAAAGCGACAACTAGTCGAGGAATTACA
Organism: Camponotus vicinus; assembly: GCF_025532165.1. Taxonomy (NCBI): domain Eukaryota; kingdom Metazoa; phylum Arthropoda; class Insecta; order Hymenoptera; family Formicidae; genus Camponotus; species Camponotus vicinus. The sequence goes on along the minus strand of NW_028141967.1, from coordinate 10,690,326 downwards.
TGCTCCGGCGAGAAGAAATTTTCCACGAAGACGCGTCATTGTACGCGGATACGACGATCTGTGGCAAGCGGACGTGGTCGAGATGCGTTCGTACTCTCGACTCAACAAGGGTCATAAATATATGCTCACAGTTATCGATGTGTTGAGCAAATATGCGTGGGCCGTACCGCTCAAGAGTAAGAGTGGAAACGAAATGTCCGAAACGCAAAGATTATTGGAGATGATAAAAGGTGTCCGAAAAATTTTCAAACCGACAGAGGAAAAGAATTTTACAACGCGAGTGTACAGAAACTCATGAAGAAACACAATATTAATCATTACTCGACGTATTCTATTGTGAAAGCCTCGGTCGTGGAACGATTCAACCGTACTTTGAAAAACAATATGTGGAAAATGTTTACGCTCAACGGAAATTACAAATGGATCGACGAGCTATCTCGACTCGCAGAGTACAATATGCGAAAACATCGCACCATCGGTATGAGACCTGCCGACGTCACTCCAGCGATCGCCGAAAAACTTTTAAATACGGTGTATAGCAACGTAAAAATTGCGGCTCCGACAAAATTTAAAGTAGGCGATTCTGTACGCGTGAGCAAATACAAGACCATCTTTGGAAAAGGTTTCACACCTAATTGGACGACCGAAGTTTTTAAGATTGTCGAGGTGCAGAAAACTAATCCCGCGACATTCATACTCGAAGATTCGCGTGGAGATCCCGTCGCTGGAGGATTCTACGAATACGAACTACAACGCGTCGCTAATCCCGACGTATATCTCGTGGAAAAAATTTTGCGGGAAAAGGATGATGACGTATACGTGAAATGGTTGGGAATGGATAAATCATACAACTCTTGGATACATAAAAATAATGTATTATAAATATTTATTAAAATATATAAAATATGTGTATAAAAAATATAAAATTCATTAAAATATAAAAATATAAAATGTATAAAATATAAAAATATATACATGGTTATGTACAAAATATACAATTAATAATAAATAAAATATACATTTATTTACAATGGTATTCTATAATGTCCCCACGGTAACGTATCGGTGGTGTCTGGTACGATATACCGCTTATCGTCGTACGGACTCAGAGCAATTTTCGTCTCACAGATCGTGTATACTTGATGTAATTTAGATCGTATACACGACTGCTGACGCGTCATTTCAATTTCTTCGTTTAAACACCGCATGTAATCGTCAAACGTTATCGTTCTCGCGACAACGTTACTCTTGACACCTTTAACTTTCTTTGTGTCCTTTTTTCCATTCACTCGTAACGCGTACATCTTTGCTCTGAGTCCGACGAATTCGGTCATTATGGCACCGTTGTTTTCGTCCTTCATCAGGCCCGGTACCTTTTTATTTACAAGCGGTATACCGTACGCATTATCCACCGCATAATCGCTCGTATCGAATCTGATGATATCACACTTCATATTCTCATACACATCCGCGCACTCAATGTGATATATGAGACTGTCGGTGTCGGTGTACATTACCCGGCATTTGTCGCGATACATTGGCGTCATATACTCGTGATGAAACTCGTACAAACATGTCTTGGATATGTCGAGTATGCACATACCCACGTAAATCGGTTTGTAGAATTTCACCTCGAGTTTACGCAATTCCACAGCGATTAAGTTTTCTGAGAAAACGCTTCTGCTGTGGAAATTTGGTTTTGCGATCATCGCCTCTGCGCCGTACCGACCATCCCACTTTGTTAATAATTTAACATCGACACGATTGCGCACATTTTCCATCGTTTTACCAAACACCGTATTGTTCATTAATTTATATAAATTTTTTTCGAAATCATTTTTAGCCAATGTTCTGAAATGTGTATTTAGTTCTATGTAATTTCGAAGCCATGGAGATTGAGAAAACTGTAAAATTCGATGTATTTTTGTTACGCGAAGACCGTGACGCGTACATTGCTGCAAGTTGCGGTAGTGTATCACGTAACGCTTCTTATCGTATAGCGTTGCAAGCAGTTTGAATTCCCGCTTGCCAGGTGGTTTGTCGCGTGTCGGGCAAAACGGTAGGTCAGTGTGCACATCGTGAAGATGTTGCGGATACTCGAGGTCCACTTCGAGGATATAGCCTGTAGGTGAATCTAGCGCGATGGATGATACGTCAAAATTGGTCACGTCGTCGACTCATTGAAAATCGGCATAGGGCAACGGTTGACACATTGCCCATCCGTACAAATTATTTACATCAAAGTACATCAAGTACGATGATGGTTTCGATGGATCGTACGACTCCATGTACTTGTTATTAGCGCGAGCGTATCTACCCGAACATTGACTCAGACCGCAGCGTATACCACGTTCGATGAACATAACCATGTCGATGTCAGTAAGCAACTCGAACGTGATCTTGGTATGCTTCAACATGGCATCCCACGTGTATCCGGGGAGAGTATAGTAATACGCGGGGTCGAGTCCGTAACTTTCGATACATTTATCTCGAAAGTTTTCGAAAATATCGGCTAATAACAAGACATCAATTTTAAGATATAAATCGCTATATTCGCCTAGTCCGAATGGAGAATCGCGTCCAGATGTTCTCGGCGTGCGCGTAATCGCTCTCGGATACAGTGTCACCGGTCAAGGAACTGTAAAATGATTCGCGCGGTGGTAAACACGTATCTTGCAACTTGTCAACAGAGTCGATGTATTCGTACGGAAATACACCTTTTCGCGTTAACAAATTGAAATGTTCGGCTGATAAATTTTGAAATTCTGATTTTAAAATTTTGAGTTTGTCTTTGTCCAAAAATGATGCCAATTTATCGAGACTCGATGCGAGAAATTTGAATGAATCGATGAAATGTAATTTTACATGAGTTTTTGATTCTTCTTCCATACAAACATCTTTTGTGAACGAAATATATTTCTCTTTTGTTATCGGAAGTAACTCGATTTTCCCTTCGAACGATGTGGCTATTTCCTCGATAATAAAGTGTGAATCGTAACCGGATAAATTGTGAAAAACTATGGGAATACAAAAAGATTCTTTATAATTTAAATTACAATTTGAGTGTGCTGTACCTCTGTACCGCCCGGTCAGATGACAATGATCACGAACGCGTGTATCGTCTTGCACGAACGGTTTTTCACATATATGACATTGAGTGGCGCTATGGAATTTTTCCCACTCTTCGGACATCAAATTTACCATGGGGACATTTGTTTTTAAAATATTTTTTACACGTAACGCTAAATTTTTGAGGTCTTCGGCGAATCATGCTATACAATCGGCGCTACGACGCGAATGGTACGCCGATAAAGATTCGTCGTACGAACAATGTACATAATAGGCTAAACTAAATACCCGATGGTGTTGATATGCGTTTTTCTCTTCTTCCGTCTTGGCCAGAACGCATTCCAAGTCGGCGTACACGACGAATGGAAGCCGCTCCTTCCGATTAAAGTTGTTGAACGATAACCACTTGTCCTTATCGCTCGGCAATCAGACAGCGCAATCGTTCATCTTTCCGCAGTCGACCGTATGCGACTGCAACTTGGCGTCCGAATTAAAATAGTGCAGGCATCTGTAAAAGAAAAAATATTTAATGATTTATATAACAAAGTGTTATATAACTTATAATTATTTGAATTATATAAATTAAACTTACCGGTCGCAGATATATTTCTTGTGATCCTTTTTGCTCAGTTGCGAGCTCTCTAGCCGGGATAAATTCTTAATCCACGCAAAATGTCCGACGCTGTTGTCGTCTTCAATGTACAGCAAGTTGACATGCTTAACGTCCCGCTTTTGCTCCGTAAGACACATCGGGACAATGCTGTTCTTGTCTTCAATGCTGTAGACGTTGATCGAAATGTCATTGGCAAGTTCAAAATTTTTTATTTGGTTCACAGTCACTGGAAACTCAATATCCCGGAGATTCAGCACTGTCGCGTAATGCGGGTACGATGATTCCCGTTCCGCGTTCCTTTCGGCGGAGTATAGTGCGGCGACCACTGCCCACGCGAAACATGCATTGTCTCTGGATTGTACATTAATCACCGCTCTTTTCATCATAATCTCCCGCGGTAATTTGATGTAACATCCCGCACGCATAGGATTATACTTATTTATATTTACAGTTAAATTTAGTATTCGCGACAAAGCCCACCCGCTATCGCGTTCCTGAAACTCTTCCAGCGATGCTAGGGTGGGTTCGATAACGCGCCGTTCGTACCACTCGCGTAAATCGGATGTGCGAAAGAGTTCATAGTTTCTCGTATTGATACTTTTATTGGCACGTTTATCCCCAGCCACGAATTCACCGTTAAATATAGTATTCACTTTCACATTATAATGTTTTTTCATAACGTTCTTCACATGTTTTATCACAATGTCTTTGGCGTCATCGAGAAATTGGCGAGGTTCGATGTGATTAGTTTATCACCGTACCAGTCGATACGCGACTCTCGAACGCCGTATCAATCTCACACCACACAAGTCCATTTTGACGCGCGCTACATCCGGCACCCGCGTGTATGAAACGTCCACGTACCGAATTTTTCAACCCTTCGAGGCGCGCGATCCGAGCAATCAGCGATTGTCGATTTCCGATCGATAATCGCGGTCGCTTGATGCGACTTTGCTCTTCCAACGACTCGATGTATTGGTCGCATCGTTGCTCCCACACAATGTAGTCTTCCAGCGAATCAATCAATGTGGATTGCTCTCGCAAATTTTGTTCCTCCATATTGTAACAGACTTGCGAAAAGCGCTTCCTAATGATAGTTCCGTTCCGGATGTACTTTAGCAAAATTACTGGCGGGGTGTGTCTCTTGATCATGATTTATATACTGTCTCGTGCATATCATCGAACATTCTAGAATGATTTCATCTTAAAAAATTCCCCGGAATAGCGTGTGCAATTTAACCTTGATAATTTCGCGTTTTGTCACGTACATTTGAAAAATCTGACGTGATTGCATCAGGAGCAGCCGTACATCGGCGCTCGATTTTAACGCATTCAGCTAAATCTTTGTCTAGGGGCGATGTGCGTTTTAACCTTGGCGGTTAATCTTTGTTCCGATGCACATCTTAACCTTGAAAATTTCGCGTTTTGTCACGTACATTTGAAAAATCTAACGTGATTGCATCAGGAGCAGTCGTATATCGGCGCTCGATTTTAACGCATCCAACTAAATCTTTGTCTAGGGGTGATACACATTTTAACCTTGGCGGTTATTTTTTTCACGTTTTGTCACGTACATTTGAAAAATCTGACGTGATTGCATCAGGAGCAGCCGTACATTGGCGCTCGATTTTAGCACATTCAGCTAAATCTTTGTTCCGATGTGCAATTTAACCTCGAAAATTTTACGTTTTGTCACGTACATTTGAAAAATCTAACGTGATTGCATCAGGAGCAGCCGTACATCGGCGCTCGACTTTAGCGAATTCAGCTAATTCTTTGTTCTGGGGATGATGTCATCGCAGCCGTACATCGGCGCGACAAAATTTTAGAGGAAATTAAAATGATGCGTCGGCAATAATCCCCTCTACATTGCAATTTGCGATACTATTTGAATTGATATTAATTCTAATACGATCAGTATTACATCAATCACGCGTGTGAAAGGTTCACTGAAGAAATCAACATGAATTTTTACGTTCCGATTCGAAACGGTGAAACTCCACCGTGTAAGAAGCAAAAATGCGACACGTAAGTTTCGATCGTTTAAAAATTTTATTTATTAATTTTTTTAAATATTGATCTAATTATTTATATTTTTATAGCATTCAGCCTCATCGTGCGACTCGCATACTTGGAAGAAGATACGCTCTAACCCCAACGTCGTACAAGTATTTGGACATTGGAATAAGCGTTGGAGCTGTATCGTACGTGGAACTGATTCTCGGCGATAATCGAGGCAATCAAATAGTGTTACCTTTTTCAACGTGGAATTTGTTCATGCAGAAGCAAGCAGACATTGAACAATTTCTACAATCGACTGCTCTCCCATTAAGGATTGGAGATTTATCGATCGAAATGTATCAATCGAAAATTGTAAAACTCACATTATGTGAAAATTCTTTGTACATGAAACCACAAACATTATTACATTTATTTAATTTTGAAAATTGTATCGATCATATGCACAATTGGTTATGCGAGAATACGTATCTCGTGAATGAAAAATGTAAACAATTTGAAACTGTATTACAACGTAACAATATTACTACTGTATGCGATGCTGTAAAAACGATACGCGAGAGTGATGTCTTTAACAGCGAATTAATCGATTGCGAATTACTAACATGTGCTGTAAATGATATTTTTTACGATGTGTGCAATAAAGAATTATTTTTATTCCATTTCTGATTTTAATTCTTTCCTTCCATACGAATAAGAATAGTTGACAATTTTTCTCAACACGCTCCGCTAAAGATGTAGAGAAATGCTGAGGTAGATGAGACGTGATGCTCTAGTTGGAATGAGACAAAAGATATTAAAAGATATATAATGAAGAGGAGTCTGTAGCATTAGAATATTATTTCTTTCGTTGTTCTTTGCGTTTCGTTAGTCTTGTGTTACGTTAGTGCAATGGCTGAAGAAGAGATTATTATCATCGATGACGAAGATGTTATTATCATCGACGAGGACATTGAAGAGGTTGTTATCGTCGAAGATGGCAACCAAATGGATGTTGATAATCTAGACGAATCAGACGAGGATGGCTCTGAGGAAGAATTCGAGTAGGAAATACCACCTTAGTGGATTCAGATTATGCTAGTGATAATGATGAAGAATTAAGACTGAAAAAGTATAAACATTTAAACGCGATGGAAATAAGTAATCTGGATATTACCATAAAAATGTGTCGCATCAAATACTATTATTATGATGCGGAAGAAGGAATTAAGTATTGTTCAGACTGTTTTCTGAGATTGGCATCGTTGTTTCGAAACGTATACTCCGTCCGGAAACACAAAACGGATTATTGTGCTCTATTAATAGGCAGTTATTGCAAAGAGTGCAGGAAAAATTTGCACCAAATAATACCCTGCAATATGTGTCCCATTTGCACAAATTAAAATATATGGATAACATTGTAAGTAACTTCCAATTTATATTACATCAAAAGTATCTTACAATAAATTATTAAAAACTAATGAAATGTCTCTTTTTCTGTTCCAGAAGCGGCCTCCCCCTTAGTCCGGCGCATCCCCCTCCCCATATACAGGGTGAGCCATTTTAATTAACGCACGCAATTATTTCGGAAACAAAGCATTTTAGAGAAAAATGTTTCAGACAAAAGTTTTATGGTTTCGAGGGGGCCATAAGATGGTATCATTGGTTTGACCTTGAAGAGTTATTTGAAGGTCACATGAAGGTCACCTTCAATTTCTTAAATGGAACCTACTATTTGTCATTGCATATTCTTGTAGCTTATCTCGAGAGCTTTCCAAAACACTATAATTAAGTACCTTTTCGTTAAGTACTTTTTGAGTTATGAGGCTTGAAATAATTTCTTAATTTTACATAAACCGTAAAATATCTTGTAAAATATTCATTTTTCGATTATCTTATCTTAATACTTTTATGTACAAAATAATGAGAGGAATCAATTGGTGTAAAGAAAACACATAGTTGTTTTTAAGAAAAAATATGGAATTGTTAATTGCAAATTATATTTTAATGCTGTGACACACACACACACACACACACACACACACACAGAAAGAGTTTCAAGTCATTAAATGTTTTCTGAGGATCCGCGTTAGAATTTGGAAGTGATTTAATAGCATTTAAAAGTGATTTTAAATTCGGATATTTACTATTACTAATGGATGGACGTTTTAAAATTTCCTTCCACATATTATTGAAATTATTTTTTGAAAGAGTTTGTTTTTCTTCGATAGTTAAATCTAAATATAATTGGAGCCATTCTTTCTTTAACCCATCTAGATCGAAGCCGTTGAAGGTTTTCGCGATAAAAAAAACATCGTTAAAAGATGTTTCCCTGTTATTGTCAAATAAAGCTACGTGTGATTGAAATACTTGTAATTTATGTAAAAATATATTATTGATTTCCTCAGCAGCAGTGATGTAAAACTGCAAACAATTTTGTCGAATAATTGTAGTAACATTTGCATGTCCTTCTTTTATTAATTTACAAAGATATTCTTCGCATTCTGATCCCAAAGTTACATTATCGAGAGATTTGTGATTCTCTTTTTCGTGAAATGAAATATTTGTAAGTAAATGTTTCAACAATTCTGGTTTTAAAAAATGTTTGGAGATTTGCACAAGAAAATTAATGGATTTGGACTGTAACAAATGAATCCTAGTTTCATGAGCTTGAAAAAAAGCATTGAAAGAATTGAAAAAATTTAAAACATATTTTAAGAATAAATAATATGCTTTTGGATCAACATTTTCCATTAAAGATAATAAATATTCTGCAGATTTCGTTTTCTCGCTCACGACTATTTCGTTAAGAAAATATTTTATTGAATCCCATGACTCAAGAAGTCTATCAATACATGAATAATGCGAAAGCCATCGAGTATCACATAACTTCAAAATTTTGAGATTCGTATCTTGGAAACATTCACAAAATTCATTAAAAATAGCTAAGCGTTTTGGATTGCTATTAATATAACTTGCAATTTTCCTCAGAAATTCTTCACAACATTCAGACATCTTAGCGCATGCAGCGTGTGCAACTAACGCGGCAGAATGACAAGGACATGAAAATGTTAATAAGTTTTTGCATTTTGATTCAAGATTTTTTTTAAAAGAAATGTTTTCCTGTCATGACAGATACATTATCGCATGACAGAGCAATAATATTTAAAAATGGAATCTGAAGTTTAGCCATTTCTAATTCAAAAGCTTTAAATAATTTTTCTGCACTACAATCTTTGGCATCGATATCAATTAATTTTACTAATTGCGTTCGAATATCTAAAGTTTTGGGATCAACATATCTAACGAGAAACGTCATCTATTTTTCATTAGTAATATCTGATGTTTCATCGATAAAAATTGAAAATCTCGTATTTTGGATCTTATTAACAACACATTCTGTCGCAACTGAACACAAAACATTGGTAATTATATTTTTGCATTTTGTTCGACCCATTGTCATGCTTTTCAAGACATTAGGGTCTTTCCCTATGTCTTGGAAAAGACTGAGAATCTCTTTTGCTGTTTGATGAGGAATATTTTTTTCAGTAATAAGTGCTGCAAAATCTTATTTCCGCTATTTTTTTCCGCTCATCAAACGTCAAAAGAGATTCATCAGTTTGCGTATTTAAATCTTCATTCGACTTGTTCGTTTCACTTTTTTTCGAATTTGTTTTATGTATGTTGTATTCTGCGTGTTGATATATATGTGATAGAGTGCTGTCAATCGATCTATCGCAAATTATACAGTAACATGAGCTAGTGTTATTCGGTTCTTCGCGTAACCATAATTTAAAATCTTCTATATCTAGCCATTGTTGTCTAAATTTTCTTTTGCAATGTGCTTTTTTTTCTTGTACATTGCCATCAGTGTTTGCAAGATTTTCTTTATTATTTTTTTTGTGACACGCAGAATCCGCATGCCTGGAAACACGCGATGTGCACGAAAAAGCTTTATTGCATATAGTACAAAAGTAACGAGTGTCATCTGATGATACTTGGCAAATCCAAGATTTATAACGATCATCGCTAAGCCAAGCTAACGAGAATTTTTGCTTCGAACTTTTTTTCAAATCATCGCGTGTTTCCATATTGAGTAGAAAACTAGAAAACAGAAAAGAGTAATAGCTAAGAAAGAAAGAAATAATAAAAAGATAGCAAAATAACGAAGACGAAAAAAAAGAGAGACGTAGATCAGATAGAAAAAGAAGAAGGGAAACAAAGCAAAAAAGTATAGCAAAGAACTAAAAGAATAAAAGCAGAAATTGAAAAAGTGAGAAAAGTACCGTGGAAAGTTTCGCTAGGCTGAAGAAGAGAGCTCTCGATATCACGCGCGTGCAAGCGATACAGCGGCAATGGTGCGGCGGCACAGCGTTTAACAAAGAAGCAGCGTATTTTATCAAACAAATGCGCAACATCTATTCAGGAATGTACCGATAGAACGATAAGGCAACTTATTTCGAGAATGATAAGGGTGCTTAAAAGTAATATCAGTGTCATATATAAAATAATCATTATAATGTTAAATTTTTGAAAAATACATTTTTGTATTTAATATATTTTTATTGAAAAAAAATACTAAACGTTACAAAATTTTGTTTATGTTTTTGCTATTTTAATTTTTTTATAGTTTGCATTGAAAAGATAATTTAGAAGAAATAAAACAAAAAGAAAAAGAAAATCTGTAATCTTCATTGTAGTCGTCACCACTTATCATGTACACGCTTTTATGTATTTTAAAAAATCGTATTCGGAACAGATATCGGTCTATACTCTCGTTTTGAAACAGCATGAAAATTAATGCTTATCATTGCATTTTGCACAAGAATGCATTAAATCAATTCAAATGGACCGAATAAAAATTGTATCCAAATATTCATACGGTGGCATGTATATGTATATATGTATATGTGTATGTATATATATGTGTGTGTGTGTGTGTGTGTGTGTATATATATACACACACATGCACATGATTTGCAAAATCCGATCGATTTCCTCCTGTACATATTAAATAATATTAGATTGGCTCATTTATGTTTTATATCTATCTTTTTGTATTTATTTTATGTGTCCTTTCTAACTATCTTCTGTTCTCTTTGTATTTTTTCGAAATATAACAAAATTCTTTTCTTTAATATTACATTAAAATATTTATCTATTTATCTATGTATATATATATATATATATTTTTTTATATCATTATAAGTATTTTTTACTTCATATATAATATTTAATTTTTATATTTTATTTAATTTAATAATAATATTCAATATGTCTATTTACAAATTGATAAAATATCATACATGGCATTAAAATATTATTTATTAGAAAATATTATTAACATGTATGATTTCTTAAAAGAAAAAACGTACATGTTGGCCAAGAGTGGATTTTTATCATTTATTCTCTTTCTAGCCTTTATTTTTCAAATTAGTTATATCTTTTATATGCAAAATAAATTGTAATTAGGAGATTTATTTAATTAATTAATTTAATTTTTTAAAGGATTAAAGATTTATTTAATTTTACGCATAAATTTTACATGTTTTTACGCGAGACCTAATAAATAGATCGAACCGCTAACATACGATTCTCGAGGCATTAGCTATAGCTACAGCGCTCGAGAAAGAAGGAGACAGTAGATTATACGTCGGCGCTCTTCCACTGCCCGAAGATAGTCGAGCGCCGAGCGCCTCACGTACACGGCTCTTTCTTTGTGTGCGAGACCGTGCGCAGCTCATTTCTGGCATCACTGTTCCCCAGTACAATAAAATGTGGAAAAAAGTGTCGCGAAGAAGAGATCTTTTCATGATCAAGTATGAATCTTTTTTGCAGAGCGATTTCGAAGTTCAATTCGATTCCAATAATGATGATTCCGGAAATGATGATCCACTTGCTCAATCACACAATGATTATAAAAAGTTAAGCAAAGGTCGTCCACGACTATCATATGATGAGGGGTCAACTAAGACAAAAAAAAGGCGCAGCGAGGAACTCGCTTGTAATTGTAGCGAAGAAGAATTATCACGAGCACTCGCTCTTAAAAAAAAGCAATTTGCTAAAAATTCTGCGACTGAAACAACAAATCACGAAGAAAATGATAATATCAACAATGTCTTGGCGATGTACGTAGATAAGTGAAGTGATGTGATTAACGACGTTATTAAGCAGGGAGCTGGAACAACAAACACGGGGAATGTTGCTCGCTCTTTCTTTGCACAAGCCGAATCTGTTGCTGCTGCTACTGGACTAAGTGAAGATCTTATCAAAAGGCTACACAATATTCTACAAATCCTTACATGTGGTAACATGGTAGATTGTAGAAAATTTGAAAATTATTGTTTAAGGACTGCCGAGTTGTGCGTTGAACTTTATTTATGGTATAAGTTACCCCCATCCGTTCACAAAGTTCTAATTCACGGAAGCAAGATTATCGAGTCACTTGAGTTGCCGATTGGTTGGCTTTCAGAGGAACCACAAGAAGCAAGTAATAAAATTTTTAGGAAAGCTCGAGCATATAACAGTCGAACGTGTGAACGGAAACTTACCAATGAAGATATTATGCATCAATTATTAATTTCATCCGATCCAAAGCGCTGTCAACAGAAGCTGAGGAGCTTCTGCTATTAAAGAGCGATTAAATCCGATTGCGCATACGCACAACACATACTCACGCTAAAAAACCAACTTTTTACAAAATAAAAAATACAAAATGTCTAAAAAGAGAAATAAAAAATATTTCAAATCCGTAAAAAACAAAAAATAAACAAAGATAAAATCGGCTCTTTTCAGGGCCAAATGATGTGCAAAGACTGATTGAGCAACCTCCACGTGGTGTACATTGGGTAATGTTAATGCCGACAGCAAAATATAACCTTAATTACCTATCCAACAATTTAAGATTTTGGGTTCTTTAGTTTAGAGATTCATTAATATCGATGAGGATTTGAATCTTCAACAGATTTGTGTCCAAAAAAAAATCATTCTGGGTATAAGCATTTCTTTTGGTTTGGGTTCTTTTTGTTTTTTTTTTATAATTGGGATTTTCGAATTCGGGTTTTTACTCATTAGTTTGCGATTGATTTTCAGTTTAAGTTTAACAGTTTGGGATTAGAGTTTAAATATTTCGACGTTGACTCAAATTTTATACGGGATTTGATGGATAATTGTGAGGTTAGAACGCATCATTTTTCATTTGTAGCAGTGATACGTCATAGTGTATGATTCTCCGAGTATTTAAAAAAAAAGTCATTAAAATCGGTTAAGATTTGAGTTGTCAGCAGATTTTTGTCCAAAAATAGTCATTTTCTTCCCACTGTGCGACGTCCAGTATCTCGGTGTACTACGGGCGCTCTCGTGTACACCACCCTGAGGACGGGTGCTCCCGTCCTCGGCCGACCACGGTTGGCAGACCCTGTTAGACCTGTGTCCGTGCCTAGTTGCACGCGACCACCCTGTTGATATCTCGCGCCCGCGTCCACCCTATAAATATCATCCACTCGCATCCGTGCCTAGCCATATGTGATAGCTCTGTAAATATCCTGCGTCATTAGAATTAAGCCTGTGTTCGTAAGTACGTTGCGTCCGATCCGCGTTGTGTTGTACGCGATCACTCTGTACATATCCCGCGTCGTTAGAATTAGGCCTGTGTTCGTAAATACGTTGCGTCCGATCGACGTCGTGTTGTACGAGACCACCCTGTACACATCTTACGTGCCGCATAAGATCCGCATCCGTCACGAACTGTACGCGACCAGCGTGTAACTATCTTGCGTCCGCATTTCTAGTTGTATGCGTCCTCTTAGAAATATACATGTTATGTGAACCTAGCTTAAGGATTACGAAATAAAAGAGTTTGTTCTTGATTAAAACGTGTAGTTTTGCGAGCCTGAGCCTCCCCTTCTCCTGAACCCTGACACCGGCGAGCCGATTTGCGGCGTCGGGAAAGATGCTCCGTTACAAGGTTACCATGATTAGGACCGCGTCGATAGTGCTAGAGCGCTGTTTCCGCGATTAAGCCCGCGTCGTTTACTTTCGAGCGTAATACAGGAACCGCCGAAACAGGTAATTTGCAAACGCGTGATACAATTAACACCGCGATCAGATCCGCACTTAGATCCGCGAATGTAATAAATAAAACGCGAAAGACGGTTAGATTCGCGGACCCCACCCCACTCCACACAGCGAGTGGCCCGGTGCCACAAGAATTAGACTAGATTCTGCGGTTAGGAAATGCGTCCATGGGTGTTAGGATACTGCAGCTGAACATGCGATATTCGTATTAGTGTCGGGCGAGGTGCGTCAACTCATAGTCGGAAAGTGACTTGACGTCCTGTTATTGCAGAAACCACACGTCAGGAAGCAGGGCTTGAGTTATACCTTCGTAGGGCTAGGTATAGGGATAAAAATTGCTGTGCGCTCGCAACGTCCGTGGGCAGCAGTGGCGATCTGTAATCCCGATTTCCAAATGGGCTTCGTCTCGCAGCTTAGCACTACACATTGTGTCTGTGTAGAAATGCCCCCAGCTTCTCCTTCTACGTCGTTTCGTGCTATTTTCAATACAGCGACGAGATTGAGGAGCACCTCAGACATCTTGAGATGGTGTTTCGTTTACTGAGGGGGGAGAGACTTATCATAGATGTAGACGCCAATGCTCGGTCGTCACTCTGGGATCCCCAAGAGACAGACGACAGAGGTGTCAAATTTGAGGGCCTCATCGGGGCATTTAACATGTTCGTGGTCAACGATGCTGGACAGCCACCCACCTTTTGAACGACAAGAGGCTCGTCATTCATCGACGTGACCTTGGCGTCGCCCTCCATGAACAAATTCATCTGGGATTGGAAGGTGAAGTGTGACTGGACTACCAGCGACCACAGGGCGGTGGACATAAGATTGAGAGTGCTAAAAGAGTCAGGTGGCGACCGGGCAGCTGCAAACACGAGGTTCGACAAAAGTCGGGCCGAATGGGAGCGGTTCTCTGAGACCCTGACAGATCTTTCATGATTGCAACTGGAGGCCATCGATTTGTGTTCCACACAATAGACGTAGAAAAGATGGCAGACACGCTCACAGTTGTACTCACGGAGACCTGTGTCGCGTCAATGCCTTGGAAACGTAAGTTTAGGAAGTCCAACCCTGTAGTGGACAAGGAAATTAATCATAGGAAATTAATCCTGGAACTTTTCCTATTAACTTTTCCTATTAACCATAGGAAATTAACCAAGGAAATTAACCCTGTAGTGGACAAGGAAATTAACCATAATTAAGAAAAAAGTATATAGGTTACATCGTGTCCTCCAGAGAGTGCGAGGGGAACCTATTTACTCGAAGTACTGCTGGAGTACCGCACTTCACGAAAGCAGTACAGTAGAGAGATGAGGCAGGCGAGAATCGTGAGCTGGCGGAAGTTCGTCACATCGCACGGTAATCAGGATCCATGGAACTTCGTTTACAAGCAACAGGCGAGCAAACTCCAGGTTGAGGGGATGCTGAGCACACTCCGGTGTGGCCAATATCCCACAAAGACGTTAGGGGAGACTGCCAGCATCCTGGATGTACACATCCCAGATGACCAGGAGATAGAGGACACGCCTGAACAGCGTGAAATTAGGAACACGTGTAGGGTCGCCCCTAATACCGCCGACGCTTCTCTCTTCACAGTGGCGGAAATGGCTGGGGCGATAAAAACCTTTAAAAATAATAAAGCTCCGGGTCTAGATTTGGTAGAGGTTGCCGTTCTCAAGGCAGCCTGTAAAATAATCCCCGGTCAGATAGTTAGGCTTTTTAACCAATGCCTCCAGTGGGGCGTCTTTCCTTCTGTCTGGAAGGAGGAGTCACTCCGAGTCCTTCTGAAGGGCGAAGACAAGGACGAGAGGGACCCGAAATCCTACAGACCCATCTGCCTCCTCTCCGTGATAGGTAAACTTTTTGAGAAACTTCTCAAAACCAGGTTACTGGATACGTCAATGGCGCCGGATAGAGTCTCCCGTCGACAGTTTGGGTTTACGCCTGGAAGGTCGACGAAGGATGCTGTTGTGGAGTTGCGGCGAATGACCTTTGCCTCTGAAGGGAGTTATGCCGTCGCACTTCTCTTCGACATTTCCGGGGCTTTTGACAACGTCTGGTGGCCACTTGTCTTAGATAGCCTAAAAAAACTCGATTGTCCGCGTAATGTATTCGAGGTGCTCCGAAGCTACTTCGACGACCGCAAAGTTAAAATCGTGCTTAATTTCGAGGAGGTCTCTAAGCGGGCCACGAGGAGGTGCCCACAGGGCTCCGTTCTCGGTCCCGCCTGCTGGAACCTCATGTTTGATGGCCTTCTGCAGCTTCTTGAAAACGTAGTTAGAGATAGATTTGCCGCGTACGCGGACGACCTCGTGGTTGTCATAAACGGAAACTCACGTAGGGAAATAGAGACAGAAGGCCAACGCGTTGTTAACGAAATAACGAATTGGAGCAGATCCGCGAAGCTTCAGATCTCCGAGCGTAAGACTGAAGCTATAATTTTAAAATAAGACGCAATCGCGCGGAATCAAATAGGTAGACGGGGAGAAACGAGACCGGATAGGAAGCGTAAAACAACTAAGAAAACCGTCGACTTCGAAAATAAATCGCCAACTATCAAAATCGGTGACGCGAAGATAATATTTAAGGAAACAGATATCTTGACGTCCACTTAGATAGAAACTTAAAAGTTAGATCGCATTGCGAGTACCTTAACAGCAAAGTCAGGTTGCTGTTCGGAAAAGTAGGTAAATTAGCTAGAGCCCACTGAGGCCTGCATTTTAGGGCACTCTCCACAATTTACCGAGGCGTGTTCGCACCGACGATGGCTTACGCTGCTGCGGGGTGGGCCAACCTGTGTACGGAGGGTGACATTAGGATCTTAAAGGCTTTGCAGCGCCGTATCCTCATTTTGGCCTTCATGACCGGTGCATATCGTACAGCCTCGTGGGAGTTGCTCTGCATCGTCGGGGGAACGATTCCAGTCGATATAGTTCATCGCGAAAATATCGCGCGGTATCAAGTTAGGTTGGCAGAGGACGCCAAGATCGATAACGTAGAGATTCCTGCCGAAACCGATAAGAAAACCGCGGTAGGAAGAATTAGGAATGAGGCGACAAATATGTGGCAGACCCGATGGGATTCATCTAAGAGGGGTCGTGCCACATTCGCCTTTTTTAGAGACGTGCGTAATAGGTTAGCTTTGCGTTTCCTCGAACCAAACCACTTCAGCGCGCAGGTCCTCACCGGACACGGCGATTTTAGAGCTCGCTTAACGTCATTTAATCTCGTGAACGGTGACGCGTATGTATGCCAGAGTGGGGCAGACACGGTGCAGCACTTCTTGCTGGACTGTCTACTCTTCGACGCGCAACGAATAGTTTTGCGTAGCGTCATTCCGGAAAGTGAATGGAGATGACCGGACGTGGCACGTTTCTTGGTGTCAAGTCGAGAGGCTTTTGCCATATTCACCGACTTCTGTCGAGAATCCCTTTGGCTAAAGGGATACGAAACGTAGAGTTAATGCTAGGTAGGACGTTGTTCAACCGGAGAGGTCGGAGCCTTCGATGATGGGAGCGTGGGTGGGAGCCCGTAACCTTCTCGGGACAACCGCGCTCTTGAACAGCAATCGCATCGCGTAGAATTAAGTTAGCTTCCTTGCTAGGTAGGATTCTTCCCAACCTGCACATCCAACTGTCCAACGGCTATAAGGCCACGAGGCCATAAAGCCGTATCCTACCCGCCCATCCTAACCTCATCCTATTCCATCCAAAACTTTGCCCGACAGGGTCAGAGCGTGCATCCGGACGGGGTGCAAATGGACAGGTCTTCCCGTGGTTCCCTGTTTACACGGCCAGTGGGGGGTGGAGCACTATGTCGGATGCGAGTGTGCGAACCGGCGGCTTTAGGTGCTCCTGAGTGGCGTGGTAACGAGGCGCTTCATTGGTCTGTGACCGAACTGTCCATTCCCGCGATAAGGATCCCGTGAGTACATCTGGATTTTTCTATCGCCCGGCTCGGGGCAGTTTCGATAGACAGTGGATATAAAAAATGTGGCGTATGCTCGGAAGGGCAGTGTAACACCTTTGCCATTCGTAATAAAGTTTCACACATTAACTGTCCCTATCTACTGTCGAGACGTAGAGTGGGATGCTGTCTTTACTTCTGTGCTTACTTCCCGCCGATGGAATCAATGCAGCAAGCAGAACTGACAATGCAGCAAGCAGAACTGACAAATTTTAAACAAACGAAAGATGGTGAATCTAAGCGAGGTTGGTTGCGGTGAGTCGCGCCACCCGAAGTAGTAAATACGCGAGATTGACCTAGTGTCTAGAGGCTGGAGAGAGTTCTCTCCCATGGAGGTTATCCTCCATTTTATTTTTAAATTTTATTTTTGCCGCAATGTGCACAGACTCAACTCGTTTTGATGCCACAAAGCAACACGCTGCTGTCCAACTTAGGCGTTTTCAAGGTCAGCTTCTGAAAGCAACACGCCGCTAGCACAAATAGAATACGATCCAAATGGATCATTAAGTCTTGGCGTGATTTCAAAGCAACACGCCGCTAGAAAACTTCGGTGTGATGTTAAAAGTTAAAACGTTGCTAGCTGTCTCAGGACTGACCTCACCTGGGTTCTTCTCCACTTGGTGCTTTTTATTTAGGAGAGAGGAAAAAATGCTTCTTACGCACACTCCGGCCCCCGTAGGCCGGAATAGTGTGGTACTCGGCCTATTTATCGCCCCCTACCCACTAAAAACTCCTCTCTGTGCATCCATCCGGTTACGGCCGTCTCCCGAGCGGTATCCGCGTGAGCATTACCCGCTCATTCGGCATGTGCCTATTGGGCTTTCGCCCTCTTCCTGTCCGGGATTTTCCCTGGTCCGAGTGTAGTGCGTGTGCGAGCGTCAGTGTGTCTGTGTGCATGTGTGGATGAAAGAATGAATGAATGAACATGAATGAACCCTTCCCCCCTGTATCCCCCTTCCCCTTCCCCTCTTCTTCTCCAACCCTCCACCCTCCAATGTCCCCGTGTGTATGTGTCCCTATATGTATGCGTAGATAATGCACAAATGTATAAATGTATGATGTATGAATAATTCAATGTAGCAAGTGTAGTTGTGGACCTTCTATGTCTAGTTTCAGGTAAGTCTACTCTAGTCAAGTTAGATTTAGGTATAACTTGGATTATTTATTTATTGTTAAGAATCCTCGTTATCCGCCACTAGGCGTTCACGAGCTCTTTCATCCTCTTCTTTCTTGGTCATCACCTCTTCGGCGAACGAATGAAAGGCTTGCCAATCTTCCTCAGATTCACAAATCTTCTCAACCACTGTTTCCAGGGATAAGTCTTCACCAATGACGCTAACGAGTACTTCACATTCCTCGTTCCATTCTTCACATCTCTGCAGAGTGTGTTCAGGAGAATCTTCCTCCCTCTCACAGAATGGACAGATGGCCGTGTCCACTTTCCCTATTCTGTAGAGATACGAATAGAAGTATCCGTGTCCAGTAAGTAATTGGGTGGTATGAAAGGATACCTCCCCGTGTCTTCTTCCGAGCCATGACTCCATTAAAGGTTAGATTGTGACCGGACAGAGTATGTTATCGCCTATAAAGGGTGTCAAACTCACCGGAACGCAGGTTGCGACGAGTTCCGCTTACGGTCGCCAGTTGCTTTCACCTCTGCTAGCAACAAGGTACAGGAATACAATTCCCCGGGGGCAGTCGTCCTTCCAGTCGGAGGTAGTTTCCGCTCTCGCCGGCCCACGCTAAAGTCCCTCAGGAACCTCCTCGCCGTAGGTTGTAGACCTCTCTCGTCCTCTGGCAATCACTGGTCGACACTCTGGATGAACCAGGGTCAACACTCGAGACGCTGGGATAATTATGGAGAGGAATCTCAGAATGTTCGTACACGCACTCACAGACACTGAATCGGTTGATATACGGTCTTTTATTGCGATGCAGTACACAATATTTTAATGAGCTACAATCTCCCATCAAAAGCACTAGGCTCTCGCACGCACTCGTATCTACGCGTTAATTCGTATCGCGGATAATGCTAACGGGATATCTCACGACTCTTACTAGCAGTCTTAACTCGTTCAGAAGTTGTTGCGGAATGAGCTCTCGAGACGTCGCGACGCCGCCTTTTATACCCTCGGTCTCCAGTGGGCGCCCCACCATCGGCCGTCCGGCAAATCGCCGCGACGCTCCCGCCGCGACGCTCTCGGCCAATGGCGTCATTCTCCGGGCTGGCGTCCTCGCGATCACCTCGCTCCTCGCGTTATTATCTAATACATTATTATTTGTTCTTAAACCCATGCTATCGAGATATTTCGCTTCTTGTACATGTAATCCATGTATAACTATAATCGCATCAGACGGTCTTCGCGTTTCCGACTTAAAATACGAATTTCGTGTTGTCGACAGGTCCATTGTTATGGGAACGATCATTTTTACATAGCTCATCCGAATAGGTGGTGTTACCGCGTATCGCATCGACTTAGAATCTAATAACATTTTCTTAAGCATAAACATACATGTGAAAAAATAAAATTCATCCGTTTTTATTATGATTTCGTTCGTCATGCTAATCCTATATTTTTCGCTACGCGCGATATAATATAATGCAATGGTTATCTGGTGCAGTAATCGATGAATATAATAAAATCGTATAATTATGGTATAATAGAAATATAATATTTATTATTTTTAATTATGGTATAATAGAAATATAATATAATAGAAATTATGGTATAATAGAACTAAAATTATGCCGTTTCATCTAGGATATGCTATTCGGTTATTTACATGCTGCTCGTTAAAATAAACTATCTCTTTACGAGATAACGATTATGACTTTCCGCGATAGCGAATCTATTATCTTACTTGATAACAATCTATTCGAATTTGTCTTTAACGAAAAGAGAAATGATGCAAAAATTGATATCGCTTAACTGAGTGTGCAAACTCCACGCAACTTACAAATTATAATAATATAATATCTTTAGGCACACGTTCTGTAAATAAAGATAAACTAAAATTGTCAAATTTTATGATTAAACGTACGGCTATACTCATGTAGAAAATAATTTATATGTACACGGCCTTAACTACTAACCGGGTAAACTCGTGTCGCTCTCGGGTGCGTATTCCAATACTTACAAGGGGACATCGCGCATGGACCTAAGAAGATATGGATGGAGTCTAAAGCGCTCATATGGGCGAGGGGGCTGTGAAATTTGCGGTAAGGGAGGTGTATAGCTCTGTCTCTTTCCAAAAGCGACCTTCGGCTTTGTAACGAATGCAACCGAAGATATCCGAAGTGCGCATTGCGTACTTGTACAGTATATGTGTCATAACTCCTTGTAGACGTTAAATATAAAGCAAACATCGACGTTTTATCAGTGTTGTTTAAATTTTCTTCGAAAGGAACAATGCCATATTGTGTGGTTTCCAATTGTACGAATTGTACAAAACCCGAAAAAAAGTCCGAAGTACAAATAGAAGAGGAAAAATGCAGAAAAATTTCTTATCACAAGTACGTAATATTGTTTGATTTTTAATTTAATTTCTTTCTTTTGAACTTAATGAAACATTTATTAGTACATATAATTGTATATATTTTAATATAAATATTTATATAAATTTTTGTACAAATATATATGTATATATGTATATATATGTATATATATGTATATATTTATATATATATGTATGTATTTCTACGTTTTTAAGTTGTTGCATATTGACAGATATTGGTTGTTTTGACATATTTCAGATTTCCTCGAGATCCGTATAAACGAAAAATTTGGTTAACAGCTTTGGGAATAAACTGGGAACCTCCGAAAACAGCCACAGTATGTTCTCATCATTTTACTGAAAGTGACTTTGAAAATTGGACAACACAAAGAATTTTAAAAGAAACAGCAGTACCTGCAAGTGCAGGGATTTTTGATCAATTTGTGAGCGATCCTAATCCTATATCGGAAGAACCAACACCAACATCAACATATTCTGAAGTACCGAAAGTATGTAGTAAATTTTTGTCTAAATCAATCTTACACAAAGACATATTACATCTTGTTCTTTGCATAATGTATCAATTTCATATATTTTATAGAATATTTTTATTTTTTAGGTTGTGAGAGTCAGTAGTCCACTTCACACAACAAAGGTTGATTCTTCAACATCTATTACGCCCAGTAGACTACACAAACTCCCCAATTAAAAAAAGGATGCGAGAAGCACATAAAAGAGAGATTACAATGCTTCGCCGACAGTTGTACAGTTCCCGACAACAGCAAGTACGATATAAAAAAAAAATTGAAACTTTCGACACAATTTTACGATCTCTGAAGAAGAAAAACCTGCTCTCATTGGAGGACTTGGACATCATTGAAAATTTCAGTGAGTGGAACAAGAATTTATTAAACCGACAAATATGCACGATAAAAAAATTAAAAGTTCCTCGCTTGTATGATCCTGAATTGCGACGCTTTGCTCTTACACTCCATTACTATTCTCCTTGTGCTTACAATTACGTTCGAAAAAAATTGAATAATTGTCTGCCGCATGCAAAAACGATATCTAAATGGTATGCTTCCGTTAATTGCGAACCTGGTATAATCTCTGAATCACT
Organism: Camponotus vicinus; assembly: GCF_025532165.1. Lineage (NCBI taxonomy): Eukaryota > Metazoa > Arthropoda > Insecta > Hymenoptera > Formicidae > Camponotus > Camponotus vicinus. Next base: position 10,667,995 of record NW_028141967.1, on the reverse strand, counting down.
TACATTAATAAAACAGCGTGTTAAAAATTCAGCTTATCAATTGATTGGGACATTAATGTTTGATGAAATGGCTATTCGTCAGCAACTTGAGTATGTCTCAGGTACTATTTGTGGGCATGTCGATTTTAGTAATAGTATTGAAACCGATGAGACATTGTTAGCGAAAGAGGTATTGGTTTTTTGTGTGGTGTGTTTAAATGAAAAATGGAAAGTACCGATTGCATATTATTTAATCCATGGTCTAAGTGCTGAAAAAAAAGCAAATTTAATAAATCAATGTTTGATCTCACTGCATGAAATTAATTTCAAAATAATTTCACTTACGTTTGATGGCACGGCAACTAATTTTACAGCTTTAAAAACTTTAGGTTGTAACTTTGAAATAAATAATTTTAAAACATATTTTCAGCATCCAGCATCTAAGAAAAAAGTATTTGTTTTCCTTGATGCGAGCCATATGCTAAAATTGATAAGAAATACGTTGGGGGCATCTAAAATTTTAATAGATGATCAAGGACAAGAAATCCAATGGGCATATTTAAAAGAACTACACAAACTTCAAGTAGCTGAAGGATTTCATTTAGGAAACAAACTAAGTATAATATTAACTATGAAAAACAAAAAATGAAAGTAAAATTAGCAGCACAACTTATGAGCCAGTCTGTTGCAGATGCACTAATATTTTGCAAAGATATACTAAAATTGCAAACATTTCAGGGGGCTGCTGCCACAATTAAATTTTTGAAAACTTTTAATGATCTGTTTGACATTTTCAATTCAAAATCTTTGCAGCAACATGGTTATTTAAAGCCAATTAATTCTGAAAATTGTCAACAAATTCAGAAAATACTCAATGACACAGCTAATTATATTTCTGCTTTGAAATTACGGGTCTCTACAGACAGAATCATTAATATTATAGATTCAAAGAAAAAGACTGGTTTCTTGGGATTTTTAATTAACATTAAAAACATACTGATGTTGTACGAGGAAGTATGCGAAAAAGACAATCTCTTATCATATATACCAACTTAAAAATTGAGCCAATCAGTTCAATTGAGCCAATCAGTTCAAAACTGCTTTAAAAAAAATTATAAGTCACGCTGAATTATCTATACCCACTACAGGGAATTGTATACCTATTGAAGAAATTGCAATTTTGCATACTTCCTCGTATACTTCCGCAAAAAAACCGATTGACGTTATAAATAATTATACATCATGTTGGACAGATATTTTGCATATTAACGAAGATCATGATTACCTAGAAAATATTTACTATGCTACTGAATTTAGTATTAATGTTATTGTATATGTAGCCGGATTTATTGTGCGCAAAATTCAAAAGAAAATAAGATGCATTGAATGTTTAAAGGTTTTATTAACGACACCAAGCGAAACAACATATCATGCGTTAATAAAAATAAAGTCACGAGGTTATTTAATACATCCATCAGCCGACGTTGTATTTATTTGTAGAAGTGCGGAAAAAGCAATTAAATCAAAATTTGATAATGGCAACATAACAAAACATCTGCAAAGAGAAATAGAAAATGAAATTATTCATGAATTTATAGGCAGAAACATTTTTAGCGAATTAAATAATCACACAGAAAACCAAGAACCATTGCAAAATCACCGATTTTATTTAATCAAATTAATTGTAGAAACATATGTAAAAACGCGTATATGTCATCTGTTAAAATTATCTACAATAAAACCGAGCGAAAGACAATTTTATAATAAACTTACTTTATTTAAAGGACAATAAATAAACTGAAAAAAATTTTCATGGTATGTAATTTCGCTATAAATTAATAAAATAATAAATTTCTAATTTCGCTATAAATTACAATCGTATTTACTTTTATTTCATTCTTTATAATTATGATCCTATATGTGTGATACTATTATATATGATAATTACTATTATAAAAATTATACTATATATTACTTTACTATATTTCAGTAGACGAAGAGGCGAAGAGACGCTGTGGCGAAAAAAATTTTACATATTTACATTTTTACAATTTTGAATTATTGGAATTAAAAAAAAATTAACTAAGATTTTCTGAAATTACTGAAGAAGTGGTATTTGTTTTTCTATGAATTTTCATAGTTTTATTAAAAAACGTCTCCAATTGTTAAATAAATTCTTTATATTTACATATTTTTTATTTTTAGGTTAAATATATATTTATTTGCATATTATTTACATACATATTTTACATATTACATTTTATTTTACATTTATTTACATATTCGCAATATTTACAATTCTGTATTTTTATTCGAAAGTTAGCTAATATGGGATATATAACCTTTCGGGAATTATCGGATATGCGACGGAAGCACCCGAAGGTTGCTTTTGGAAAGAGACAGAGCTATACACCCCCCTTACCGCAAATTTCACACCGCCCCGGCTTTAGACTCCATCCATATCTTCTTAGGTCCATGACATCGCGACGTGATACCAATCGATTTTAACCAAACTCGTTGTAGCGATAGATCTTTATGTCAAATAATATTGGGTAAAGGGATAAGTTGCGCTTCTTAAGTATTTGCGAGAAAATCAAAATTAAAGATGTTCGAGCACCTTATGTGCAAATCGAATAAAGCGTTTTATTGAAGAGCGCGTGGCGCAGCGGCAGCGTATCAGACTCGTAGCATCAAACGTTGCTGGTTCGATTCTTGATGAGTAAGATTTCTTTCAAAATACAATTTTTTTTGCATCAGAATGCAATTATTACACAAAATAAATGTACATTACATGAATTAATACATAAATGAAATTTTAGTTTCGTCTATTTTGTTTATTTTATTCTACAAAAATGCATTTTCCCGGTTGCGTCTTCTGCTTAAGAAATCCGTTTGTATACAAATAAATAAATATAAGTAGAAATAAATAAGTATAAATACTGACTGTGTTTATAACTGCGGATAGGAGATTACCATACAACAAAAATAAATGTGAAACATTTTTATATGATACAATTTTATTCATTGGAAGTAGATGAAATAGTGCACATTGCAGGATGATATTTATCGTAGAAACAAACGAAACAATAATTCGAACGACAACTTGCGCATTGTATAAAAGCTGCGTTACAATTACATGGTTTTTTTAAAATATCAAGTTGAAAACATACCTCATTAACATTCATGAATACATCTCTTTCATCTGTCAGTTTTGACGCAAACCATGCATACTTTAACATATTTTCAAAAATCGGAGCAGACAATTGATGATGTACGATTGCATGTATTTTTACGCAATCTTCACGAGATGCTATTTCGCGTTTTTGCTCTATTAAAAATGAACAATTTTGTAGGCGCTTGATCAAATTTTTAACTTGTCTATAAAAATATACATCACACGGTTGATATAACGGTGTGCACTTTGGAGGAATGACTTTAAGAGTACATGTTCCTACACTATCATCGTCCAGAAAAATTTCATCATACAATGCAGAATTTATTTGACCACCCCACGAATCTATTAATAGAAGAAATTTCTCTTGTTTTACATAAGGTATTAATGCTTCTTTTAAAAATTGTGTATATAAAGATGTTGTTAGTTTTCCAGATTTCGAGGATGTCACTACGACATTTGTATATATTTTGACGAATTCGTCGACAGCTTTTTTTACTTTAGGGCCGAACACACCTGTCGCTTCTTGTAAACAAATAAATACACGCGGTATTAATTTTCCGGACATGGTAATCGCATATTGTGCATATTGTATTAATTGTCTCCTTTTTTATTTATTCGTGCGAATTGTTACTTCACTTGTTTCTGTGATAAATATCCTGCGAAAAACATTTGATAGTGAAGGAACGTATGCAGTGTAATATTGTGAATATTAAAATGGAAAATGTATCTGATTCTTCGCAGACGTCGGAACGTGAATGTGACATTAATTCACTTTATAGTGATAAGTCGAAATTACGGCTGAAAGATGCAATTATATATTTCAAACAATTACTTCTCGAAAATGATCTTGTGGCACGAGAATCGTCTGGAACAATTTCTCACGAAGCAATACAAATTGGCGAATATTTGTATGCGTGTTACCAATTCAATAAATCCACCGTTGAAATACTGAACAATAAAATATTTGTAGAAGCAGAAGAATTATGCAAGAATCTGACGAAGAGTATGATTTTCATGAGGTTCAAGATGATGATTACGACCAATATGTATTATCAGAAAAAAAAATGAAATTGACGGAATATATTCCCTTGGAATACAAAATCAAGGTCGTCAACATGGCCAAAAATCATCCAAACTGGAATTTCAAAAATCTGCAAAAGAAAGGATGTTCCCGTTTAAAATCTATGAAGCATTTGTATCGGTGGGAAAATGATATTAAACATGGAGGAACGACTATAGACAAATACAACATGATTGACTCTTGGACATATGATCGTTTCGTGGAAGCTAGAGCCAATTACCAACAAGTTACTACCAGGAATTTGCAGCAATGGGCGCTAATCGCTGCAAGTCAATTCCAAGACTTTTCTTTTAAGGCATCTGATACGTGGGTCGTGAAATTTAAGAAGCAACATAGAATCAGACAAAGAAAAATTACAAAATACGTAACCGCAAAAGAAACTGCCACGATAGACGAAATATTGGCTGCAGCGGACATTTTCCGAGAACAGACACTGAAATTAATTCCCAATTTTCACAAGGATTTTATCATCAACACAGATCAAACAGGTAAATAAATAATAATAATTTCTGTATAAAAATAATATAAGATACGTTATAACTTTCTAATATATTTACAGTTATGTATAATCAATATGATTATATATTGCATGATGTCAATATCAGTCTACATACGATAGAACTTTGTCCATGCGAAGGGCGAAAGCAGTTTTCGTACAACGACAAAACGCTAATAAAATCAGCCATTCGTACACAGCACAATATGCGATTACCATGTCCGGAAAATTAATACCGCGTGTATTTATTTGTTTACAAGAAGCGACAGGTGTGTTCGGCCCTAAAGTAAAAAAAGCTGTCGACGAATTCGTCAAAATATATACAAATGTCGTAGTGACATCCTCGAAATCTGGAAAACTAACAACATCTTTATATACACAATTTTTAAAAGAAGCATTAATACCTTATGTAAAACAAGAGAAATTTCTTCTATTAATAGATTCGTGGGGTGGTCAAATAAATTCTGCATTGTATGATGAAATTTTTCTGGACGATGATAGTGTAGGAACATGTACTCTTAAAGTCATTCCTCCAAAGTGCACACCGTTATGTCAACCGTGTGATGTATATTTTTATAGACAAGTTAAAAATTTGATCAAGCGCCTACAAAATTGTTCATTTTTAATAGAGCAAAAACGCGAAATAGCATCTCGTGAAGATTGCGTAAAAATACATGCAATCGTACATCATCAATTGTCTGCTCCGATTTTTGAAAATATGTTAAAGTATGCATGGTTTGCGTCAAAACTGACAGATGAAAGAGATGTATTCTTGAATGTTAATGAGGTATGTTTTCAACTTGATATTTTAAAAAAACCATGTAATTGTAAAAACGCAGCTTTTATACAATACGCAAGTTGTCGTTCGAATTATTGTTTCGTTTGTTTCTACGATAAATATCATGCAATGTGCACTATTTCATCTACTTCCAATGAATAAAATTGTATCATATAAAAATGTTTCACATTTATTTTTGTTGTATGGTAATCTCCTATCCGCAGTTATAAACACAGTCAGTATTTATACTTATTTATTTCTACTTATATTTATTTATTTGTACACAAACGGATTTCTTAAGCAGAAGACGCAAACGGGAAAATGCATTTTTGTAGAATAAAATAAACAAAATAGACGAAACTAAAATTTCATTTATGTATTAATTCATGTAATGTACATTTATTTTGTGTAATAATTGCATTCTGATGCAAAAAAAATTATATTTTGAAAGAAATCTTACTCATCAAGAATCGAACCAGCAACGTTTGATGCTACGAGTCTGACACGCTGCCGCTGCGCCACGCGCTCTTCAATAAAACGCTTTATTCGATTTGCACATAAGGTGCTCGAACATCTTTAATTTTGATTTTCTCGCAAATACTTAAGAAGCGCAACTTATCCCTTTACCCAATATTATTTGACATAAAGATCTATCGCTACAACGAGTTTGGTTAAAATCGATTGGTATCACGTCGCGATGTCCCCTTGTTAGATCACCCGCGTCTGTGATTCTAGGCTTTCGTCCGTGAAGCTCGCGGTTCCATCATCTGCTATGTCCGTCCGGCTGCTGTTATCGGTTGGAATCATCTCCCTTACGTGTGACTAACGTAATTCAGTTGATCCGCGTCTCGTACCGCGCATCTGACGATTCTTTGCTCGGACGGCTATCACTCGACCACCTGGTTTATCGATCGAATTATATTCTCTACCTTGGTATGCATGCGTCGCGACCTTCTGTTCGCAAGTCACCAGTTACCCGGGTCCTAAACCTACTTATCCTAAATTAACCTTTTATTTATTCTAACTATATACATTCAACGTTCTCAGGGTGATTTCGTCGTGCTGGTCGATGGTCTCGGCTCCGCCGCTACGCTCGCCGGGCCCCCGGCCGCACTCGTGGCTGTCGGTCGCAAGGTTAGGCGGTAAAAGGTGTAATTAGCAATAGATATTTATATTCGGGCGAAAGAGGTGTCAGGTCGTGGGGTCTGAATACCTCAATGGTAAGAGCAGTCGCCCGGCAAGCGAAAGACTCGGGTTCGATTCTCGATTCAGCGACTATCAGACTGTTATTTTTCTCGCCTATAACTTCTTTGGGGTGTAAGAGGGGTATTTTAAGAATCTCGAATTGAGATTATAAATTTTACTTGGTTTAACCAAGATAAATCCGTGCCCTGTGCACAAATATCTGTTTCACAGAAAAATTAATTTTCTGTGAAACTGTCGCACGATCACCCGCGTTTGGCTCTTATACGCCTTTGATATCTTAATATTTCCATTAAAGGTAGTATAGCGTTGCAAGTTCTTTTACCTGCAACGTCTCTTCTTTGTAAATATATCTTCCATTGTCTTATACGTAGAACTTCTTCGTCTTTTTTAATTTCTTTCTCAGCTGAGTTACTTCATTCGTCACGTCGTTTAAGATCGTGAACTCGAAGGAACACTCTTTTGAAATATAGGCTGCCTGGATCGGAGTAGGTACAATCCTGGCGAGCAGTAAGGCTGCGTCTGCGGAGACGGTTCGATAGCCCGCGATGACTGATAGCCAACGTCCGTTGTATACGGCGTAATCTGTCTCTGATCTTCCTATTCGATGTTGCATCGCTCCATATGGGCGTCCCGTAATTAATAACTGAGCTAACAGCGTTAGCGTACAGTTTTCTTTTCTTTTCGCGAGGCCCTCGTAAATTGGGCATTAGGCTATTCAGAGCTCGAATAACTTTCGACGCTTTCTTCTCTACATAATCAATGTGGTCGAGAAATTTCCATCCCCTATCCAGGAATAGACCCAAATTATGTGTTTCAACGCAATTATGTGTTTCAACTTCTTCACGATTAACTCGTATTCTGTATATATTGTTATTAATTAGTCTCCTATTAAAGATAATTGCTCTCGTTTTATTTTCAGCTATCTTTAATCCCAGATGTTCTATGCGCCTGAGGATTTTACTAAGTTTGTCACGGACGTACTCCGCGCTCGCCGGCGGATAATCGCAGCCGGGATCAGGATTCGGTTTTCGGTTAGGCAAGCTCAAAGATCACGCTCGGGGTTTTCGTCAGAAAATAAAAGCGAAGTTTTATTCGTGTTAAATATGTACAGAAGAGAAATGTATAACTGGTCGAACGTATGCGTGTACGGTGTGACGGTACGATACAGCGTGTATACGGTCGCGATGCACAAGTAACCCGTACTTTAATCTCTTTCGCGGTTTCGCACGTTGGAATGCGCGTATACCGCGTGTGTTTACAAACGGCGCGGTCAATGACCGTTTGACGTAGCGTGGCTCGCATTTTTGTCGCTCGTCTGGGCTTTCGGTCTAGCCCCGTTTTTACGCAGATGATAAGCGTGCGGTTCTTGGAAATTTGCGAGTATTTCCTAACGGAGATAAGAAATTCCGGGAACGCCGTGCCGACGAGAATGCCTCGTCCGAGGTAGCTCTCCTCTCTACCCCGAGGTGTATGCACCGGGCGTTTAGGCGGTCGGATGTTAGACCGATATCGAGATCTCTCGATCGAACCGAAGTGCACTCTGATTCGGTTTATTTCGGTCGGATAATGCTCAGATGGAAGGAGCCTATGTCAAGAATCGAGAGTGCTCGATGGAGGAAGAGTTCTCTCTATCTCCGGATCTTGAAAGTTGGCTAATTCTTTTGGAGCGGTCTAGGTTTCGGATCGTTTCACTTGCGTGAGCGGATAGGAAAAATATGTGCTTAATTTGCCGAATGCGGACTTTTTATACCGGCTAATTACCCGCGTCGGCGCCCGGCGGAATTACCCCTTCCGAACGGGTTTCGGGAAAACGGTACGGTCGGGCCCGTTCGTAAGGGTTCGGGAAGTTCGCCGAACGCGGGTTTTCGCCGGTCGGCGGTTCGGGCCGCATCGGCGACGCTCGGTTTCTAATTTAGCCTAACGGCTTAAAGCCGTATACGGTACGTGTTACACGTTTAAAAAATGTGGGCGCACCGCGCCCCTGCCTCTGCCCGGCGGGTGTTCTGCCGGGCGGCAGCTTCCGGCGGATCGCATGTCGGGAACAAAGTAACGTGCAGGAGGTGCATCGTTACAAGTTGCAAGTTATTTTTTGCCAGAGCACCAGCGACATAATCCGCTTTAGACAGGACAAAGGTGTCATCGGCGTATCCAATAATCACGCAACCGCGCTCTATGAGTGTACGTAACACCCAATCGTATGTAATATTCCACAGGGTCGGTCCGAGGACCGATTCCTGCGGAACACCAGCCGTTATTTTCCTGGTACGCGTAATTCCCTCCATGGTGGGATACTCTATTTCTCTATCCGACAGATAGTTGTTGATAAGTTTCCTGATATAAACAGGGAAGCCTTTATCTTTAAGAGCTTGCCTTATGCGACTCCATTTTAACGAGTTGAACGCGTTTGTTATATCCAGACTAGCGCCCACGACTATTTCATGATTACTCTTAGCTTCTGATATAAACTCTTGTACAACGAGTAGAGCGTCACACGTCGATGTCTTCCTTCGGAATCCAAATTGATTGGGAGCTAACCTGGATGCAGGATGATGATCCAGTCCTGTATTCTTCCCTCGATTATTCTTTCCATGGTTTTCCCTAGTTCACTTAAGAGGCATATAGGGCGAACCTTTGGAGTTAGAGGGTCTAGTTCCCCCTTAGGAATTAATACCAAGATGGCCTTTCTCCAAGCCATGGGAAATAAGCCTTTCATGTAAATATTGTACATATTAGTTATCTTAGTTAGGAATATTTCCGGGATTCTTTTCAGGAAAATCGACTTGATTCCATCGATACCCGGTGCTTTATTAGTGTTAGATCCTTTCTTTAGAATATTACAGAATTCTTGTATCGATACATTATACTCATCTCTCCATTCGATGTCTTCGTCATCATCCGTAGTTCCCGCATTCCAATATGGATTTTCAGGGAATAACTTGTCTATAATTTTGGTAAGTATATCCAATTTAAGAGTCTCCGTAAGACTTGGTGAAGCTCTTCTTAATTTCTTTAGTACAATGCGATATGGAAGGCCCCAAGGATCTTGCTCTATCGTATGTATCAACTCATCCCAAGCCCGTATCTTAGCTTTTTTAATCTCATTTCTAAGATCTTTTTTATTCTCTTTGTATATATATTCTAGTTTTTAGAATAATTGATTTATCCTTCTTTGCTTTAGCTTTCTGCCATTTCCTTCTGGCCTTGTGACACTCTTTCCTCAAGCTAACGATCGTCGGATTCTACCAATACACGCTGTCTTTTTTTGGCGGCTTGGCTCTGGGCATGGAGTAATCACAGGCATTCGTAAGTACCTCCTGTACCCACTTTGCGGCCTTTTCTATATCTAATTCCGGGGTCTGTCCTACACAGCTCCATTTAATGGACTCTTTATACATGTCGTCATCGAATTTCTTATACGACCATCTAATATATTTTTTCTTTCTATGTACACTATCGGTATTCACATTAATGATGTCGAAACTTATATATCTATGATCTGAAAGCGTTTCATCTTCCAGAACATTCCAATTTACAATTCGAGGTTTCAGCGCAGGATTACTCCATGTGATATCTACCACCGAAGTGCCTTGAAATCTCATACACGTGGGTTGATTACCAGTGTTAACCAGTATAATATCCTTGCTGGCACTCCAACGAGCCAATCGATCCTCGCAAGCGTTATTATATTTACATCCTCAGAGGACCGATTTAGAATTGAAATCTCCGATGATTAGATCTCTCTCCACATCTTGGATACTATCGTCCAATTCATCAAGGAATTCCTCATAGGCTTCATCGTCAACATTAGGGGATATGTAGCAGGATATTATCGTTAATTCCATCCACTGCATCGTGACAGAGAAACGACCCTGCTTTTTGACAATACCGGTACATGGCAAATTATTATTAGTATTCCAGTGTATGGCTGCAGAACCATTTGTACTGCTCACCCATGTAATGTCGTCAGGTACCCTATACGGTTCCGTTATTAGAGATATATCGATGCACTTCCCCTTCTCTACTTGCATCAATAAGTCTTGAGCGGCTCTGCAATTATTTAAGTTGACTTGTATAAATCTAATCATTGTGTGTCCATCCTTTCTACATCATCGGTCCTCCTTTCCAATGATTTTTCTTCCTGTCTATTTCCTTCTTCAGATATCGGACTACTCTTTTGTGATCTGCTCTCAGACGGACTACTCTTCGGCAGTTCACTCGTGGTCGAGCTATGTGCTCGTGTTTGTGTCTGTGGACTACTATTCGTGCCACTTCCCGAAGTAGAAGGAGAGGAAGGTATTTTAGCTCCACTACATCTCGCTGATCCCATTCTGTGGTCACCACTCATTCCCATATTTATACATAACATACATCTCGCTTTATCTTTGCACTTGGGCGCCGTATGTCCTACATTACCGCATTTAAGGGGGGAACCTGGTTTATAGGGCCAAAAATTTCGAATTTTTTTTTACTTTAATCGATAGTAGTACTCTCAAAGAAGATACTCGTAAAGTTATAGAACGAAATTCGAAATATTTTTATAGTTACAGCTTGAAGAGCAATATAGGAACGCGCAAGTATAGGAGCGCGCGGTAAGAATTAAGGTTGTGCTCCATCTTTTAGTTTCTGATACGGTATTATTTTGCTTGGCAAATGTTTGTCGAAGCATATTTGAGTCAGTGTTCATGTACAGGAAGTCTGTGTACATGTTTATATGTGTAAGTGTAGCTGAAATGGCTGATTGATTTACGATTATGATTAAGAAATTTTCAAAAAGAAGGGCTCGTGATGAATATGAAAAAAGCTGTAATGGCAACATTATATCACTATTCTACAAATGAACAGCCAAGGCATAAAAATTGTCTGATGGAAGCCGAGAGTTGGTGCGAGTGGTGCAAAGCTGATGCCAGAAGTGAAGAAAAAAATTACGACCATCGCTCTCGAATTATTACATCAGATATTGAGAAACATCTTATTTCTATTTATGAAGAACTGTCAAAAGAAGAATTTTTAACAAGATGCTTAGGCGGACATACGCAAAACTCTAACGAGAGTTTTAATTCAACGATCTGGCGTCTCGTTCCGAAACATTTGAATTCTGGCTCGAAAATTATTGAAATCGCCGCTTTTATTGCTGCAGGAATCTTTAATGAAGGATATTCCACTATATTGCAAACAATGATGTTGCTGGAAATAAACATGGGTCAACAATGTAAAATATTCGCCGACAAATACGACGAAGAACGAGTTACGAGACTGGAGCGGCGCTGACTAAGCAGCACAAAAGAGGCTCGTATAGCTCGTAGGCTTCACGAAATCCAACAACGAGTTTTATGAGGAAGCGGAAGGCTTGTTATATGGACCTGGTATAGCAGATTAACTGTAAGTTACCAATAATTATTCTTTTTTAGTACCGTAAACTTTAAACGCGATTTTCTCGAAACCACTTTTTCTAAATTGGCGGGAAAGATAGAGAAAAAACTATCCGACCAATCGACTTCTCCCAACATTTTTTAGTTACATAATTGTAAACCATTCTATATGAACTAAAAACATTTAAGAAAAAACTAGTTTAAATAATTTATTTTTGCATAAATAGGTCAAAATTTTGGGGTCGAAATCGCTATTTTTCACTAAAGTCCCATAATTTTTATAATTTTATATATTTTTCTTAATTTTTTTTAGTTCATCGACGATAGAATTTTATGACAAGTAAAACCAGATCGATTTTTTTTGTTTCAGACAAGAAATGGAGGCTGTATTTTTCCCGTCAATTCGGAACTTCGGTCACGAGGCACAACCATAATCATTAAAAAACTCAATATAAATATCATTATTTTTTTAATAAAAAATATTTTTTGTATTGTTCAAACATGTAATAAATTGTCCTTAAAGTTTTGAAAAGATCGATTTTATTGTTAGTTCTGAAAAAATTCGCAAAGTTCACCTTATTTTCAGCGTTCTAAACCAAGTCCCCCCCTTAAAGCAGCAACCCGTCTTAGCAGCAATAGTCTTTATCGGATTTACACTTTTCTCTCACGTGCCCAATTTTCCAGCACTTATGACATTGTATGGGACGTGCTCTTAGTAATTCAATTCTAACGGTCGTCGATCCTATTTGGATCCTTTGTTTGTCGGCAATCATAACTGCCGACTTCTTCGAGCATTGGACCCATACAATTCCAGAGCCAGTGCGTGTGCGTCCGATCTTTCCTACTTTAACTTCTTCGGACTTACATTCTCCTTCCTTGGCTACGGCTTCCCGTACTTCATCTGCACTAATGGATTCATCCATGCCGAAAATCCTCAGCTCTCCTCTAATGTTCGGTTTCGTTACGAGAGCTTCACCTTTTAATAATTTTTGCATCTCTGTCGCGAGCCTATCTGCCTTCTCTGTGCTGTCAGGACCTGATATTTCAATGATGGTGGACCCGCTCATACCCTTGCGAATTTTAGGAGATTGAATCTCCAAATCTTTCAAAGATATTTCAGATCTTGCCCGTTTCAGAGCCTCTGCATACGAGAAGTCACTGCTACTTCCTTTAATGCTTACTGCTGAAGTCTTCGGCAGCCTCCTTTTTTCTTTTCTCATTGCAGTCTTAATCTGTTTCTTTCTTTGCTCTTCTTGTCTCTTTATCTTTCCTCTCTTTCCTACCTGTACCCATTCGTATTGTTGTGGTTGTGGTTGTCTCTGTATTTGTGATTGCTATTGTATCTCTTCTCTAGGAGGCACGATCTGTATATTTTCCTTGACGCGTATTCCTTTGTTAGAAGGCATCGCATCAGACTCCCCGACTCGTAGATGGAATCGCGGGGATTCCTCTATTCATGGATGGTATCGCAGGGATTCCTCTACTCGTGGAAGGTATCGCCAAATCTTCTCGTACCGGTATAGGTATTGATTTTCCCAGTAACGGGGGTCTCAACACCCATTCCGTATCCATTCTAATCCTTTTTCTTTCTGTTTCAGGTTCCTCCCGGGACACCAGTGGCGGCCACGACCTCTCATCGAGTAATTTCTCCGGTGGACTTCTTCGGGATTCCAGGACGTCATGGGACATCGTCATTGTCGTGGGTGAGTATCTCCTGCTTCTACTAACGCTTTCTCTCTCTATACTTACTTTGATCTTTCGCATTTCTTCCCTAATTCCCCTATTTTCCTTCTTCAGCTCTTTAATCACCTCATGTAATTCGCTGAGCTCTCTTTTCCTCTTCTCCTCCTTTCTCTTATTCTGCTTAAGCTCTTCTATTTGCGCGCGTAGAAATTCAGGATCTCTGCTAGTCTCCACCTTCCTCTGTAGTGCTCTAATCAGATCTTCCAGGCAGTGGGTTCTTTTCCTGAGCTCTCCACTCAGGCCGCCTTGGATTCGACCACATTTGTTTCTGATGACTTCTATATCCACTACATATTCAAGCGCTTGCGCGCTAATGTCCGAGACCGTCATGCCTCTCAGCGCTTCCTCCTCGAATTGTTCGGGAGCACGTCCCGTCTTTCCTATGATCTCTTTTTCTGCAATAATAGGGTCAATAGCCCTTGTCTTTCTCTTAGGCCTTCCAACTTTACCTCTACTATCTTCACCTTCAGTGCCCGATTGTCACATCCAGGTTGGAACAAATATTAGCGCCATCGCTACCTTTCGCGCTACCAGGAATATCCTGGTCCTGAGCTATTGGAATAGCCCTCTTCCTTGTTCTAACTCTCAATTTAGCTCTTCGGGTAGACTCCGAAGCACTTTCGTTAACCGAATCAGAATCTATAACTCGACTCTTCTTCCTTTTGGTGGCTGTTCGACTGGTAGCCTGACTAATAGCCTGACTGTCATCCTCACATTCCATCTCTTCGGGAAGAGTTGAGGCTGCTTGCGAGCCTCTCTCCTCGGCCTCAACGATGCTGATCCAGCTCTCTCCTGCGTTCTCAGGCACAGCCGCATCTATTACCATGGAGCTTGGAGCATCAACATCACTGAGGATTTCCGTATCTGCACTGCAGAGCCTGGAATGCGCCACTAGTGCGCTGAAAGGCGCCTGCGTTAGCTGCCCTAGGAGGTAACGCCTCCATAGCGGGCGAAACTGATCTACTCTCTGCTTCTTTTATCTCAGGGATGATGGTAGCCCGTTCCGACGCAATGCCCTCCGTTAACACCACGTCTAGCCCTTCGCCGGATGACGACGCCGCCGGAGCAGAGACGAGATCCCGACAAGACGCCGACCCCTGGAGCATCCGACTCTCCTGGGGTGGTAACTTTTTTTCTTCAGTGTGTTCCATTTCATAGAGGTAGATTTGTGTTTTTGAACCAGAGTACACCTCTCTGGCGCAGCTATTAAAAGTAACCGCACGCTCTCCCATTCACACGCTCATTCACACATATCAGGAATTGGAAAGTGGGACAAGAGGAAGGAATCATAATGTGGAAAGGGAGAGGAAGCATGAATTTAGAAAGGCTATCGAGGGGAAGAGGAAGAGCATCTAGGAGAATAAAATAGGGTCCGGGTGTTCTCCCACCCTTCACGGTATCCTAAGACCGGGTTTGGAATCAGAGTTTTCCTTCTCCTATCCGCTTTAGGCCATAGTGCTCGAAGAGAGCGGAATCCCCTCTTCCTCCTCCTTCCGGAGGAGGGAAGTGCAATGTGTGCTCTTGGTCCGGGCCCCCACCACCCTGAACCGCAAAGGCCGGCAAAGCCGCACCAGTGCACCCCGGGGAGCCGAAGACCCGTAAGCCCTCTCACCACGACAAGGTGGCATCGAGAGGGACCTCTTGGTGCTTAACAGAACGCTGACCTCGTCGGGTAATATCTTGTTGTATCTTGCTGTTCTGTGTGGCGTGGCTTTGCTGCGCCGACCGAGCTGGTTTGCTTTGAATCGTCGCAAAGCAACACACCGTGCGGAACTTATAAATTTTATCATGGCAAAAGCAACACGCCGCTGGAAACTCAAGCTTTTAATGTCAGTTTGCAAAAGCAACACACCGCGCGCAGCTTATAAAATTTATGTCAGTTACAAAGCAGGACAAATCAACACGCTGCGCAGGACTTTGCTATTTACTGAAGCGACATAATACACGCTGATAAGAGGCTTGCTGCATTGATCCATCTGATGGTGATTCGAGAAGAAAACAACACCATCTTCCTGCCGGGCAGTAACCCACGATACGGGGCGACTGCGTTCTCCCAGAATAGCCATGCTTCTCTCTAAGACGTCCGGGTGTCACTATCTTGCTAAGCTTGAGTCTAAAAGCGCAAATGATGTAGGGCAGGTAAGCCCGGGGTCTTGAGAAGCGATGGTTGGGCCGTTGAAGCGATCTAGACCTCTAGTTAGGTCCTCTAGCCTCTCATGAGCCCCGAGGACCTGGTAGAGAACGTATGTCGTCGGATACAGGATGCGCATTTATCAGCCTCTCCTGTATCAAGTCAGGTGTTTTCACACCTCCTCGCGGTAACGTTGTGCCATCCAGCGCAACGGCTAAGTGATCACTAGCGCCGTATGCTCCTCGACAGCCGACCACCAGGCCTATTCGCACATAGAAGGAACATCGGTTTATTCTAAAATAAAGGTGCAAACAGCTCTACCTGAAAGAAGAAGATACGTTGTATCAAGAATTTATACTTACCAACAGCAGAAAAAACTTGGTTTGAAGCGAACAGTGAGAGTCCAAGGTTTGAAAGCACCATGTCGATGGATGCATGGCCGTTGGGACTTTAAGCTGTAACGGTTGTGAATGGTTCCTCCAGGGTACCTGCCGTCCTCCTGGAGCTTGATAGGCTTGCCCATGTATCGGGGACTCTATGTGAGTCGACTTCTGTTTCCCTCATATTCGTGGGACCAGAATGGCGAACAAAAATAAATTAAACCTTAAACTAAAACCCGGATTGATTAAAACGACGACGACTAAGCGTAAAACCCCGGACGCGAATATGGAAGCGGAAATTTTTAGAAGGAGTATTTCTACTTCTCGATCTCCGCCAGCAAAAAAATCGGAGTCTAGGATAGACTCAAATTATGTGGAACAGAGAACTTTGGCTACGGAAATGATCGAGCTTGACAGGGATTATTCCTTGGAAGAAAACCCTGTTCTGGCTGATATTGTAAAAGAAAGATCGTCTCTAGAGTTCCTATTTAATGAGAATAATAAGATCTCTAAAAGCGCAATAAAGTTCATTCTTGGTAAATGGAGTTTCCTTGAAAGCAAGCTATACGAGGATAGAATTGAAATAGAAAAACTTAAAGCTACTCATCAAAACAGAGGTTCCTCGAAAACATATGCCCAAGTGATGTCCTGTGCGGTCGGCCACGCTGCTTCCATGAAAGTACCTGAAACAGAAAAGAAAATTATTAGAAATGAACGTGAAGTTGTCTTAATAAGACCAATAGAGGATAAAGACAGAAGGAACAACGAACAGATAAGGATTTGGTAAAGGAGTTGGACGGATTGAGAAACAAATTAAAAATACGAGGAATCAGGCAGATGAGAAATAAGGGAGTAATAGTGGAAGTAAAGGATAGGAAAGATGTGGAATTGATAAAACAGACAGATTTGAAAAGAATTGGGTTGAGGACTGGCGAGCCAAGCAAACTCAATCCCTCTCTAATAATTTATGATGTTGAGCCGGAACATAAAGTGGACGAATTGAAAGAGGATTTTGTTTACAAAAATTTTAAAAATCTGGATGAGAGACAAATTGAAACGTTAAGAAAGGGAATAAACTTTAAATTTAAAATCAATAGTTCGGAGAATAGGGTTCACTGGATTGTTCAGCTGCCGGGACCACTAGAGAAATAATAGAAAAATCTAGAATCTTCATGATGTGGAAGACATACAAAATAAAGGAATATTTGAGTATAGTGAGATGTTTCAAATGCCATGCTCCATGGTCACATCGCCAGAAATTGCAAATCTCCGGAACAGCTGTGTGAAACATGCGGTAGTAAGGATCATCTAAAGACTACCTATAAACAAGGAGATACACCGTCCTGCGTGAACTGTGTGAGAAATAAGAGGAAGGATACGAAGCATAGTGTTCAGAGTGATATATGCCCAGAATTTAGAAGACAAGTGGAAATATACAGACACAAAATAAAATGGGATTAAAACTGGCCCAGATCAATGCTCAGCGGTCCTCTGCTGCATCTGCGGAATTAGAGTTGATTATGCGTGAACGAAATATAGATATTTTATGCTTGCAGGAGCCTTACATATATAATGGTAAGGTTAGAGGATTTACTTCATCGAATTTTAAGATAACGTAGCTTAACTGTGCTACACCCTAGGTGGTAATAATTTCTAAAGAAGAGAAGTCCAGATATTTAGAGTGACGGTAGAGGAAACAGAGCATATTATGTGTGTACACGTTGTCATTGAATTAGAAGAATTATATATTATCAATATATATTGTCAATTTTCTCTGCCGTTCCTCGAAAAGATAGAAAGGATCTTAGACAAACTTAAAGGAAACAATTTTTAATTGCAATGGACTCGAACGTTAAATCATTTACCTGGAACTTTAAAGAAACGGATGAACGAGAAAAGATTGTGAAGGAGTTTCTGATCCGAAATAATCTACATGTTGCAAATTCACCCTGTGATATACCTACCTTTATGTCGAGTCAGGGTGAATCGAATATTGATGTAACTGTTGTAAGTGGAGGCATTTTGACGGCGATACATAACTGGAGGGTCTCTAACATTTGTACCACAAGTGATCACAACTTAATCCATTATGACTATAACCGATGGTTGAATAAAAGACGAATTCTGCAAAAGCAACATAATTTTAATATCAAAAAAGGTGATTGGGACAAGTTTGAGCAACTAGTGGAATCCAAATTTGACGACGATGTACTGCTAAAACTGGCCTCACTAAACTATGAAAAAGCTGTGCATCTTTTCAGTACTACTCTGGAAGATGTATGCAGCTGCTCGATTCCTAGAAAAAAGGCTGGATTTAGGACAGTCCCTTGATGGAATAATGAGATTAAGACGTGAAACGAACAGAGCTAAGAAACAGATAATGCGCGCGCGAAAAATGAATATCAGAAACTCCATCCAAGATTATAAGAATGCTTACAGGTTTACTAGAAATAAGTATGTAAACATGATCAAGAAAAATAAAAAAGATACATGGAGACAGTTTGTTACAGAAGAAGGAAATAAGGACCCGTGGAGTATTGTGTATAAAATTGTAGGGAAAAAATACGAGCAGCTGAAACTCCATGCTCTTGATTTTACCTTCTGGACACATAACAATGGGCTGGCGGGAATCCTTTGGTGCACTGATGGAGAAGGCGGTACCCTCTGACGATCTAGAAAGTGAAGACGATAGGTACAAGAATATTAGAGATAAAAATGACGAGTATATTAACTATAATGCTGAAAGACCAATAACGGAGATAGAAATTGACAATGTCATGAGGAAGCTCAAAAACAACAAAGCACAAGGAATTGATCCACAATGAAGTTCTTAAACATCTTTGGTTTAAAAGAGGTGCGGCTATATATAATTTATTAAACAACTGCTTAAGAGAGACCTGTTTCCCAACAAGATGGAAGACGGTGGAACTTATTTTTATATTAAAAGACAAAAATAAAGACAAGACCAAATTAGGTTCTTATAGACCGATTGCCTTACTGTCAACGATAGGGAAAGTATATGAACGAATAATAGTAGATACTCGGATACAAGCTTGCTACAAAGGGTGTTTACGACAACTAATCGGATCTCTGATCGGACTGAGCAGTGGTACTCAGCGATAGACTTCCTAAATTTCCCTAGACTAATCCGGATCAATAATGTATCTCTGGAGTAATCGAATTAGATTAACAGTCATCGAAAGAAATTGCGGTCGAGTTGATCGAAAAAATTGTGAAAAACATCATAAGAAAATATAGAAGGTACTTTATTATTCTTTTAATTAATATATCTTTATTTATCAAATATGTATTAATAAACAAATGTATTTTACTGGAATAAGATGTTTTCTATAAAATAAGAATAACTCTTAACCTCACTTTATTTTAATTATTAATATAATAAACAATATTAATTTGCAAAATAATACTGCAAATAACAAAATGTATGTACGTAGCAGTAACAATTAAATTTTACCATGAATTTCTTATTCATCTTGTAATTATTAATTTTTGAAAGTTTATCAATTAAATATGTAATATGTGAAGTTTTTATTTGTTACAATATTACTTAGACTTTTCTTTCTTTTTGGCATGAAAATAGTAATATAAAAATAAATACTTTCTCCTGATGATAGTTTCTAATTATATGTATAAAATACATTTGATATGAGTTCTATATAAATTAAAGATGTGTAAATATAAATGTGTAATCTGTAATTATTTATATTACTATGATGAAAATAATCTGTATCCTTGCAGAGAATACAAAATGGATATATTTTTATTATGGGATGTTTTTTTTAATAATGATCAAGATGATTATGAAGATGATTGGGAAATAGTGCACCTAAGAGAACCACATCTCAAAATTAATAATTTCTTTGAAAATATTGTTCTTCATTATTCTTTAACAGGTAAAAATAAAGCTAAATTTTATCTATGTATTATTTATTTTCTGCATACATTTATAATAATATATAATTGTATATAATTTTGCAACATTTATAATAATATTATTACTTTATTCTAGATTTCAAATCACATTTTCGTATTCAAAGAAATACTTTTGAACTGTTGATACAATCTTTTTTGGATTTGAATTATTGGAAAAGAATGATTCTCCTAAATTACCACCAGCTAAGCAATTGCCTTATGGAAAATCCAGCTATTGCCTTATGGATTTTTGGCAATCAAGAAGTGTATAGGTTAGTATAGTTAAAAAATTTTGCAACTTTTCAAATTTTGCAATTTTTTGTTATTTATTTTCATATTATTTTTAAGTTTTTTTGTTTAAAAAATTATTTTCTTCTTTAGATCCGTTGCAGATCGATTTGGAGTTTCCAAAGACACTATATGGAGATGTGTTTTTAATGTGGCTTACACATTACAGCGACGTGCAAAATTATATTAAATGGCCAGAAGTTCGCGAAATATTAATTATACAAGAAGAATTTGCTGCCATTAGATTTTCCAGGTGTGGTAGGCGTCATTGATGGCTGCCACATTCCTATTAGTGCTCCTACTGAATATCCCATTACTTATATAAATAGAAAAGGATTTTATTCCATATTACTTCAAGGTATTTGTAATAATAAAATGCAATTTATTGATGTTTTTGTGGGAATTTGTGGCAGTGTTCATGATGCTCGAGTTTGGCGATTAAGTGACATTAAAAATATGATAGATCATGACGTAGAAAGATATTTTCCACAACATGGTCATTTATTAGCTGACTCAGCATACCCATTATTACATTATATGCTCACTCCCTACCGTGATAATAGCCATTTAAATAATGTGCAACTTAATTATAATACAAAATTATCAAAAACTCGCATTATAATTGAAAGAGCGTTTGGAATATTAAAAGGACGATTCCGAAAACTAAAATATGTACATATGTATAACACAGAAATGATACCATTAGTTGTACTTGCATGTTGTATCTTACATAATATTTGTATTGATATTAACGACGAACCGTTTGAAATTCCACAAATGGAAAATAGAAATAACAATAATCATAATTATGCAGTTATGGAACTTGATGAGAAAAGAGAAATTATTGCACAATTATTATTTTAATGATATAGTTACGTGTTCATAATTTTATAATTATTATTTCATCGATATATTGTTATGTGTTCATATAATATTTATTATATTAAAAGATACTTATATGTATAATGTATAAAATAAATAAGACATTTGAATTTGTATATTATAATTTAATATCAGTCTTTATTTAATGCATAATTACATGAAACGAATTGCACATCAGTCTGTAAGAAATATTTATCTGATATAAATATTTAACTTTGGAAAACTAAATATTAAGTCTTAAATATACTTTGGAAAACTAAATATTTAGTATTAAAATATAAATATTAACTAACATAAATATTCTAGTAGATCATTACATGCTTTATGTTAGTAAGCGTATTAGGCGATTTTAAAGATAATATTTAAAAGATTTGTTGAATAATTAATAATCTGCTTTTCTATCACAGTGATATCATTATAAAAATCACAGTTATATCATTATAAAAATTAAAAATACTTCTTTTTACTAATACAGACGTAAATAATAGATGCTTTTACTTTCTTACTGTGCATTATCCTTTTGCACATATTTTTCAAATAATGTCAAAAACTATTTTTTTATTTTCATATTTTCTTCATGATGAGCTTCTTTTTGTTTGCAAAGTGCTTTGACCCACTTAGGTTCATCATTTATTTGGTCAGCGAGCGACCTTTTCAAGGATCCTCCATGGCAATCGGCATTGCATCCATCGAGCAAGATACCAACATCGCTCTGGAGTCGCATATCACTGTGTTAAAAAGCAGCATTAGGTGTGAGGTCTGGATAGCTCAGTGGTCTAGAGCAGTTGCCCGGAAAGCGAAAGACTCGGGTTCGATTCCCGATCCAGCCACTTGCGCCTCACATATTTTTCTAGTCTGCGAATATTGTTTTCTAGCAATTATTCGTTAGGCTGAAAAATGTGTGAATGCTCTCTCCACAGGATATGCGTCGATGCCGTTGCCACGGATGGATTCTGTCGCTCGTTGATCAAATGGGCGTAAAGACACGTCCGACCTCCTCCCACATACATCCCTATCTTTCTCTGGAATTGCAAATTACATATTTTTTCTCCAAAACAACTATGTGTTTTCTTTACACCAATTGATTCCTCTCATTATTTTGTATGTAAAAGTATTAAGGTAAGATAATCGAAAAACGAATATTTTACAAGATATTTTACGGTTTATGTAAAATTAAGAAATTATTTTAAGCCTCATAACTCAAAAAGTACTTAACGAAAAAGTACTTAATTATAGTGTTTTGGAAAGCTCTCGAGATAAGCTACAAGAATATGCAATGACAAATAGTAGGTTCCATTTAAGAAATTGAAGGTGACCTTCATGTGACCTTCAAATAACTCTTCAAGGTCAAACCAATGGTACCATCTTATGGCCCCCTCGAAACCATACAACTTTTGTCTGAAACATTTTTGTTTGCTGGGTTTAGTTTTTGAGATATTTTACTGTCCAAGTTAAAATGAGACACCCTGTATATGTATACAGGGTGATTCAAAACAACCTGATGCCTTTGAAATATGATATTCTTGAACGAATTCTAAGACTATTTTTCCCCTTGAAAAATTTTGTCCAAAGCTTAATTTTTGAGTTATAATAGAAAATAGTTGGCTACTCACGAGTCTGATACAACGGGCAGGCAGGGACGGCGCAACGCGTCACGAAACAAATGCTCTCCCGTTTCCCCAGACAGTCAATTTTATTGCACAATATTTGATCCTTTGAAGTGTATTAAATTATTATTGCAGTTTCTACACAATATTTAACAATATTATTACCGTCTAGGAGGGTTATAACGTAACGCTTAAGAATAAAATATTCAAACGCGAAATTACATAAAGTAACAAATAAACTGGAAATGGACGAATGAAAAACGAAATAGTAATCGTAATTTGATTAAATATTCTTAAGAATATTCTTTAAGAAAACTGACGAATTTTATTTCTTTCTGGGGATCGTTTATCTTATAAATAACAGCTTCTAAATTTCAGTTGACTTTACACAATAAAAATATTACTATTTTAATAATCTTTATTATTACTTGCAAATATTTACTTCCGCACAAATTAAGACATAAAATTACACGATAAATCGCGATTAGAAGTCCCCATTTCTCTCTTTCTCTCTCTCTCTCTCTCTCTCAATTATTTTATTCTTTATTTATTATTTTGCGTTTAAGAATGTTATGTTATGTTATGTTATGTTATACAATATTATGTTTATGTTATGTTATGTTTGTTATTATTATTAGCATTTGTCTCGTGACGCGTTGCGCCGTCCCTGCCTGCCCGTTGTATCGGACTCGTGAATAGCGGACTATTTTCTATTATAACTCAAAAATTAAGCTTTGGACAAAATTTTTTCAAGAGGAAAAATAGTCTTAGAATTCGTTCGAGAATATCATATTTCAAAGACATCAGGTTGTTTTGAATTACCCTGTATATAACATTATTAGACTATTTTAATAATTTTATTAATGTTGCAATATAATGTTGCAAAGAATATAAATAATATATATAAGTAATTTATAAAAAATATACATAGTCCCAACCTTATCAAATCATCAATTATTATATACATTAATAATTTAAAAATAATTGTATAATATATGTATACCAAATTGAGTTTGTTCAATATCATTTTCTTCATTTTGTGGGTCCATTATATTTTTACTTTCCTAGAATTCAGATTATTTATTAAACAGTAGAAAATGAAGAGCAAAAAGAGTTGTGACAAGATGTCCGTTTGAATAATTTATTATAATTAAAAATTTATATACAGGGTGGGCCATTTTAATCTATGCACTCAAATTTCTTTGTACCTAAGACAGATACGGAAAAATGATTCAGACAAAAGTTTTATGGTTTCGAGGGGGCCATAAGATGGTATCATTGGTTTGACCTTGAAGAGTTATTTGAAGGTCACATGAAGGTCACCTTTAATTTCTTAAATGGAACCTACTATTTGTCATTGCATATTCTTGTAGCTTATCTCGAGAGCTTTCCAAAACACTATAATTAAGTACTTTTTTGTTAAGTACTTTTTGAGTTATGAGGCTTGAAATAATTTCTTAATTTTACATAAACCGTAAAATATCTTGTAAAATATTCATTTTTCGATTATCTTACCTTAATACTTTTATGTACAAAATAATGAGAGGAATCAATTGGTGTAAAGAAAACACATAGTTGTTTTTAAGAAAAAATATGGAATTGTTAATTGCAAATTACATCAAAATGGTGCAATTACAACAAAAGAGTAACTTAATTATAGTGTTTTGGAAAGCTCTCGAGATAAGCTACAAGAATGTGTAATGACAAATAGTAGGTTCCATTTAAGAAATTAAAGGTGACCTTCATGTGACCTTCAAATAACTCTTCAAGGTCAAACCAATGATACCATCTTATGGCCCCCTCGAAACCATAAAACTTTTGTCTGAATCATTTTTCCGTATCTGTCTTAGGTACAAAGAAATTTGGGTGCATAGATTAAAATGGCCCACCCTGTATATAAATTTAGAAAACATACATTTCAGTTTATATCTAAACCATCTTCCAGTGTGATGAAGTTAGTTTGCACGATAACAATTATACGATAAAACAGTGTAATAGTTTAATACATTTAACATAGAAAGATTTTTCTACATAGAAAGATACACATTATAAAGTCCAATAATCAAGTAGACAACGTGAGTTATTAACATAAATGGTGTAGAAAATGGAAGTAGAAACCGCAATAAAAATTCTGTATATTAAAGTTAAAACTGACACTGATAATATAATAAATTTCAATCAAAACTTAAATACAGAAAGTAAACCACCTTAGACGAACATTTTGTCTTTGCTCTTTATTTTCTGTTGATTTATTAATCTTTCGCTTTTTTCCGTTATTTATAAATTCCTTACTTATTTATAAAATATATGTTGCGCCCGCGGAACGATATCTATTGATCGCGCGCGACACAAGGATCGGCACCCGCGTACTCGCTCGCGCACACGCTCGCGCACTCGTAAATAAGAACACGTATTTAAAAGGGAACACAGGAACTTTAATAACAGAATGTAACAGTTATAACGATAATATAAGCTTGGGAAAAATCAAGACGCGTCCGTATAGCTTGACAGCTATTTTCCGACTCAGCTGACTCTCATTGTTTATAAACAATTGACCACGGGATCCGGACAACGGCAGGGCCGTAACGACTCGGGCGCGCGCGTAACAATATTCTTTTAATTATCTTATATTAATAATTAAAATAAATTGAGGTTAAGAGTTATTCTTATTTTATAGAAAACATCTTATTCCAGTAAAATACATTTGTTTATTAATACATATTTGATAAATAAAGATATATTAATTAAAAGAATAATAAAGTACCTTCTATATTTTCTTATGACGTTTTTCACAATTTTTTCGATCAACTCGACCGCAATTTCTTTCGATGACTGTTAATCTAATTCGATTACTCCAGAGACACATCATTGATCCGGATTAGTCTAGGGAAATTTAGGAAGTCTATCGCTGAGTACCACTGCTCAATCCGATCAGTGATCCGATTAGTTGTCGTAAACACCCATAAGTACAGGATTGGAATCGGAAAGGTAATATGGATTTAAACGAAAGAAATCGACGGAAGACGCGTTTATAAAATTAAGACAAAGTCACAAATTAAATGTAAAGGGCAATAGAACCATAAACGCTGAACGTAGTGCGTAAAAAATTTTTTTAATTATATTTCGTCTTATATCGAAATTACAAAATGAAACGCAATTAATGTGTACGAAAATTCTGTCGACAGACGTTTCAACCTTACTCCAGGTCCTTTTCAATGTCAAAAAACCCATAGGCAATTAACTAAATTATAGCCCAAAAAACTAAAAAAATTATAGTCATCACTCAAAAGTCAATACAATAAAACTATTAAACATGAAAGGATCTGGTAGAGTCCTTAATCATACTGCGCTCTAATATTATAACGTAGCTTTGAAAAGTTGTTCTGATATGTATTGAGAAAGAACGTGTATAGTACACAATTCCTAAAAAAATTTTTATTAACAGACTCTAATGCAAAAAAACAAAATATGAGCAATAGCTCGACGCGAAAATAGGAGGCTCACTTTGCTTATGTCCTTTCTTACTGGTCCTGCAAAAAGGTTATGTACCGCAAGATCGCATGCTCTTGATATATTATTTCGTGCAGCAAATTGTAAGAATGGTGAATTTCTTAGCCAAAATGTTCCTTGTGTATCGTGCAAAAATTCATTAAGACAGATGAGAATGGGCACTAGCAGGAAATCAAATATTTGAAAATTTTAAAGCACAAGCAGAGCGACCACATTTCACGCCAAAAGCACATGCTCAAAAAAAGGAAAAGAAAAGAATAACATAATTACAGTAAAGAGCAACCAAAACCAAGACAGTAATATAATATTCATAATCGCACACATCCAATATAGCGGTTCTTAAAATGACGACGCAATTATAAAAGAACACATGAAAAGCACGCAACGGACAGCACCGGTCATGTGCGTCACACAGTCTCGCCAACCGAAGTCAGAGGGAAGGGAAGGGAGAGAAGGGAAGGAAGTGGGGGAAATGGTGTTCGGGAATGAGTTGAGCGCGGGAAACACTGGAAGAGTAACTAAAAGAAAGATGGCGTATAAGCAGAAAACGCGGGAAACATTAAATTATGTATGAGTAGTCATTGACATTTATTAAGTATCGAAAGATATATTTTGTTTAATTTGTCTGTGTCACTTTGAATGTTGAGACCGTGGTTTTGCTGTGTAATATGCAACATTTCTGAAATGATTCTCTTCTTGTAAGACGGTTCTTTATCTAGAATGATAGCTTCATTCCAATTAAATTCATGACCCTGTGTAGAGAGATGACATTGAGATCTTCATCTCTTTGATTGATATTTTTTTCATGTTCTTTAATACGAGTCATTAGTTGTCTTTTCGTTTGGCCTACATATGAGGATTCGCAGTTGTTACAACATAATTTGTAAACAATATTGGATTGATGCATTTTCGTAAGAGAGTCTTTGTGTAATTTAACGACTGTATTTAATTTATTTTTTACTGTGAATGCCAATGTTTTATCTAGATTCTTTGTTAGTGTGAAAAATTTTTCTGAAAAGTTTTTTATGTACGGTATGATGAAAAACTAAAGACACGGGGAGGTGGTAATTTGAGAAGGGGTCTCTGGAGAATTACTATTAGAAATTAGATGTTTTATTCTATTGTGAATCGTTTTGAAGATGAAATCTATTGGATAACTATTTTGCAATAGGATATTAATAGCATCTGAGAGATTTTTTTTATGATATCGTGGGTGTGATAGTTTAAAGATTTTATCCACAAGTCCTATAATCACTCCCTTTTTATGAGTTAATGGATGACATGAGTGAAAATTCAAGTCTACCAGAAAATGTTGGTTTTCTAAACCAATTAAACTCCAAGTGTTCTTTGTTAACAATAATAGTAATGTCTAAAAAATTCAACGAGTTTGTTTCCGGAATTTCTATTGTAAACTGTAATCTTGTGTGGAAGGAGTTGAACATATGTAGAATGTCAGGAATAAGAGAGGAAGGAGCCGCCATATCGTTTACGTATCTGACGTATAATGGAATGTGGAAAGGTAAACGAGAAAGTGAAATTTCTTCTAGTTTTTCCATGACAATATCCGCAAGAATTGGGGACAGGGAGGAACCCATCGGGATGCCAAAGATCTGCTTATAAACCTTGCCATTGAACTTCAAATAAGTAGAGTTCATTATTAGACGTAATCCTGTTATAAATTTAAAGTATGGAATTTTAGTCTTATTGTTTATTAAATGCCATTTTTTTGCAACACAACCAATTACTAAATCCAATGGAACATTAGTGAACAATGATACAATGGAACATTAGTGAACAATGATACAACGTCTAGAGAGAATAATTTTATATGATCATCTACTTGCACATTACTTAATTTTTTAACTAATTCATAACTATTAGCTATATGACTGACAGGTCTTGAAGATTATTATATAGTATATTATGTAAGTACGTTGCAAAAGCATGTAAAGGACTATCAATGTATGAGATACTAATTCTTAAAGGGCAATTAGGTTTATAAATCTTTGGAAGCCCGTATGCTCTGGGTAACGTGCCATCACTTAAAGCCAAAGATCTTGAAGTAATTTCCGATATATAATTTTTCTAATAACAGAAAAATGGTAGTTAGGATCAGGTATGATAAGCTGAAACGTCAGATGGAGAGAGGTTGTCCCCAAGGCTCGATATTAGGACCGACAGCCTGGAATTGGGCGATGGACGAGTTGTTGCAACGAATTGAAACAAACCTTGACGAAACCGATGTAAACGCGATTGCATACTCAGGCGATCTAGATATTCTGATAAAAGCTAACTCCAGACGAGATATCGAGGAAACTGGAAAAAGTCTTAGAATACCTGACAAACTGGTGCACCCTTTTCAAACTACGGATATCAGTAGCCAAAACTACTGCTCTACTGGTAAAAGGCAAGATCGATAAAAACAGACTACCGATTTTAAAGATTGACTACAAAAATGTTACGTTTTCAAAAGAGACAAGATATCTGGGCCTGATTATAGACGACAAGATGAGCTTCATTCCACATGCCAAATATCTTAGGAACAAAGTAACCAACTTTATAATGTCAATTAATAGAATTGTACAAGAAAAATGGGGGATAAAAAGGCACATAATCGAGGTATTATATGACGCGGTAGCCCTATTATAACGTATGATTCTGTTGGATGGTTCGAGAGGAAAACGCATAGAGACTGCGAAAGCACGGCCTATCGATCCTTTTGGCTTGAAAAGTTTTTAGCAAGAGGTGTCAGAAAAGTTACCACAGGGATAACTGGCTTGTGGCGGCCAAGCGCTCATAGCGACGTCGCTTTTTGATCCTTCGATGTCGGCTATTCCTTTTTTTTTTACATGGGGAAATGCCTTTACGCATACCCTCGCCCCGGAAAGGCGAGGGTTCTGCGGGACTCTGGGAAAATACATTCCCGACTACCCGCTAAAACCCCATGGTGGCCTCATCGCGCACAATTGGGGAGGGCCACGGGATCGCTTGCGCATTCGTCCGCGACCCTTCCCCATGCGCGCAAGACACCTTCCTAAAGGGAGGAGTCCCTTCCATTGGGGGGTACTTAAGTACTCTCATCTTTCGATGTTATTGGTGACAAGACGCGGCCACGCCGTCCTGTCACCTCTCCGGGGGGAGACCGTATATCGGGAGCGCTTGCGTCCCTCACGTAATAACGCTCCCACGGTCCCCAGCCAGGGTGGCATGTTATATTAATACACCCCAGCCCGCCTCTGGTGGAGGTGTGAGGGACAATTGCCCCCCACTCGAGGCGCTAGGGAACTCGGGTATAAGCTCTCCTCCTAGCACCTCCCCTCCTCCTACGGATGGGAGCGGAGGATGGATCCTCCTCACGCTTCCGTTCCGCGGCCTCCCCTTCTGCGAGATAACTCTCACAGAAGGAGACCATGGCGCCCCAGGCATCCTCGCCCGGTGGCCCTTTATGGTGCCCGGAGTGTGCGGAGGATGTTGCCGTCACCCATCGGCTGCGAGACCTTCTGCGAAGGATGCAGCGACGGGTGGCAATACGAGCGGCAAGGGGCTACTGAACAGTTAGCCACGCGGCGGCGACGGTCCTGTCGGGGATGTCCCCGTTTGACCTCGCGGCCCGTATGTACACCGATATGTACAGGAGGGTTCGCGGGGTCCGTGAGGCGGGGACCGTAGTTACCGACAGGATCCGTCGTATGATACGGGACCAGGCTCGACGGTCCACGATTCTCGAGTGGCAGCGGTCACTCGAGGATCCACACATTGCGGGAAGGAGGACCGTCGAGGCCATTCGTCCCCATCTGCCAGAATGGGTAAATGGGGTGCGACGAGAAGGAGTCACCTATAGGGTGACACAGGTGCTCACCGGACACGGATGTTTCGGTGAGTACCTATGCAGGATAAGGAAAGAGCGCACCACGGAGTGTCACCACTGCGGTCACCCGCACGACTCGGCGCAGCACACGTTGGAATCTTGTCCGGCGTTGGCGGCCGAGCGTGCGGGCCTTGTGGCCGCGGTGGGGGCGAACCTCTCCCTCCCGGCCGTAATAGCAGCGATGGTTGGGAGTGGGGAGGTCTGGAGAGCAGTGTCCTCCTGCGGCAAAGTCATGCTGCAGAAGGAAGACGCGGAGAGGGAGAGACGCGGCGAAGGTCATCGCCGGGGCGTCTCTCTTGATCCGCTGAGAGACGGGGGCATGCCTCCGCCGGGTGGAGGTCCGCCTCCGTGGAGGCGGAAGCGTAATAGCCCCCACCACCCTCCTCGTAACGCCAATAGGGGAGGATGACCTTGACCGGGGGTGGGGGCTGCTAAGGCGGCCTCTCCGCCCCCTGCCGAGGAGAGAAGGGGGTGCCGTTCCGGGGAGTCGCTAAGCTCCCCGATGCGGCACCCATTAAGGAGACGGCGCCCTCCGGAGGCACTGCCGAATCCCGCTCCCTAGGGGGAGGGGAGGGAACACGCCCCTGGAGGGACAGAATGAAGAGCCCGGAGTGCGGGCCCGATTCCCCATCCCCATTTGGGGAGGCCCGCTCTGGGCTAGGGGGGCCGGGGCTCGAGCGGGAGACTCGAGCCCCGACCCCGCCCTCCGGAAACCCTGAGGGGGCGTGGCGTGGAGGTGATGCCCCTCTGTGCCACAGTTAGAGGAGGAGCCGCCGCGCAATTGCGGCGGTGTGGGCGGATGGTGGGGGGAGGACGTCCGGAAGCAATGCCCCTGGTGTCCCCGGTCCTCCCCCTAACACCCGAGTAGGCATCCGGTGAAGTTTAAGTGGGTATACCCGTTAAATAGGGGAGTCCCACATAACCCGCCCTCTTTCCCCGGGGTGCGGGTATCCATAAAGGATTTCTCCATCGTTACCAAACAAATAAAGGCATCCTCGCCCCCGACCATGGCCGCAACCACGGCCGGGAGCGAGAGATCCGCCCCTATCGATTGAACCAGGACACGGCGCGGCTCGGCCCATGCCGGGCACACCTCTAAGGTGTGCTGCGCCGTGTCCCGGTCTCCACCACAATGGTGGCACTTAGTGGTTGGCTCTCGCCTTGCCATCGTGTGCAGATACTCACCGAAGCAGCCATACCCGGTGAGCACCTGCACCAACCTGAAAGAGAGTCCGCCATGCCGCCGATTTACCCAGTTTTCGAGGACCGGGCGGATGGCCCCAAGCGACAGCACGGATGCCGGTCCTTGTATTGGCCAGCCTCTCCTTTCACTTAGCTATAGCTTGCTGTCGGGACTGATGCTTGGCAACCTCCGCCGCACGCAGTGTCAGGGTAATACCCCGCCCACTCGTGGTAGCTGTGGGGGACAGCTGGGGGGACGCAGCGACCAGGGCGGAAGTCGCGGTAGCACGCATGGTGAGGGGAATCAACGATATGAGTCTTCAAGTGGCGGTACAGAAGACGGAGGCGATGTTCTTTTACGGAAAAGCCTCCGGAGTACCGCCACCAACCCATATCGGTGTTGCACTAGCCTCCAGGGTGGAGAGAGTCGCGGCGGCACTTGCCCGGCTCCTCCCGAACCTTGGGGGTCCGGATGGTCGGGTGCGCCGACTATACGTAGCCACCGTCAATGCTGTGGCACTTTACGGCGCACCCGTGTGGGCGGCGGATCTGGCAGCCAGGCGACAGGTTAAGGGCAAGCTTCGTCGCATCCAAAGATGCATGGCCGCCAGGGTGGTTAGGGTCTATAGGACGGTGTCCCATGCAGCGGCCACCGTCCTAGTAGGATGATCCTCCCTGGAATTTCTCGCAGTTATGTACGCTGAAGTATACTAGCGTGAGCGGGAAATTCTGGGGGCCACGGGTAGGAAGCTGTCCACCAGAGCGAAGATCATCCGGATCCATGCCCGGCGGTCAATGTTGGAGAGATGGGACGTCCACCTCTCAGACCCGCGCACTGCGGGTCAGAGGACCGTCGGGGCCGTCCGGCTCTGTCTATCGGAATGGATAGACTGGGCCTCAGGGGGAGGTTACGTTCCGGCTGACGCAGGTACTGACAGGACATGGTTGTTTTGGAAAGTACCTGCGTCAAATAGGCCGTGAACCTACCACAGCGTGCCACCACTGCGACATCCTCTGTGACACGGCGCAGCACAACCTCGCTGACTGCGAGGCGTGGTGCGAACAGCGCCGTGCACTGAGGCGTGTCGTAGGGGAGGACATCTCACTGCCGGTCTTGGTGACCAAAATGACGGGCAGTGAAGAGGCATGGAGGACCGTCGTCATCTTCTGCGAGGAGGTGATGCTGCAAAAAGAGACGGCGGAAAGGATCCGCCGTCAAGAAGCAGCACCACCAGCACCAGCAGGGCGGCGGCGGCGACCGCAGAGAGCGGCGACGAAGAGGAGGTGGAGGAAGAGGAAGAGTCCGAGGACAATGGGGGCGCAATCACGCCCCCCCCTCCAACCCATCCGGTCCCACCTGTTAGGAGAAGCCAGGGAATGAGGGAACTCGCGAGAGGGGTTTTATTCCCCTCCACACAGGGGAGCTGAGACCGAGGGGGAAGTGCGTCAATACCTCCCCCATAATCTCCCCCAATCGCGAGCACCATAGAATAACAGACGGGACGGCGAGGAGGTGAGAGGGAGGAACAATTCCCCCTCCCTCTCCTCACGGTGTCAGGAGCTCGGCACCGGGAGAGGTGAGGGAGCTGTGAAGCTCACCTCAGGCCCAAAAAA
Organism: Camponotus vicinus; assembly: GCF_025532165.1. Classification (NCBI taxonomy): domain Eukaryota; kingdom Metazoa; phylum Arthropoda; class Insecta; order Hymenoptera; family Formicidae; genus Camponotus; species Camponotus vicinus. Next base: position 10,634,773 of record NW_028141967.1, on the reverse strand, counting down.
GGGTGGAGCTGAAATAAAGGGGGAATCCTAATCCCCCCTCAGAAATGCACGGGGGGCCGTCCGAGGACGGCCCACAGTGCGATTCCCTCTGGACCCGATCGCCGCGGGCGGGGGCCCAAGGCGACCAAGCGGGTCCACGAGGAAGGTGGGCGGACGGTGTGGCCCCGTCCATCCACAGGAAGGAAGGAAGGGGAGGACATTCAAATAGCCCCCCCCCCCCGGGAAGGAGACCCGGTGGTAAGAACCCAAGGCCGCCGGGTCCTAAGCACGGAGGGGAGACCAGTCAGGGATGCCGATGAATTGCATCAGCCAGTCCCGGGTCCCCGCCTGCCCCTCCAGACGCGCGGAAGGCCATCCCTGGGGTTTTAGCGGGTAAACCGGCGTTTATGGCCGGGACTCCCGCATAACCCCCGCCCCTCCCCCGAGGGTGCGGGGGTATGCATAAGGCATTTCCCCAAGGTTACCAAAAAAAAAGAACCTACCATCGACAGTTGATAAGGCAGATATTTGAAAGATGCGTCGCCGGTGCTAGGACCGTGCAATCAGCACAAAGTTATTCAGAGTCACCAAAATAAACGGTGGACGAACGGCGAGCCGCCCACCACCGATTGGTTTTGATCTAATAAAAGCGTCCCTTCCGTCACTGGGATAAAAGCGTCCCTTCCGTTCCGGGACTCTGTTTTGCATGTATTAGCTCTAGAATTACCACAGTTATCCAAGTGAATGTGGGTACAATCTAATGAACCATAACTGATTTAATGAGCCATTCGCGGTTTTACCTTAATTCGGCATGCACTGTGACATGCATGGCTTAATCTTTGAGACAAGCATATGACTACTGGCAGGATCAACCAGGGAGCTTCGTGTTCGGTTATGCGCTCTCGGGAGAGCGGTAACTCGCAAGCGAGCCCACGCCTCGAGAGGCGAGGACCCGTCGCGCGCTGTTAAGCTCTCTAGCCGCCGCCGGGCTTTGTTGGCCGGTCGGCGAAACTCTGTATTCTGTATTTTATGAAAATCGTCTTGGCGAAATAGCCAAGCGTTTTCAAAATATCATTCGTCTCCACAAAACTTAATATCATAATACACAAACTGCAACGTGCATTTTATATAAAATGCTCTTTAAAAGATCATTGATTCTTTATATATACCGTATATATATGGGAGAATAATATATATGAAAGATGCCGTTTATATATGTATATGGGAGAATAAGTGTGTTTCAGACGATTCGCGAAGGAACGAGGCGCCAGAGACGCGCGGACCGCGATCCGGCCCGTTTCGTCCGCGACCGACTCGTTTCGACGCACCGAGCGCCATGTATCTTTTGTAGTACGCAATCGACGTGCTTGGCGGTCGGGATTGGCGATCGCGGCCGTGCGCGGTGCCCTTCGTTTCCTTCCCTTTCTTCCCCCCTTCTTCGCAGGGGGGGCAAGGGGCTGAGCCTGTGCTTGGAGAGGCTTCCCAGCCTCTTTAGGCTTGGTCTGAGCGGGGATGTCACCGGCGCGTACCGCCTCGGCCCGAGCCTTCCTCTTACCGGCTCCCTTTCTTATCACCGTCGTCCACTCTTTGTCCCCCTTAAGGGGAGGCGGTGGGTCCAGTTTGACGACGGTAACCGTCTTGCCACTCTTCTGAGAGGGGGCTTCTCCTGCTTTCTTCTCGGGTCCCTGGTCGCCTTTGGAGGGTTGAGGGGGCTTTGGTTCCCTCCCCTCCTCTGGCCGGCCAGCCGGACCGGGTTGAGGGGCAGCTGGCTTACCTTTCTTCTTCCTTTTTTTTTTCTTCTTACCGCTACCCACCGGTACCTCCGCCAACGTGACGGTAGGCACCGGGGGCTCCGCCTACCTCTGCATCTGTGCATTCCCCCTTTGAGACCTGGAGGCTTTGGCCTCCTGGTCGATGACCGAGGGGGACACATATTGCTCTAGTGTCAGGGAGACGGGTTTGGCTGGAACGGACTCGGTTGGTGGCCCGGCCGGGAGTGAACCCCGGCCGAAGCCATACGATGCCGTGTCTGTGGGCATCGGGGGGGGGGAGTATAATACTCCCCCCTCAGTGCGCACAGCTGACTCTTCAGAGAGTTCAACTGCACCCACAACACCCTCTACTCCAACCCGTCCTTGTTGCCTTGGAGACTCATCTTCTCCAAGACAGGGGTCAGAGCCGACATCAGCGCGTCGTGTTCGGCCCTCTTCCCTTCTTCGTGGCCAGGTGGATATGGGTCCACCTGCCTCTCTACCCCTCTCAGGGTCAGACCCGTTCTGATGAGCGGCCTTTTCTTTTGGGGGGCTCCCATTCCTGTATCCTCCCTCCTCCTCTCCCCTTTCTGCGGCAGAGGAGGGAAGGCCACCATATTCTCCAGGGGAGGGGGGTCTTACCCTTTCCCTCCCCCTCCGAGTCCGTCAACTCGGCAACCCTTCTCCTCTTTGCAGCGGAGGAGCGCTTCTGCCGAGCCATTGTCGGAGCGGGGGGGGACAATCAAAGGGGGGAGACGAGTCTTTATATACTCCATCTCCCCTCTGAGCCGGGTGTTTTCGGCCCTGAGCTCCCCAATTATCTTGGGAAGCTCATCAGTGTCCCCCTCCCTACGGACTTCTCTGGCCCTAACGGCCAAAACACTGGTGGCTGCCCGAACCAGTGCTACAGCCCCCCGTAGCTCCCTAACCAGGCTGCCTTTCATACTATTGGAGCAGTCGGCAATCTTAAAGATTATGACCGACTGCTCCACCATCCTGGAGGCGATATCCTGGGTAGGAGTTTCGGCTAGCTCGTACTCGAGCTCCTCCTCCCTCTTCTGCACCATGGCCCATTTCTTTTACCCCTTCGGAGGGGAGGACCTAAGGGCCTCTGCCGCCCTCCTCGTCTTCTCCATCTCCTTGAACCTAAGGGCCCTTTGCGCGTCCCTTAGCTTCTTCCTCTGAAACTCGCCCATGGTTTCGGGACGTCCCGGGCCTCTCTTTTCTTTTTGCCCGGTGATCTCGTCCAGGACCTCTTCGATTCCGACATCGACCTCGCTACCACTAGGGGAGTCACCGCTTATTCCAGCGGGCTCCCCCTGGGAGCTCAAAGAGTCCATGATGACAATCGGTGCGGGGGGCATGTCCCTGTCCGCACCGACATCCTGGACTACTTCATCCTGGGCCACCTCATCCTTGGCGGGGGTATCAGGGGTCCCCAACCCGCTAGTTCCGGGTTGTGGGTCTGGCGTCTCCTTATTAGGAGACTCCCCCTCCGTCTTCGCCGTCAACACAAACGTGGAGTCGGTCTTCTCCACGCCAAAGTGGACCACCTCCATCCTATCCAGATGGACGCATGGTCTTCGGTCCACGACAGCGGCAACGGGCTTCGGCTTCTCGTAAGGAGCCTCCCTGCTCCTGTCACGGCTTCTGGCCGCAGTTGCCTTCCCGGTCGATCTTGTTGACCGTAGGCTTGAGATGAGGCTGACTTGGAGTCCAAGCCCATCTCCCTCAAAAGTCTCCTCCCCGCACACTTGATTTTTATTTTTAAGGTTTTGATTTTTAGGTGTAGTCATCGTGAATTAATCCCACGATCCCCCATCGGCTCCCTCGTTCGGGTAGATAATTCGGGAGATAAATCTCGACGGGGGGCCCTGAGTTCCCCCAGGAGGACGAGATACACCACGGGCCGGCGGCCAAAGGCAGCACCGGCGCAGGGTCCCAGCCCCTTATTGACCCATGGGGGTTTGACTCCCCATGGGCTTTCGGGGGTTCCGTGCCTCCGATTTCATGGATACCGATGGGGGTGGCGCCACCCGGGGGTCCACGGACGGTTGGGACGGGGCAGCCGCTCCCCTACCCCGCCTTACCCGCCGTGGCGACCAGCTCATTGCCCGCCCCAGATCCTCGAGATCTGGGGCCTAGCGCCGGCCCGGTGGTTGCCGCTTCGGAAGGGGAAACGGTCGCGGCAACCACCGGGTACACCTACTCGCCGCCAGACCCCGACCTCGGAATATGTCCGAGCGGCTCTGGCGGCTGGCAGCGGCAGGGGACCCGTTGGGGGGAAGACTTCCCCCCAGGGACACCCAGCCGCTGCTTCCTCCGTCGCACCGACCCGAGCTCGGAAACGTCCGAGTGGCCCGGTGCGACCTAGGCCGGCAGCTCGGGCAAGCCCGGTTGTCCGAATATCTCCGGACGTAATACTACCGGCCCGTCGCCTTTCCTACCTGGCGCGTATCCCGGAGTCACACTCCGGTCCGTTTGCCAGGCGATGGAGGCCCTCCCCCTTGTGGGACGCCGCTTCCCCCCCATGCCGGGGGACGCCCAACTATGGACGCCACCCGTACATAGGGAGGACCGGCACCCACATCCCCCTTGGACAGAGGGCCCATCCGACTGGGCAAGCCCAGCCGGCCCCCCTCCGTCCACTGTGGGACGCTGAAGAGACGCACCGCGCCGGGTCGACATCCAAGGATGCCCCCCCGGACGCGGGAGCGCCCCCCAGCCACCACATCCCCCAACTGGGGATCCAGGAAACCCCATGCCGGAGTGCACGCCCTGAAAAGGACGTCACCCCCAGACACAAGGTCCCCCTTCACCCCATCCCCCCTCGCGGCCCGAAGCCGTCCACACCCCTCAAGCGGGAGCACCCGCCAAACCACCGGGATGGTAGGCCCCACCGCAAGCAGCAGGGTCATCCCTAACGGTCGCGGTGGACCGGGCGATTGTAGTCAGGGCCGCCTACCCCTATGCGCATCAGGCCATAGTGCCCGGAAGGAGCGCAACCCCTCTTCTCTCCTCTTTCGAGGAGAGGAAGTGCAATGGACGCTCTTAGTAGGGCCCCGCCCGCCCAGGCCGAAACGGCAGTCAGTGACTAACCAAACCGCCCAATACGACCGGGACCCCTTAAGCCCTTCCATCACGACAAGGTGGCGTCCATCGGAAGAGTCGATGGTAGGCTCTGCGCCTACCATGGTTGTAACAGGTAACGGGGAATCAGAATTCGATTCCGGAGAGGGAGCCTGAGAAACGGCTATCACATCCAAGGAAGGCAGCAGGCGCGCAAATTATCCACTCCTGGCACGGGGAGGTAATGACGAAAAATAACGATACGGGACTCATCCGAGGCCCCGTAATCGGAATGAGTACACTTTAAATCCTTTAACGAGGATCCATTGGAGGGCAAGTCTGGTGCCAGCAGCCGCGGTAATTCCAGCTCCAATAGCGTATATTAAAGTTGTTGCGGTTAAAAAGCTCGTAGTTGAATCTGTGTCGCACACCGTCGGTTCACCGCTCGCGGTGTTTAACTGGCGTGATGTGGGACGTCCTACCGGTGGGCTTAGCCTCGCGAGAGGCGACCCAACCAATATCCCGTCGCGGTGCTCTTTACTGAGTGTCGAGTCGGGCCGGTACGTTTACTTTGAACAAATTAGAGTGCTTAAAGCAGGCTACCTTCGCCTGAATACTGCGTGCATGGAATAATGGAATAGGACCTCGGTTCTATTTTGTTGGTTTTCGGAACCCCGAGGTAATGATTAATAGGGACAGATGGAGGCATTCGTATTGCGACGTTAGAGGTGAAATTCTTGGATCGTCGCAAGACGGACAGAAGCGAAAGCATTTGCCAAAAATGTTTTCATTAATCAAGAACGAAAGATAGAGGTTCGAAGGCGATCAGATACCGCCCTAGTTTTAACCATAAACGATGCCAGCTAACGATCCACCGAAGTTCCTCCGATGACTCGGCGGGCAGCTTCCGGGAAACCAAAGCTTTTGGGTTCCGGGCGAAGTATGGTTGCAAAGCTGAAACTTAAAGGAATTGACCGAAGGGCACCACCAGGAGTGGAAACTGCGGCTTAATTTGACTCAACACGGGAAATCTCACCAGGCCCAGACACCGGAAGGATTGACAGATTGATAGCTCTTTCTTGATTCGGTGGGCGGTGGTGCATGGCCGTTCTTAGTTGGTAGAGCGATTTGTCTGGTTAATTCCGATAACGAACGAGACTCTAGCCTGCTAAATAGGCGTACCTTATGATATCGCGAAGGCCCCCGGCTTCGGCTGGCGGGTTTTTACTACCAACGTACAAACAAATCTTCTTAGAGGGACAGGCGGCTTCTAGCCGCACGAGATTGAGCAATAACAGGTCTATGATGCCCTTAGATGTTCTGGGCCGCACGCGTACTACACTGAAGGAATCGGCGTGTGTTCCTTGGCCCGGGTAACCCGTTGAACCTCCTTCGTGCTAGGGATTGGGGCTTGCAATTGTTCCCCATGAATGAGGAATTCCCAGTAAGCGCGAGTCATAAGCTCGCTTTGATTACGTCCCTGCCCTTTGTACACACCGCCCGTCACTATTACCGAATGAATGATTTAGTGAGGTCTTCGGACTGGTGCGCAGCAATGTCTCGGCATTGCCGATGTTGCCGGGAAGATGACCAAACTTGATCATTGAAGCCTAATCTACAATGTGCTCTTTGCTTCCTGTTGCTTGCCTTTTGTCTTTTGCTTTCTAGTTACTTTATGCTCTATTTTCTACCGACAGTCATGTTTTTTGTTACGTGTTTCTTGTCCGTTCGAGAGTTCGTCAACTTTTATCTCAGGCGACAGAAAACGGAAGAACAACGCGCACGGGACAAGTAGTATATAGTGGGTGCTTGTGTAAACATAACCAAGAAAATAATAAAACCCGACGTCTTATAACCTCAATACGAAGCGTAATATCACCAACCGGTGATTAAAAAACCTCAAAAATCACCATAATATAACCCCTTGAAAAAAAGAAACAAATGTCGGACAAGGAAAATGAAGAAACTGATGAAATTCAAGTAGATGAAGCTTTTGGCGAATTACTCGTCAATTTCGTACGAAAGAATCCTTGTCTTTATGATAAAACATGTCAACAATATAAAGACAAAAAGTTCGTTGCAGATACATGAAGTTCCATTGCAAATGTCTGCGGTATGTCAGGTAAATAAACAAAAAAAATTTATTAATTTTGAGATAAAAGCATAGACTGATTTGAATAATTTATACATATTTTATGGATATTAGATGATTGCGTAATTCAAGTTTAAAGTTAGATTAGGTCGGGGTAATTATAGTTCATTCTATTTTGCAGTGGATCTAGTGCAGAAACAATGGAAAACTCTGCGAGGACAATTTACTAGAGAACACCGTCTTATGAATATGTATGAGCCATCAGGTACAGGCAATAATACTTCCAAAAGACCACGGAAAACATGGTATTTGTATGAATGCCTTCTCTTTTTGGCACCACATGTGGCCCATCGTAGAACATCCAGCAACTTTGTGAGAAGAAATACAATCACTCAGTCTCCGTCAACATCACAACAGTTAGCATCGCCATCAACATCTGCATCATCGTATCTGTTGAATCAAAATCTTTATAATGATGATTCAAATGCATCATCTCCAGATAAATCAACATCTTCAGATTTTTCAGAAACTGTAGAATCTTCAGTAACAATAGGTAGTCAACCAAGGTTAGCCTCTAAAAGGAAAGATTTACTTGTTCCACCATATGATCAATTTGCAAATCGAAATCTAAAAAAATCTTATAAAGAACAAGAACAACTCTCTCAGATGATAGGAAATACAACTGAAGTTATAAATAAATTAATGCATAATTTATCAGAAAAACACTCACAGTCTATCACTGAGAATAAGGAGGATGGAGAGGAAACAGCAATGTCTAAAGCGTTTCTCTATGCGTTGAAAAGAATACATTCCAAATATAAAATTCAATGTTACATGGAATGCTTATCTGTTTTGGACAGATATCAGAACATGCAGTAGAAATGGCTGCAGCAGAAAAATCTGTGATTTTCTTTAGCTTTATTAAATTTTCCTTATATAATTGTTTTGTTATGTATAATTATGTTTTATTTTGATTACGTTTAATTTAATATATGTATACTTTAGTAACCAAAACAAAACAGAACATATATTAAAGTATATATATATATATATATATATATATATATATATATATGCACATGCACACACAAAATATAATAGAAAAACGTTTTTTTTTAGTCGCTGTAAAATATTTTCTTGCAAAACAATGTATGATTTTAGTTATGAATAAGATATATTTTAATTTTGATACATTTATGTGCGTCTAACATAAGACTGCAATCATTAATATTTGTTTTTCTATTAATTTTTAAATATTTATCTTTCTGTTAATTTTTTAAATAGATAATTTTTTGTTCTTGAATAAGGAAGTTTTATTTTTTTAATTTAAAAGTACAATATAAGTAGCCAAAGTGCAAATTTAGTACTTTATATTAGTATTTTTGTTTTTTAAATTAATTTTTTAATATTTTGTTATTACTACATGTATTACTACATTGCTACAATTGCTACATTCCTACAATAAATAGAAGTGATTATTAAATAAACATAAATTATTATTATTGCTTCTTAAAATTATTAAACAATATTCCTATCTTGTTAATTTAACGTCAACTATTTTTACTGTCTAAAAAAATATCTAAATTAGATTTTAAATAATGGATTGATTATACATATATAACTTAAAATATCTTAAAGATTTTTTGTGAATGGACACATATAGTTTTAAAAATGTTATATGTATTAACATGTAATTTGTATACAAATCGTTTCTTAATCTCATATATATTTATTTACCATATATATATCATTTTTTTATACATATGTTATCACCTTTATAATCTTGTAATCATTTCCAATCATTAAAAATTAATTGTAGAAACATCACATATATTATCCAAAAGAAGTGCAAATACAACTTTCAACATAATATTTTTTATACAAGAGAATAGAAAAAAATCATTAGTCTTAAAAAAACGTAAACTTATAATTTTAATTAAATCTTAGAAGAGTAGACACAAGTATAAGATATTTCTTTGATTTATTAATAAAATAATAAAAACTACAATAAATATCTACAATAATAAAAACTATAAAAAAGAAATGTCTACAAATAAAAAAATATATATTTTCAAGCAATCAAAAGTCACTATAGAACACGTTATAAATAAAAAATAAAAAGTAGAAATTATTTCAAAACGTAATATAAAAGTATGTAAAATATATCAAAATCATTATCTTTTTTTAATAACATGTCGTATATTATGTCATTAAGGCAGATTAATATTATGTACTCTCAGTGCAGCTTCCCACTGCCAATGAAGCTGGCCAATCTCCGAACAAAAATAATCTTTTAAAATGTTCCGCTGAGCATCAGCCCTCACTGTGGGATTATTGGATCCAAGTCGACCAACATCAATGATCGGTCTCCTGTACACTTCTCGTCTCCAGTCACCTTCGATGACATTTCCATTTTCTTCTCTATCCAACATAAATGTAGGGCAATAGGTCCTTTCCGATGGTGCTACATCGTCTTCTGATACCATTAGAAAGTTATGAAGGCACACAATTGCTTTCACAATATCTTCCGCTGTTTCTGGTGTACAGCATAGATCCCTTCTCAAAATACGCCACCTTGATGACATAATCCCAAATGCATTTTCGATGACGCGTCTAGCATGACTAAGTCGATAATTAAAAATTCTTTCTGCATTGCCAAAAGTTCTATAAGATCTGGCATATGGACGCATCATATGTATACCAAGTGGGAATGCTTCATCACCGACAAAAGTATAGGGGAGGATGACATCAGTGCCAGGAATCTCCTTTAGTAAAGGAAAGTTAATTTCATCTGCCTCAATAGCTTGGCCGAAAGCACAATTTGCCCACACACCTCCGTCACTTTGAGATCCTGCAGTAGAAGTAAAAAAAAAGATTATATTAATCAATATAATACAAACTATAGTATCTTGAAAAACTGTTGCACAAATATTCACCATAATCTCCAACATCTATCCATGTAAAACGATAATTAGCATCGCATGCAGCAATAAGAATTATAGAAAATGTCTTTTTGTATGAGCTATAAAACAGAGAGCCAGTTTTTGGAGGACACTGTATTGATATATGCTTTCCATCAATAGCTCCGACGCAGTTGGGAAACTGCCATCGATTGAAGAAATCCTCTGATATTTGCATCATACTCTCACTTGTATATGTCTTCAAATATATTGGTTGAAGAGCTGTCCACAAAGCATTGCAGGTTTCTCTAAATATATTGTGTGCAGTGGAACGTCCAATTCTGTAGCTCCATGAAGACGTCCTAATTGAAGTCCCACGTGCTAGCATTCTTTAAGAAAATAAGAATTTAGTAATATAAAAAACTTTACATCAGTAATATAGAAATAGAAAATATACTTACTCAAGTGTAATAGCTACACGTAACTGTAGAGGCAATGGAGTTCTAATGCTTCGCTTAACTAAATATGGTTTCACTAAATCACAAATATAGTTAAACTGTTGTACATTCATACGTGTGTATTCAAAGAATACTTCGTGGTCTGTTCTCAATTCTCTAAATAAATTATTATAGATTCCCTGGGTTTCTCGAGAGTAATTAATCGGACGCACCCACCAACGCCTGATTCTTCTTTTATTTAATTGCATTTTTGCAAGCAAAAGCATTAGAAAGCGATTCCAACATTGGTGACTAATCAAAATATTTATTAACAATTCTTTATCCATTTTTTAGGTAACATTCAATTAACATAACCTTATTATTATACGTCGATATAAACAATGCCGAATGATATTTTATGATCGATATAAATAAGTTCGTAAAATATCGTCTTACAAATACTGCCTTTATCATTTGACCAATAAGAATGCTGTATTTGCATCTGAACGGACTATGAATAACGGTTTGTGATTGGTTCATGTAAAATAACCATTTTCTTTCGAAAATACAGAAGGGACATATTGTAGATGACGATGTTTCTTCACTCCATGCGACAAAAATACAAGAAGCAAAAAGCAGAGGGCAAAGAACACAAAACAAAACGCAAAGAGCACATTGTAGATTAGGCTTTAGAGGAAGTAAAAGTCGTAACAATGTTTCCGTAGGTGAACCTGCGGAAGGATCATTAACGTTCCGGAGGTCCTGCTCTGCGTCGAGTCTTTTGAGACGCACGCTCGTAGCAGTCGGCGACTGAATGGACGAGAGAAAAACACGTCTAACACACAGAGACCAGAAGGAAAGAGAAAAAGAATTGACGGATCGTGTATAAAATCGCGTCGATGAGCGGGACACGACGTCCGGACGCCACGCGCGCGGCCGTGCCTCTGCGACAAGCAGCAGCGCGCCGTCTTTCGCGCCTCGAGGTGGTGTCTGACGCGGTTGTCGTCGATATCGCTCGCGTGGGAGATGAGCGTTTAACAATATCTGAGACGATCCGTCTATCGCTTCATGCAGTGTCGCCGTCGCGTTCCGCTCGCGCGCCAGTCGCGTGAGTCGCGATACGCGCGCGCGCCCGTTGAACTTTGAAATTCTCATATTCGAACGAAGAAATATTTGCGATACGGGGTGCCGAGACGCTTGACGCGATCACGCATCTCGCCACGAGCGGGAGCGTCGATTCGGCGTCAGCGCGAGTGAACCGGTGATAACCTACGCCTACGCGCTCTCTCAACGTACGTGCGTGTCAGCATTCGTCGTCGTCGCTACGCGCCCTCCCCGCTAATAGCGCGCCATCCCGGCGCGCCGGGGCAGAGGCCAGCGTGCGACGCGCGCGAGACAGCGGCCAAACGTGTGTGAGTTGTGTGGCTGGCGGACAAGAGGAGCATGGTGTCCGATGGTTTATTCAAAGAACTTTCCGTCCCGGCTCTTCCCCCGTCGAACGGGGGAAGTGACGCTCCGATCGCGAACCAACTTTGTGTCGTAGTCTCGATCCCATTACCGGGATTGCGGCGGCGGTCCGCGCGTGCTCGGATGCGCGGCCAGGCTGGTCGAAGGGCCACGATTTTCTCTCTTTTCAGGAAGGAGATCACGATGGATGAACTGTGATGCGTTCGACGAACGCAACGAATGAAAAATGATTACCCTGAACAGTGGATCACTTGGCTCGTGGGTCGATGAAGAACGCAGCTAATTGCGCGTCAACTTGTGAACTACAGGACACATGAACATCGACATTTCGAATTTTGCGGTCCACGAATACAATTCCCAGACCATGCCTGGCTGAGGGTCGTTTTAACAAACCTAAACTGCTTGCGCCCTTACGCAAGCGGACGAGCCACAGCATAGCCGTGAACGATGAAATGTCGTCAGCTGTCGTCGCTGTGCCCCCGTCGCATTGCATAAACGGTGTACGAGCGATCGTTGGACGTTCGCCCGAGAGAGACAAGTCTTTGTCACCCTCCCAGTACACAGTGGGCCGAGAAACTCAAAAGACTGACCAAAATTAAGAAATATAACCAATCTCCTTCATACATATACCTTATGGTTTTTGCGGTCGCTGATTTTGAATTTGATGTCAAAAACTGTAAATTTAAAATGCCGGATATAATATAGTGACAGAAATTATCATTTTTTATCGATCATTTTCATCAAATTATTTCTTTAGATCAAATATCCATGAAAATTGATACTAAGGAGTTTTGGGATGCACTGATTCCGAATTTGATGTCAAGAACTTTGTAACGACACCGCAGTGCCGTACTAACGTAGCGGCCGGGCCGACCAACCGTCCGAACGCGTTCGGTGCCGCCTTTGGGCGCTCCCCAAGCGTTTCCGCCAGTGGGCGATCCCACTCCGACAAACCGCCCCACTTTGTTGCCACGGAGCGCGAGTGGGGATCCCGGCTAGCGGTATATAAGTCGGCCAGAACGACATTTCGCTACCTTCTCCCAGCCGGCCTCTGACCGGCTCCTAGCCTCCGAGTACAATCGAGGACCTCCTGAACCGCTTCCCAGTGAGCAATCCCGACCGTTCCTATCGACGGAGACGGGCGCAACCTCTCCGCAGCCAGGTTATTACCGGCGTTCGATACTCCCGACCGTTCCTGTCGACGGAGACGGACGCAACCTCTCCGCAGCCAGGTTATCACCGGCGTTTGACGCTTTTGACCGTTCCGACCGACGGAGACGGGCACAATCTCTCTGCTGTCAGGGCATCATCGGAATCCGACGCGTACGGTAACCCGTGCTCCGCCCTAGTCAGTAAGACCGCGATCGAGACCGCGCAACCGAACCCGTTATAGCGTTAAGCCTTAGCAAGTAAGTCTGCGTGCATCAATCCGTTAGTTTGTAAGATATTCTGAGTAGTAATACTATGAGGTTTCTAACGCAGGGGCTCCGAGGGGGGGTGAGGGGCGAGGGGGAACCGCGGGGGGTGACGTCACGCGGAGGGGTGATGACGTCACGCAGGGATGATGACGTCACGCGGGAGGGGGGTGACGTCACGCGGGGGGGTGATGACGTCACGCGAGGGATGATGACGTCACGCAGGGATGATGACGTCACGCGGGGGGGGTGACGTCACGCGGGGATGATGACGTCACGCGAGGATGATGACGTCACGCGGGGGATGATGACGTCACGCGGGGGATGATGACGTTACGCGGGGGATGATGGCGTCACGCGGGGGATGATGACGTCACATGCGGGGATGGGGGATCCGCGGCGCGAGCGATGGACGAGGGGGTCCGCGGGGGTAGGGGGATCCACGGCGTGAGCGATTGACGAGGGGTCCGCGCGGGTAGAGGGGATCCGCGGAAAGAAGTCGGTAGTGTGAGAAGAATAGCTTTAGTTGTGGGAAATGGATAGTGCTACATGTGGGAAAAGGATGGCATCAACGTGTGACAAGGATGACATCAACGTATGACAAGGATGACGTCAACGTGGGACAAGGACGACGCACTATAAGATGAGAGAAGGATGATGTAAAGGTAAGTGAGCAACGAGTATATGAATGAGAGAACGATAATATTGCGAACAACGCGTGCGAGAGAGAACGATAACGCGAAGACAACGCGTGCGAGAGAGAACGATAACGCGAAGACAACGCGTGCGAGAGAGAACGATAGCGCGTACGAAAGAGAGAGCGATAATAGCGCGAGAACAACGCGTGCGAGAGAGAACGATAATAGCGCAAGACAACGCGTGCGAGAGAGAGCGAGAGAGCGCGAGAACAACGCGTGCGAGAGAGAACGATGATATCGCGAGACTTACAACTAACACGCGAGAGAGAATGCAACGAAGATATCGCTCTACTTACAACTAGCGCAAGAGAGACGCAAGGGATGGGAGAGCGCAAGGAGAGGCGCGTAAATAAATACATTCTTTTTTAAATTAAAATATATAAAATTTATTTTAAAATGTGTGTATTATACAATTTTGTGTGTGTGTATATGTGTGTATGTGCTTAATATGTAATAATAATAAAATAAAAATTTAAAAAATATAATAAAAATATATAATAAAAAATAAAAATATATAATAAAAAATACATGGGGAGGGGGTGATGCGCTAGGCTAAGGGGAGGCCGCTCCTGCAACAGAAAAAGAGACATTTCATTAGCTTTATTTTAATAATTAATAATAAAAATTGTAAAAAAATAGATATACCTTAGCCCCCTGGGGCTACTAAGTCCTCCCACTCCTCCTCTTCTTCCCAATCTTCCTCTTCTTGGACCCATATCTCTTCTTCTATTTCTTCGTAGGGCTCTTCCCCGAAGAGCCGCCGCAGATCAAATATATCTCCATCTAAGCCCTCCGGGGTGTCGCCCCACACGTCTCCAAAATTCTCCCTCTCGGCCCGGCGCACCGCCCGCACCCACTGGCGGTACTCTATGTTCATGAAGCCCGGTATGCGGACTTCATCCTGGACCTACATAAAAAGTATAATTAATATAAATACAAAATTTTTTACACTTTTTCACAAAATAATCACAAAACACTACTTACGTTCCACGTGAAAGTCATGTTGAGTGCTACGATACATAATATGTCCATCAATTTCGTCTTCCAGTCCTTGTACAATGATGCAAGATGATCCATTGTTTTTTAAACTTTTACACACTTCTTACTCGCGCACTTCTAAACTCTTTCTGATGAGAGAACGAGGTCTCGGCACGAGATTTTATAGTAGAGAAGCGGCATTATCACCATATCAAAAACGCGTCGTAAGACAAAAGTATACGCGGTCCCATGCAACTCAGCGTGGTATATAATATAATATTAATATTATCATATCGCTACTTTGTGAGGAGACAACGAGGTCTCGACACGAAACTTTAGAATAGGGACATATCATTATCGCTTTACCAAAAACGCGTCGTAAGACAAAAGTATGCATGATATAATATAACACTATAATGTGTCAACCCTGCTCGAACGGTCATCGAACGGAAACGAACGGTCATCGAACGCAAACGAACGCTCGTCGAACGGTCATCGAACGGAAATGAACAGTCATCGAACGCAAACGAACGCTCGTCGAACGGTCATCGAACGGAAATGAACGACTGTCGAACGCAAACGAACGCAAACGAACGCTCGTTGAACGGTCATCGAACGGAAACGAACGCTCGTCGAACGGAAATGAACGATCATCGAACGGAAACGAACGCCCGTCGAACGGAAACAAACGCTCGTCGAACGGAAATCAACGACTATTGAACGCAAAACTATATTCAATTATCAAATATTTAAATGTATTACAATGTACCACAATGTAGTATCAAAATACAATATCTGCGGCAGCTGTGTCACGTACGGAAACACGATACTGCACACATACATAGATAAGGGAAAGGAAAGAATGGCGAGAATAAGAAAGACGATAAAAATATATCGCATCAATTTATTATAAATATGGATTCGATGAATCATTATCATGATGTTTCAACCACCAATTATAAATCTTAAATACATTTTGTAAAGCGCAATTTTTTACATGATTTTCACAACGTACAGTATTCTTAATATCTAACTCATTTAAAGAAGCTACATCCTCATAGTCTGCATCCAAAGTTTCGATAATCACATCGTTTCTCGCATCATTGTCTAGTATATCGGCTAACCATTGCCGTTTTTCGTGTCCTTTAACGTACACGAGAGGTGATGCATCATCATCCTCCCCCGTTGCACCCATCACCGCCGTCGTAATTAAACGTTTCGATTTCCAATATGAAACGTGTCCATCATTCCACGATAATCCATGGTGATTTTTCATCAGCCATAAAACCTGACATCTCTCAGATTTTGTGAGCATGTGCCATGGTTCGGGACATGTAAAAATGTAATGAGAAAGTACGGATCCCTTTCTCAGAACCGCAGCTTCCTTCACGACAAAATTTTTGCCAACGATAAATCCTTGTAGATCCACAAACGTTGGCGGAGCCATGATGACAAGATCCGATCACAGACTGATGTCGATCGTCAAACATCTCAATCTTTTATATTTTTCTTCATATGCAATGGAGGGGATATTTGCTGACTTATGTAATTTTGCGGACTACATTGGTCAATGGATTATATTCGACAACCCGATCGTGCAAGATGAGACAATAGGCGGCAGTATTCGCCGGTATATTTTCCCTGCATTCAAACTCTATTCTCACGTCCACAGTAGCAGTTTTGACAGACTCGTTTTGTCGCGAGCAATCAATGACCGCGAGAGGACCGCAATGTAGAAACTTTGAAATGGTTAATAGCGTGGTGCTGTTATCACATCCGTAATAAGATTTGCGAAAACGAGAGTACATGTCGAATAGGACGGCAAATCTATTTTTTTCAAAATCTAAATTTAAATCATCGTAGGGATAAAATTCCGAGTTTAAATAGAGTTTAACGTTGGTCAATTTGCAGTCGTCGAATAATGTAACATCTTGTGACACTGAATTCTTTTTACCAGTTTGCAGTGCAAAGATCACATATCGTGGTTTCTCTAGCTGGGAGGCGGCTTTCACAGTCCACGAATGCTTAGTCGTGCTATGTAGCAGAGGAAATTCGTATAGATCCCAAGATCGAAAACTCATGTTCAAGTATCGTCCGCTTTCCAACATTCGCAACATCGACAATTTATTAATCTCGTTCAATATTACATGAGGCATACGCCACTGTATCTTGAGTAATTCAATCTCTGCTTCCGACGATGGATGTCCGAATAGACAATTATTATCGTTGCGCGAACGTATCAGAATCAATTCGTGACGAGCGTTAATCACAACGCGTTTATAATCTTCGCAAAATCCCAGCAACATGTTGAGCGGTACGCAATAGTTGAAATAATTTTTGTCACCGTTTTACGTCAAATCCCAGGCAGCGTTCTTCAAGTTTATACTTTTCTGGTGCGTTAGAGAGACATAATTTTTGAGCGTCGAAGTTATTCCAACATTTCTGTTGCGATCAATCTCTACTCCGTCGAGTTCGTATCGAAGCTCATCAAACATGAATGCGACACAATTGTTTCCCAATACAACCTTCATTTCGTCATTCGCTTTACGCACATTAAACCTTCCCTCGATGTAAAGAAAGCTTTCGCACGGTAACGTGTACAAATCCTGATGTTGTATAGGTATTCGTATCTCGTCGCTGTATCCAAGCGTCGTATTGGCATACGAATTGTACGTATGAGTCTCAATCTTGATGATGCGATCGTCAAAGACTGGCTCACCTCCGATATTCAAAATATCAATCATTCTTTTCGTACGATGAATCCCAATGATTTTAAAAATTCACGATTCAACGCGCTCAGCTTCTTTTTAACGGCTATCTTATTATTGTCACCCGATACCGCAATAGTATTGTCCCTCGTAAAAGTATTGTCTCTCGCGTGCTCCGTTTCGTTCAGCACGAACATACTATGTTTGTCGCCGCCGTATATGCAATCTTACGGTAATTTCCTCTCCTCGAAAATTGAGCAATCGACCTCTTTGATCCACAATACGTATCGTTAAATCCGTAATGCTCCGTACGATGATCGGCAGATAAATGATCTGTGCCGGCGTTTCCGATATCTTATATCCTGGTGGTACGCTCGGTGAAAATTCATGTATCGTGTGTACGCGCATGCCATTGCTGTACGCACCAGTAGTCACCTTACATTCTATACGAATAATATTTACGTTTATAATATTAATCGGTTCGTCCGATTCATACCACTTGCGAGGTTGCAATATACGATTCGACGAGAATCCAAGCAAGGATCCTACATTGTTGGGTTTGGTAAAGTTTATTCTGTAGGCACATTTGATTTCACTCTTTAGCGTGCTATGATTGGCGCGGAGCGCTATTGGATATTCCTCATCATAATCGTTTTCAATATCTCTGGAAAGGTGTTCATCTTGCAAAATTGCACGTTTGAGATAGTCATTTATAGCGTGCAATTCGTACGATCCTTCGGGAATCGTAATTTCTTTGTCGTCGTTGCCAAAGTAAAATTTATTATTCGAAAAATTTACGTTCGGAATCGTATGATAAGTTTCGAAATCCGTTAATCCGAGCTCGTAATCGGCATCGGTCAAATCTATAGCGGGAAAATAGCTTACAGCGAGAACGCTGCTCTTGCCAGTCAACGTAAGTGTCAGTGACATGTCGAACGAATACTGAGTCGTGACGATGGATTGTTAGGCTTTAAATTGATCGTCAACTGTTTGAAGAAATTTTAAACACAACTGTCCACAGATGCTCTGATTGTAACTTTGCGTAAGATGCGTAATTGTATTCAATTTTCACTCGTCCGAAATATCGCACAAGTTCCTTAGGTGGTCGAAGATTTCCAAAACTGTCGAAATATACGACACGATCTCCCCTCTGCGTACGCTACCCAATGAGTACCGGGGCCATCGACGTCATCCAAATTGACGATACCGCTCTCGTTTCGTCGTACACCGCTTATTGGTAAATTATTGCGCATGAAAACACCTCTAAAGAACGGTATGTGCATACGTTTCGCCAATTGTTCCAATTGCACGTTAGTTGTCGCACCCGTAGGCATTTTTAATGTTTTTTCGACGTTTTTTTTTCTCTTAGACTTTGTTGAGAATCCCTGTCCACGCTTGTACGGAGTGAGATAAAGTCCGCGACCTTCCATAGCGCGATTGTGACGCTGCAACTCTTCCAGCTGACGTTGCGCCGCCTTGCTATCGTTTACCGCCTTTGCAATTCCCGCTGCACCGCCGGCCAAAGAACCGACAACTCCCAACAACGGTAAAAGTGGTAAAATACCACAGCGTTTCGCTACTGGAAGTATTCGTTTTTTCCTCCTCTTTGTTGTCGATGGCTTTTTCATCCCCATGCCGAGTTTTGTCTTTGTCTTCATTGCCGCCCAAACAGTCGTAGCGGCTGCTCTTTCGCCAAGAGTCGAATCCCTCGCGGTAATGCGTTCTCGCGCTCTTGCAGCTAGTATGCGATCCGCGACGTGTCGTTGACCGAGGTCGTTGCTTCGCGAGTAAGCAATGTCGTGCTCGCGACAAGCGGCGTCCAATGGATTGATGCCTCGATCGCCTCTAGCCAATCGTTTCTCTAATCGAGTTCCCGGGCCACAAAACTGATAACCGGGAATATGTAATTCGATGGGAAGCGCGTTTATCGCACGATTTAAGAGACCGCTACCTCTTACGATTCTCGCTGACATTCGTAGCAATCTTTTATTAACGGTGGCGGACCGTCGATATGTGTTCGCTGCCACGGCTGATTGTAATGTCGCATGCACGAACGATATTGTCGAACTTCCGAATCAGCTTTATATATTCTGGAAGCTTGTCCCACAATCGTTCCACGTAATCACCAAAATTTTGTAGTAAAACAATCTTTGGGATATACTGCAGTTGTTCAGCGGTAAGCCAGAGAATGTCTCTGTTATCCGACAGAAGGAGAAACATTTTTGATACTGAGCGGTTTCGAGTTGAGACACCTCTATAAATAGGTCTCCCCCTCGTGATCATTCGCAAAATTGATTCGAAAGAGAAAACATGCGGTTCGTGCGACAAGCGCGGATAATCAAAGTATCAAATTTCGACGATAGACTAATATCGGAGAAAAAAGTACGCAAGCATGGAAACATGCTACCGACTACTATACGCGGTATCGTTTGCGGCCCTTCAAACTGCGGTAAGACAAACGTGTTGATTAGTTTGATAGAAAGTCCGTACGGTGTACGTTTCGAGAACGCGTACGTATACTCGAAATCGCTTCAACAACCGAAATATAAATACTTGGAAAATTTATTAGCACCTATAGACGAAATTGGTTATTTCACATTCTCTAATAACAGCGATGTCATTCCACCGAGCGAGGCGCTTCCGAATTCCATTTTTATCTTTGATGACGTGGCATGTGACAAGCAAGATACGATAAGAGAGTACTTTGCAATGGGTCGACACTCGAGCGTCGACTGTTTCTATCTTTGTCAAACGTACGCCAAGATACCTAAGCATCTTATACGCGACAATGCGAATCTTTTGATTTTATTTAAACAAGACGGCACAAATTTGAAACATGTGTACAACGATCATGTAAATACCGACATGTCTTACGACGATTTCCGCGCATTGTGTCAGAAATGTTGGCAACGCAAATATGGCTTCGTAGTCATTGATAAAGACAGCACGTTGATCAATGGACGATATAGAAGAGGATTTAACTATTTCGCGATACCGTAAAGCGATCAGTCGTCATCGACATATCGATCGAGCATCATGAACGATGATCGTGAAAAGATTGCGAGAGAGATTGCAAAAATGAGCGAATCAATTCGCAAAAAATATCGCGCTTTGAAAACTGGTAAAATGGAGGAAGACGTTGCATTGGAAAGACAATTTAAGCCAATTACCGAACCTTTAAAACAGCTTGTCGAAAATATTGTGGAATCTGATGCGTCGAAAATTGAACCATTGAGTTTGACGTTTGGAGAGAAGAACGAGGAAAAAATAAAAGTCAAAGCAAGGAATAAAGCGAGCACGGATAAATATGCCGATAAACGATTCGCCGATATATTCGACACCGAATCGATCAAAACGAAGGAAACAATTTTTTAATATGGCTACTGTTTCTACTCCGATAATAGTACAACCGCGTCAAACAATGCCATCCCCGTCCGTCGAAGAAATTTACGAGACCACGCCCGATTCGTTTGTAACATCGGTCCGACATGAATTAGAAACGTCCGAAGGTCAGAAAACGTTCCGAGATCATTTTGGTCCACTAGCGCAAAAATATATAGGAGCTATCATGAGTGTTGATAAAAATAAGAGTATGGATTACGTCTACGGTGTTAAATTTACCAGCGAAGGAATGATGCTCGGTGATAAACGTTTCGATGTGGACATGGAAGATAATATAATTATCGATGGAATAAAATATACGGGAACCGAAGGTATCTACGATTTGATTTTTAGAAAATTTCCCAATCATAAAAAATACACTCAAGACGATTTGTATAAATATCAAAGTATATTAAAAGCAACAAATGCGCATAAACGTGACAACAAAGTTAATAATCCTATTAAAAGTAATAAAGGATACAAGTACAAATATATAATTGCACCATTATTCCCCGATAGAAAGGTGGGAAGAGGTATAGACGCGCCGCGCACCATGACGCTAAGCGACAACATGATCGATTACGTGCATTGGAACGATCCCAACGAATTGGTAGATCGTTTGCGATTGCTGGACGCCTCGCGTCGAGCCGGCAACAATGCTCACGACAATGAAATCTTGTCAATTATCGAAGAACTTCGCGAGGCTGGCATTATTATAAATTAAACTATGCGTCAACGATACGTGTCATTCGGTCAAAGTTCTCGGTACCGAAATGTCGATTAATAAATTTGGATTATCGCTCGGAACGTCGAATAATTTGTACTATCAATGGAATGGATTATTGAGAAACTACGTTCGCGATAACGCTCTCTGCCAGACTACTACCGGCTTTGACGCAAGGTCGCGCAAGATTCAACGCGTAGCGCAACCGGAAACTGATACTGACGCCGTCAACAAACGATACGTTGAAGAGAACTTACGAACGAACTTTTGAGAGATCGACAGGGAGAAATTGAGCAAAAAATTATCGCGCTCGAAACAAACGTGCAGGCGCTACGAATAATGATGGACGAGATAAAGAATGTGCTGAGATATGCAACATCTGACTCGGCACAGTAAACGAGACATACTAATATCACAATATTAATTATGCCTCGATCAAACGTGCGAGAGAAGAAAAATACCTCCGAAAAGCGACAACTAGTCGAGGAATTACATGCTCCAGCGAGAAGAAATTTTCCACGAAGACGCGTCATTGTACGCGGATACGACGATTTGTGGCAGGCGGACGTGGTCGACATGCGTTCGTACTCTCGACTCAACAAGGGTCATAAATACATACTCACAGTTATCGATGTGTTGAGCAAGTATGCGTGGGCCGTACCGCTCAAGAGTAAGAGCGGAAACGAAATGTCCGAAACGATCGCAAAGATTATTGGAGACAATAAAAGGTGTCCGAAAAATTTTCAAACCGACAGAGGAAAAGATTTTTACAACGCGAGTGTGCAGAAACTCATGAAGAAACACAATATTAATCATTACTCGACATATTCCGTTATGAAAGCCTCGGTCGTGGAACGTTTCAATCGTACTTTAAAAAACAATATGTGGAAAATGTTTACGTTCAATGGAAATTACAAATACCTCGACTCGTTGCAGAGTACAATACGCGAAAACATCGCAACATCGATATGAGACCTGTCGACGTCACTCCGGCGATCGCCGAAAAAC
This sequence comes from Camponotus vicinus, assembly GCF_025532165.1. Lineage (NCBI taxonomy): Eukaryota > Metazoa > Arthropoda > Insecta > Hymenoptera > Formicidae > Camponotus > Camponotus vicinus. Next base: position 10,612,166 of record NW_028141967.1, on the reverse strand, counting down.
TTTTAAAATACGGTGTATAGCAACGTAAAAATTGCGGCTCCGACAAAATTTAAAGTAGGCGATTCTGTACGCGTGAGTAAATACAAGACCATCTTTGAAAAAGGTTTCACACCTAATTGGACGACCGAAGTTTTTAAGATTGTCGAGGTGCAGAAAACTAATCCGGCGACATTCATACTCGAAGATTCGCGTGGAGATCCCGTCGCTGGAGGATTCTACGAATACGAATTACAACGCGTCGCTAATCCCGACGTATATCTCGTGGAAAAAATTTTGCGGGAAAAGGGTGATGACGTATACGTGAAATGGTTGGGAATGGATAAATCACACAAATCTTGGATACATAAAAACAATGTATTATAAATATTTATTAAAATATATAAAATATGTATATAAAAAAAAATATAAAATTTATTAAAATATAAAAATATATAAAATGTATAAAATATATAAAATATATGCATAGTTATGTGCAAAATATACAATTAATAATAAACAAAATATACATTTATTTACAATGGTATCCTATAATGTCCCCACGGTAACGTATCGGTGGTTTCGGGTACGATATACCGCTTATCGTCGTACGGACTCAGAGCAATTTTCGTCTCGCTGATCGTGTATACTTGATGTAATTTAGATCGTATACACGACTGCTGACGCGTCATTTCAATTTCTTCGTTTAAACACCGCGTGTAATCGTCAAATGTTATCGTTCTCGCGACAACGTTACTCTTGACACCTTTAACTTTCTTTGTGTCCTTTTTTCCATTCACTCGTAACGCGTACATCTTTGCTCTGAGCCCGACGAATTCGGTCATTATGGTACCGTTGTTTTCGTCCTTCATCAGGCTCGATACCTTTTTATTTACAAGCGGTATACCGTACACGTTATCCACCGCATAATCACTCGTGTCGAATCTAATGATATCACACTTCATATTCTCATACACATCCGCGTACTCAATGTGATATATGAGACTGTCCGTATCGGTGTACATTACCCGGCATTTGTCGCGATACATTGGCGTCATATACTCGTGATGAAACTCGTACAAACATGTCTTGGATATGTCGAGTATACACATACCCACGTAAATCGGTTTGTAGAATTTCACCTCGAGTTTGCGCAATTCCACAGCGATTAAGTTTTCTGAAAAAACGCTTCTGCTGTGGAAATTTGGTTTCGCGATCATTGCCTCTGCGCCGTACCGACCATCCACTTTGTTAATAATTTAACATCGAAACGATTCCGCACATTTTCCATCGTTTTACCAAACACCGCATTGTTCATTAATTTATATAAATTTTTTTCGAAATCATTTTTAGCCAATGTTCTGAAATGTGTATTTAATTCTATGTAATTTCGAAGCCAGGGAGATTGTGAAAACTGTAAAATTCGATGTATTTTTGTAACGTGAAGACTGTGACGTGTACACTGCTGCAGGTTGCGGTAGTGTATCACGTAACGCTTCTTATCGTATAGCGTTGCAAGCAGTTTGAATTCCCGTTTGTCAGGTGGTTTGTCGCGTGTCGGGTAAAACGGTAGGTCAGTGTGCACATCGTGAAGATGTTGCGGATACTCGAGGTCCACTTCGAGGACATAGCCTGTAGGCGAATCTAGCGTGATGGATGATACGTCAAAATTGGTTACGTCGTCGACCCATTGAAAATCGGCATAGGACAACGGTTGACACATTGCCCATCCGTACAAATTATTTACATCAAAGTACATCAAGTACGATGATGGTTTCGATGGATCGTACGACTCCATGTACTTGTTATTAGCGCGAGCGTATCTACCCGAACATTGACTCAGACCGCCGCGTATACCACGTTCGATGAACATAACCATGTCGATGTCGGTAAGCAGCTCGAACGTAATTTTCGTATGCTTCAACATGGCGTCCCACGTGTATCCGGGGAGCGTATAGTAATACGCGGGGTCGAGTCCGTAACTTTCGATACATTTATCTCGAAAGTTTTCGAAAATATCGGCTAATAACATCGATTTTAAGATATAAATCGCTATATTCGCCTAGCGTCCGAATGGAGAATCGCATCCAGACGTTCTCGGCGTGCGCGTAATCGCTCTCGGATACAGTTTCACCGGTCAAGGAACTGTAAAACGATTCGCGCGGTGGTAAACACGTATCTTGCAACTTGTCAACGGAATTGATGTATTCGTACGGAAATACACCTTTTCGCGTTAACAAATTGAAATGTTCGGTAGATAAATTTTGAAATTCTGATTTTAAAATTTTAAGTTTATCTTTGTCCAAAAACGATGCCAATTTGTCGAGACTCGATGCTAGAAATTTGTATGAATCGATGAAACGTAATTTTACTTAATTTTTTGATTCTTCTTTAAAATCAACATTTTTGATAAACGAAATATATTTCTCTTTTGTTATCGGAAGTAACTCGATTTTTCCTTCGAATGCTCTAGCTATTTCCTCGATAATAAAGTGCGAATCGTAACCGGATAAATTGTGAAAAACTATCGGAATACAAAAAGATTCTTTATAATTTAAATTGCAATTTGAGTGTGCTGGACCCCTGTACCGCCCGGTCAGATGGCAATGATCGCGAACGCGTGTATCGTCTTGCACGAACGGTTTTTCGCATATATGACATTGAGTGGCGCTATGGAATTTCTCCCACTCTTCGGGTGTTAAATTTTACCATGGGGACATTGTTTTTAAAATATTTTTTACACGTAACGCTAAATTTTTGAGGTCTTCGGCGAACCATGCTATACAATCGGCGCTACGACGCGAATGGTATGCCGATAAAGATTCGTCGAACGAACAATGTACATAGTAAGCTATACTAAATACCCGATGGTGTTGATATGCGTTTTTCTCTTCTTCCGTCTTGGCCAGAACGCATTCCAAGTCGCCGTATACGACGAATGGAAGCCGCTCCTTCCGATTAGGGTTGTTGAACTCGAGCCACTTGTCCTTATCGCTCGGCAATCGGACAGCGCAATCGTTCATCTTTCCGCAGTCGACCGAATGCGACTGCAACTTGGCGTCTGAATTAAAATAATGCAGGCATCTGTAAAAGATAAATTTTTTAGTTTTATATAACAAAGTGTATAACCTATAATTATTCAAATAATATAAATTAAACTTACCGGTCGCAGATATATTTTGGATTCTTGTGTTTGCTTAGTTGCGAGCTCACTAGCCGGGATAAATTCTTAATCCATGCAAAATGCCCGACGCTGTTATCGTCTTCAATGTACAGCAAGTTGATATGCTTATCCCGCTTCTGCTGCGAAAGACGCATCGGGACAATGCTGTTCTTATCTTCGATGCTGTAGACGTTGATCGAAATGTCATTAACATGTTCAAAATTTTTTATTTGGTTCACAGTCACTGGAAACTCAATGTTCTGGAGATTCAGCACTGTCGTGTAATGCGGGTACGATGATTTCCGATTCGTGTCTCTTTCGGCGGGGTATAGGGCGGCGACCACTGCCCACGCGAAACACGCATTGTCTTTAGATTGTACATTAATCACCGCTCTTTTCATCATAATGTTCCGCGGTAATTTGATGTGACATCCCGCACGCAAAGGATTATACTTATTTATATTTACAGTTAAATTTAGTATTCGCGACAAAGCCCACCCGCTATCGCGTTCCTGAAACTCTTCCAGCGATGCTAGGGTGGGTTCGATAACGCGCCGTTCGTACCACTCGCGTAAATCGGATGTGCGAAAGAGTTCATAGTTTTTCGTGTTTATACTTTTATTGGCGCGTTTATCCCCAGCCACGAATTCACCGTTAAATATAGTGTTCACTTTCACATTACAGTGTTTTTTCATAACGTCCTGCACATGTTCCAACACAATGTCTTTGGCGTCATCGAGAAATTGGCGCGGTTCGATGTGATTATGGTTTATCACCGCACCAGTCGATATGCGACTCTCGAACGCCACATCAATCTCGCGCCACGCAAGTCTATTTTGACGTGCACTACATCCGGCACCCGCGTGTATGAAACGTCCACGTACCGAATTTTTCAACCCTTCGAGGCGCGCGATCCGAGCAATCAGCGATTGTCGATTTCCGATTGATAATCGCGGTCGCTTGATTCGACTTTACTCTTCCAACGACTCGATGTATTGGTCGCATCGTTGCTCCCACACAATATAGTCTTCCAATGAATTCACCAAAGTGGATTGCTCTCGCAAACTTTGTTCCTCCATATTGTATCAGACTTGCGAAATGCGCTTCCCAATGATAGTTCTGGATGTACTTTAGCTACTGGCGGGGTGTGCCTCTTTATCATGATTTATATACTGTCTTGTGCATATCATCGAACATTCTAGAATGATTTCATCTTAAAAAATTCCCCGGAGTAGCATCTGCAATTTAACCTTGATAATTTCGCGTTTTGTCACGTACATTTGAAAAATCTGATGTGGTTGGAGCAGCCGTACATCGGCGCTCGATTTTAACGCATTCAGCTAAATCTTTGTCTAGGGGTGATGTGCGTTTTAACCTTGACGGTTAATCTTTGTTCCGATACACATCTTAACCTTGAAAATTTCGCGTTTTGTCACGTACATTTGAAAAAATCTGACGTGATTGCATCGGGAGCAGCCGTACATCGGCGCTTGATTTTAACGCATTCAGCTAAATCTTTGTCTAGGGGTGATACACATCTTAACCTTGGCGGTTATTTTTTTTCATGTTTTGTCACGTACATTTGAAAATCTGACGTGATTGCATCAGGAGCAGCCGTACATCGGCGCTCGATTTTAGCACATTCAGCTAAATCTTTGTTCCGATGCGCAATTTAACCTTGATAATTTCACGTTTTGTCACGTACATTTGAAAAATCTAACGTGATTGCATCAGGAGCAGCCGTACATCGGCGCTCGATTTTAGCGAATTCAGCTAATTCTTTATTCTGGGGATGATGTCATCGCAGCCGTACATCGGCGCGACAAAATTTTAGAGGAAATTAAAATGTCGTGTCAGCAAATATCCCCTCTACATCGCCATTTGAGATACTATTTGAATTGATATTAATTCTAATACGATCAGTATTGCATCAATCGCGCGTGTGAAAGGTTCGCTGAAGAAATCAACATGAATTTTTACGTTCCGATTCGAAACGGTGAAACTCCGCCGTGTAAGAAGCAAAAATGCGACACGTAAGTTTCGATCGTTTAAAAATTTTATTTATTAATTTTTTTTTTTAATATTGATCTAATTTATATATTTTTATAGCATTCAGCCTCGTCGTGCGACTCGCATACTTGGAAGAAGATACGCTCTAACCCCAACGTCGTACAAGTATTTGGACATTGGAATAAGCGTTGGAGCTGTGTCGTACGTGGAACTGATTCTTGGCGATAATCGAGGCAATCAAATAGTATTGCCTTTTTCAACGTGGAATTTGTTGATGCAGAAGCAAGCAGACACTGAACAATTTCTACAATCGACTGCTCTCCCATTAAGGATTGGAGATTTATCGATTGAAATGTATGAATCGAAAATTGTAAAACTCGCATTATGCGAAAATTCTTTATACATGAAACTACAAACATTATTACATTTATTTAATTTTGAAAATTGCATCGATCATATGCATAATTGGTTATGCGAGAATACGTATCTCGTGAATGAAAAATTTAAACAATTTGAAACTGTTTTACGACGTAACAATATTACTACTGTATGCGATGCTGTAAAAACGATACGTGATAGTGATGTCTTTAACAGTGAATCAATAATCGATTGCGAATTACTAACATGCGCTGTAAATGATATTCTTTATGATGCTTGCAATAAATAATTATTTTTATTCCATCTGATTTTAATTCTTTCCTCCCATACGAATAAGAATAGTTATACTTTTCTCAACACGCTCCGCTAAAGATGTAGAGAAATGCTGAGGTAGATGAGACGTGATGCTCTAGTTGGAATGAGACAAAAGATATTAAAAGATATATAATGAAGAGGAGTCTGCGACATTAGAATATTATTTCTTTCGTTGTTCTTTGCGTTTCGTTAGTCTTGTGTTACGTTAGTGCAATGGCTGAAGAAGAGATTATTATCATCGATGACGAAGATGTTATTATCATCGACGAGGACATTGAAGAGGTTGTTATCGTCGAAGATGGCAACCAAATGGATGTTGATAATGTAGACGAATCAGACGAGGATGGCTCTGAGGAAGAATCCGAGGAAGAAATACCACCTTTAGTGGATTCAGATTATGCTAGTGATAATGATGAAGAATTAAGACTGAAAAAGTATAAACATTTAAACGCGATGGAAATAAATAATCTGGATATTACCATAAAAATGTGTCGCATCAAATATTATTATTATGATGTGAAAGAAGGAACTAAGTATTGTTCAGACTGTTTTCTGAGATTGGCATCGTCGTTTCGAAACGTATACTCCGTCAGGAAACACAAAATGGATTATTGTGCTCTATTATTAGGCAGTTATTGCAAAGAGTGCAGGAAAAATTTGCACCAAATAATACCATGCAATATGTGTCCCATTTGCACAAATTAAAATAAATGGATATTGTAAGTAACTTTCAATTTATATTACATCAAAAGTATCTTACAATAAATTATTAAAAACTAATGAAATGTCTCTTTTTCTGTTGCAGGAGCGGCCTCCCCCTTAGTCCGACGCATCACCCCCTCCCCATGTATTTTTTATTATATATTTTTATTATATTTTTTAAATTTTTATTTTATTATTATTACATATTATTAATTATTAAGCACATACACACACATACACACACACACAAAATTGTATAATACACACATTTTAAAATAAATTTTATATATTTTAATTTAAAAAAGAATGTATTTATTTACGCGCCTCTCCTTGCGCTCTCCCATCCCTTGCGTCTCTCTTGCGCTAGTTGTAAGTATAGCGATATCTTCGTTGCATTCTCTCTCGCGTGTTAGTTGTAAGTCTCGCGATATCATCGTTCTCTCTCGCACGCGTTGTTCTCGCGCTCTCTCGCTCTCTCTCGCACGCGTTGTCTTGCGCTATTATCGTTCTCTCTCGCACGCGTTGTTCTCGCGCTATTATCGCTCTCTCTTTCGTACGCGCTATCGTTCTCTCTCGCACGCGTTGTCTTCGCGTTATCGTTCTCTCTCGCACGCGTTGTCTTCGCGTTATCGTTCTCTCTCGCACGCGTTGTTCGCAATATTATCGTTCTCTCATTCATATACTCGTTGCTCACTTACCTTTACATCATCCTTCTCTCATCTTACAGTGCGTCGTCCTTGTCCCACGTTGACGTCATCTTTGTCATACGTTGATGTCATCCTTGTCACACGTTGATGCCATCCTTTTCCCACATGTAGCACTATCCATTTCCCACAACTAAAGCTATTCTTCTCACACTACCGACTTCTTTCCGCGGATCCCCTCTACCCGCGCGGACCCCTCGTCAATCGCTCACGCCGTGGATCCCCCTACCCCCGCGGACCCCCTCGTCCATCGCTCGCGCCGCGGATCCCCCATCCCCGCATGTGACGTCATCATCCCCCGCGTGACGCCATCATCCCCCGCGTAACGTCATCATCCCCCGCGTGACGTCATCATCCCCCGCGTGACGTCATCATTCTCGCGTGACGTCATCATCCCCGCGTGACGTCACCCCCCCCGCGTGACGTCATCATCCCTGCGTGACGTCATCACCCCCCGCGTGACGTCATCACCCCCCCGCGGTGACGTCACCCCCCCTCGGTTCCTCCTCGCCCCTCACTCCCCCTCGGAGCCCCTGCGTTAGAAACCTCATAGTATTACTACTACTCTGATAGTCTGTCTTAGTTATAAGTTATACTCTTTGTTAACAAACTCTGAATAAAACACTGATTAAACCGCAATACGGGTCTCGCAAGTTTGGCTCTCCCTCCTACTCCCGGATCCTGGGAACCGACGAGCCAGTCCGTGGCGCTCGGGATAGGCGAATCGTTACATAGCGCCCGAATTAAAGGATAATCGTTACAGGGACCCGATTAAAGGAGAGCCCGGCTTGCGTAAACCCTCATGACTGCCTGGATAAATAACCTGTCTAAAGAGCAGCTATTGGAATACCTACAACGATACAACGTCGACGCTACCGGCCAGGTGGACCTGCTACGACGCCGGCTACGGCTACATTTTGCCACCAACCCGAGCGATAACCCAAGGGGCAGCACCGTTGACGTCTCAGAAAGGACCGAAATCATGCCCACACTAAGCCCGATAGAACGGATCAAGATTATTAACCAGATCCGGAAATGGGGTCACCACTTCGACGGGAAGGACCCACTCTCCTTCTTGGAGTGAACGGAAGAGCTTCGGGTGCAGTTATGGTCTTGAAGAAGACCACCTCTTCCTGGGGGGGGAGGGGTTGCTGGAGCTTCTACGGGGCGACGCCCTACTATGGTACAGAAACAACCATGAGGCTTGGGGAAGCTGGGCCAGCTTTTGTGAACAGTTCCGCGGGTACTACCTACCACCCGGATACATGAAGCGCCTCAAGCGCGAGATCAGCGGACGCTCCCAACGGACGGGAGAGTGGTTCAGAGCCTACTCCGGCGCAGTGCTTACCATGATGCGTCGGGCCGGATGATATTCCGAACGGGAGCAATTGGAACAGGTCTACGAAAACATGGATCCGGACTACCAACTATACATCCAGTTCACCGACCAGATGTCCATGAGCGAACTACACGCCAGGGTTGCAAAGATCGAGGAAGTTAACCGTCGCCGGCAGAAGAACCGGCCTGAACCCGCGCCGGCTGCCAAGTCTACTGTCGCCACGGTAACCTACAACCATGAGGAATGCTGCTGGCGATGTAAGCAGAGGGGCCACACCAGGTTAGACTGTAAATGCCCACCCAAGAAGTTCTGCTCGCGGTGTGGCAAGGATGGTGTCCTGACAAGAGAGTGCCATCCACCGACGGGAAACGCTGGACGGGCCGGGGACGTAGCGGCCGTCGCCCAGCCCAGCCACGAATAGATTACCGCCCTCGGCCGCACATCGAAATACGAATCCGGCAGCACCGATTTCCTGCGCTCCTGGATTCGGGGTCCGAAGTCTCGTGTGTTAGGGAGGAGACGGCACGACTTTTCCACGAGTATCCGAGAACGGCCCAACTTCAAGGAGATTATATCCTCCTGGCCGATAATACTCGAGTGGAAGTCACTGAAACGATCCGATTGCCGCTCCAATGGCAGGGGAGAACCTATTGGCACGATTTCTTTATACTGCCCGGACTCGCAAGCAACGTACTGATCGGTACCGATCTATGGGCCAAACTGGGGTTCGTCTTACCCCCGCCGCCGCTGAACTAGACGAGTATTTCTCCGAAGACCGGCATGATCACGGCCGGACTTGGACACAGAACCGCTGATGAAGAATCACGGCTCCAAGTATTCCTGACGGCGGAGCTGCCGCGATTCGAATCTATTAAGGGGCCGACCGACCGAGCCGAACACCGACTAAAGCCTGGACCATCCATCAAGCAACGGTACCGCCCGAGAAACCCGGCCATGCAGGCCGTCATCGACCAGGAGGTCGATAAAATGCTCGAAGAGGGCGTCATCGAGCCCTCCACCAGCGCCTGGAGTTCGCCAGTGGTCATTGTACGAAAGAAGGACGGGAGGCATAGGTTTTGCATAGACCCGCAAACTTAACGCCGCCTCTGAGAAGGATGCCTATCCTTTGCCACACATCGCGGTCACTCTAGACAAATTGCGAGGGGCACGATATCTAATCACGTTGGATTTGAAAAGCGGCTACTGGCAGATACCACTGGCATCCGAGAGCCGACCGGCAACCGCCTTCACCGTGCTAGGGAAGGGTCTCTTCCAATTTACTGTAATGCCTTTTGGTTTACACTCGGCTCCGGCGACCTTCCAAAGATTGCTGGACTCGATGATCGGTCCTAATCTAGAGCCGAACGCCCTTGTGTACCTGGACGATATCGTCATCACCAGCCAGACATTCGAGGAACACCTCCGACACCTTGGGGAAGTTTTCTGGCAGTTACGCAAGGCGAAATTACGCCTAAACCGGACAAGTGTCACTTCTGCCGCGATAGCCTTCGCTATCTGGACCACGTTGTAGACCGACGGGGCATACACACCGACCCGGAGAAGGTGAGCGCAATCACGGGGTGGCCGGTGCCTACAACTGTACGCAGGGTTAGACAGTTCCTGGGCATGGCTTCCTAGTATCGGAGATTTATACCAAGCTTCTCGACATTGACCGCACCGCTCACCGCACTTACGAAAAAGAACGCCCGATGGTCATGGGGAGACCCCGAAGATACTGCCTTCCGTCACCTGAAGGAAGCTCTGACCTCAACGCCGATACTGGCCTGGTCCAGATTTTGCCGTGCCGTTTGTGTTACAGACCGACGCCAGCTCCCACGGGTTGGGGGCCGTGCTGACACAACACCAAGCGGAAGGGGAGCGTGTTATCGCATATGCTAGCCGCACCCTTAACGGCGCGGAACGAAACTACAGCGCCACAGAATTGGAGTGTCTCGCCGTAGTTTGGGGCATTCGACGGATGCGGGACTACTTGGAGGGGTACCGGTTTACCGTTGTAACCGATAACCAGTCCCTCAAATGGTTGCAACAACTGGAAAACCCGACCGGACGCCTAGGGCGCTGGCTCTTCGAGCTGCAGCAGTTCGATTTTGACATCCGGTACAGGAGAGGGGGCCAGAATCAAGTGGCTGATGCCCTTTCTCGGGAGCCGCAGCTCAGCGCAATCAGACGCAGCTCGACATGCCCCTGGTACCGCCGTCTTCTCGATGAGGTGAAAAATCGACCAGCCAATCACCCGGACTATGAGGTACGGAAAGGCCAGCTTTTTCGGCACATCCTTCACGACCTGGACTTCAGCGAGATACCGGCAGCTGAACAATGGAAGCAATGCGTTCCCCGAGATCAGCGACTGGACATACTGCAGAGATTGCACGACGATCCGACCGCCAGTCACCTTGGCGTGGCGAAGTCCATCGCCCGCATTGTCCGACTCTACTACTGGCCGGAAATGTATCGAGAGATCGCCCAGTACGTACGGCGTTGCCCGAATTGCCTGGCGCACAAGGTGCCGCAGCACAAGCCCGCGGAAAACCTGCACGCAACACCAGTCACCGCCCCCTGGCAGCAGGTGTCCGTAGACCTGGTTGGACCACTGCCGCGGTCCGCTCATGGCCACACCTGGCTCCTGACCGCGCAGGACCGTTTCAGCAAGTGGATGGAAATGGTGTCCCTGCGACGGGCTACCGCCGCAAATCTAGCGAAGGAGGTGATACGCCGTGTCATATACCGGCATGGGTGCCCTGACCAACTCATCTCGGACAACGGTACCCAATTCACGCCAGTTCCGCGTCCTGCTATCCTCGATTGGGATTAAGCATCGGACCTCGCCCGTTTACGCGCCGCACTGTAACCCCGTGGAAAGGGCGAACCGAACGATCAAAACAATGATCGCCCAATACGTTGGGAAGCATCACCGGGATTGGGATGAGCGCATCGACGCTCTCCAGTTCGCCATGAACACGGCCCGACACGAGGCAACAGGATATACACCGGCGTTCCTTGTCCATGGGCGCGAACTGGCCTCCCCACACCCAACCGATCGGCGCCCAGCCCAAGGCTCGACTACACCGGAGGTCCACCGGCAACGCCTCGAGGAGGCGTACGAGGTCGCCAGAATCCATCTCGTGCGAGCATTCCAAAGGCAAGAACGCCATTATAATCTGCGACGACGCAACTGGTGCCCACGCCTAGGGGATAAAGTGTGGAAACGAGAGCGGCTCCTCTCAAATCGAGACGAGGCGTTCAATGCCAAACTCGCTCCGCGATTCGCGGGCTCAATGGAGGTCCGCCGTATAATATCCCCAGTCATAGTAGACCTGCGCGACGAGCGAGGAAAATGGTACCGACATATCAATGTGCAAGACCTGAAACCCGCACCGAACACACCAGAAGATTCCAGTGGTGACGAGAACCACGACGGGGACGCCATCTAGTCCGACACCGTGTAACTCATAGGCCGACGGAAACAGCGCCATCTCTGCCCGCCACCGCGAACCTTGTTCACGGGGAGTCCTCTGTCCAGGACTTCACCGAACGGCTCTGACTTCCCCCACCACCGGCGCCTTTTCGGGTATATAAGGCGACGCGAGCATCGCTCCAGTCACCATTCGCCAGCATGAGCACGAAGCACCTGCTTGCCGAACTTTTTGGGGAGCTGAGCTCCGAAAAAGAGGAGGGGGCGCCACCGACCACCGGGCAGTCAACCGCCAGACCGCCAACCACCACGACGCTGTCCGCACCGAACCTCGACACCGCCCGAGTACCGCGATCGCCCAAGCTGGGCACGTCGGTCCAGCGGTCCGACGCGGCGAACCGGCGGAAGGCGATCCTTCTCACCACGCCACCACCGCCCAGATCACGGTGGAGGGGACGAATTATGTCCCTGGCAAGGGGCACGGCCCCATACCCGCCAACCCGGCTACCGACCGACCGACCGTCAACCCCTCGGCCGTCGATCAGTCACCCGCCTACCACCGGGCCACCGACCACCGGGCCGCAGACCCCGAGTCCGCCAACCACGGGACCATCAACCACGAGACTGTCGACCACGAGGCCGTTAACCACGAGGCCGTCGACCACGAGGCAGTCGACTCCAAAGCCATCGTTTGTGGGACCGTTACTGTCGTCCGCAGGGCCGCCGAACATCCGGTCAACCGCCCGGACCACCCTCACCGACGCACCGCCTGTACAAGTACGGCTAGAAGACGGCACCATGGTTGAGGTGCCGTTCGTAACCGCCATTATCGGGCGAAAATACCGCGTGCGAACCGTGTCGGGCCGGTGGATTATCCGGTTCGACGCCCGGGGACAACCACGAGCGATTCGGCGCCTCGCCGATCCCCCTTGAAGGGGAGGGTGGTGTAACGACACCGCAGTGTCGTATTAACGTAACGGCCGGGCCGACCAACCGTCCGAACGCGTTCGGCGCCTTTGGGCGCTCCCCAAGCGTTTCCGCCAGTGGGCGATCCCACTCCGACAGACCGTCCCACTTCGCTGCCACGGAGCGCGAGTGGGAATCCCGGCGAGAGGTATATAAGTCGGCCGGAACGACACTTCGCTACCATTTCCCAGCCGGCCTCTGACCGGCTGCTAGCCTCCGGGTACAACCGAGGACCTCCTGAACCGCTTTCCAGTGAGCAATCCCGACCGTTCCTGCCGACGGAGACGGGCGCAACCTCTCCGCAGCCAGGTTATCACCGGCGTTCGACGCTCCTGACCGTTCCTGTCGACGGAGACGGGCGCAACTTCTCCGCAGTCAGGTTATCACCGGCGTCCGATAATCCCGACCGTTCCTGTCGACGGAGACGGGCGCAACCTCTCCGTAGCCAGGTTATCACCGGCGTTCGACACTCTTGACCGTTCCGATCGACGGAGACGGGCGCAACCTCTCCGCTGCCAGGGCATCACCGACCTCCGACGCGTACGGTAACCCGCGCTCCGCCTTAGTCAGTAAGACCGCGATCGAGACCGCGCAATCGAAGCCGTTATAGCGTTAAGCCTTAGCAAGTAAGTCTGCGTGCATCAATCCGTTAGTTTGTAAGATATTCTCCTTAGGCCTTTTCTATCACGAACTACCTTCTCCTGATAACTCTATCTCATCTAAATGTGGTATAAATTCTAAAAAACCAGATAAATTTTCCTGAACTTCATCTTCAGACGTAATGCTGTCTGTTGCGTCTGTATCAGGAATCGAAAAGAGCTCTATAACATCTGAAGGGAAATTCACAAGAGCGATTTTCTACATTAATTGTATTTAAATCAGAAATCTTGAACTCAGAATTTAACCAATCCTCATTCAGCAGATTAAACCTTTTTATCATTCTCTTTGCAGCTACGAATTTTTCATTACGCTTTGACTGAAGAGCGCTAACACTTTTTTAACTTTTGCAGATCGTCTGGCATTACATCTCCTATATTAAATTTTAATTTTGACAATATGTATAATACTCCAGATTCTCTTTGATTATTATTATTTTGAATTATATCTAAAATCTTTCGTTTCGTAAATTTCGACATTTTTACAAACGGCTATCTATGATAGTTTCGAAATTATAGACTGTTATTGAAAGAGAACAGAAAAGAAGATAAGAATAAGACCATAAAAAGAATCGCAAAAAAAACACGATGAACTTGTGCGAGAAAAATTGATTTTACTCAATACTTACAGCTGCATTAACACCTTCACGTGGTAACTATTAGGGTATACTATTATCTCATACATAAACATTGGCTGCGCTTCGTTCGCTAGCGTGTGATGATTGATGCCGTGCGATCCGTTCAGTGACGAATTTCTTCGAAGAATATGAATTCGGGCAAAACTGGGCCGACTTTTCTTCAAGCGGACAATCTAAAGAATCTAATAATTCCTAGATTTTCCTGATAAGATGAATTGCCGCAAGTTGTCGCGGTTCGGAAAAAGCGCAAAATGTTCGTAAAGCCTATAATATATAACTTCTTGTGTTTTGGAATTCCATTTCCTCTTTTCTCTAAAGTACAGGCATTTTTTCATGAATAATACAAGTTTAAGTAGTATAATAGAACAAAGAAATTTTTAAAATTTGGTTAAATATATATCGTAAAAAATTAATTGATTAAATAAATAGTTGTTTTCATCCAAATTATTAAATTCAAAACGTTTGCACATAAACGACATCTATTCAATTGTTATAAAACTTTCAAAATAAGTACTTTAAGGTGTCTATATTAAGAAAAAAAAGTGTTTGGTCTGATTTTTGAGGTCAGCTTTTGGCCATTTCTTCGAGTCTCCCGGCTCACTGTGCAGTATATTGGCGACGGGACGACGAGGCCTCTTGGCGTCGTCTGAAATGACACCGAAGGTGTGTGTAGCGAGAGGAGTTATAAATGAGGAGAGAAGCGCGTGTACGCAAAGCGTTTAAAGGATAGCGAAGCGCGCAGGCGGCGCCCGGAGGCTGTCGAAAAATATAGTGTTGTCGGCGGAGATACAACGGCGACACGAGAGAATATGCGAAAAGTTTACGAGAGGAACGTCGTGTATTCGTCGAATTGATTCCATACCGCGCCAGTTATATATACACGCGCGTTATAATTACGCCGCGCGTGTTATTATAATCGTGGAAATAAGAGGGCGGAGGAAGAAGCAAAACGATATAATATCTCTCTCGCGTCCCCGCGAACCAAAACTAGATTGTGCCGTGCAATATCGGTGCGTTACTGCTAATAATAGTAATAATAATAATACTACTAGTAATAACTCCCTCTATCTCTCTATATCTCTTCGTAGAGTTTCTCTACAAAACTCTGACGATCTCAGAGCAGGCGAGATTACCCGCTGAATTTAAACATATTATTAAGCGGAGGAAAAGAAACTAACTAGGATTTCCTCAGTAGCGGCGAGCGAACAGAAAATAGCCCAGCACAGAATCCCGCGGTTCCGCCGCAGGGAAATGTGGTGTTTGGGAGGATCCGCTTATCCCGAGGCGTCGCGTCGCGTCCAAGTCCATCTTGAATGGGGCCACTTACCCGTAGAGGGTGCCAGGCCCGTAGCGACCGGTGCGCGTCTCGGGAGGATCTCTCCTTAGAGTCGGATTGCTTGAGAGTGCAGCTCTAAGTGGGTGGTAAACTCCATCTAAGGCTAAATACGATCATGAGACCGATAGCGAACAAGTACCGTGAGGGAAAGTTGAAAAGAACTTTGAAGAGAGAGTTCAAGAGTACGTGAAAACGTTCAGGGGTAAACCTAAGTAACCCAAAAGATCGAACGGGGAGATTCGTCGTCATCGACGCTGGCTTCGCGTCGGTGGGCGATGTCCCGCGGAGTCCTCACGGTTCGCGCGCGGGCACGTTACCGTGCGCCGATGTCCGGCTGTCGTCGTCGTGCACTTCTCCCCAAGGAGAACGTCGCGACCTGCTGGGTGTCGGTCTACGGCCCGGGTGCGACGGGTCTAGGTCGCCGGTAAAACGGCACGCGACAAACCTTCGGTCGCCCGGCCGGCTGCTCGGCGGTACGCGCAAGGTATCAGGCCGCACTTCTACACACGGTGCGTCGAGGCCGTCGCAAGCGCGCGCCACGGTACTCGGAGGTTACGAAGGTTACGGACTTTGCCCCAGTCCTGGCCCGCTGTTGGTTAAAGTACGGATCACCTTCGACAGGCCTGCGAACGTCTCTCTCACGGGGAACGGATACCGGTCGGCGACGCTACTGCTTTGGGTACTCTTAGGACCCGTCTTGAAACACGGACCAAGGAGTCTAACATGTACGCGAGTCATTGGGACTTTTCGCTAGACCTAAAGTTAATGAAAGTGAAGGTCAGCCCTGGCCGTCGACCGAGGGGGAGGCGGTGCACTTGAACACAGTACAATTGGACACAAAACTTTGGACACGGTTCAATTGGGCACCGTTCAGTTGTGCACCATTTAATTTCACACCGTTCATTTGGACACAGAAATATACGCACTGTTTATTTGCACACTGTTCAGTTGCACACCGTTTATTTGTACACAGAAAGATGCGCACCGTTTATTTGCACACCGTTCAGTTGCACACCGTTCGTTTGCACACCGTTCGTTTGCACACCGTTCATTTGCACACCGTTTACTTGGATATGTTATAGAGGCGAACGGTTTACTTGAAAAAATATAATCAGCTATCTTATTGTGTTTTATAATTGTAAATATTTAAATGTTTGTGGGTGCAGGCGGGAAGGGGCGTGCTCCGTCCCTCCTCCCGTCTTTCATAAAGTCTACTATAAAAGCAAATATATATACTAAAAATACCGACAAGATTAGAAACGAAACTTTTACGCAAGATAGGACGCTTTCATTTGCGATTCATAATACACTCTCCCTTGCGTAGAAGCCTCGCTAATCTTTTCAGTATCTATCATTTTTAGTATAATGTAGACTCATCAAGTATTTAGTAAGGCGAAGATTTATTCAATGAAATTCTAAAAAATAAATTATGCAACAAAATCCCCTCATATCTCCCTCCCCATTTGCGCCCATGCTACAAACATTTAAACATTTACAATTATAAAGCACAATAAGATAGTTTATTATATTTTTTCAAGTAAACTATTCGCCTTTGTAACATATCCAAGCAAACGGTGTGCAACTGAGCGGTGTACAACTGAACGGTGTGCAAACGAACGGTGCGCAACTGAACGGTGTGCAAACGAACGGTCCGCAACTAAACGGTGTGCAAATAAATGGTGTGCAAACGAACGGTGCGCAACTGAACGGTGTGCAAACGAACGGTGTGCAACTGAATGGTGTGCATATAAACAGTGCGTATATTTCTGTGTTTAAATGAACGATGTGCAACTGAACGGTGTACAAATAAACAATGCGTATATTTCTGTGTCCAAATGAACGGTGTGAAATTAAACGGTGCGCAACTGAACGGTGCCCAATTGAACTGTGTGCAAAGTTTTGTGTCCAATTGCAACGTGTCCAATTGTACTGTGTCCAAGTGAAGGCCACTCGACCGAGGGAGGATGGGCCGCATCGCGATGCGGCCTCTCCCGGGGTGTCTCATTCTCAACGCGAGAAGAGGTGCACCCAAAGCGTACACGTTGGGACCCGAAAGATGGTGAACTATGCCTGGTCAGGACGAAGTCAGGGGAAACCCTGATGGAAGTCCGTAACGATTCTGACGTGTAAATCGATCGTCGGACTGGGTATAGGAGCGAAAGACTAATCGAACCATCTAGTAGCTGGTTCTCTCCGAAGTTTCCCTCAGAATAGCTGGCACTCGGCCGTTCCGCACGAAATGCGCGCGTCTCATCTGGTGAAGCGAATGATTAGAGGCCTTGGGGCCGAAACAACCTCAACCTATTCTCAAACTGTAAATGGGTGAGATCTCTAGCTTTCTTGAATTATGGAGCCACGAGCATCTCGGATCAGAGTGCCAAGTGGGCCATTTTTGGTAAGCAGAACTGGCGCTGTGGGATAAACCGAACGCAGAGTTAAGGCGCCCAACTCGACACTCATGGGACACCATGAAAGGCGTTGGTTGCTTAAGACAGCAGGACGGTGGTCATGGAAGTCGGAATCCGCTAAGGAGTATGTAACAACTCAACTGCCGAAGCAACTAGCTCTGAAAATGGATGGCGCTGAAGCCTATACTCTGCCGTTAGAGGCAAGTGGGGTGGCGACGGGAGCGTTGCGCGCGTCGGACCGCGTTTGCTGCTCTCTCGCGAGGCAATCGTCTCTCTCGAGTCGTCATGAAGCCCTGACGAGTAGAAGGATCGCGACGGTGAGCGCAGAAGGATCTGGGCGTGAGCCTGCCTGGAGCCGCCGTCGGTGCAGATCTTGGTGGTAGTAGCAAATTTTTAGTAATTATAACGTATAATACATAATTGTTTAATATATATTTTTTATATAATATATAATATAAAATATTATATTTTAATATATTATTTTACTGTTTTTATAATTATTAAATCTTACGTTAATAACTCTTATTAAGTATAATAAATTATAAAATAATTCTTTTTAGTAACGATTGTGGCAATTATAAGTAAGATTAATAATTAGCATTTTTATTTCATTTTTATGATAAATATATCTTAATATTACTCTCCATATAAACTTAGAATTGCACGAAGAAATATAAAAAATAATGAGTCAATAAAATATTGACAAATTCCAAAATTGTGAGGTTTTTTCCGCATTTCGATCTACAGTGCACCACTGTGCGCCGTCGGGAGATCCAGGAAGAGTTTTCTTTTCTGTCTAAGCGTTCGAATTCCCTGGAAACATCTAGCAGGGAGATAGGGTTTGGAACGCGAAGAGCACCGCAGTTGCGGCAGTGATCTTTCCCTCGGACCTTGAAAATCCAGGAGAGGGCCACGTGGAGGTGTCCCGCCGGTTCGTACCCATATCCGCAGCAGGTCTCCAAGGTAAAGAGCCTCTAGTCGATAGAATAACGTAGGTAAGGGAAGTCCGCAAATTGGATCCGTAACTTCGGAATAAGGATTGGCTCTGAGGAGCGGGGCATGTCGGGCTTGGTCGGGAAGCGGGTCTGGCTGACGTGCCGGGCCTGGGTGAGGTGAACGCTCGGCGTTCTCGCGCCGGTCCCGGGATCCGAGCTCGGTCCCGTGCTTCGGCCTCCCGCGGATCTTCCTTGCTGCGAGGCTTCCGTGGCGGCGCAAGCCGTCGTGGTCGTCCTCTTCGGCCGCCATTCAACGCTCAGCTCAGAACTTGCACGGACTAGGGGAATTCGACTGTCTAATTAAAACAAAGTATTGCGATGGCCCTCGCGGGTGTTGACGCAATGTGATTTCTGCCCAGTGCTCTGAATGTCAACGTGAAGAAATTCGAGCAAGCGCGGGTAAACGGCGGGAGTAACTATGACTCTTTTAAGGCGAGTCAATGGAGTCAGAAGCAGAGCATCGAATTCACGTGCTGGGGATCCCGGGATCGAGTCCGTCCAGGAGTAGGATTTCTGTGCGTGCTTTTTCTGGGTGAACTGCGGGTGTTTTCGATGCGACGTGACTGGCTCTACTGGGAGGCGTAATCTGGAATTTTTCCGATTGCGCCTTCAGATCGATTTCCTCCTCCTAATGGGGACTCGCCCTCTGCCTCCTTCAGACGGAGACCAGAGAAGAGAGGATTCCGGCATTACCGGGCCCCTGGGGTTGCCAGCCCCTTCGGCTCGTATTAGTTGGCTCAAATACTAGAAACCATTCCTCGGATGATTGCGGGGGGCCCGTAGGCCCCTCCGCCCCAGCTAACCCCCTGAACCAAAGGGATGACGCCGGTTTCGCGTGCGGATTCCTAGGATGTACGAGGACCTTCCAGACCAACAGGGGAAGAGGAGTGCACGAACAAAGGACTCACAAGGATTGGTACGATTCCCGACTCCAGACATCCAAGAATAAAGTTAGATGGTCAGCCGAAGAGTGTGCAATGTTGGCGAGAAGAGAAGCCGAATTAATACGCGACTCGAATCCAAAATTCATCAGATCACTGGAAGCCATCAAGGGAAGACGGAAAGGACAAGCTCACAAGGACATGGTTGAAACGTTCCTCGAAGAACTAAGAAATCCCCCGGAAGCCATACCAGCGGGAGAAACAGAGGATCTAGGTGATATGTTTCTAGATTATCTCGAGTCACTTCCAAGAATGTGAGGCCAAGCATATCAAGCTGAAGAATTGCAGAATGTAATACTCGAAGTAAGAACTCAAGGAAAAGATCAT
The DNA here is from genome assembly GCF_025532165.1 of Camponotus vicinus. Taxonomy (NCBI): domain Eukaryota; kingdom Metazoa; phylum Arthropoda; class Insecta; order Hymenoptera; family Formicidae; genus Camponotus; species Camponotus vicinus. The sequence continues at coordinate 10,591,879 of NW_028141967.1, read as the reverse complement.
ACACTCCAAAGAATGGCTCTCTATATCCGCAAGGTCTTTCCGCCGCCACCTCCTGGAAGATTAAGCGAAACCAAAGAACCCAGCCGCTCAAGAACAAGAGAGAAGCGAGAGGAATACGGCGAAGTTCAAAGCTTGTGGTCTAGACACCGACGACAATGAATCACCAAAGTTCTGGATGGAATTAGTGTCGTCGCGCAACCCACTAGAGCGGTAATGGAGTCCTACTGGACAGCAATTATGACCACCCAGGCGGATGTGACACCGCGAGCTGAAAGTGCACCAATAATACAAAAACTATGGGCCCCAATAACAGAAGGAGATCTAAGATGGTCCAAGATAAGCAAGACATCAGCAGCAGGACCAGATGGAGTCTCGGCGCGCCTCTTCAGATCAATCCCATCACAGGTTCTGTTGAAAATATATAACGTCCTGATGTGGTGCAGAAGACTGCCCGAGGACTTGTTAAGATCAAGGACGATCTTTCTACCAAAGGAGAGAAACGCAAGAGAATCTGGGGACTTTAGGCCGATAACCATTCCATCAGTGCTAATAAGAGGCCTACATAAAGTGTTAGCCAAAAGGATGGAGACTTTCTTGGACATAGACTCGAGACAGAAAGCGTTCGGGTTGACTGATGGATGCGCGAATAATACCTTCCTATTGGATACTCTCCTCCGCCTCCATAGGAGGGAATTTCGGTCAATGTAACTGGCGTCGCTGGATGTGAGCAAGGCGTTCGACTCTATCACTCACGCCGCTATAGAAAGCACACTTGTCGAGCTAGGGGTTCCACCTGCAATGTTAGAATATCTGTAAGCTGTATATGCGGGATCGACAACAAGGCTGGAAGGAGATGATTGAACGTCACCATACATATACCCTACAAGAGGAGTTCGGCAAGGAGATCCGTTGTCACCAATCATCTTCAACGCGGTTACCCATCTAATGCTTAAGAGGCTGCCGTCAGAAATAGGTGCACAATTGGAAAGTACATCTATCAACGCGGCCGCCTTCGCGGACGATCTGTTGCTCTTCGCTGCCACCCCAGTAGGATTACATAGCTTCATAGACACCGTGGCAGGATACTTGGCTGAATGTGAGATGAAAATCAATCCTGCCAAGAGCATGATGATTGCCATCAAACCTGCACCCCACATCAAGAAGACGGCGGTGGATGGCGGCAGCACATTCAGGTGTGCCGATCAACCACTTCCCACTAGATCGAGCACGTGAAGATACTTAGGAGTCAGCTTTACACCCGAAGGAAGAACTCGATGTTAACCGGTCTGGAGCCGATGTTGAACTCTCTCACGAAAGCTCCACTTAAGTCACAGCAGAGTGTTTGCGCTTAGGACTATAGTGGTGCCAAGACTCTATCACCAGCTAGCGCTGGGGGGCAGTTACAATGGGAGCCTTAAGGAAGTCGATCGCTTGACAAGAAACGCGCTCAGGAAATGGCTGGCTCTGCCACACGACACTCCAAACGCGTACTTCCAGCAGCAGTAAAAGACGGAGGAATCGGAGTTCCATCAATGAGATGGACAGCCCCAGCACAGAGACGTGCTCCTAGCTGTACAGGATGCCCTGGGCCATCAGGGACTTAGAAAATTCGCTGAGGAAGAGCTGGACAAGTGCAGAAGACGACTCACAGATCATGGGACTATACAGCAATCCTGACATGATCGCGAAACGATGAGCCGAAAAGCTGTACGAATCAGTGGATGGTGGTGCGCTTAAAGATTCGGCAAAAACACCACATCAACATCAGTGGGTGACAGATGGCAGCAAGATGTTGTCAGGCAAAGATTACATCGGCTGTCATAGAACTAAGATCGGAGCATTACCGACAAAGTCCCGTACAACTGGAGGCAGGGCGCAAGAACGCAAATATCGTGGCGGGTGCCTGGCTCAGCAAACGGCTAACCACGTCTTGCAACACTGCCACAGGACCCACGGAGTTCGCATAAGAAGGCACAACGCCGTGGTATCATACATCGCTCGTAACATCCCAAGAAGCAGAAACCAGGTATTCCTCGAGCTAGAATACAAAACTACGGTGGGTCTTAGGAAACCAGATATAGTGGCAGTACTTGGCAAAACAGCGGTCGTGGTGGATGCGCAGGTGGTGAGCGAGTAAACAAATCTAACGGACGCACACAATAGGAAAGCCCGGTAATATAGAGAGACGGCGGTGATCGAGGCTATACAGAGGAAACACAATGTCCAAGAGGTGGTAACAACATCGGCCACTCTGTCGTGGAGAGGTGTCTGGAGCAAGGCTTCAGCCGGAGAACTTCGAAGCCTGGGATTCATCATCAAGACTCAGGATTTAAAAATCGTGCCAACCAGGGTCCTAATAGGAAACATCGCGGCATTTTGAATGTTCAACCACACGACATCAGTAGAACATCGTCGCAGGATAGGCCAAGTCCTCGGAAACCCCCCCCCCCCTAGGTACTGTCTGCCTCACAGGCATAATGTACCCTCCCGTCTTAGGTTATAGGAGCATGAATTGTATATATGTAGATTACTACATGTATATATGTAGATTATTATGATATATATGTAGATATTGTATATATGTAGATGTATATATGTAGATTATTATGATACACAGGGTGAGCCATTTTAATTAACGCACGCAATTATTTCGGAAACAAAGCATTTTAGAGAAAAATGTTTCAGACAAAAGTTTTATGGTTTCGAGGGGGCCATAAGATGGTACCATTGGTTTGACTTTGAAGAGTCATTTGAAGGTCACGTGAAGGTCACTTCAATTTTTTTAAATGGAACACCCTACATATTTTTGCACATTCTTGTAGCTTATCTCGAGAGCTTTCCAAAACACTATAATTAAGTACCTTTTCGTTAAGTACTTTTTGAGTTATGAGGCTTGAAATAATTTCTTAATTTTACATAAACCGTAAAATATCTTGTAAAATATTCATTTTTCGATTATCTTACCTTAATACTTTTACGTACAAAATAATGAGAGGAATCAATTGGTGTAAAGAAAACACATAGTTGTTTTGAAGAAAAAATATGTAATTTGCAATTAACAATTCCATATTTTTTCTTCAAAACAACTATGTGTTTTCTTTACACCAATTGATTCTTCTCATTATTTTGTACGTAAAATTATTAAGGTAAGATAATCGAAAAATGAATATTTTACAAGATATTTTACGATTTATGTAAAATTAAGAAATTATTTCAAGCCTCATAACTCAAAAAGTACTTAACGAAAAGGTACTTAATTATAGTGTTTTGGAAAGCTCTCGAGATAAGCTACAAGAATGTGTAAAAATATATAGGGTGTTCTATTTAAAAAAATTGAAGTGACCTTCACGTGACCTTCAAATGACTCTTCAGTGTTAAACCAATGATACCAACTTATGGCCCCCTCGAAACCATAAAACTTTTGTCTGAAACATTTTTCTCTAAAATGCTTTGTTTCCGAAATAATTGCGTGCGTTAATTAAAATGGCTCACCCTGTATATGTAGATATTGTATATATGTAGATTACTATATTGTACATTAGTACAATAAATATAATAAAAGAATGGTAGAAGGTAAATTTTTTTTAGCCAAATGTCGCGTCATCTAATTAGTGACGCGCATGAATGGATTAACGAGATTCCCACTGTCCTTATCTACCCCTCCTCATGGGCACACTTTGTCGTGGTGAGGGCGCTCAGTAACCGAAAGGCGAAGCGAACGTGTCCAGTCCTGTCTGGCCGCTCTAGTCGTGCCAAAACGGGACGAAAAATAATCCTCGCAGCATAGTCACGAGTCGGTAATGGCTCCTATGTGGCAAGCGCGTCGGTGCGTCGGTGGAGCGTGTCGACGGTCGTGCTTTAGGCGGAACCTCCGCCTCATTCGAAGTGGTGAGCCGGCACGTATTTGTTGGTGCGCTCCCGTGCCCGTCGGACTGGGAAGTCGCAAGTGGGGCTTGCCTCACTGCCGACGAAAAACAGTCCACTCCCAACCTCTTCCTTCTCCCTACCCCCTTCACCACTCCGACCGGTGGCCTATCTCTTCTCCGTTCGCCTCTCTCACACTTCGGTGTGGAAGAGGAGAACAGGGGTCACCGAAGACCCACCGGGCCCTGCGCTTCTGAGGTCATAGACTCAGTGGCGACGGAACCGGTGGTTTACTAATCTTTCATTTTCCTTTCAGGTTTTACATTTTCAGAGTTTTGGGTCTCGGCATGTCGCCGTCTTCGGCTGCGGTTGTCGTCGCGGTCGGTCCCGAAATTAGGGTATACGTTTCCCGCGAATGGCGCTCGTCTGAAGGCTAAGGTGTTAGGTACCGTGCTTAGGGTCTGCATAGTCGCGTAGACGGTAAATGTCGCGGCTCCTAACGGTCCACTCCGGGATACTGACCATTCTCCCGGAAAAATTAGGCTTGGCGGCGTGTAGGTGGCTCCGCGTTGCTCGACCAGCCCTTCCACCACATTTTCGATAACATATGGGTATTATTTCTAAAACTTGACGTGGTGAGGAGAAGTGCTCGCCTGGCCGATCACTTCCGGCCTGTCGCGGCCGCTAATAAGGAAGCGGGGGATGTGTTCGTTGTTGGGTCGCGGGTCTGCTCGTTCGCGCGCTCGGTGGCGGTCTCCGCCCCTTCGAGAGCGCCTCACCGAGCTGTGCGAGCGCGGGCCCAAGACGCAGTACGCGGCGGTGCACAGTCCCCGAGTTACGGTCTTCCTGCCGTTAGAATTGTTTTAGAGCATTGTAGGATTACCATGATTAGGAACGCGTCGGTAGTGCTAGAGCGCTGTTTAGTTTCCGCGATTAGGCCCGCGTCGTTTACTCTCGAGCGTAATATATGAACCGCCGAAGCAGGTAATTTGCAAACGCGTGCGATCAGATCCGCGCATAGAACCGCGAGCGTAACAAATAAAACGCGAAAGACGATTAGATTCGCGGACCCCACCCCACCCCATACAGCGAGTGGCGCGGTGCCACAAGAATTAGACAGACTAGGTTCTCCGGTTAGCTTAGGAAATGCGTCCACGGGTGTTAGGATACTGCAGCTAAACGTGTGACGTTCGGCTGTAGTAACGGGCGAGGTGCGTCAACTCGTAGTCGGAAAGCGACTTTACAACCTGTTATTGCAGGAATCACACGTCAGGAAGCAGGGCTTGAGTCACACCTTCGTAGGGCTAAGTATAGGGATGAAGATTGCCGCTGTGCGCTCGCAACGTCCGTGGGCAGCAGTGGCGATCTGTAATCCCAATTTTCAAATGGTCTTCGTCTCGCAGCTTAGCACTACACATTGTGTCTGTATGGAAGTGCAGGCCCCCAGCTTCTCCTTCTACGTCGTTTCGTGCTATTTTCAGTACAGAAACACTCACAGTTGTACTCACGGAGACCTGTATTGCATCAATGCCTAGAAGCGCAGATTTAGAAAGTCCAATCCTTGGTAGTCAAGAACACTAACTATAGTTAAAAAGCAGGTGTATAAACTTCGCCGTGTACTCCAGAGAGGGCGAGGGAAACCCGCTTGCCTCCGGGTACTGCTAAAGTATCGTTCTTCACAAAGGCAGTACTGTATGGAGGTGAAAAAGGCAAGACTCGCGAGCTGGCGGAAGTTTGTCACATCGCACGGCAACCAGGAACCCTGGGGCTTCGTTTATAAGCAACAGGCGAGCAAACTCCAGGTTGAGGGGGTGCTTAGCACACTCCGGTGTGGCCAATATCCCACGAGAACATTAGGGGAGACCGCTAGCTACCTCCTGGATGTACACATTCCAGATGACCGGGAGATAGAGGACACGCCTGAGCAGCGTGAAATTAGTCACGTGTAGGGACGCCCCAGATACAGACGATGCTTCCCACTTCACAGTAGAAGAAATGTCTGGGACAGTCAAAACTTTCAAAAATAATAAAGCGCCGGGTCTAGATTTAATAGAGGTTGCCGTTCTCAAGGCAGCCTGTAGGATAATCCCCGGTCAATTAGTTAGCTTTTCAATGGGTGCCTCCAGTGGTGCGTCTTTCCTTCTATCTGGAAGGAGGGCTCGCTTAAAGTCCTTCTGAAGGGCGAAGACAAGAACGAGAGGGACCCAAAATCATATAGACCCATTTGTCTCCTCTCCGTAGTAGGAAAACTTTTGAGAAGCTTCTCGAAACCCGGCTGCTGGTCACGTCACTAGCACCGGATAAGGTCTCCCGTCGACAGTTCGGGTTCATACCCGGAAGGTCGACGGAGGATGCCGTTGTGGATTTGCGGCGAATGGTCTCTGCCTCCGAAGGGAGGTACGCCATCGCGCTTCTTTTCGACATTTCCGGGGCTTTTGACAGTGTCTGGTGGCCTCTCGTATTAGATAGCTTAAAGAAACGGGATTATCCGCGAAATATTTTCGAGATACTCCGGAATTACTTCAATTATCGTAAAGTAAAAGTTTTGCTTAGTTCCGCGGAGGTGTCCAAGTGGGCCACGAGAGGGTGTCCGCAAGGCTCCGTTTTCGGTCCGGCCTGCTGGAACCTCATGTTCGATGGCCTTCTGCAGAAACTAGAAAACTTGATTCAGGATAGATTCGCCGCGTACGCGGACGACCTCGTGGTCGTCGTAACCGGGAATTCGCGTAGGGAATTAGAGACAGACGGCCAGCGTGTAGTTAACATAATAACAGAATGGTGTAGGTCCGCGAAGCTTCAGATTTCCAAGCGTAAAACAGAAGCCATCATTCTGAAATCTAACGCGATCGCGCGAAATCCAATAGGTAAACAGGGAGGAGCACGACCGGATAGGAAACGAAAGATAAATAGAACCGTCGATTTCGGAAGTAGGCCGTCGATAATCAGAATCGGGAATTCGAAGATAGGCTTTAAAGAAACCGTTAGATATTTTGGCGTTCATATAGACCAGAGCTGTCCACGTTTTGCACTTTTCGGCCGATTTCCGTGAGTCAACGCCTATCGCCCAGGGATGCAAGATTGTCTCCGCAAGCAACATGCAACGCATAGTGGAGAGGGTAACGGAGATGTGAGCGTAAGCGTACGTGAAGCGCCGAGCTCACACGTACGCTTACGCTCACATCTCCGTTACCCTTTCCACTACGCATTGCATGTTGCTTGCGGAGACAATCTTGCATCCCTGCTATCGCCCTCCCCCTTACGTCTCGAGACCTTAACAACGAGCCATCTAACAACCGTAACCAAGACGCGCGACACTTTACTACAGGAGCGGCGCATTTATAACGCGATGCCGTTCCCTATGCCCCGTCGGCCAAAGGTCAATATTTTAAATGTATAATTTATGATATAATAAATGTGTGTGTATGTGTGTGTGTGTTTAATTATATAATAATGTTGTTGTATGTAATAATATGTAATAATAATCGAGAATTAAAACTTTATTATATATTTTGAATTAATTATCTAAAAAGATTTTAAGGAACTCGCGTATTTAAAATATTGGTCTTTGGCAGACGGGGCGTAGGGAACGGCATCGCGTTATAGATGCGCCGCTCCTGTAGTAAAGTGTCGCGCGTCTTGGTTACGGTTGTTAGATGGCTCGTTATTAAGGTCTCGAAACGTAAGGGAGGGGGGCGATAGGCGTTGACTCACGGAAATCGACCGAAAAGTGCAAAACGTGGATAGCTCTGATATAGGTAAAGGTTTAAAAGTCAGGTCGCACTGCGCGTATTTGAACAGCAAAGTCGGGATGCTGTTCGATAAATTAGGTAGGCTGGCTAGACCCTCCCGATGCGTGCCACCTTGTCGTGGTGAGAAGGCTTACGGGTCTCCGGCTCCCCGGGGCGCACTGGTGCGGCTTTGCCGGCCTTTGCGGCTCGGGGTGGCGGGGGCCCGGACCAAGAGCACGCATTGCACTTCCCTCCTCCGGAAGGAGGAGAAAGAGGGGATTCCGCTCCCTTCGGGCACTATGGCCTAAAGCGGATAGGAGAAGGAAAACTCTGATTCCAAACCCGGTCTTAGGATACCGTGAAGGGTGGGAGAACACCCGGACCCTATTTTATTCCCCTAGATGCTCTTCCTCTTCCCCTCGATATCCTTTCTAAATTCATACCTCCTCTCCCTTTCCACATCCTGATTCCTCCCTCTTGTCCCACTTTCCAATTCCTGGTATGTGTGAATGAGTGCGTGTGAATGGAAGAGTGTGCAGTTATTTTTAATAGCTGCGCCAGAGAGATGTACTCTGGTTCAAAAACACAAATCTACCTCTATGAAATGGAACACACTGAAGAAAAAAAGTTACCACCCCAGGAGAGTCGGATACTCCAGGGGTCGGCGTCTTGTCGGGATCTCGTCCCTGCTCCGGCGGCGTCGTCATCCGGCGAAGGGCTAGACGTGGTGTTAACGGAAAGCATTGCGTCGGAACGGGCTACCATCGTCCCTGAGATAAAAGAAGCAGAGAGTAGATCAGTTTCGCCCGCTATGGAGGCGTTACCTCCTAGGGCAGCTAATGCACCTGCGGCGTCTTTCAGCGCACTAGTGGCGCATTCCAGGCTCTGCAGTGCAGATATGGAAATCCTCAGTGATGTTGATGCTCCAAGCTCCATGGTAATAGATGCGGCTGTGCCTGAGAACGTAGGAGAGAGCTGGGTCAGCATCGTTGAGGCCGAGGAGAGAGGCTCGCAAGCAGCCTCAACCCTTCCCGAAGACATGGAATGTGAGGATGACAGTCAGGCTACCAATCGAACAGCCATCAAAAGGAAGAAGAGTCGAGTTATAGATTCTGATTCGATTAACGAAAGTGCTTCGGAGTCTACCCGAAGAGCCAAATTGAGCCAAATTGAGCCAAATTGAGAGTTAGAACAAGGAAGAGGGCTATTCCAATAGCTCAGGACCAGGATATTCCTGGTAGCGCGAAAGGTAGCGATGGCGCTAATATTTGTTCCAACCCGGATGTGACAATCGGGCACTGAAGGTGAAGATAGTAGAGGTAAAGTTGGAAGGCCTAAGAGAAAGACAATGGCTATTGACCCTATTATTGCAGAAAAGGAGATCATAGGAAAGACGGGACGTGCTCCCGAACAATTCGAGGAGGAAGCGCTGAGAGGCATGACGGTCTCGGACATTAGCGCGCAAACGCTTGAATATGTAGCGGATATAGAAGTCATCAGGATCAAATGTGGCCGAATCCAAGTGGCCTGATTGGAGAGTTCAGGAAAAGAACCCACTGCCTGGAAGATCTGATTAGAGCACTACAGAAGAAGGCGGAGACTAGCAGAGACCCTGAATTTCTACGCGCGCAAATAGAAGAGCTTAAGCAGAATAAGAGAAAGGAGGAGAAGAGGAAAAGAGAGCTCAGCGAATTACATGAGGTGATTAAAGAGCTGAAGAAGGAAAATAGTGGAATTAGGGAAGAAATGCGAAAGATCAAAGTAAGTATAGAGAGAGAAAGCGTTAGTAGAAGCAGGAGATACTCACCCACGACAATGACGATGTCCCATGACGTCCTGGAATCCCGAAGAAGTCCACCGGAGAAATTACTCGATGAGAGGTCGTGGCCGCCACTGGTGTCCCGGGAGGAACTTGAAACAGAAAGAAAAAGGATTAGAATGGATACGGAATGGGTGTTGAGACCCCCGTTACTGGGAAAATCAATACCAATACCGGTAAGAGAAGATTTGGCGATACCTTCCACGAGTAGAGGAATCCCTGCGATACCATCCATGAGTAGAGGAATCCCCGCGATTCCATCTACGAGTCGGGGAGTCTCTGATGCGATGCCTGCTAACAAAGGAATACGCGTCAAGGAAAATATACAGATCGTGCCTCCTAGAGAAGAGATACAACAGCAATTACAAATACAGAGACAACCACAACCACAACAATACGAATGGGTACAGGTAGGAAAGATAAAGAGATAAGAAGAGCAAAGTAAGAAACAGAGTAAGACTGCAATGAGAAAAGAAAAAAGGAGGCTGCCGAAGACTTCAGCAGTAAGCATTAAAGGAAGTAGCAGTGACTTCTCGTATGCAGAGGCTCTGAAACGGGCAAGATCTGAAATATCTTTGAAAGATTTGGAGATTCAATCTCCTAAAATTCGCAAGGGTATGAGCGGGTCCACCATCATTGAAATATCAGGTCCTGACAGCGCAGAGAAGGCAGATAGGCTCGCGACAGAGATGCAAAAATTACTAAAAGGTGAAGCTCTCGTAACGAGACCGAACATTAGAGGAGAGCTGAGGATTTTCGGCATGGATGAATCCATTAGTGCAGATGAAGTACGGGCAGCCGTAGCCAAGGAAGGAGAATGTAAGTCCGAAAAAGTTAAAGTAGGAAAGATCGGACGCACACGCACTGGCTCTGGAGTTGTATGGGTCCAATGCTCGAAGAAGTCGGCAGTTATGATTGCCGATAAACAAAGGATTCAAATAGGATCGACGACCGTTAGAATTGAATTACTAAGAGCACGTCCCATACAATGTGTCATAAGTGCTGGAAAATTGGGCACGTGAGAGAAAAGTGTAAGTCCTATAAAGACTATTGCTGCTAAGACGGGTTGCTGCTTTAAATGCGGTAATGTAGGACATACGGCGCCCAAGTGCAAAGATAAAGCGAGATGTATGTTATGTATACATATGGGAATGAGTGGTGATCACAGAATGGGATCAGCGAGATGTGGTGAAGCTAAAATACCTTCCTCTCCTTCTACTTCGGGAAGTGGCACGAATAGTAGTCCACAGACACAAACACGAGCACATAGCTCGACCACGAGTGAACTGCCGAAGAGTAGTCCGTCTGAGAGCAGATCACAAAAGAGTAGTCCGATATCTGAAGAAGGAAATAGACAGGAAGAAAAATCATTGGAAAGGAGGACCGATGATGTAGAAAGGATGGACACACAATAATTAGATTTATACAAGTCAACTTAAATAATTGCAGAGCCGCTCAAGACTTATTGATGCAAGTAGAGAAGGGGAAGTGCATCGATATATCTCTAATAACGGAACCGTATAGGATACGGTTCTGACGGCATTACATGGGTGAGCAGTACAAATGGTTCTGCAGCCATACACTGGAATACTAATAATAATTTGCCATGTACCGGTATTGTCAAAAAGCAGGGTCGTTTCTCTGTCACGATGCAGTGGATGAAATTAACGATAATATCCTGCTACATATCCCCTAATGTTGATGATGAAGCCTATGAGGAATTCCTTGATGAATTGGACGATAGTATCCAGGATGTGGAGAGAGATCTAATCATCGGAGGAGATTTCAATTCTAAATCGGTCCTCTCGGGATGTAAATATAATAATGCTCGCGGGGATCGATTGGCTCGTTGGAGTGCAAGCAAGGATATTATACTGGTTAACAACACTGGTAATCAACCCACGTGTGTGAGATTTGAAGGCACTTCGGTGGTAGATATCACATGGAGTAATCCTGCGCTGAAACCTCGTATTGTAAATTGGAATTTTCTGGAAGATGAAACGCTTTCAGATCATAGATATATAAGTTTCGACATCATTAATGTGAATACCGATAGTGTACATAGAAAGAAAAAATATATTACATGGTCGTATAAGAAATTCGATGACGACATGTATAAAGAGTCCATTGAATGGAGCTGTATAGGATAGACCCCGGAATTAGATATAGAAAAGGCCGCAAAGTGGTTACAGGAGGTACTTACGAATGCCTGTGATTACTCCATGCCCAGAGCCAAGCCGCCAAAAAAGGACAGCGTGTATTGATGGAATCCGACGATCGCTAGCTTGAGGAAAGAGTGTCACAAGGCCAGTAGGAAATGGCAGAAAGCTAAAGCGAAGAATTTCTAAGATCTTTTTTATTCTCTTTGTATATATCTTCTAGTTCTAAGATTATATTAAATTAATTAATCTAATCTTAGAACTAGAAGATATATACAAAGAGAATAAAAAAGATGTTAGAAATGAGATTAAAAAAGCTAAGATACGGGCTTGCGATGAGTTGATACATACGATAGAGCAAGATCCTTGGGATTTTCCATATCGCATTGTACTAAAGAAATTAAGAAGAGCTTCACCAAGCCTTACGGAGACTCTTAAATTGGACATACTTACCAAAATTATAGACAAGTTATTCCCTGAAGATCCATATTGGAATCCGGGAACTACAAATGATGACGAAGACATCGAATGGAGAGATGAGTATAATGTATCGATACAAGAACTTTGTAATATTCTAAAGAAAGGATCTAACGCTAATAAAGCACCGGGTATCGATAGAATCAAGTCGATTTTCCTGAAGAGAATCCCGGAAATATTCCTAAGATAACTAATATGTACAATATTTACATGAAAGGTGGCTTATTCCCCAAGGCTTGGAAAAAGGCGATATTGGTATTAATTCCTAAGGGGGAACTAGACCCTCTAACTCCAAAGGTTCGCCCTATATTCCTCTTAAGTGAACTAGGGAAACCATAGAGAGAATAATCGAAGGAAGAATACAGGAATGGATGGATCATCATCCTGCATCCAGGTTAGCTCTCAATCAATTTGGATTCCGAAGGAAGACATCCACGTGTGACGCTCTACTCGTTGTACAAGGGTTTATATCAAAAGCTAAGAGTAATCATGAAATAGTCGTGGGCGCTAGTCTGGATATAACAAATGCGTTCAACTCGTTAAAATGGAGTCGCATAAGGCAAGCTCTTAAAGATAAAGGCTTCCCTGTTTATATCAGGAAACTTATCGACAACTATCTGTCGGATAGAGAAATAGAGTATCCCACCATGGAGGGAATTACGCGTACCAGGAAAATAACGGCTGGTGTTCCGCAGGGATCGGTCCTCGGATCGACCCTGTGGAATATTACATACGATTGGGTGTTACGTACACTCATAGAGCGCGGTTGCGTGAATATTGGATGCGCCGATGACACCTTTGTCCTGTCTAAAGCGGATTATGTCGCTGGTGCACTGGCAAAAAATAACATGCAACTTAGTAAAATTTTCAGGCGCATAGAACATCTGGGATTAAAGATAGCTGAAAATAAAACGGGAGCAATTATCTTTAATAGGAGACTAATTAATAACAATATATACAGAATACGAGTTAATCGTCAAGAAGTTGAAACACATAATTGCGTTAAGTTTTTGGGTCTAATCCTGGATAGCGGATGGAAATTTCTCGACCACATTGATTATGTAAAGAAGAAAGCGTCGAAAGTTATTCGAGCTCTGAATAGCCTAATGCCCAATTTATGAGGGCCTCGCGAAAAGAAAAGAAAACTGTACGCTAACGCTGTTAGCTCAGTTATTAATTACGGGGCGCCCATATGGAGCGATGCAACATCGAATAGGAAGATCAGAGACAGATTACGCTGTATATAACGGGTGTTGGCTATCAGAGTCATCGCGGGCTATCGAACCGTCTCCGCAGACGCAGCCTTACTGCTCGCCAGGATTGTACCTACTCCGATCCAGGTAGCCTATATTTCAAAAGAGTGTTCCTTCGAGTTCACGATCTTAAACGACGTGACGAATGGAGTAACTCAGCTGAGAAAGAAATTAAAAAAGATGAAGAAGTTCTACGTATAAGACAATGGAAGATACATTTACAAAGAAGAGACGTTGCAGGTAAAAGAACTTGCAACGCTATACTACCTTTAATGGAGTCATGGCTCGGAAGAAGACACGGGGAGGTATCCTTTCATACCACCCAATTACTTACTGGACACGGATGCTTCTATTCGTATCTCTACAGAATAGGGAAAGTGGACACGGCCATCTGTCCATTCTGTGAGAGGGAAGAAGATTCTCCTGAACACACTCTGCAGAGATGTGAAGAATGGAACGAGGAACATGAAGTACTCGTTAGCGTCATTGGTGAAGACTTATCCCTGGAAACAATGGTTGAGAAGATTTATGAATCTGAGGAAGATTGGCAAGCCTTTCATTCGTTCGCCGAAGAGGTGATGACCAAGAAAGAAGAGGATGAAAGAGCTCGTGAACGCCTAGTGGCGTATAACGAGGATTCTTAACAATAAATAAATAATCCAAGTTATACCTAAATCTAACTTGACTAGAGTAGACTTACCTGAAACTAGACATAGAAGGTCCACTACCACAACTACACTTGCTACATTGAATTATTCATACATCATATATTCATACATTTGTGCATTATCTACGCATACATATAGGGACACATACACACGGGGACATTGGAGGGTGGAGGGTTGGAGAAGGAATGGGTAGGGGGAAGGGGGATACAGGGGGAAGGGTTCATTCATGCTCATTCATTCATTCTTTCATCCACACATGCACACAGACACACACATACACACTGACGCTCGCACATGCACTACACTCGGACCAGGGAAAATCCCGGACAGGAAGAGGGCGAAAGCCCAATAGGCACATGCCAAACGAGCGGGTAATGCTCACGCGGGTACCGCTCGGGAGACGGCCGTAACTGGATGGACGCACAGAGAGGAGTTTTTAGTAGGTAGGGGCCGATAAATAGGCCGAGTCCCACACTATTCCGGCCTACGGGGGCCGGAGTGTACGTAAGAAGCATTTTCTCCTCTCTCGTAAAAAAAAAGGTAGGCTGGCTAGAGCCCATTGGGGCCTGCGATTTAGGGCACTCTCCAATATATACCGGGGCGTATTCGCATCGACAGTGGCCTATGCTGTTGCGAGGTGGGCCGACCTGTATACGGAGAGGGATGTTAGGATCTTGACCAGTTCACTGGTAATGACCCATATATGGCCAAAAAGAAAGTGCCACAACTGGTAATGGCCCATATATGGTCACTATAAATAACTGCCAATTTTCAATGGATTTGCATGAAACTTGATACACCCACATTTTTCGGGTCGCTGATGATATATTTGGGATCGAAATTTTAAAATTCAAAATGGCGGATTTAGTATGGTGAATTAATTTTGTTATTCTTGAGTATATACTCAAAATGCGTGTGTGCGTACGTGAAATAACAAAGTTTGAATGTCTTGAACTAATCCGTTATCTGCGATCAAAAAATGTGTGATATATTTCCATAATGGAATATCAAAGTTAATCACTAGATACCGCCATATTGGATCTGCCAGTTTAAATTTTGCAATTTTGTCTATAGATTCATCATAAGAGACTCGAGAAACGCGAACATATCGAATTTGATCTTCTCCATAATGAAATAACAAAATTAATCCGTTATATTGGATTCGCCATTTTGAATTTTGAAATTTCGACCCTTGATTTCACCAACGATGCAAAAAACCTCTTATAGATAAACTTTCATGTAAAATACGAATTTATTTGCTCTCACCAATTTTGGCACAAAACGTTGATTTGTACGTTGGGTGTACCAGTGAACTGGTTAATGGCCTTGCAGCATAGAGTCTTAAGCAACCGCATACCGCACGGCTTCGTGGGAATCGCTCTGTGTCGTCGCGGGAGTGATTCCAGTCGATATCGTTTTGCAAGAATATGCCGCGCGTTACTATAATAGAAAAGAAGGAACGTCAAGATCGGTAATTTAGAGATTCCCGCCGAAACTGATAAAAAGGACGCGATAGGTAAAATTAGAAATGAAGCGATAGACATGTGGCAGACTCGGTGGATTTCTTCCCACAAAGGTTGTACCACATTCGTTTTTTTCGAAAACGTGCGCGATAGATTAGCTGCACGTTTTGAAACGAATCATTATAGCACGCAGGTCCTCACTGGACACGATGACTTTAGAGCTCGTTTAGCATTATTCAATCTCGTATGCAGTGATGCGTGCATATGTGAGAGTGGAGTAGACACGATGTTTCTTGCTGGACTGTCTACTCTTCGACGCGCAAAGGGAGGTTTTGCATAGCGTCGTTCCAGAGGGCAATTGGGAATGGCCGGGAGTGGCACGCTTCCTCGTGTCAAATCTAGAGGTTTTTGCTGTGTTTGCCGATTTCTGTCGAGAATTTTGGTTAAAGGGATGCAAAAGCATAGAGTAAAAATTAGGTAGGTCCACAGTGCACCCAGGGAACTCGGAGCCCCTGGGCATAGGAGTGTGGCCCGTAACCTTCTCAGGATAACCACCATTTCTGAGCTGTGGTCGTGTCGCGTCGCATAAATTAAGTTAGTTTCGCTGTTAGGTAGGACTCTTTCTAACCTGTTAGTCCCATTGTCCAAAGGCGATGAGGCCATGAGGCCGTAACGCCATATCCTACCTATCCATCCTAACCAAATCCCAATCCATTCAAAATTCCGCTCGACAGAGTCTGAGCATGCATCCGGGCAGGATGCAAATGGACAGGCTTTCCCGTGGTTCCCCGTGTACACGGCCAGTGGGGAGTGGAGCATTGAGTCGGACGCGAGTGTGCGGATCGGCGGAGTATAGGTGCTCCTGGGTGGCGTGGTAACGAGGAGCCCCATTGGTCTGTGACCGAACTGTTCATTCCCGCGATGAGGATCCCGCGGGAGCATCTGGATTTTTCTACCGCCCGGCTCGGGGCGGTTTCGATAGATGATGGATGCAAAATGTGGCGTATGCTCGCAGGGGCAAGGAAGGACGAACCGTTGCTATCCGTGATAACGGTTCACACATTAAATTGTCCCTATCTACTACTCTCTCGTGGGGCACGATCTTGTCGTGGTGAGGGAGTTCAGTAGCCAAGAGGTGAAACTAACAGTGCCCCGTACGACCGTCCGCTGAAAACCGTGCACGGCGACAAACTGCCGGTCGTTTTCACACGTAAACTGGCTGTACCAAAAAGAAAATTCTACGTGGATAATGGTACTCTAACTACCCCCAGAAAGCCTATTTAAACAGTGACTATTTTGGTAAATGGCAATGGGGTAGCAGGTAGTGACATATTGTTGCTCTACGGGGCTGGCTCATCAATAGCCGGCCCCATAGGTCGTAAGACTATGTAAAAACAAAAGGTTTTAGAACTCGCAATGTTGCACATCCGCTGGCATTCGCCTCGTATGGTAGGCCATGCCCTAGTATGGCAATTTCAGACCTTGTCCTTGTGAGGTAGAAGTAATAGTGCTAGCAAAGGCAGCACCGAAATTTGAACAGACAGGTAGTCCGTGGCGGAGCGCCGGCTACGCCTGGAGACGAACTTCAACTACTGGGGTGGCTATTCCACCTTGCGGCGCACCATAGCCCTGCCTCGCCGTGGACAGTCGTGGCGGTATGGGACGTTTGTCGTCCTGTCTTTCCCACTGTCGCTCGCGCAGAGGCGGGGCTTTTTACTGCAGTCATGCAGAGGTTTCTCGAAAGTTCCCATAACCACGGCAAACGGTATCATTCCGGGCCACAAAGTCGCGTTGCAGATCTCCCACACAGGCAGTGTGGGAGATGCCCGTGTAAGTAAAACCTACGACGATGAGGTGGGGAACACCCTCAAAGTCTCCAAGAGACGCCTCGTACAGAGGAGCACGGCCTAGGCTACGGCCTGGGCTAAGGCTATGCACACGAAGAAGGACCGGTAGCCCTCGGGCCCACTAAATGATGCAAAGATGATTACATTCAGTTCCTGGGGTATGGTATTGGGGTCGGGGAGTTTCTCCCGCGACCGGTCGCCAAATTGAAACTGTGTTAATGATATTAAGGAAAACAGGCGACACCGAGGCTGGTAGTTGGTTGTCTTGACGCTAATTGAAATGGGCAGTCGATGGGACGGCTGTGCGGTAATAGGATTAATGTGTAGCGTTTGCCCTAGCGGACCAGGTAGCACGTGGAGGGTCTCTTCGGAGATCTGACACTCACATTAAACTGTACCTACCTACTGTTGGACAGTATTGTGGGTCGTTGTCCATGCATCTCTAGCTGGTGAGATCAACGCAGTAAGTAGAACTGTAAGTAGAATAACAGAAAGACGATTAAATGAAACGAAAGATGGTGAAATAACGAAAGATCTTGGTGATGAGAGCGAAGCCGGCTGCGGCTGGTGGTGCCACTTGGAATGGCAAATATACAAGATTAACCTCTGGCGCTTAAGCGGCCCGGAGAGAAGTAGCAGAAGCCCAACAGCCAGGGCTAACCATATTTAAAGTCCAAGGAAGAAATGTAGGGAGAGGACGTATCTTCACGATGCCTAGCTTGCCTGCTGGGCTCCGATGGCGTATCTGCTCCCGAATGGACTGATCTTAGGCGCGGGATTGCATTTGGATGAGGAGGCTTCGGCCGGCAACTAGTCATCATGTGTCGCAGCGTGTCGCGACTTTTGTCGGGACGAGACGCACACTGCTAACGCGTATACCATCCTCATCTTGGTGCAATCCCGAAGATCAGTCCAAGAGCGCTTAGCGCTCGTGCTTGTGGCAGCGTCTCCCATGACACGAGTTGCAACGCGCTAAGGATGGCTTGGCCGTTCTCTACCCGGGAACTGTATTTCCCTTTATTTTATTTTTATTTTTTTTCTGCTGCTTCTCTCCTCTTTTATATTTCTTTTTTTAAGAAATTTTTCTTTTTTATTTATTTTGGGCCGCAGAGCGCCTCAGGCTCAACTTATGCTGAGGCCTCAAAGCAACACGCCGCAAACCATCTTAGGCGTTTTGAGGTCAGCTTCTGAAAGCAACACGCCATCAGAGAACTTAGGCGTAACCCAGGTGTGACCTGATAATTTCACTTCTTGGTGCTTAGCAGAACGCTGACCTTGTGGGATCATATCTTGTTATATCTTGTCGGTCCATATAGGTGCTGCTAGCAGCACCGGCCGAGCTGGATCGGGTTGCGAAGCAACACGCAGCGCGGAATTTTTGACGGAGCGGCAAAGCAACACGCCGCTAGAAATGTCTGCTATACATCAGCAGAATTTTGGCATCGTCAGCATATGCCGGGAATGGTGGCCGTGGTAGTGCATGGCTTGTTGCGCTGGTTGATCCGGCGATAATAGAAGAAAACACCATCTCTCCTACTGGGCAATGACCTGCAATACAGAGCGTCTGCGTCCTCCCAGAATAACCATGCCTCTCGTTGGGATGTTCGGGTGTCACTGTCCTATTGAGCTTACGTTTAAAAGCGCAAGTGATGTTGGGTAGGTAAGCCCGAAGTCCTGAGAGGCGATGGTTGGTCCGTGGATGCGATTCAGATCTCTGGTTAGGTCCTTCAGCCTCTCACGTGCCCCTTGGATCTGGTAGAGGGCGTATGTCGCTGGGTGCAGGATACGCATTCATTCGCCTCTTCGGTGTCAATTCAGCGTTTCACACCTCCACGTGGTGTCTGACGGTAACGTTGCGTTTTCCAGCGCAACGGCTAAGTGATCGCTGGCGCCGCATGTTCCCCGGCCGCCGAACATCAGCCATGGCCAGGTCTGCTTAGGTGGAACATCGGTTGTCGAATGTCTTGCGGACCAAACCCCAAGGGCCGCGGCTGCATATCGGTGATCGTGGTAAGGGTATTGGCGCACCCAAGGTGTTTTAGCCGTCCATACCGTAATCCCGGACGCTTTCGCTTAAGGGGATGAGGGCCTTGGCTTAACCGCCCGGGCTGTGAGGTGGGTAGCCTTTATAAAAAATGCCTCCTAATCCTAAGCCTCTGCTTAGGATTAGGAGACATTTTTTATAGAGGCACCTCTGTGCGCGTTGATGGGATGCATGGCCGGAGGATGGACCGGTCGCGAGCGGCCACCTCAGAATACTTGGCGACCTTCTGAGTCAGAAGCCTTTTTTCCGGAGTGAGCGTTACCTGGATAGTGACAGTTAGTTCGTCTCGACTTGTGGGATTTATATGGATAGTCTAAATAACTTCAATAAAACTGGTGATAAACTCCCCTAGGTCTGTAGTAGGAGGAGAGAAGGAGTCGGTGACTCCGGTTGATATGATGTGGACGATGTGTGTGTTGGTGTGCGTGAGAGAAGTGAAAGTGTCTCGAGCAAGAGGAGCGATGTGAGTGCTAGTGCGAAGAAAAGGCTTGAGAGCGAGTATGAGAATGCGGCAGCGAGTGAGTTGATGTGTATGAGAGCGATTGGTTTGAGGTTGCGCAAGTTTTTGTTCAATGAGACGAGTAAAGTGTCGAAGAGTGCGAGTGAATTCATTTTGAACTGTGTGGGAGTATGAGAAGCAATTGATGAGAATGCTGGCCAAGAATGAAAGGTTGCAAGGCAGGCTTGATGAATGTGTGAGCCGTGTTGGTAGGAATGTGGCCCCCCAGAGTGTGTGTGGGACTGCTGGCGTGAGCTTCGCAAGCATAGCAGCTAGGAATGTTCCCAAAGGAGTGAATGGTACGAATGTGGAGAGCAAAGGTGTGAGTGTGAATAGAAAAGAAAAAGAAAGGAATTTTGCGATTGTAGTCAAGTCGAAGGATGAGAGTGCGATATTATTGAGTGAGCACGTCAAGGAAAGAGTGATGCGTGATGTGAGTAAGACTGGATGTGAGGGTGAAAGCGGTGCGTAAGATTAGAAGCGGAGGAATTCTGGTAGAAACGATGAGTGAGTGTGAGTTAAAGAGAATACAGGAGTGTATGAAATTTGGAGAGATAAGATTAAGTGTGACAATGCTCTGTAAGATCGGACCGAAAGTGATCGTGTATGATATTCCAAATGAAATGACGAGTGAAGAGTTGTTGAAAGCATTTTATAAAAAGAATGCGAAGGGATGCGTGCCTGAGAATGTGTTTAAGGAGCGAGTAAGGATCGTGAGTAGAGGCGGCAGCAAGGATGCGGCTTGGGGAAATGTCATCCTCGAGGTACCGAACTGTGTTAAGTACGTGGTATGTAATGAGAGACGCATGTTTGTATGTATGTTGGAAGGCGTTCCGTGTGAAGGAGTTAATGAATGTGATGAGATGCCATAGGTGTTATGCCTATGGCCACATAATGAGAGTGTACAGAGAAAGAACAGCTGTGTCAAAAATGTGGTATGAGAGGACACATGCTGAAGGATTGTAAGAGAGTGTGTATGTGCAGAAATTGTAAGATACAAGGGAATAAATGCGACCACTCGGTTCGGTCCGATGCGTGCCCGGGGTATAAGCGGGCACTGGAGAAAGGGGAGCGTCCGAAATGGCCACGTTCGAAATGGCCACGGATAAATTTGACCACGTTCGAAATGGCCACGTTCGTAATGGCCACTCGTTCGTAATGGCCACGTTCGTAATGGCCACTCGTTCGTAATGGCCACGTTTGTAATGGCCACTCGTTCGTAATGGCCACGTTCGTAATGGCCACTCGTTCGTAATGGCCACGTTCGTAATGGCCACTCGTTCGTAATGGCCACGTTCGTAATGGCCACTCGTTCGTAATGGCCACGTTCGTAATGGCCACTCGTTCGTAATGGCCACGTTCGTAATGGCCACTCGTTCGTAATGGCCACGTTCGTAACGGCCACTCGTTCGTAACGGCCACTCGTTCGTAACGGCCACGTTCGTAATGGCCACTCGTTCGTAATGGCCACTCGTTCGTAATGGCCACTCGTTCGTAATGGCCACTCGTTCGTAATGGCCACGGGAAATATTGAATAAAGTTCGATTTGACCACGTTCGTAACGGCCACGTTCGGGACGGCCACGTTCGAAACGGCCGGGAGGGTCCCGTTAGCGCACGGTGCGATAGCGCACCAACCCGATAGCACACGAAAAATTGACACAATTCCCGATAGCGCACCAACCCGATAGCACACGTCCCGATAGCACACAAAATAAATCGCGCACAATCCCGATAGCGCACCAACCCGATAGCGCACGGGTTCACTTTGCAACTTTTCATGCGAAGCGAGGGGGACGGGGTGGGTGCGGGAGGGGGGCCGAAGGCCCCCCCTTGCACCCCTCCGTGTGTGTGTGTGTGTGTGTGAGTGAGAGAATGCGTGTGTGAGGGGATAGTGCTTCCAACATTTCGTGGCCATTCCGTGGCCATTCCGAACGTGGCCGTTTCGAACGTGGCCGTTCCGAACGTGGCCGTTCCGAACGTGGTCAAATTTATCCGTGGCCATTTCGAACGTGGCCGTTCCGAACGTGGCCGTTTAGAACGTGGCCGTTCCGAACGTGCCCGTTTCGAACGTGACCATTACGAACGTGGCCATTACGAACGTGGCCGTTTCGAACGTGGTCAAATTTATCCGTGGCCATTTCGAACGTGGTCAAATTATATCCACTCGGAGAAAGAGAGGGCAGTGTGAATGACGAATAAGTTTTGTTTGAATGTGGTGCAGTGTAACTGCCAGAAGGCATACACTGCAATGTGTGACTTGGGAGAGTAGCTATGTGAGCGACGAGTGAGTGTAGCCCTGCTGCAGAAACCGTATGTGAGGCATGGACACGTGGTGGGTCTGTCCCTAAATATGAATGTGATTGCATGTGAGAGCGATAGTATTAAAACAGCAGTGGTGGTGTGTGACTCCAGGTTGGAGATAATGTGTGTGAGAGACTACACGAATGACTGTGGAGTGTGCGTCTGGATTAAAGGAGAATTTGGTGAGATATATGTGGTGTCTGTGTATTGCCAGTGCAATAAGGATATCGATTCGTACTTGGCATACATGGACAGTGTGCGTAAAATGGCGGAAGAGTGAACGGGGGAAAACGTGTGCTGGATGGAGGAATGGATGCGAATGCCGTCTCTTCCTTGTGGTATAGCAAGGGAGTAGGCGGTGGAAGAGAGAGAAAGAGAGAGAGAGAGAGAGATAGATATGTGTGATAGATGGCTTGAGGAATGGATAATTGTGAACGGTATGACTGTGCTAAACGAGCCAAGCGATTGGTATACGTTCAGCGAGCCGAATGGGGAGAGTGACATTGATGTCACTCTGGTGAGTGAAGAGTATATGGGGTGCCGTTTCGAATGGGAGGTGAAGCCTGATTGGGGTATCAGCAACCACAATGTGCTGCTGATACGAATGTTGTATGGAACGACTGCCAGTATAAATGAAGGAGTGCCTAGATGGAACTGGAAAGAAACGGACTGGAAAAATACATGAGCGACCTAAGGGACAGTGCGAATGAGCATGCTGGAGCTATAATGGATGAAATGAATGCCGAGAGATTGTTACAGCGAATGATGTCATGGATCCTGAGTGCGAATGATCGATGGATGAAAAGGTGTAAACCTAGGACAGAGAGAAAGCTTGTTTGATGGACAGAAGAGCTTGAGAGATTCAAAAAGAAAGTGAGAAGGTGTAGGCGTGCTTACCAGCGAGAAAGAAAGAGGAGTGATGGAGAGAGAGTGAATGTAAGAGCGGATGAATATAGGCGTGCCAGAATTGAATACAAGAAGTGTATATAGAGAACGAAAGAGACGAACTGGAAACAGTTTGTAAGCGAAAGTGGAAATCGGGATCCATGCGATGTGTACAGAGTCTGCATGGGTAGGCGAGGAAGGGAGAGATTGAGTGAAATAAAAGTAGGTGACAGGACAATGAGTACGTGGAGAGAAAGTGTAGATGTGCTTATTGAGAGGTTCTTCCCAGCCGCGAGAGGGATTGTTGAATACAGAGAGGAGGAGCGATCAGAAGAAAGGCAGTTTGAATAGGATGAAGTGAATGAGGCCGTAAGACGAGCGAAATTGAGAAAGGCACCGGGTTTGGACGGTGTATGGAAATGTTACGAATGATTTGGAAGGCAATTCCTGTGTGGATGAAGAGAGTGTATGATGTATGTCTGAGTACTGGCTGCTTCCCCTCGGTATGGAAGACTGCGAGAGTGGTTGTGTTGCTGAAGTCTCCTGAAAAAGTGCGATTGGACCCTGGGTCGTATCGGCCTATTTCTTTATTGTTCGTCCTTGGTAAAGGGTTGGAGCGAATGATGGTGAGAAGACTGGAGAGACTGATGGATGGAAGGATGTGTGATGCGCAGTATGGTTTTGCCAAGGGCCGGTCGACCGAGGATGCGTGGGAGTGTGTGAAAGAATGGGTGAATGTGTCCACGAAGAAATACATATTGGGTTTGTTCGTGGACATTAAGGGTGCGTTTGAAGACCTGGAATGGAAATGTGTGATTGAAAAGTTGCGAGGGATTAGTTGTGAGGAGATTGGTTTATGGGTGAGCTATTTTAGTGAAAGGCGAGTATGCATGAGTGGTGCGAATGAAACGGAAGAATGCCCGGTGTGGCTGTCTGCAGGGGTCCATATGTGGTCCGTTTATTTGGAACTTGATGATGGACGAACTGTTGTGGCGGCTACGTGAGAATGGATGTAAGGTGGTTGCGTACGCGGATGATTTGCTGTTGCTTGTGGAAGGACAGAGTCGAATGGAGCTGGAGTGAAAGGGTACTGAGTGGATGGGAATTGTGTATGAGTGGGGTATGAAAGTAGGTGAGTGTGTCTGAAGAGAAAATCGTATGTATGCTGTTGAAAGGGAATATGGCTGAAACGAGGCATCCGAATGTGCGGGTAAATGGAGTGTGTATAAGTATGTGATGAATGTGAGATACCTGGGTGGGTGGATGGGTGAAAG
This sequence comes from Camponotus vicinus, assembly GCF_025532165.1. Lineage (NCBI taxonomy): Eukaryota > Metazoa > Arthropoda > Insecta > Hymenoptera > Formicidae > Camponotus > Camponotus vicinus. The sequence continues at coordinate 10,567,596 of NW_028141967.1, read as the reverse complement.
GATGAGCTCCAAACTGCACCTTGTACGCATGAGGCAGAAATGTGTGAATGTGGTCGTTAAGCTTAGACGCGTGCTGGGGAGTGAATGGAGATTAAGAATGAAAGCGGTGCGACTGTTATACAAGGGCTTGTTCTCTGCTTGCGTGTTGTATGGTTCTAGTGTGTGGTGTGACATAATGAAGTACGAATATGCGATAGTGTTGATAAATAGATGTCAGAGAGTGGTAATGTGTGCATGTTTGAATGTGTGTCGGACGGTCTGGACGGTGGCATTGCAGGTCCTGATGGACGGACTGCCGTGGGATCTGGAGTGTGTGAGGAGAGGATTAAAATATAGAGTGAGAAGTAGGGCTGTTACTTTTGACAACTTCGAAGATTCGATCCTTCGAAGCTTCGAAATTACATTTATGCAAATGCGAATTTATATAAAAAATGATGAAAATATTCTGAATAAATGTGAGATAATTAATATATATGCTCACACACACAAAATTATTCTTGAATTATAATTTTGATTAAGAAATAAATGCTCTTTGAGACTTTTTACCCACTCTGTATGTATTTATTAATGTTTTCTTTTGCCTCTTTAACAATTTTTTAACTTAAAATTTTATAAATTTTTCATATATTTTTATAAAATTTTAATATAAAATTATATATATTTTTTATACATTATATATATATATATATATATATATATATATTCTATTATGTTTTACTATTTTTATTTTTATCTTACAATAATATCAATTATTTTTAATTGGTATAAGTGGCAATGCGAGTCTAGTGTCAAAATTATTACACCGTTACTTATTGTACAAAAGACAATCATATAAAAACATACATATAATAAATATACATGTGAGTGGATTACGAACGTTTCGACCCTATTTTTGGGTCATCTTCAGCGCAAATTTAAACGAACTAAGTAATGAAATAATATTACAAATTTGGAGTCAAGCATAAGTGTGCTGTCTAAAAATACGTTTCAGTTGAATGATGCGGTGTCTCATTGTTGTTTTGACGATGTCTGCAATTTAAACAATCCGAATCTTTCAGTAAATAAATTACATCAAACCGAACAACAATTTGAATTAATAAAATAATTTAAATAAATTAGGATACGTAAGTAGACTAAATGTAGAAAAATAAATAAATAAGTTCTAAAATTTAAAAAAATTAAAAAATTACCGAGTTAAAACTGTATAAAGAAACATTGTAACGGTCGTATTTTCGGACGTTTTCTTTGCTGCGCGGATAGATCGCCGGTGCAAGGTTCGTTGGAAAGAAAATACGCGATGTGTTTTAAACGAACGTATTTATTCGAATAGATAAGTGTACAGAGTATGTGTATGCGGGTGTGTGTGTGTGTGTGTGTGTGTGTGTGTGTGTGTGTGTGCGTGCGTGCGTGGTTAATAATTTCGCTGGCCGATTAATAACGCGACAAATGCAGTTTCATATTTAATTCCGGTCTTTGATCGCGTACACCTGTTTGTGTTTACGGCGCGCGAGACAGCGCGTGTTTTTGCGGCGCTTTTTCCACGAGGAATCCCCGAGGTTCTTAGAATCCTCGGGTTCTCGGAATCGACGGTTGCTTTCGCGAGAATTATTATTTCCTCGATGATACGATTTAAAGTCCGCGTTCGGTCTACTATAATCGGTGCGCTTTAATCACAGCGGCGGATGCCGTGATAATTGTATGCGCGTGTTGCGCTTTGACGGCGGCGGCGGAGGCCGCGATATTCGGATGCGCTTATGCGCTCGGTGCGATTTATACAGGGTGTTAAAAAAGTATCGCATACGCTCAGTGCCATCCGATAGAGAAGGAGAATTTAAGAAAAAATGTCTAATACAATTTTTCGATCCCATGAATAATTTCGCCGCAATTAATTATTGTAATCAGTTAATCAGCGCGGAGCTACAAGAGGAAGCCAGGGGCGAAGCGCGCGAAGTCTGCGGCGCGATGGCTACCGCGCTCATACCATGCTCTCGTACCGAGCGGAGGGAAAGTACTTGCGATCTATTTATTTATTTTACTCACCTTCTTTTTGATAAGAGTAACAAAATAATTTACAGGAACAATCATCACGTAAAAATTCGCGTGATTCTAATATATCACGATACAGACTTTGTTAATTTAATGAAAAAATTTATTTTTAATAAGTAAGAAGCGAAAATTAATCCTCTTTAACTCATTTTTTAAAATGTTAACTGAAAATATTAATTAAATTATCTTGCCTTCTTACTTATTAAAAATAAATTCTTTCATTAAATTAACAAAGTCTGTATCGTGATATAATCACGCCAATTTTTACGTGATGATTGTTCCTGTAAATTATTTTGTTACTCTTATCAAAAAGAAGGTGAGTAAAATAAATAAATAGATCGCAAGCACTTTCCCTCCGCTCGGTACGAGAGCATAGTATGAGTGCGGTAGCCGTCGCGCCGCAGACTTCGCGCGCCTCGCCCCTGGCTTCCTCTTGTAGCTCCGCGCTGATTAACTGATTATAATAATTAATTGCGGCGAAATTATTCATGGGATCGAAAAATTGTATTAGACATTTTTTCTTAAATTCTCCTTCTGGATGGAGTTCCGAAAAGGTCAAACCTCCGATTTTGCTATCATCACTTATACTTACGTATTTTGATGCGCTGATTACGAAAATGATAGTTAAAGTTACCGACTACTTCATTTTCATGGTAAAAACCATAAAAAAAGAAATCGTTAAAAAATGACGTTTTTTGATTTTATTTTATCAATATACTGAAAATTAAAAAAAAAAAAGTTTCAAAGAAAAGTTGTAAATCTTTTTAAAATATACATTTTATGTGCTATTCATTTTTACTGTTATTCACCACGGTCCCGATTGACCACGGTCCCGATTGACCACGGTCCCGCCTAAACACTCTAAAAAGAAATGATACGGCTCGCTTCGCTCGCCGCACCGGCCTGCGGCCCGCTAAAAAATAACTACCTTAGGCGATAGACATTGGGCTACGCTACCGACAGTGCCGCCCGACCCCTCTCCGCGGGGAAGGCGGCTTAACGGGCGCGCTAACGCGCGCCCTACCGCCTTCCCCGCTCCGAGGGGCGGGCTCCGCGATTAGGAAACATGTATTTAGCTCTGGGTAATGCCAAAGGAAAGTTAACTTATCGTACACAGCATATCGTAGTGTGATGAGATATATCTTTAAGTTTGATTTTCTAGAGAACTATCACTTGTATGGTAAAAATGAATAGGACATAAAATGCATATTTCGAAGAGATCTACAACTTTTGTTTGAAACATTTTTTTAAATTTTCAGTATTTGATAAAATAAAATCAAAAAACGTCATTTTTAACGATTTTTTATGGTTTCCACCATGAAAATGAAATAGTCGGTAACTTTAACTATCATTTTCGTAATCAGCGCATCAAAATACGTAAGTATACGTGATGACAGCAAAATCGGGGGTTTGACCTTTTCGGAACTACACCCCTCCTTCTCTATCGGATGGCACTGAGCGTATGCGATACTTTTTTAACACCCTGTATATATACGCGGCGGCGGAGGCCGCGATGTTCGGATGCGCTTATGCGCGCGGTGCAATTGCTACACGCGGCGGCGGAGGCCGCGATAATCGAATGCGCTTCTGCGCCCGGTGCGGTTGATACGTGCGGCGGCGGAGGCCGCGATAATTGAATGCGCTTATGCGTTCGGTGTCAAAATGCGCGAGATAGGATCGCGTCGCGAAGGATGGTGATCGCGTTGCAGCTGGGTCGAGAACACTCGACTCGGGGCGGCTCTGAGCTCCACCTTCCGTGATGGCCCAGCTGCGGATTAGGCGGTTTGCACTTGTACTTCGGAATCGAGATCACTCGGCTAAGACGGAGCGCGCTCCACCTTTCGTCCTCTGTAATTAGTGCTTGGTAGGATTTCTGGATTGCTGCTGAAGCGTACTGCTTAGAGCGGATCAGGAATATGGTATTTAGACGCCGAAATGTGCCCTTTTTATACCGGCTAATTGCCCGCGTCGGCGCGCGGCGGTATAACCCCTTCCGAACGGTTTTTCGGAAACGGTACGGTCGGGCCCGTTCGGAGGGGTTCGGGTTGAGCGCCGAACGCGGGTTTTCGCCGGTCGGCGGTTCGGGCCACCTCGGCTCTGATCGGCGGTGTTCGGCCGTTTTGAGCCCTTAACGGCTCTGGGCCGTAATGAAACGATTAAAAGGTGGGCGCACCGCGCCCCTGCCTCTGCCCGGCGGGTGTTCTGCCGGGCGGCAGCTTCCGGCGGATGGCATTGCCGGGAATCGGAACGATGCATCGGGATGCATCGTTACAACATTAAAAAATTCCACTTCCAGACATCGAAAACATTGGCAAACAATAAAGGTGAAGAGAGACCGACCATTATCTCAACGACAACAATTTTTGACTAGTCCTCGAGACGTAACGAGGCTACTTTATAAAGGAGTCAGAGCAAGTCGATAATAATATATAAATATACACATGCGCAAAGTCACAAAAATTCAAATATGGTACAAGAGATAGAACTATTAAATTTTTGGTAAATTATTGTAACAGCCCTGCCGTTACTAGAGCGGACTACGAACCCACGCTCGCGCCAAGTTGGCGCTAAGCGCCGCCGATTGAGCACCTCGACCGAGCCGCGGATTAAGAGCCGCCGATTGAGAGTCGTGGCCTACCCCACTTCAACACGCATGACCGTGTGGGGATATCGCGTGGGGGTAACCAGCCGGGTATATAAGGCGGTCGCTCCGGCAGATCGAGACTTATTCCTGTCCCGACTCTCGGGACGCTCGAAGCCAGAGGGCGCACTCTGGGCATTCGAAGCTTACCGAGCTCCAATCCTTGCTCTGGTCCAGAGCACGGTCGCTACCGTACCCGGTCGAGTGCACTCGACAACCAGAAGCATCCCATCGAGCCACGGACAATCCGGTCCAGGGTACGGGCGCTCTCGTACTCGGTCGGTTGCAACCGACGTCCGGAACTGTCCGGTTCATCGTCGAAGACCGAACAGCCGTTTTCACGGCTCCTGGACAACAGCCGCTTCCCCGGCTCCCGGACGACAGCCGTTTCCACGGCTCCCGGACGACAACCGTTTTCACGGCTCCTGGGCGACAGCCGTTTTCACGACTCTTGGAATAACAGCCGTTTTCACGGCTCCTGGAACGAATAAAGAACAACCGCCTTCACGGCCTCCCTTCCTAGTCGTACTTCTTACCCGACAGCGGTATCCTCGGTCTTCGACCAAACCGACCGTTTCTTTGGCCTCGCGTTACGCCAAGCCGCGTCCGTTAGCTGTACTTTGGGTGACCTGTCTTAACTCCCCTGGTCTAGAGCCCGGTTGCTACCGGGCCCGGTCGGTTGCAACCGACGTCCAGTATATCGGTGTACTACGGGCGCTCTCGTGTACACCACCCTGAGGACGGATGCTCCCGTCCTTGGCCGACCTCGGTTGGCAGACCCTGCTAGACCCGTGTCCGTGCCTCGTTGCACGTGACCACCCTGTAGGTCTCTCGCGCCCGCGTCCGCGACTGGGTTCACGCGATCACTCTGTACATATCCTGCGTCACTAGATTAAGGTTTGTGTTCGTAAGTAAGTCGCATCCGATCCGAGTCGTGCAATACGCGATCATTCTGTACATATCCTGCGTCACTAGATTAAGGTTTGTGTTCGTAAGTTGCGCCCGATTCGCGTCGTGTAACACGCGATCGCTCTGTACATATTCTGTGTTACTGATTAAGGATTGTGTTCGTAAACTCGTCGCGTCCGATCCGCGTACACATCTAATATTCGTCGCGAGAAATCAGTGTCCGACACGAACTGTACGCGACCAGCGCGTGAAGATCTTGCGTCCGCATTACTAGTTATACGCGTCCGGTTAGGAATACAACTGTTTGTAAATCTTAGTTAATGATTACGGAATAAAGATTTTGTTCATAATTAACGTGTAGTTCTGCGAACCTGAGCCTCCCCTTCTCCCGAACCCTGACTCCGGCGAGCCGATCCGCGGCGTCGGGAAAGGTGCTCCGTTACATTATTAACAATGTTTAAATAAATTTCGGGTAAACGTTCGGTATCCGTCTGCAAATTTAGACCATTGTTTTGTCTCTTAATAAATAACATTTCGGAAATTAGTCTTTTGCTGAAGAAAGGCTCCTGGTCTAAAATTTTAACATCCTCCCAATTAAAATCATGGTCGGAATTCAATCTATGGTTAGTGATAACCGATTGAGTGTTAGTATTGCGTTTAAAGTGACAACGATGCTCGTTAATTCTGGTACGTAGTTGCCTGCTAGTCTGTCCCACATAAGAAGCATCACAGTCAGTGCAATTTAATTTGTATATGACATTCATAGAATCACAAATAGGAAGGGGGTCTTTATGGACTTTGATGAAATTACTCATTTTATTAATACTGTAGTAAGATAATCGAATATTTGGATCCTTGACATATCTTTAACACACTCAGAGAATGTGGAGACATAAGGTATGGTAAAATATGTAATGGAATTATTGGCATCTGTGATTAGAGATTTGTTGACGTTGGAATCTGTTTTAAAAAAGAGTTTTTTAAGGCGATCAGACCATGTACTGAAAATAAAATGGAGAGGGTAACCATTATTCAGCAAAATATTATTAACACTTTTAATATTTTTCGAATGAAAAGAGGGATGAGACAGAAGAAAAACTCTGTCAATTAAGCCAATTACTGTGCCTGTTTTTTTGGCATAAGGGGTGTTGAGATGAGAAATGCAGGTATCTACCGGAAAAAGTATCTTTATGATACCAATCAAAAATAAAATAGTTGTATAAAATTAGTTACATCCAAGAAGTTAATTCTGCTGCCCACTCCAATTTCCATAGTAAATTGTAAACGAGGATGAAAGGAGTTGAATGTGTCAAGCGTATCCCCTGTCTCCTGCAGTAGCGGACATAGTTTTACAAGACTTAGAAAATAAAGCGCTTGCCTCCTTAAAATTCATCCCTCCGTTTTATTTGAGATATGTTGATGACGAAATCTTAGCGGTCCCTCCTTCCTTACTTAATCATACTCTTGACACATTCAACTCCTTTCATCCTCGTTTACAATTTACTATGGAAATTGGAGTGGGCAGCAGAATTAACTTCTTGCATGTAACTTTAATTTTAGATAACTATATTATTTTTGATTGGTATCATAAAGATACTTTTTCCGGTAGATACCTGCATTTCTTATCTTAATACCCTTTATGCCAAAAAAGAGGCACAGTAATTGGCTTAATTGACAGAGTTTTTCTTCTGTCTCATCCCTCTTTTCATACGAAAAATATTAAAAGTGTTAATAATATTTTGCTAAATAATGGTTACCCTCTCCATTTTATTTTCAGTACATGGTCTGACCGCCTTAAAAAACTTTTTTAAAACATACCAACGTCAACAAACCTCTAATCACAGATGCCAATAATTTCATTACATATTTTACCATACCTTATGTCTCCACATTCTCTGAGCGTGTTAAAGATATGTCAAGGATTCAAATATTCGATTATCTTACTACAGTATTAATAAAATGAGTAATTTCATCAAAGTCCATAAAGACCCCCTTCCTATTTGTGATTCTATGAATGCCATATACAAATTAAATTGCACTGACTGTGATGCTTCTTATGTGGGACGGACTACCAGGCAACTACGTACCAGAATTAATGAGTATCGTTGTCACATTAAACCCAATACTAACACTCAATCGGTTATCACTAACCATAGATTGAATTTCGATCATGATTTTAATTGGGAGGATGTTAAAATTTTAGACCAGGAGCCTATCTTGAGCAAAAGACTAATTTCCGAAATGTTATTTATTAAGAGACAAAACAATGGTCTAAATTTGCAGACGGATACCGAACGTTTACCCGAAATTTATTTAAACATTGTTAATAATTTACCAAAAATTTAATAGTTCTATCTCTTGTACCATATTTGAATTTTTGTGACTTTGCGCATGTGTATATTTATATATTATTATCGACTCGCTCTGACTCCTTTATAAAGTAGCCTCGTTACGTTTCAAGGACTAGTCAAAAATTTTTGTCGTTGAAATGATGGTCGGTCTCTCTTCACCTTTATTATCTGCCAATGTTTTCGATGTCTGGAAGTAAGTGGAATTTTTTAGTGTTCCTTCATACAGTTTTAACTCCGTAATTTTTTAATTTTTTTAATTTTAGAACTCATATTTATTTATTTTTCTACATTCTGTCTACTTATTTGTTCTAATTTATTTAAGTTATTTTATTAATTCAAATTGTTATTCGGTTTGATGTAATTTATTTACTGAAAGATTCGGATTGTTTAAATTGCAGACATCGTCAAAACAACAATGAGACACCGCATCATTCAACTGAAACGTATTTTTAGACAGCACACTTATGCTTGACTCCAAATTTATAATATTATTTCATTACTTAGTTCGTTTAAATTTGCGCTGAAGATGACCCAAAAATAGGGTCGAAACGTTCGTAATCCACTCATATGTATATTTATTATATTTATTATATGAATGTTTTTATATGATTGTCTTTTGTACAATAAATAACAGTGTAATAATTTCGACACTAGACTAGCATTGCCACTTATACCAATTTATACTTTTAATTTTATATTCACGAGTCTGACATTTTTAATAATCAATTATTTTATATTATTTAAGCTTTATATATATATACAGGGTGAGTCAAAAGTATGTTTTAAAAATTTGTGAGCGTGTTCCTGGATAAAAAGGAAGAACAAATGTTCATATGAACATATGGTCGCAAATGCTTTGTTGTCGAGATAATGGACATAAATCAGCAGTATCAAATAATACTTTATTTGAACGTTTACAATTTTCTTATTGTTGTTTGTTTTTTTTTGTTTTTTTTTTTGTTTTTTGATACTGCTGATTTATGTCCATTATCTCGACAACAAAGCATTTGCGACCATATGTTCATATGAACATTTGTTCTTCCTTTTTATCCAGGAACACGCTCACAAATTTTTAAAACATACTTTTGACTCACCCTGTATATACAGGGTGATTCTAAATAACTTTATATTTTTGCAAAAACATAATCTTGACCGAATTCTAAGACGATTTTTCCTTTGGCAAAATTTCGTCCGAAGCTTAGTTTTTGAATTATTAAAGGAAGTAGTTAACGTATGACGGGTCGAATACAAGAGGCAGGCAAGGGTGACGCGATTCACCGTCAGACGCGGGTGCTTACGCGGGGCGCCTGCTGCGATCAGCTGGTCGCTATACACATACAAACACACATGCGAACATATACATTCTCTCTCTGTCTGTCTGTCTGTCTGTCTGTCTCTGTCTCTCTCTCTCTCTCTCTCTCTCTCTCTCATTCGCTCACTCACCTGTAATTTTTTTTTTTACGAGAGAGGAGAAAATGCATTTTATGCATACCCACCGGTCGATCCAGTGAGTTATGTGGGACTCGAGTACCAAGTCGAATTACCAATTCGGTACTCCTTACCCACTAAAAACCCCTCTCTTTTCACGAATTTCCTTTGACACACTGTCCCTCTGACTTCCCGAGATCTGTTTTCACATAACGTCAAAAAATAGTTATTATTACCTTGTTCGATGACTTTTGATGTATTACTGTAATTGCTTGAAGGAGAAATTAATTTTCCGATAGATCGTACGTTCTCAAATTTAACGTAGATATCACGTTGCAAAAGACAAGAAATCCACACTAAATTATTAACTGAAAGTTTTTCTTCTTTCATGAACTGTATTCTTTTATAAACTTTAACGTAATCGCATTTATTTACTCACTCGATGAGACGAGAAATTTACTAATGACTATCACTAATCACTATTAATCACTGTCGAATAATAACTGTTGGCGATTAAAAATCACTCGATGAAAGAAACACGCGCGGACACGTTACTACACGACGCGACGACGCGACAATGCGACGATAATTACTCGGCGACTGCAAGCAGTTTTTTGTCATGGTAGGTTGCGGTAAGTTAAGGTACTACTGGCGCTATCGAACGCGATCATGTGTTCGATTGAAGAATGCGGTAAACATAATAAACATTTAACATATTAATATTATTATTATCATGAATGGGTGTGATATCCATACATCGTATGATATCTATTTAAAAATTAATTAGATTAAATAAGTGTTTTTAAAATATTTATTACTTTTACTATTATCATATAAAATATTAATATTAAATATTTATTTAAGATAATAGTAAAAGTAATAAATATTTTAAAAACACTTATTTAATCTAATTAATTTTTGCTGGTTGTTGGTGCATCTGCATAGACCATATTTTTCAAAAAGCCACAGAGAAAAAAGTCAAGACTTGTTAGATCAGGAGATCTGGGGCACCACTCAACATGGCTACTAATTCCTATCCACCGACAGGGGTATCGACGATGCAAAAATCGTTGAACGATTCTGCTCCTATGAGCAGGTGCCCCATCTTGCTGGAACCACATACGTTGTCGTGTTTGCAGATCAACATTGGCTAACAGATCTGGTGATTCATGTCTTAGAAAATGGAAATATCTAGCTGAGTTGACATTTCCTTCGAAAAAATAAGGCCCAATTAAGTGACCATTCACAATACCGCACCACACTATGAGACTCCAGCGCTGTTGGTGATCAACCTCACCAATGTGGAACCAATGTGGATTTTCTACAGACCAATAGTGACAGTTATGTCGGTTTAGTTGGCCTGTGTTATGAAAAGTAGCTTCATCAGAAAACATAACGTTTCTGAAAAATTCTGGATCTTGACGTAACATCGTTTGAGCCCAATTACAAAATGCTAACTTTCGTTAGAAATCATGAGGAAATAAGCCTTGGGTTAAGGCTATGTGATAAGGGTGGAAATTATGCAGTCTCAAAATTCTTTGAGCCGTTCATCTTGGGATGCCAGATTGTACTTCTATTTGTCGTAGTGAAATATGTGAATCTAAATTAACCATAGCTAACACTACAAGAACTCGTGGATCGTTCCACTCGATTGTCATAATACGACGACGTTATCGTATTCTACGAGGTCCCTGTCTCTCACGTCTTTCAATTCTGGCAATCACATTATGAGCAGGATGCTGACGTCTACCAGGGAAACGTCTACGATATAATCGTTCTGCTGCACGATAATTATTACGACACTCCAAGAATTAATAGAATGTCAACAATCTCATTCCTTGTGTAATCCGACATGTTTACAAAGTACGGAGAAATTCAGAAAGATAAATTCACTCACGTTACGTACACACTGTGACAGGTAGAAGAGATTCTCAATACATACAATAAACTATCAATAATATGATCAGTTGATCGAGAAAAAGAATTGAGAAATTTTTAATGATAAATTTCAAATAATTTTCAAAATTTCCAGAAATTATTAAAATTTAAGAAAACCTCAGGATTCTAAGTTAGTAACTTTTTGAACCGGATTCTGAGTTATTACTTTTGTCTTATTTTTCTTACACTTTGAAAATGAGGGCCAAGGTACAATTCAAGGTCACCAGGTGGTGGCCTCCGATGACCTCGACAATTTTTATGGAGGTCATTCTTTCGATATATCGCTATCATGACAAGATACCAGCCTGGGAAGTACGGGAGAGACATTTGACCTTTAGATGACCCCTAGGGTCAATTGACCCCTTACAACTCTAATGTAAAATTTTCCGCTCTTTCAGAATCCGGGGTCAAAAATAGGGGTCCCCATTTAAAAAACGGAAGTTGACCTTCAAATGACTTTGAAAATGACCTTTAATGTCGAATCCAAGGTCACGGGGGCTATCTAATACCATCCAAGGTATTAGATAGCCCCCTTTCCTCCCCGTGGGGGCCACCTTGTCGTGGTGGGGAGGCTTAAGGAGTCTTGGTCGTCCGGGGCGCCTTGATGGGGGCATTGCACTTCCTCGCTCTGTACCCGACGGGTGCGGGGCTTGCCCTGCCCCCGGCGGGTATAGAGTGAGAAGGGGGGTTTCGCTCCCTCCGGGCGCCTTGGCCTGATGCGGATAGAGGAAGGACAACCCTGACTACAAAAGCCGGCCCTCAGGAGCCGAGAAGGGTGGGAAAACACCCGGTCCTGATCTTCTCTCTTAGGTTTCGTTCTTACTTTTCTGCCCTCTGTTTCTTCTCCTATCCTTTAAGCTTTTCCCTCTTCTGATCTTCCACTTCCTTCCCTCCTTTCCTCAACTATTCCCTTTTATCTCCTACTCCCTTTCCGTGTGAATGTGTGTGTGTGGGTATGTGTGCGAGTGGGGTGTGATCGGGTGCGCGTGGATATTCCCCGGAGACTAACCAAGGGGGGAGTAGTAGCCCCCTGACTGGGGGAGGTGCGTGATGTCAGTACCCAGGCTCCGTTCTTAGTAATAAGAGTAAGCGTAAGTCCAGATCTTCCCTGGCAAAGGTCTCGTGAACGGGGCGGGCAAACTAGAGGGAAGACCGCTCCGCACCTCCTGTCTGGAGCCAATTCGGGGGTTGAAGCGCGCACTCCGGGAGCACAGAATGGAGAGCAGGGATGGCTACCCTCCTCTCATACCCAGCTGGGGGGGATATACCCTGGCAGACTCTAGCCTGGGTCCGGGATGAGCGACTGTTCGGATCAGTAACGCGTCCTGGACTCGGGGTGAGTATAAACCTTTTGCATAATCGTGGACCCGGTCCTCTCCGGGGAACTTTTTCAATCGAGCCACTGGCGAGGATAGGGCTTGCCATCGGATAAACGGCTTCTCCGCTTCCTCGTCCATCACTAGGGCACTTTGTTAATCGGGGAAGTGGTCTCACTGCGGTGAGACTGTCATGATGACCGAACCGATCGATGAATACGCGTAAATATGGAATCAAATTTAACCAAAACCGAAACTAAAACTATAGATACTCTTACAGAAATCCCCCCCACAGGGGATCTGGATATCGCTAGGATGGATGCACAGCCCGACGCTGTCCAAGTCGAGCGTGTGACATTAAATACGGAGGCTCAGGTGACGTCGGAGATCAGAGAAGAGGAAAATGAGAGCTTCGAATAGGAGATCAGGCAGTTGGAAAGTATTTCCACTGCTACTCAGCCTGATGTATCGCAGGATTCCCGTCCTGCACAGGAAGTTAATACACAAGTAGAGGTGACATCCCAAACTGAAACACCTCAACCCCCTGAAGGAGTGAATGATGCACCTCGGGGGGGAGGGGGTGTCCCAACCGGAGATGCCTGCACAGGTAACGGTGGAAGTACCACCGAGTGAGGCGCCTAAAATGGAATGGGAGGACTCTAATAGAGCCCCAAAACGGAAGGGGAGGGTCCCGTTAGCGCACGGTGCGATAGCGCACCAACCCGATAGCACACGAAAAATTGAACACAATTCCTGATAGCCCATGTCTCTTTAGCACACATCCCGATAGCACACAAGGTTCCACATGGGTTTGCAACGGGGTGGTGGGGCGGGGGTCGGGGGGCGGGGGTGCAGTCTGTGCGTGTACTTTCTTATTGGTGTGCTATCGGGATTGTGCGCGATTTACTTTGTGTGCTATCGGGATGCATGCTAAAGGGACGTGGGCTGTCGGGAATTGTGTTCAATTTTTCGTGTGCTATTGGGTTGGTGCGCTAACGGATATCGCTCAAACGGAAGAACCGCCCTCAGGAGTCGGAATCGCAAGTGGACAGCGAAGAGGAATTCCTAAGGCGATCTAAAGTACGACTAAAGAACAGAAAAATGCTGCCTGAGAATGATGGGCAGAAAGACGGTATCCAGCCGAGTTCTTCCCAAAAGATTTTAGACCCGAGCTAACGAGGCATTGTCCCATGCTCGGCTTCTGAGACTGAGGAGGAGAGGAGCCGGAAGGTTGGACGTCCGAAGAGAAGTCGGAGAGCCGTAGATCCTGAAGAGGCTGAAAGAAGAATACTAGCAGCAACGGGAGAAGCCCCGGAGCATATGCAAGATCTACTCCAGAGCATGACTGCATCGATATTAGTGCGCAAGCACTGGAATATTTGGAACATATTGAGATGATCCGTGTTAAAAGCGGTAGGATGCCTAAGCGGCGAACTGAAGAAGAGGAAGATATGTCTCGGACAAATGATCCGAGTATTGCAATTTAAAGCTGAATCCAAGAACGATCCAGAGTTCCTGAAACATAAACTAGATGAACTTATGAAAGAGGAAGAAAAACGTAAACGTGAAGTCAGCGAACTGCGTGACATTATAAAGGAATTGAAGCAAGAAAATAAAGAAATGGGGGAAGAATTACGGAGTGTTAAAGAGGAGGTAAGGAAATCTAATGAGGAAAGAATAGAGAATGGATACAAGAAAGATGCCAGAAGAGAGAAGGAAAAGGAAGAGACCTCTCAAAAAGGAAAGGAAGACACTACACAAAGAAAGAAATTTAACGCATACTTACCTAAGCACTTATCCAGAGATGAATCTAGATCCAGGGAAGAAAGTCGATCCAGGAGTCCCTACGTCGTGATGCGGCCGCCCCTTGGTGGGAAGTCGATGCCAATCCCGGAAAACCTGAAACATACCAAAGAGGAAAGATTAGATGTCATCAACTCGATCATCAACAGATCGAAGCCCTGACTAAAGCCAGGGCCAAGATTTGCCGGATTGATGAGGAACGAGAAGAGGAGGAGGAGAAGATGATGAGAGAAGAGATGATGCCATTTCCCCTCCCGCGAAGAAATCCAAAAATAAGGGTTAAGGAAAACATGCAGCTCGTTCCACCACGAACAGACTGGGTGCAACAGGAGGCAAGTAAGGATCAAGGAAAGATCCAAGGAGAAGGAAAAGTTCAAGATGAAGGATGGACCAAAGTTACTAGAAGAGAAAAAAGGAGGGAAAAAAGGAAGAAGGAGGGGGAGGGCCTAAGCCAACCGGCTGTAGGCCCTCCACTTCCTCCCTCACAAGGACAGGATAAGGACAAGGAAGGAAAGGTTAGCAGGGTATATGAGAGAGGATCCCTAAGAGAAGAATCTCCAAGACTGCGGCTATAAGCATAAAGGGGAAGGATGATACGTTCTCATACGCGGATGCTTTGAAGAAAGCCCGTGCAAACATATCCCTCAGTGACCTTCAAATTGGCTCACCTAGGATTAGGAAGGGTGTTAATGGAGCAACGATCATTGAGATATCGGGAAAACATAGAGAAGGCCGACCAGCTGGTTGTGAAATTTCAAGAAGTATTGGATGACGCTGTTATAACACGACCCACTATCAAGGGTGAGTTACGACTCACTGGATTAGAGGAGTCTATCGCCAAGGAGGAGATTGAATACACGATCGCTGATGAAGGCGAATGTAAAATTCAAGAGGTTATTGTTGGAGCAATTCGCCCAACTAGAAGTGGATTGAATACAGCGTGAATCCGTTGCCCTCTGAGGTCGGCGCTTGCTGTTGCGAAGAAGGGTAAGATCCGAATCGGATGGACAATGGTCAAAGCAGAATTGCTAAGGGCCAGACCTGTACAATGTTACAGGTGCTGGAGAATTGGTCATACTGTAAAGGCGTGCAAATCCGATATAGACTATAGCAAGTGCTGCTTTAAATGCGGAAGGAAGGGATACACGGCGAACCTGTGTCAACACCAAACTCGATATATTCTTTGCACGAAAATGCAAAAAGATAACAATCACAGGGTCGGATCCCCTCAATGTGAGGGAGCAAGAGACACTGATGTAAGGGAGAAGACAGATACCTCGGTGCGGAGGAACGAGGAAGCATGGATATTGATGACCTATGGATACTGATGGTGAAGTTCTTGCAGAGTAACGCGAATCATTGTAGGGCTGCTATGGACTTACTAGCGCAGTATGAATTGGAATACCGAATTGGCATTAGTATTGTATCTGAGCCCTATCGCATTCCAGAAAACAACACCTGGATTGGAAGTCTACAAGAATCAGTTGCCATACATTGGAATTATCATTGCATGGAAAGCACTGGAGTCCCATAAGACGAGGACGATACAGTGTTGCAATCAAATGGAGAGAGTTCAGTGTCATCGCATGTTACATTTCTCCAAATGTCGATGATACTGAATATTCTAGGTTTTTAAATGAACTAGACTCAATAGTATTGGAATTGAAATCCCGCAGTATCATTATTGCGGGCGATTTTAACGCGAGACAGAATGTGGGGGGCTCGATATACAAACAGTCGCGGGGAAAAAGTCACACGATGGGCTGCTAGTAGGGATCTGAGGCTCCTAAATGAAGGCTCTACCCCCACATGTGTACGGCAACAAGGTAGGTCGGTTGTTGATCTTACATGGTCGACAGCTGATATTCATAACAAAGTCAGAACATGGGAGATACTTGACGAGTTTACATATTCGGATCGTATGTACATTGCTTTCGAGCTAAAAATGGATGGGACACACAAAAATGTAAATATGTATAATAATAATAATAATGTAAATATGTACAGTAATAATAATGATAGTATTTACAAGAATCATAACAGGAGGAAAAATTACGTTAAATGGAGCTATAAGAAAATGGACTCTGACATGTACGCAGAAACTTTGGAATGGAGATGCACCGGCGCATTGACAGATAATTCAGCAGAAGAAGCTGCGCAATGGCTGCAGCAGGCCTTCACTAATGCGTGTGACCATGCCACGAATCAAGAAAATGAAGAAAAACCAGGTATACTGGTGGAGTAATTGTATAGCGGATCTGCGAAAGGCATGCATGCGCGCCAGAAAGAAATGGCAAAAGCATAAAGCAAGACGAAACAGGATAGAAAAGCAATTAACACTTGCAGAGGAGCAATACAGAGTAGCGAAAGCTGTCTTGCGCAAGGAAATTAACAAATCCAAAGCGAATTCTTGGGATGAGTTAATACGATCTATTGACTCTGATCCATGGGGATTACCCTACAGGATTATATTGAAGAAGTTCCGAAAAACATCCCCAGATGTTACGGAAATCTTACCTTTGGAGATCTCAAAGGTAACAATGGGTAAGTTGTTCCCACATGATGATAAATGGGACAGACAAGTTGACGAGTTTCCCCCATTCACAGATCAATGGAATGAGGAGGATGAAATAACTCCCATGGAGGTACATAATCTTATGCGTAAAAGGACCATCGCTAATACAGCCCCAGGTGACGACGGGCTAAAGGCCTTGTATCCGAAAATGTCACCAGATTTTACGGTTGCACGAGTAACAGAATATTTCAATATCTGTTTAAAAGAAGGCCGATTTCCTAAAAGATGGAAGAAGGCAATACTTGTATTGATACCTAAGGGTACACTAGATATCCATAACCACAAAGCGAGACCTATATGTCTCCTGAGTGAGTTGGGGAAATTACTGGAGCGAATTAAAGTAAACAGGATGGAAGACTGGATCCAGAACAATCCAGAATACGAACTTACGGATCTGCAATATGTATTCCGTAAGATGAGATCCACCTGTGACGCATTATATTATGTACAGAAGTATATACAAAATGCAAGACATGATGGTGACTTTGTGATAGCCACAAGTCTAGATTTAACAACGCTTTTAACTCCATAAAGTGGAGACATATAAGAGCAATGCTTAAAGACAGAAAGTTCCCTATATATATCAGGAGAATATTAAATGATTATCTATCTGATAGAAGTGTTGAATATCCTACCTGTGAGGGTAATACACAAATATGGATGGTTATGGCTGGAGTCCCTCAGGGCTCGGTCCTGGGCCCCACTTTGTGGAACCTGACATATGACTGGGCCCTGAGAGTGCCACTGGAGCGAGACACTGTAGTAATAGGGTATGCCGACGACACCCTAATCCTTACCAGGGCAACTAATATCAATGAGGGAATTGCCCGAATGAACCTGCAAATCAGTAAAACTCTTAAAAGAATTAGAGAACTAGAACTGCAGGTAGCAGAGACTAAGACAGAGATAGTGATATTCAGGAATAGGAAATGTAAATTACCGGACCCAGTTTATATACGAGTTGGACACGAACTGGTCCCGACGAAACGCTCCACGAAATACCTTGGAGTCTACCTGGACCAGAACTGGACGTTCAAGGAGCATGTTGACTACGTAGAGGAGAAAGCAATGAGAATATCCCAGCAATTGGGACGATTGATGCCCAACTTGAAGGGTCCCATGGAGAAGAACCGCAAACTGTATGCAAATACAGTTAGTTCTGTGATCCTGTATGGGGCGCCCATATGGAGCGAAGCAATCGGCACGTTTATCAAGCTGCGAAAACAATTGCAAAGAGTCCAGAGAACACTGGCTATACGAGTGATAGCAGGTTATCGCACAATTTCAGCAGACGCCGCTCTTCTGCTGGCCAGAATAGTACCAGTTGCGTTACAGGCTTCGTATCTACGGAGGGTCTTCCTAAGGATCCATGATCTGAAACAAACAGAAGAATGGAATAAAATAACGGAAAAGGAAATTAAGGAGGAAGAAAGAATACTCACAATGCGACAGTGGCAGATCTTTATTAGCGGTGAGAATGCGTTTGGAAAGCGCACGTGTGAAGCGATCAGACCACACATGAGCAAATGGATTGATAGACAACATGGAGAGTTAACATACCGTGTAACCCAAATACTAACGGGACACGGATGTTTCAACACATTTTTGTACCGAATAGGCAAAGAGAGAAGTCCAATCTGCTCCTTTTGTAATCAAGAAGAGGACTTTTCTGAACACACGGTACAGAGCTGTGTGAAATGGACGGAAGAGCGAGACTGTTTAATGAAGGAGTTAGGCCCCGATCTACATCTCACTACAATTATAGAGAAGATATGCGAAAGCCAGGAAATATGGAATGCCTTTGTACATTTTGCTGAAACAGTCATGCGTTCAAAGGAAGAAGAAGAAAGACTTCGCGAACAGCAACGAAGGAACAGAGATGGAGAAAACTCTAGTGAAGAAGATGATGTGGACGTTGAAAATGCTTAGCTATATACTTACCTGGTTATGTACTCATCTATGTACTTACTTACCCGAACATGTGTAAGCCAAGCATGTTCGATGATCTCGGCCGGAAACTTCTTTCTGGCTGAGCCGGAACCTGAAATTAAAACAAACATACACATACACATGTACACGTACACACGCACATACACACGCACATACACACACAGATATACAGACATGCAAATATGTATACAGGCACACATAACAAACATAAACAGGCTCTTAGATGGCAGGAAGGAAGAGTAACAGTTGGTGTGATATGCACATTGTGTGCTTGAGTACTTACCTTACATGTACCCTATACTTACCTATGAAGACAAGAAGCAGACAGGTTCTCAGACAATGAGACAAATTAGTTGGAGTCTGGAGTAGAAATCTACGACGACATAGGCCCACAAACAACATTACACTTAAACATGATGTATTGGGGGTCATAGGGGGGGGTTAAAGGTGTGGGGGGAAGGGAGGATCAAGGGGAAGAAAGGTTTGGGGTGGGGTAGGGGGAAATCATTCACTCATTTAACTGACACGCGCACACTGACACCAATATGCATACAGGGACATGATATACACGGGGCCATTGGTAGGGTGGTGGGTTCGGGGGAAGGAGAGGTGTGGGGGGTAGGGTGGGGTTAATGGGGATAGGGGGTGGGGTATCATCATTCACGCATCTCATTTACACTTACACGTATACAAGCACACACACACACACACACACGCATAAACACACATGCATGCACTTCACTCACACATAATGACCCACACACACACATACACACACACATACATACATACATACATACACACAAGACCAAGGAAGCCCGACATGGACGGGGGCGAAAGCCCAATTGGCAAGGTCTCCCGGGCGGGTAATGCGGAAGCGGGTACTGCCCGGGAGACTCGCCTTTACAGGACGGACGCACAGAGAGGAGTTTTTAGTGGGTAGGGGCCGCTAAATAGGCCGAGTCCCACACTACTCCGGCCTACGGAGGCCGGAGTGTGCGTGAGAAGCATTTTCTCCTCTCTCGTTAAAAAAAAAAAAATAAAAAAAGATAGCTCCCTTTGTTCCCTTTTATCCGAGTCGTTTTCCTTCAAACGTTGATCCTGAAAAGTTATGAGGGTAGAACTTTTAAAATGGGACACCCTTGTACATATATATTTCTTGAATGGCACACATATCACACCTTGTATATCACACGGTATTTATTTACACGCGTTATCATGCGATTGTCTTTCTTCTCCTTTGTAAGAGGGACATGACAGGACATTTTGAGAGCAGTCTCAGTCGCTTGTGGTTATTGTATGCACATCTCTGTACAGCCTCTTTGAAGTAGATTCATGTAAATCTTCGAATGAAATAAAGTTGCAATCGAGATTTATAGTGTGAATATTAATTAGCAAACTGAGAAAATGAAGAGCTGGGTATGGCAGTATTGCTTGAAATCTATTGACGGCTAGTCAGCAACTTGCGAAATATGTGATACCGTACTTCGAACACATAATTCTACAAGCACTTTAATAGATCATTTTAAAAAAATTCATTCTTTAAGGCTCCGGAGTACTCACCGTGAAACTCTGAGTTGACGGTGGCGACATAAGAGAATGCGGTAGGAATAAGAACTATATGCAACGACTTACCAGTGATCATATGGTAAGTCGTTACATACAGTTCTTTTATAATAATAGGTGCTTTCCATTTATATCAAAACTCAGATAAATCTCACTTCTGTCTTTTTTTAACATGAATGTTGAAGAAAAACAGAAGTGATATTTATCTGAGTTTCGATGTAAATGGAAAGCACCTAATGACAGAGATAATGATGATAATATATAGTTAGTAAATAAATTAACATTAAAAATTTTAAACCAAAAAAAATTTTCTTATATTTTCGAGCGCATCGAAGCTTATAATAAATATAATATTATATATCTTATATTATATATATAATAATAATATATATGTAATTAATAATAATTATATATCTTATATAATACTACAATTTTCGTATTATATGTCATCTTGTTATAAAAAATAAATTTTTTTATTGCGCATTTTATCGTAAGTAGGAAAATAATTTTAATGAGACTTTTGTGATTAAAATGATACCAAACACAATATGAATCGGATAATTTTTAATTACATGAATATTTTTATTATTTATGTAATTAAAAATAATCCGATTTATGTCGTATTTGGTGTCATTTTAATCGTAAAAATCTCATTACTCCATTACAATTATTTTCGGATCAATAAAATGCGAAATGTAAAAATTGTATTTTCTGCGGAAAGATGAAATATGATACGAAAGACTGGAGATAAAGGAAGGCTCGCGAACGAGACTTCGTAACTCTTTCATGTTGTTCATCTCGCTTACTCCTTACTTGGTCTCTCCCTCTCTTTCGACGACTCACCAGTCTCGCGAAGATCTTATCTTATCTATAATATAAACATTTTAGAAAATAAAAATTGAAACTTTTATTTCGCATTTTATCGGTTTGAAAATAATTTTAATGGATTAATGAGAATTTTCTGATTACAATGACATCAAACACGACATAAATCGGATGATTTTTAATTAATCAATAATCAAAATATTAATTATTTATGTAATTAAAATTATCCGATTCATATTGTGTTTGGTGTCATTTTAATCATAAAAATCTCATAAAAATTACTTTCAAAAAATGCGCAATAAAAAAATTGTATTTTTTATAATAAGATGACATATAATACGAAAATTGTAGTATTTTCGACAATCTTACAACATCTTGCCACAAATGTTTATTTATCTAAAAACAAATTAATTTGTTTTTAGAGAAATAAATATTTCGTGGTAAAATTACATAAAAAATATAATTGAAAAAAACGAAAAAAATTGGAGAGACGGAAACCGAATCCTACTGGATAGTAGACATCCTACTGTACATACGGATTGCAATCATATCTACCCATTAGAGAATTGATAATTTCAACTCTAACGGCAAGATATAAATGCACCCATATGTATATATGGGTAATTAGCACGAGTCATTCTATATTTTTTCATTTTAGATTTTCACTGCGCTCAACGCAGAATGCAAGTAGATAAGCGGAATTGCACATACATTTCATTTGTCTATGGTTAACTGCGCCCAGCGCAGAATGCATTTTGATATTAATACTCACTGCGCCCAGCGCAGAATGCATTATTTTGACGGTAATCACTGCGCCTAGCGCAGAATGCATTATTTTAACAGTAATCACTGCGCCCAGCGCAGAATGCATTATTTTGACAGTAATCACTGCGCCCAGCGCAGAATGCATTATTTTGACAGTAATCACTGCGCCCAGCGCAGAATGCATTATTTTGACAGTAATCACTGCGCCCAGCGCAGAATGCATTGTCATATATTTATTCCTTTTTCTAATGCAATGCTTATGTGTGTATCTGTCTTTTTTTCAATATTTCCACGTAAATCTATTTCTTCACCTTTTCTTTTTCCATCATTTTTTGTCTTTTTGCTTCAATTATATAATCTGGGTCACGAATTGCCATATTTCTTTCCAGTCTTGGATCAAGTAATTCTGGTAAAACACAGTCTTCATAAAATTGCACCAGTTTATTAACCATATTTTCTGACCAGAAAATATCATCACGTTTAATTTGTTCCATTTTTAATCCAAATGGTGTCCATAATGCGAAGATGCAGTATTCTCGTTGTGTAATATGTAATTGTCCTTGTATTTGATAATAGTAAACGTGACTGCGTTTCATTTCTTTATCTGTTCCATTCTTATATAACGATTGCAGATTCGACATATTTGCTGCAATCGCATCTTCTGGTGTTAACAATCGTGCTGCAAAAGGACATTTTATTTCTACAATTCCATTATCTCCTATTAATCCATCTGGCGAAGCGCCTAAAAATGGTATTTCTTTATCTATAAATAATCCGCAACGTTTAATGTTAATATTCAGTGCACTTTCGATACTTTTGCGTGCAATATCCTCGTATTTTGTCCCGTGTTCCACTGATTCCACATTTAATTGTTGTGGATATATTATTGATTTAACTCTTGACACGCAAGAAGTACTTTTTCTCATTTTACATATATGTCCAAAGTGAGAAGCGGTTATTATTTTTGTGCGATAATATCGCCAAATGCCGTTTGCTGCTTGTTCTTTAGTTTCTTCTTCTATTGCTACTCGCTTTAATTGCCAATCTCGTAGCATATGCATGTGTTGCGCTTTTCTTAATTCAATTTCGGCTGATGTTGCATCAGGTTTATCAGCCTGCGGCCCATAATCTTTGTCACCTATTGCACGTTTTACGTAACGTTGCGGTATTGATCGTTTTCTCATGTCATGTGCACTTGTTTTTTTCTTATCTTCTAAATGCACTGCTATTTCCCCTGGTTTTGTTCCCAGAACATTACTTAAATGACTTATAGGCTTGCCAGTGTTAAATGTGACTGCTGCAGCATTACAACGCGTTTCATACGATCCTCTTAGACCATAATTAACTCTTTTTCCACCAGTACATTTTGCTATTACAGAGTTAAAAGTTTCTACTCTATTACTGTCTTTATTTTGTAATAAACTTTTGGCATTCCAACTTATATATTTTAATGCATTTTGAAGCTTTTCATATAGTCCACATCTTTTTAATTCTGGAATATAATTTTCTTCGTTTTCTTTTTGCGATCCATCGCAGAAATATCCTATTCTTGCACATCCATTATGTTCACCAAAAACGTGATTTATTATATTATCCACGTCTATTTTGAGAGCTTTAATTTTTTCTTGCATTGTACTCTCCTCCTCCAAACGATATTCTACAGCTTTCGTTACAGCTGTTCTAATTCGAAGTATCCGATTACCAATTACATTTCTTAATTTGCCAAAACGTCCTTTTGTCTTTGCTATTTCCTTTATTTTTGATGCCAAGTTGCGCAATAAATGATTTCGACATTCTATTTTTTCTATAAAAACATTAGGATATGGATTTGCTTGTATTATTTTTTTATATACACTGCTATCTCCGTCTGCTATAAATGTGGAATAAATTAGTCCGCCCTTTTCTATGCTTCTCTTAAATCCTTCTACAATCGCTTCTGCTTCCATGCTTGTTGAACTACAATCTCTACCCCAATTTTTATAACATTTATGATTTACAGGTTCTTTTTTAAGCTTCTCTGCTGTAACACAAACTGCACAGTATTTATTTTTTACAGACATGTGTAGTACTTTGCCTGTTCGTGCACCAATTATTGTGCCTACACCTGATAAAGAATCATACCGTCCTGTTCTGTATGATCTTTTCATCCAGCTTCCGTCACCTTTTACTGCTATATGTGGTATTCCATTTATTATTTCATTGCGTTGTAATGCCAAATCACGTTCTTCATTCGCAGCAGCATTCATGCTTTCTTCTGCAATTTTTGCAAATGCTTCAGCAGCAATTTCATGGGCCTTTTCATAAGTTTTTTTTGTCATGCACTTAATATTCATAGCAGCGCAACTTTCTTGTAACTGTGTATATCCTGTACCAGTTAGTATTGCGCCAGCCACTGCCCCTATATTTACATGTAGACTTTTGTCAGGGGGCGGCTCACTCCAGACGAAGTTTTCAAAATTGCACATTCGGCATTTGAAAAAGAATTTATTTTTTAGTCCATACGCTCGGGCACCAATAAATATTAAGTCACGAAAACTACATTCTATTCCATGACTATGGTTATCAAATTTTTCATGTAACTGTTCAAAAAGATAGACAAAATCTACGATACATTTTCCTGGCATACTGTTACTTTCTAGGCGGTATGCATCTATATTGTTATCTGTTATTAAAGTGTCACTTTCTTCAATCTCACTGTCCTCTAATATTTTTCCCAATTCATTATCACTTAATGTATGTGTCGTTATTTCCTTATCTGTATCTATTTCGAGACCCATTGCAGCTAATTTGCCATGCATAATTCTATCATCATCGTGAAAAGTTAGCTCATCACTATCTAATGTGTCATTGTGCTCTTGTGTCAATTTTTCCTCATCTATATTTATTTCGATATCCATTGCAGCTAAATTATCATGCATAATTACATCATCCTGAAAAGTATGCTTATTTTGATCTACTTGCATTATTTCTTTATTTAATACATTAATTCCTTTATTCAATATAACTATTTTTTTCAATTTTTCTTTTCTCCTATAAATTAATGAGATGAGTTGATGAGAATAATGCGCGAATGTTTCAAATCAATAAAACGTTTGCATAAAGTTTTTTATAATAATTAAATTGCAATATAATAATTTATATCATAATATAATGTTGCGATATAATTATTAGGTGTTTACCGCAAGAAACTTTTTTTCGTTGTTATATATATATATATAAATTTAATGAGCTTTTTTTATAGTATAGTACTTTAGTATAGGAGTACTGCAGTGTAGCAAAAAGATGAAACGCTCAACCGTTTTTGAGAACATTTATTTAATAAATACAGCATTCCTTATGTATCAGTAACTTTGCACCATTCACCATGAAGGCAGCGTAGCGCGAGCACTTGAATCCGAAAGTATCACGCTGCGAACTAGGGTTTGATCCCTATTTCCGATCTTTTTTCCAATTTTTTTTAAATATAATTGGGCCACAAATTGTGTTTATTGATTTAAAAACGAATTAATGTTTAATTATATAAAATTATTTTGACTAACACAATTCTTTTAAGAATAAAACAATGAAAAAAAATAAATAATACCAAAAAATCAACAAAAAATATAAACAAATAACAAAAATAAAGTAATATGAAATAATTTTGTTTTGAACCAATAAAATATATATGTAATTTTGTTTAAAATAAATAAAATACATTATAAATAAGAAAAGTTGTTTTACTCTTTTGAAAACAGCATATTTGTTACTAAAATTTATTTTTTTTTTAATAAATAAACATTAATTTTGTTTTTAATAAATAACCATAATTTGTGACCCAATTACATGCAACATAAGACATAAAAACAAACATTTAAAAAATTTGAAAAAAAATTGAACAGATTGGAATCGAACCCTAGTTCGCAGCGTGATACTTTCGGACTTAAGTGCACGTGCAATGCCGTCTTCATACTGAATAGTGCAGAGTCAACGGGAGATAAGGAGTGCTATATTTATTAAATAAATTTTCTACAAAATGTCTGACAATGAGCTTTGCGCTCTATCGCTTCACTCGGGTACGCCTCTAATAAAGTACTCAGTGCCGTAACTAGCCTGCATTGCGCCCGGTGCGAGTTTAACAGTTTACGTCTCTCTTGCCAAATATTTATAATAAAAAACAAACTTTTCAACTAAAAAGGAACATTTATTTGTTGTAAATAAATACATTTATTATTTATTTTTTTATTTTATTATAATGACTGCTCATTTCTACCTAAAGTTTGCGCCCGGTGCGGGGGTACTGATGGTACCGCCCTAGTTACGGTACTGACAGTACTATATTATAAAAAAAGTTAATCAAAATCCGTGATACCAAGATTAATTACCGTGATTGATGTACACTGGCTTTCATTACTTTGGCTATATGACGAACAGTGTGCACGGTAATTTTTCTATTTGCTTTTCTATTAATAAAATAATGTTACCTTTTATTTATTGACGATTTTCGTCTGCTTAGCCGCTTGCATGATAATCGGTACTTTTTTGTATTGCGCCTCCTTCCATAAATTCGTTCATTATCTTCGTCGTACATTTTCTCACTAATTTCACGCGTTTCCATAATATCAATAATATTATGAAAGTAACGAAAACTTGAGCTGTCTATTAGATCGCTCGATTGTTGAAGTACTTAGCGCACAAAGATGTAATAAGATATCGCGCGCGACGAAAACAAACAACTAGTGAAGAAGGCGGCGAGAAGCGGCGAGTATGTGTGTGTGTATATTATACAATGTATAGAATTTAGTGTAAACCAGTCGATGCTTTACTGCGGTGCAAACAACATGTGAATGGTGAATGTCAACAAAATTCTGTGCGAGCAAAAATTTTGTATTCTGAACGATATCCTAATCGCATTCTGCCTTCAAACATTTAAAAATGTGTGCGATAAACTTAGACAAACCGGTAGTTTAAATAATCGTAAAAGTGAACGTGAAAAAAGAGTAACCCATGAAGGGAATGAAGTTGGTGTCCTCGCAATGGTTGCTCGAAATCCTCACGTTAGTTCGCGACAAATTGAACGAGAATCTGGTGTTAGTAAGAGGAGCGTACTCCGCATTTTGCATCGTTACAAATTCCATCCATATCATCTTAGCCTTCACCAAGAATTGCATGGGATGGACTTTGTGAATCATGTTAGATTTTGTCAATGGGCTCAACAACAGATTCGAAACAATGAATCATTTTTCGAACCGTCTTATTCACTGATGAGGCAACCTTCACTAATCACGGGAACGTTAATTTGCATAACATGCATATGTGGGCAGTGAAAAATCCTCATTGACTGCGGCAGGTCGAACATCAGAGACAATGGTCTTTAAATGTATGGTGCGGTATCATAGGCGACAAAATTATTGGTCCTTATTTTATTGACGGATATCTAAATGGCAATAGCTACGCTAATTTTCTAGAGCATTTTCTAGGTCCTTTGTTAGAAGATTTGCCTTTAATTACACGACGAACAATGTGGTACCAGCACGATGGATGCCCAGCTCATTTTTCATTGGTTGCGAGAAATAAACTGAATGAAAAATTTACAAATCGCTGGATTGGACGTGGGGGTCGTGTAGCGTGGCCAGCTCGTTCGCCAAACTTGACACCACTAGATTTCTTTTTATGGGGAACCCTAAAGAACATGGTCTATAAAGAAGAACCAACTACACCTCAAGCCATGCAACAACAGATTATTACAGCCTGTACATTAATAACTCCTGACGTTATTAAAAGAGCAAGCCAATCAATAATCGGAAGAATCCAGTCTTGCATCGATAATAATGGCCATCACTTCGAACATCTTTTGTAAAGATCACTGCTGAAAGATATCTGAGCAAGTTCTCAGGATAAACTAGACTTGAAAATGGGTTGAAATAAGATTAAAATGAAATGAAAATAAAAGTCAGTCAATCATGCACAATGTATCCGTTCGAACAGCTTTTGTAAACGTAAATTTCATTTAATAATAAAAATGTATTTCTATCGATTTTTCTTTACTTTAAATCTTGTTCAATGATCTTGTGTCGTGAGTTCTGAACTTGTTTCGAGTTCCTCTATCATATTATGGAAAAAAAACATATCGGATCCATTTAAGGGGTAAGGCCACTGTAGAATTTTCAAAAAATCGATTTTTTTTTTGCTTAAAAGAAACTTTGAACCTTCTAGAATATAAAACAAAAAGAGTTATTCATGAAAAAATTTTTTTTCCCTTGAAATTTCCCGCTTTCCCCGAGCGCCTCGAGCGCCCCTAATACGACTATGGGCGTTGAGCCACTTACCTGCTCGGAAAGTACGAACTAATCCCTTACCCATGGATTTCTAACTTCTCTAATACACTAATAGATGTCTCTAGAAACTATGTTTACTATATTTGAGAAATTTTCAAGCAAAAGTACGTTAGTATAGCGTCAGTAAACGGTCGAGAAAGATATAATTTGCTCGCTGCTCTTCGTTCATCCAGTCGTTTTTTTGTGTGTCGCACTGATTTTTTACTGTTTATGTTATAGCTTAAAATATATATAAGTTAAAATGAGTGATAAGAAGGTGTATTCGGGAAGAAAAGGTACAAAAACATCATATCCAACGCGACATCGTAAGCAAGCGTCAAAACGACCATTGAATAGATTTGAAGCAGAAAGCGATACCGAAGGAGTGAGCGCTTCTGCCAAGAAATTGAAAGTTTATAATGAAAATTTTGATGTTGATTACGGATTTGGATATAGAATCATAAATTTTTTATTGGTGTTTTCGACTATTGCTCAACACGTGAAGTGTAAAACGTATAGCTCGGACATAACCTTTCAAGAAAGAAGCCCACGTGGTCTCGGTTTTAAAATAGTTATCGTTTGTCCGAATTGCCCAGAAGTCGAAATTCCAAGTAGTAAATATATTAATAATGCTTATGAAATTAACAGACGAATAGTGCTGGCTATGCGACTACTGGGCATAGGACTACATGGTATCATAAAGTTTTGCGCTTTCATGGAATTGCCACGCCCCATCTTTCATTCTTTTTATGACCGTATTGTAAGTATGATTTCAATTGCAACAACCACTGTTCGAGACGCTTCTATGAAGAAAGCAGCAGAAGAAGAAAAAAGAAAAAGTGAGGAGAACGGCCAACTCGATGGAATAACGGTTTCGGGTGACGGTTCTTGGCGGAAGCGTGGCTTTTCGTCGCTCTCCGGAGTAACTTCGTTGATCGGATGGTATACGGGCAAAGTCATCGACGTTCAAGTAAAGTGCAAGTATTGTAAGGGCTGTGAGAGCTGGAAAAGTAAAGAGGGTACAGCCGAATATGAACAGTGGTATGCTAATCACATTAATGAATGTTAATCAAATCACGAAGGCTCATCTGCAAAGATGGAGTTAAACCACAGTATATACAGTAGCGCAACTCCCTGTCGGCACCTTTGAAGTTTGTGTAGCATAAAATAAAATGCGCATGCGCGAAGTCAGCGAGTATACTAGTACTGCCATCTGTACTTTCCTCTCATTCTCTCCTTTGGTTTTCGTTCTCTTTCTAACACATTATAATATGTAATATAAATTAAATTCAATAAAACTTGAATATATGTACATAAAGAAATTGTGAAAAATATAATACAAAATATATAATGCAAATATATATAAAAAATAGTATTTATGACATGATGTGAATATTAATTAACCATTTTATATGTCATATATAACTGATAGCAGAAAAGATATATACTCATAATACTCATATATAATTTATAATATATTTACATATTAATACTTATATATATAATTTTTAATATATTTATATATTAATTGTACATACATATATTCTATATATATATTCAAAAACTTAAAGTTAAAAAAAAAAAACATTTAGATTAAGACTACAATCACTTAAATTTTATTATATAAAATATATATATTTATGAGCAAAATGAATAAAAAAACAAGAAATATATATTTGTTAATAATATATATTTATTTATAAACAGTTGTATTTCGTTAAAAATATTTATTTCACAAACAGAAATAATCTTGAAACTAAACTTTTTCTCTCTCAAATCAATCATCTGACCATACCTCAGCTACTCGATCCACCTCAGCATGAATCAGAAAGAGAGAATGAGAGAGTAGAAGAATAGAAACAAGAAAGTGTTTTACATTCAATTAAAATACAAATGTGTGAAATACATTATAACATATGTCATATAAACATCAAACCTTAATGATATTAATAATACAAATTTAAATAATTTTATTGCCTTCTTCTATTTTCGATCCGCATGTGTATAAATGTCTTGATGTCAATCTAATATATTCAACCTAAATAAAAAATTTAACATTATAAGTATGTAAATAATTTAATACTATTATAAAATAATATAAGATTATATATATATATATAAGATTATATATATATATATATATATATATATATATAATATAATATATAATATATAAAATAAACAAACTTATTTAATTATAAAACATTTTTTTATATAACATAACACATAAACAAATGAAATATAACGCAAACATACAAAAAAATATAAAACACACACATGCAAATAGCATGTTCATATAAAGAATAAATTAAATAAGTAACATGCAATAAAATCACGCTCATGCAAATCACGCTCATGCAAATCACGCTCATGCAAATCACGCTCATGCAAATAATAGAATAAAATATATAATATAATATATACAATAATAGAATATATAAAATATGTAATATATAGAATATATAATATATAATATATATAATAATAGAATATATAAAATATGTAATATATAGAATATATAATATATAATATATATAATAATAGAATATAACAGAGTTAATGTAATAGAAGATAGAATGACAGAAAAAATTACGGCATGAAGTTATAAAAATGTAAGTACATAAATATATATGAAACTGCACATGTAATATGTAAAATTCTGAAATGCAATATTAATGCAATGTTAAAAAAAGCTGAAAGTTAAAATCACACACAATGAATGTTAATGAACAAACTTAACATTATAATAAAACGCAATTAATAAGCAAAATAAATATATAAAACGCAAGCAACATAAATTTTAACCATAAAAATAAGACTGTATAGATTCGAATATAGTTAAATATAACAAATTTATAAATGTGAAACATTTAAAAGTTTCCTATTCTTTCTACTAATACTTTTGCATGCTTTATTATGTTGAGATAGTGTAAAATAAATACGCATGCGTAAAAATAATTTTATCAAAAAAATTGTAGGAAAATCTGGGCATGGCGGTTCAAAAACTATATTCTGTGCCAACTGAAAAAGATAATTGCCAATATTTCTCTTAAAACAATTATTTTCAAAATTTTTTACAAATAATTCTTCTAATTGATGTATATAAAAACAGAAATTATTACTTGGCATGTGTAAATTTCCGTATAAATTATTTTCATCGCTAGAATAAGCTCGAAAAGAACAATATAGAGCAGTATCGCCTAAGACAGTCTTATTTTCATTTACATATACCATACATGCATTACATGAATGAATTTCTGTACATCTTTTAATTAAAAATCCACATACATATGTAAATGCATTTTTTTCTGGCAGATCCATGGAGTAATAATCATGACTTGGGATATCTAAAATTTTACATGGCAAAGATGTAGTAAAATTTGGAGTATGATTAGCACAACTTGCTTTTTTAATGAAAGTTAACATTTGGTCATTATCTTGAGCACAATTTTGATTTTCTGAGTGCTGTAAAAATTTCATACTAAGTAATTTTTTAAAGGCACGTACAAATTGAATTGGAGTTGGATTCAAAGAATTACCACCTTGTTGCCTAATAGTACCAAAGAAATTTTCGACACAATCTTGATTAATTCTTCGTGTTTGAAGATAAGGAAAATTTAAATGTTTTAATGTATTCCATAATTGAATTATACTTGAAATTGTAATCTGCCAGCATTCAAAACATTTAATTTTTACAGTTGCATGTGAACCGTTAGTATTAATAATATTTATATGCTTAAACAAATTTAACATTTCTTTTAGGAATCTAATTTGTTTTTCGCTACCCGTGAAAACTTTTCCATATTCTTTTGGATTATTTAATGCAGATGAATTTAATATATCAAATAATTTATCTAATTTTTCAATAAAATCTATTGTGCCAAGTGCTTCATTTGAAAGAAAACCATAAGACATTTGCGTGCACATTCCTGCAGCTACCCGATTACTAAATACTTGAACAGCATATTTAACTTTCATTCGTTGAAAGGAATTCGGTTCAAGATGACATTTAGTTAAATTAGGAGCCATTTTTATCCATTGTTTACAATCTTTGTTATAAAAATCAACTACATGACTCCATGAAGCAATTTTATTATCAAATTGAAAGTTATATTTTAATAAATTATTACGGGTAGCTTTTATTAAATGAGGAGTATCAAAAATATAAATTACTTCCTCCTCATTAACTAAAAAAGTTGAATTTTCTCTCGAAATTCCTAATTCACGGGATAACTGTATAAAATTAGATCCCATATCTGTTATTAATGCATGCACAACAGCACCACAATTTCGCAACTTAATAATAATATTAAATATAATATTTTTTAAAACGACACTTTGACATGATGTTTCTACAAAACAAAAACAAACGGGAAATTTCCAATTTCCAGCAATGCTTCGTGCCATTATGACTAAAGCACCTTTCGCAGGCTGATGTGATTTTTCAATACCTGTATCTTGAAAGCCAATTATATCATCCTGCGATATATTATAAAATAAGTGAGCTTTCAAACTCATCTCATCAACGCACAATACACAATGTCTTTCCATTGGTGATAATGATTGCATTATTATACTTAATACTTCAAAAATTTTATCATTTATTCCAGGTACTATATTCCAAGATTGTGTAAATAATTGAAGAGAACGAACAGAAGGCAAAGCGAAACTTTTCAGCAATTCTCTATAAGTACGCGGACTTGAAAAAAATAATGATAATGCAAATTGCTTGAAATCGGAATCATATCTCCTTCCACGTTTGTTTTTGGTCAAAGCATTGATCTGCGCAGACAATAATTGTACAAAATGTCCCGAAAATAGCTTACCACCTAATCGTAGAATATTGTTGGCATCGCTGGTTCCTTCGTTGATTTCTTGATTTTCCGTTTGGCTCTTCTTCTGTTTTTCTTTTTTCAGTCGAAGCCGTCGAACCATTTGCCGCAACTTGTTGTTCTGCTTCTTCAATTTTAAAACTTGCATACGTAGTTTTCTTTTGCGAGGACTATCATCCAATGATTTCTTCTTCCCCGTACGCATGGTGTTAGATGTGCTTCTGCAAAATACACAAATGTATTTATATGTAATGTAAATTAGACATTGAAGAAAAAGAATTTGGCAAAAAATCCTTTGTGATATATATATATATATATATATGTATGTATATCGCAAAACTAATATTTTATGATAAAGAAAAACTTACTGTTTATCTTTGTCATCTATTTGGTCTTCTGTTTGGATGTCTACTTCCTTTGTTTGGACATTACTGAAAAATTTTATACAATTGGATTATTACATTATGTTATTTTCACTTGAAATAACAAGAATATTGTTTTTGATTATCATTACCTTTTGCTTCCTTCTTGTACTGCTGCTGTCTTTTCCACTTCTTCTATTTCATTTCTTGTTGCTTCTTGTTGCTTCTCCAATGTTGTAACACTTGATCCTTTTGTCCTTCCTTCTATTTCTGTATTTCTATAAAAGCAATATATATTATAATACTCTCTCTCTCTTTCTATATATATATATATATATATATATATATATATATATATATACATACATACATACATACACATATATATATATATATATATATATATATACATATATATATACATATATATATATATATATATATATATATGTATATACATACATACAGTTATCATAATATAACAAAATAATGTTATTATTAAAAATAAAATATTTAGAACAATTATATAAATTATATAAGTAAAACCTTACTCCTTTTGAAAAGCTGGACCAAAAAATATGGTAGGTACAGCATCTGGATGTAATCGAATGACAGCCTTTTTTATAAGCCACTTGTCCTCAAAATGCAAATGGCATAGTGTACAATTTTGGTATGCGTACTTTGGCCCTTTCAATTTCAAATCCATCCTTTTTGATGCCTGTATCCATTTCAACCACCTGTAAAGTGTAATGAAAATTCATAAATATAAAAGTATATATGTACATATTATTTACTTTAAAAATATGAAAATATACATATATATATAATTAAATTACATATTTTATAAATAATAATTAAAACATTATCATACCTGTCATATTCCTTTGGAAATCTAAAAAAGTGCCGTTTTTCTAGGTTGATGAAACCCATACATCCTGGTACTGCGCACCATTGTTTGGTTTTCTTGTCCATGTTTCCCTTAGGCCTTCCGGATCACCAAACAGCACCTGAAAAAGAAGCTAAGATCAAGGTGTAAAAATTTCCTAACAAGAGAATTGAAAACCTATATAAATAAATAGGTTAACTATCCTCTTCGGGAAAGCTTCTACACACAAATAATTCTTTCACTTCACCACTTCACCACTTCACCACTTCACCACTTCACCACTTCACCACTTCTCACTTAATTTGCACCTCTAATCACGTATTCTCACTTCACTCGCGTAATTCTTGCTGACAAATATTTATGCCGGCATTTAATACTGAGATCAGTGAGCATTTAAACTGTGATTTAAACACAGATGTGATTTTACCGCCAAGAAAGAGAAAGAGAGAGAGCGAAAATCAAAGGAGAGAGTGAGAGGAAAGTACAGATGGCAGTACTGGTATACTCGCTGACTTCGCGCATGCGCATTCCATTTTATGCTACACAAAATCGGGAGAGTTGCGCTACTGTATATACTGTGGTTAAACTCCGCGGTCGAAATGTTCGCGCGCTCTGAAGCTTTATACGGAATGAAATATGTCAATTACGTAGGTGATGGTGACAGTAAAACCTATAAAGGCATCGTAGATAGTCATCCTTACAATAACTGTGAAGTAAAAAAAAAAGAATGTATCGACCATGTGCAGAAGAGAATGGGGACTAGATTAAGAAATTTAAAAAAGAAAGTAAAAGGTCTTGGAGGAAAGGGAAAATTAACTGCAAAATTGATCGATCAGTTAACTATTTACTATGGCCTTTCAATACGTCGCAATCCGAGTTCAATAGAAAATATGAAAAACGACATCTGGGCAACCGTATATCATAAAATGTCCACCGACGAGCATCCGCAGCACGAGAAGTGCTCAGCAACTTGGTGTGATTGGAAGAAGGCACAAGCAGCGGGGACCTTAGATACTTTTCATCATAATCCGCAAATCTCAAAGGACGTTTTTAAAGCAATTAAGCCAATATATGAGGAACTGAGTCGCGATGAATTACTGAATCGTTGTTTGAGGGGTTAGACCCAAAATAACAACGAGAGCTTCAATGCGACGGTTTGGAGTTTGGCTCCCAAATCGTATTCCAGCGGTAAAAAAGTACTCGACATCGCTGTTAGTATCGCCGTGTGCTGGTTTAATGACGGAATGAAAAGTATTTTGCAAATTATGAAAGTGTTGAAGATGGATTTGGGTGTCCAATCATACAATTTTTGTTTGGAATCAGATGCTAAGCGTGTCAAATACGCCGAGCAGTCTTTAACCGACGCAACAAAAAAGGCGCGCTCTTCGCTTAAATCATCAAGAAAAGAAAATGAAGATGAAAACTTGAACTTGGAAGGGCAACTTTATGGTCCAGGGATTGCAGATTAATGGTAAAAAATTTTAAACACTTATATTTCTCATTTCTTCATGTCTAAAACTCGTTTTAAAACTTTAAACGCGTTTTTCTCAAAACACGGCTTTTCAAATCGGCACGCAGCAGAACTCCTTCAATTTTTAATATTTTCATTTGAAATTTTAACCACATCTTTAAAACAATATTATGCAGTGAAACACGTACGGAATTTTCAATAAATTAATTAGAAAATTTTTTATAAACAAATAAGTGACGTTTTTTTCGTCGAAAATTCGATTTTTTTGTTCAAATGCGTGCCAATTTAACAAAAATCAATATTTTCAAAATTCCGTACGTGTTTCACTAGCAATACTTATGTAGATTAAGAGAATATTTTTTATTTTGTTCCAGAAAAAAAATTACTCCAGTTGTGCTGCGTGCCGCGGAGCGCCTCAAAGTGAAGGTGCGTTGGAAAAACGACTGCAGCACCGCCATTTTGTAATATTTTTTAATAAAAATTTTTTTAATTGTACTTCAATATATAGCCAATAACATACTTAAACAGTTTTTTGCTACTACCTTTCCTTCTATCCTAAAAAAAATCATAAAAAAACCATTTTTTTTGGGCAGTTACAGTGGCCTTACCGCTTAAAAAAATGAAGATGACCTTGGTATCTCCGAAGCGCCTCCACTTGGACCAAAATTATTATCGCTATTATGATAGCCCCCTTCGTACCGTACAATTTTTGTTACACAAATCTTCCTCTGGGCCTTATAGATTCGAAGATATTTAAGGTCCTAATAGTTATTGCCCCACCCTGTATATATATATGTATATATATATATATAAAAGAAAACAATACATGTTATATATATATATATATATATATATATATATATATATATAACATGTATTGTTTTCTTTTTAGATTTTCTTTTTTTTGTTAGAGTATTCTTTAAATTAAAGTCCTGTAAATAAAACATTTAATAAACGACATGATTGAATTAGGAGATTGGAAAAAGAGCATGGAAGAAAAGATGAAAGAAGAAAGGACGAGGAAGAAAATGAGATGAGTGTAGAAGAAGAGACGACTAATGAAGACGAAGATAAAGAAAATGAAAGAAAAGAGAAGGAAAAGAAGAAGAAAAGAGGAGGAACAAAATTAAAGGAAAGAAATAAAAAGTATGTTAAATTTTAAATATATACAAAAAGTTTTAAAATTATTTCTATTTTGTAAATTTAATTTAATTTTTTAATTGCTACGTTTTCTGTGTACATATATGTAGTTATTACTCAACAAGAGTGAAAGAGGAGGATGGAGAGGAGAATGAAGAGGAAACTGGAGAGGAGACAGTAGAGGAGACTGGAGAGGAGGATGGAGAGGAAACTGGAGAGGAGACAGTACAGGAGACTGGAGAGGAGGATGGAGAGGTGGAAGATGGAGAGGAGGAAGAGGAGGATGGAGAGGAGGAAGAGGAGGATGGAGAGGACGAGGGCGCGTTGGGAGGATGGGTCACTCAGACTCTCGTCCTGGATCTGGGCCTGTCTTTATTTTTAATTACACATATTAAAATTATTAAAATATTAAAAAATATTAAAAAATATACACTCACCCGCAAAAAAAGCGGTACACCTAAAATTTGAGAAAATTTCATCAAATTTTAAATGATCATAACTTGGTAAATAATGATGGTAAAAATATGTTTAAAAAAACAAAATGAAGGCTGTAATGTCCACTTTAAGAATATTTAAGTGGCAATTATGCTCAGCCATTGTTTTCAAAATGGCGGATAAGGAAGTGAAAGGATGTAAAATTGATTATTAAAGGATCGAGTTTGGGACGGTGCACGGCGTAAATCAGGTAACGCAGCACAATGAGACCAAATGCTCGTGAAAGTGTGGAGTGTTATCTTTAAAATGTTTTTTTACCGAGCTCGATACGATGATTTTTCGCTGAGTTATTCCGAATTTAATTAAAAACGCTCTTTTTTCTTCTTCAATTTGCAGCTCAGCGAATAATTATCGTATCGAGCTCGGTAAAAAAGCATTGTAAAGGTGATACTCCACACTTTCACATGCATTTCGTCCCATTGGGCTGCGATACCTGATTCACGCCACGCACTGGAGCAAAGCGGGAACCTTTATTTATCGGTTTTGTATGCTTTCATTTATCTGCTATTTTGAAAAAAAATGGTTGCACATAATTTCAATTTAATTTAGGTGTGTGTGTGTGTGTGCTCGTTTGTATACCACAAGGATAAGGACCCCGTGGTTCGTCAGCTCCACAGTATTTAAAGACTCCAAACCCTACTTGTGGCGTGTGTGTGTGTGTGTGTGCTCGTTTGTATACCACAAGGATAAGGACCCCGTGGTTCGTCAGCTCCACAGTATTTAAAGACTCCAAACACTCCTTGTGGCGTGTGTGTGTGTGTGTGTGTGTGCTCGTTTGTATACCACAAGGATAAGGACCCCGTGGTTCGTCAGCTCCACAGTATTTAAAGACTCCAAACCCTCCTTGTGGCGTGTGTGTGTGTGTGTGTGTGTGTGTGTGTGCTCGTTTGTATACCACAAGGATAAGGACCCCGTGGTTCGTCAGCTCCACAGTATTTAAAGACTCCAAACCCTCCTTGTGGCGTGTGTGTGTGTGTGTGTGTGTGTGTGTGTGTGTGTACGGGCGCACGCATGTGTGTATTAATAGTGGGTATGACCTCCTCGTGCGCGTATTACCTCATTCATACGATCAGGCATACTCTGTATTAGTCTTTTTATTTCATCCTGCGTAATTGCATCCCATGCATTTTGAAGAACTCTTTGAAGTTCTTGCAGTGACTGAGGTGCAGGTACGTGATTTCGTACTTTCTTGCCGAGATTGTCCCACAAATGCTCAATGGGATTTAAATCCGGACTACTTGCTGGCCAAACAAGTCGATTTATGCCAACTTCATCGAGGAAATCAAACACTCTTCTCGCAGTGTGTGATCGAGCATTGTCTTGCATAAACAAGAAGTTCTCTCCGATAAAGGGTGCATACGGAACAACATACGGAAGGAGTATGTCTTCCACATCTGCGTTCATGTTCCTGTCAAAAAAGTGCAAAACAATGTACCTGGCATAAGCACGTCTCAAACGGAAAAAACATTGAAAGACTATAGTACAAGTTATGCGATTGATTTGCTAGCTCTCTAGACGCGTTGCTCCTTGCGACTTCATCTATTGAAACCATAATTAATTACTTCTTCTCGAAATTACTTCTCGATTATGGCAACGATAACTCCAGAAAAAGCTGCTCAAGTTGTTGCTTTAATTGAAGATGGCAGAAGTCGAAGATACGTTGCTGAGGCACTTGATCTGTCAGTGTCAACTGTGCAACGTGCTTATGCCAGGTACTTAGACACCAATTCTTTCAAGAGGAGGCCTGGTTCTGGGCGCCCTCGACGTACCAATGAAAACGATGACCGATTTATTGTTTTAAATTCATTAAGAGACAGACATCGAACAGCTGTTCAAATTCGAAACAATTTAAGGGATGTCCACAATTGCAATGTATCCGTTGACACCGTTCGGAGAAGATTAGCGGAACAAAATCTGTTTTCGCGCAGGCCAGCGGCTGTACCTTTTCTTACAGGTCGTCATCGCGTAGCTCGACTCAATTTTGCAGTTGCGCATAGAGACTGGAATTACGCAGACTGGGGCAAAGTACTCTTTAGCGATGAATCTCGTTTTTGTCTCTATTCTCCAGATGGACGAGAACGAGTTTATCGTCGTCGTGGAGAACGATTTGCAGATTGTACTGTAAGTGAAAGATACAGCTACAATGGAGGCTCTGTGATGGTTTGGGCAGGTATTTCAGCGGACGCTCATACAGATTTGCACTTTTTTGACAGGAACATGAACGCAGATGTGGAAGACATACTCCTTCCGTATGTTGTTCCGTATGCACCCTTTATCGGAGAGAACTTCTTGTTTATGCAAGACAATGCTCGATCACACACTGCGAGAAGAGTGTTTGATTTCCTCGATGAAGTTGGCATAAATCGACTTGTTTGGCCAGCAAGTAGTCCGGATTTAAATCCCATTGAGCATTTGTGGGACAATCTCGGCAAGAAAGTACGAAATCACGTACCTGCACCTCAGTCACTGCAAGAACTTCAAAGAGTTCTTCAAAATGCATGGGATGCAATTACGCAGGATGAAATAAAAAGACTAATACAGAGTATGCCTGATCGTATGAATGAGGTAATACGCGCACGAGGAGGTCATACCCACTATTAATACACACATGCGTGCGCCCGTACACACACACACACACACACACACACACACACACACGCCACAAGGAGGGTTTGGAGTCTTTAAATACTGTGGAGCTGACGAACCACGGGGTCCTTATCCTTGTGGTATACAAACGAGCACACACACACACACACACACACACACACACGCCACAAGGAGGGTTTGGAGTCTTTAAATACTGTGGAGCTGACGAACCACGGGGTCCTTATCCTTGTGGTATACAAACGAGCACACACACACACACACACACACGCCACAAGGAGTGTTTGGAGTCTTTAAATACTGTGGAGCTG
Organism: Camponotus vicinus; assembly: GCF_025532165.1. Taxonomy (NCBI): domain Eukaryota; kingdom Metazoa; phylum Arthropoda; class Insecta; order Hymenoptera; family Formicidae; genus Camponotus; species Camponotus vicinus. The sequence goes on along the minus strand of NW_028141967.1, from coordinate 10,527,089 downwards.
ACGAACCACGGGGTCCTTATCCTTGTGGTATACAAACGAGCACACACACACACACACACGCCACAAGTAGGGTTTGGAGTCTTTAAATACTGTGGAGCTGACGAACCACGGGGTCCTTATCCTTGTGGTATACAAACGAGCACACACACACACACACCTAAATTAAATTGAAATTATGTGCAACCATTTTTTTTCAAAATAGCAGATAAATGAAAGCATACAAAACCGATAAATAAAGGTTCCCGCTTTGCTCCAGTGCGTGGCGTGAATCAGGTATCGCAGCCCAATGGGACGAAATGCATGTGAAAGTGTGGAGTATCACCTTTACAATGCTTTTTTACCGAGCTCGATACGATAATTATTCGCTGAGCTGCAAATTGAAGAAGAAAAAAGAGCGTTTTTAATTAAATTCGGAATAACTCAGCGAAAAATCATCGTATCGAGCTCGGTAAAAAAACATTTTAAAGATAACACTCCACACTTTCACGAGCATTTGGTCTCATTGTGCTGCGTTACCTGATTTACGCCGTGCACCGTCCCAAACTCGATCCTTTAATAATCAATTTTACATCCTTTCACTTCCTTATCCGCCATTTTGAAAACAATGGCTGAGCATAATTGCCACTTAAATATTCTTAAAGTGGACATTACAGCCTTCATTTTGTTTTTTTAAACATATTTTTACCATCATTATTTACCAAGTTATGATCATTTAAAATTTGATGAAATTTTCTCAAATTTTAGGTGTACCGCTTTTTTTGCGGGTGAGTGTATATACATGTAAAAAAAAGTTTTATTATAATAATATATACAATAATAATATTAATAAAATATCTTATGTCTCAGATTTATGAAGTCATAGATTTTAATATTAATTATTTTCATTATAATAAATAATATCTTTCCTCTTTCTCTTTCCTATATTCTTCCCTATTCCTATTTCTCTTGCTTGGCATTGTGCAAGGGCCTCATTATGTATAAATATTTCTACGTTACCTACATGGTATCGACATATTACCCACACGTTACCCACATGAAAAAATCAAAATTCTCATGCAGCGCCTCACTGCTATAAATCGGTGAACTATAAGGCGTGAAAAATGGCCTCGTAAGCGAGAAATGACAGCCCAATTTACGTTGCGTCCCATTTCATAATTATTTGCTTTGTGCTAGTGTTGTGGTGTGCAATGTATTAAGGAAACTTATAAAAATGGACGGATACTAAGCTGTATAAGGAATAAACTTTAGAAAGTAACATTTTCCTCTCCTTTCGACAGCTGTCAAATCGCGTGATTTTTCGCATTTTCAAGGCTTCATTTCGGACTCAATTTACGGCTATTTATAAATTGTGAAAGGAAAGGATTAGTATCCGTCCATTTTTACAGGTGTGCTGAAGAGATTGGTAGTCTTATTTCATTCAAATATGTTTTTATTTAGATGTCAGTCGCAATATAAATCTGGGTGTCCTTTTTCGCTTATGACGTCACGATTTCAAGATGGCCGCGGTGACTACTCCGGAGCCTTAACACCAAACGAAAATGCAAGGCAACAACGCGTTTACAAAAGAAAGTAAGTATTATTTAGTAAGTACTATTTAATTTTCAATCTGATTATCATTTAAATAATACAATAAATATATAATATACGTAATATACATGTTTTTAATAATATTATAAATAGTATAAATGATACATAATTTACATGTTTTTAATAATACTATGGTAAATATTTACCTTTACACAGTCAGCCCCAAATGACGACCTTGACATATATTGTCAAGGTCACTGCCCTGAGTAACATCCAAAAGGTTTTAGGCGGTTCGCGGGGGGGGGCGGAACATGCGGTGTCCACGCATGTACTTTGCAAAATGAAGGAAGTTATATACACACTTATTAAAAGTTTAGGTAAAATAAAAAGTACAATTTTTATTTAGCGAAACTAAACAATAATTCTATAGCTTAGCGATATGGAAGGGACAACGAGCAAACGTGAACAAAAAATATAAACACACAAGTGAAATATAATATGAAACCGTGATGAGCAAATGTAAACAAAAAATGGAAATACATAAATAGGATATAACGAAAAAATGACATAAAAGTATGAAACTTCAAAAGTGCATCTCTCAGAAACGAAAAGAGACCGCCGCAAAATTCAAACGGTATATTACTTAGGAATGTATCCTTTACAAACATATGAAAATAAAAATTTTTTAAGCTGTATAACCTAAAGTAATAATTTATTAAATATTTCTTATTAAAAATGAAAAATAAATAATTAAATAACCACGTATATGTCAAAAAAACATTCCATTAAGTGCACAAGATGTTTAAAAATTACGTGAAATTCGTGAAACCTTTTTTCCTTTATAACTTTTTTATAAACAACGAGCGACGCCTAAAACCTTTTGGGTATTACTCAGGACAGTGACCTTGACAATATATGTCAAGGTCAAGTCATTTGGGGCTGGTTGTGTAAAGGTAATATTTACCAATACTATAATACATAATTTACATGTTTGTCTCATTTATAGAGTAAAAGATAGCACGAATATGGATGATCCAATGGAAGGATCTTCTTCTAACACAAGCAATCTTTCTTCCATTAATCCCGCCACTGTACCACAACACGCGCACGCACGGTTACATCTCTTAGCAAAGAACGCTGCGAGAAAATCACACAAGAGCTAGTTAAATTAATTGCATTTAACCGATTGCTTTTTAGTTTTTCTTCAAATCCTGCTTTTAAAACATTCATGAAAAAAATTGAACCTAGATACAAATGCCCGTGCAGTCAAACAATACTTCGCCGTTTACGTATTCTTGAAGACGAACTAAAATCGAAGATTCAGCACACATTAGATATGTGTGAATTTATTGCTCTGGATACGGATTGTTGGATTTCTCGATCTCAAGAGCTTACATGAATATAAATGCTCACATTTTAAATAATTTATGAGAGCCAAAAATCTTCACATTAAAAATAATAAAAAGTATAAGACTCGAAATATAAAATTAAACAAAACGGTTTTAATGACAATACGAGTCAAATGTCGATGTTATAACACATTTATTTATAATACAATCCAAAAAAGAATTGAAACAAATTACAAAGAAAGGATAGCGAACGTTTCAACCCTATTTTTGGGTCATCTTCAGCGCAAAATTGATGATATGATAAAAAGTAACAAGTGTTTTAAATCGGAGTCGATTACAAAGGGTGCTGTCTAAAGTAATAATAAGTGTCTCGGAATCTCATTGTCTTGATGATGCCTACGTAAAAAATAAAAACAAAAAGTGAAATAAGTTAAATAAATAATGTAACTAATATGAACGAAGACAGAAATAAATACTAAAATTCAACTTGGAAAATTACGAGGTATAAAAAATTTTAATGTCAATTTTTAAAAAATTAATCTAAATAAATCAATATGAACTGAACATAGAGTCAAAAAGAAATAAAAAATTTTTGAAAGGATAAAAAGATAAACTACGGAAATAAGACTTACTTCCAGGCATCGAAGACAATGACGAGCTGAGGAGACAAATAGAGACAACTCAACATCTCCGAAGACAAAGATCGACTAGTCTTTAACGGAAAGATGTGACTTATTTATAAACCATAAAGCAAGTCAAACAAAGCATAAATGTACACAATCGCAAAGTCGCAGACCTATTTGTCATGAAAACTGTTAGAAAACTGTGTTAAATTTTTGGCAAGTTATTGACAATGTTTATAAATAAATATCTGGTAAACGTTCAGTATCCATCTGCAAATTAAGACCATTTTTTTGCCTTTTGATATATAGCATTTCAAAAATCAATCTTTTACTCAAAAATGGTTCCCGATCCAAAATCTGAACGTCTTCCCAATTAAAGTCATGATCAAAACCAACCCTGTGATTAGTGATGACAGGTTGAGAATTAGTGTTACGTCTAATGTGACTGCGATGTTCGTTGATTCTGGTATGCAGTTGTCTACTGGTTTGTCCAACATAGGACGCATCGCAATCAATGCAACACATTAAACATGCAAGAAGTTAGCGAAAAGCATACCGCGGAAAATTTAGCTGACAGCTTACAAAATATTGTTACTGAATGGCAAATTGACACCAAAATTGTATCTATTGTCCATGATAACGTAAGTAATATTGTTGCTGCAGTGAACATGATGAATGTTGAATTCAATTGTAGTTGTGCAGCACACACGATAAATTTAGCCGTGAGAGATGTGCTGAAGGAAGATGATATTTCCATCGTGCTTGCTAAAGAAAGCAAAATTGTATCTCATTTTCATCATTCTGTTATTGCTTCACAAGCTCTTGCAAAAAAATTTTTGAACAATTAGACTTAGACAAGAACAATTAGACTTACCATTACGAAAGCTGATCCAAAGCGTTCGTACTCGATGGAATTCAGATTTGCATATGATTGAAAGACTTATAGAGAATCGTGGCGCTATTACAGCTGTTCTTGCGGATCGAACGCTGATAACTCCTTTGCAAGCCAAAAATTTAGAGATAAATGAAAATGAATGGAGTATGCTCGAAAATTTAATACCAATTCTTAAATAACTTGAAATTTCAACTACGGTATTATCCGGAGCCCCATTATCAATGATGCGTCCAGTAATTCGAACTGTGATTGCCAATCACTTTTCTTATCAAACTGAAAATATATCAAAAGCGTTAGCAGAGGCACTATCTATTCGTTTTCAGATGGAGTTGTTAGGAAATATATCAATATATCAAAAAACATCGTTTTTAGATCCTCGTCATAAAGATCTCCAAGTTGAGCCAATTTTACAACGAACCGCGATTAGAGAAATGATCGAATTAGAAGCAAAATCTTTTACTCTAGTAGATTCAGACTCAAGCGCGCAAACATTGTCAAATAGTGCATTAGACTTTCTTTTTAAAAAGTCTGCAAATACATATTTAACATCCGCAGCTCAGCAGATTCAATTATATCTTTGTAAGCCATAAATTGATATTAATATGGATCCTTTTCAATGATGGAAATTACATGAAAAAAAATTCCACACTTAGCTCGGTTAGCGAAAAAATATTTATGTATTCCCGCGACATCCGTTGCAGCGGAGAGAATTTTTTTCAACCGCAGGCAATATTGTTTCGTCACAACGAAGTTGCCTTGCCTTCGAAAATGTTTCAACGAGTGTTTTTGTATTTCAAAATGAATTCTTATTAGAATAAATAGTCATGTATTTCTATTTTTAAGAATAAAATAAAATATATAATTTTGTGATTTTTTCAAAAAATTAATTGTTGGTTATATTATATATAAAAGGAATATATAATATAATTAGATTTAAGAAAATATAATTTTTGGAGAGAAATATGGAACAAATAATCACTATATGTCTACAAATAATTCAATAAATTATATGCGTCACTTTCTACGCAACAATAATGATAAAATATTTCCAAAAAGATAAAAAAATTTACGTAGCTCGTTATTAGCTTAGATACGTGTGTTTTCGCTCAACAATCATACACTGACTCCAAAATTCCTACTTCGCACTTTATATTTCACCTCTAAGAATTCGGAATCACGAGTTCTGAAAAACAACATAACGTCATATGACCTACAAATATTTGCTTTTACTCACAATTTTATTATAAGTACTTTATCAGGAAAAAAAAGAAAATATTTATTTCTAGAATTCTAAACAAAAAAAATTATGAATTGAAAATAACTTTGAGCATTCATTTCTGACTTTGAGCATTCATTTCTGCTATTTCTCATTTCTAAAACTTTTATTTTGTAGTTCTGGAATGTATGACTTTGGAAGGTTATTATTTGAAAATTATTATTAACTGAAACTAAATCAAACGACGCGGTAGTACAAGTACATAAATATTAAAAACCAGATATGAGGTCAACACAAAATTAGCCAGGTACAATAAATTATATGCTATTTATTTATAATCTACATTAAATTAGAATTAGGATTCCTTTAATTCCTAAAGCGCATTTTTTTATAATTGATATTATTGTAAAGTAAAAATAAAAATAGTAAAACATAATAGAATATATTTTATTCAGATTTTGTAATATAATTTTATAAATGTATCGCGGTATTATAATTATTATTATTATTTTAAATTAATAAATTGTATAATTTTAATTACTCGAAGGTTTGAAGCTTCGAATTTTCGAAGCTTCGAAACTTCAAAATTTCGATCTTCGAAGATTTTAATATCAAAGCTTCGAATCTTCGAAGCTTCGAAGTTCGAATGTCGAAACCTTCGAAATACATCACTAGCCCTAGTTCCGGGAGAGGAAGTGTGTCTCTCGACTCGATAGCGCATCTAAAATTCTCGAAGCTGTCTGGTAGACTATGTAACAGTATAATAGATTGTAATTCGGTACTAATCTGCGCGGACAATTCAGATAATTTGTCAATTGTATCGAAGAATTCATCGACATGTTGCTGCACGTTGCCGCCTTCGTTAAGTCGATGACTAATTAGTCTTTTCCATAACGATGCCTTTTTCGCAAGTCCTTTTGACTCGAATACTGATTCCAACTTTAGCCACATTTCCCGAGCTGTCGGGCTGATTTGTTTGAGTTCGGCTTCGTCGACTGCTACAAATCAGCTTTTGCCTTTTCATTCTCTTCCCTCCATGCTCGCAGAGCTTCGAGTACTTTTTTCTCCGCTTACATATACTCATGTTTTATTTTTAATCATAACTGCCTATATTCTTAGTCTCCATGTATCATAGTTAATAGTAATTCCTAAATAGTAATTCTCCGTGGCAATCGACATTGCATCCATCGAGTGAGATACCAACATCGCTCTGGAGTCGCATATCACTGTGTTAAAAAAGCAGCATTAGGTGTGAGGTGTGGATAGCTCAGTGGTCTAGAGCAGTTGCCCGGAAAGCGAAAGACTCGGGTTCGATTCCCGATCCAGCCACTTGCGCCTCACATATTTTTCTAGTCTGCGAATATTGTTTTCTAGCAATTATTCGTTAGGCTGAAAAATGTGTGAATGCTCTCTCCACAGGATATGCGTCAATGCCGTTGCCACGGATGGATTCTGTCGCTCGTTGATCAAATGGGCGTAAAGACACGTCCGACCTCCTGCCACATACATCCCTTTCTCTGGATAGTGTCGGAATGTGCAATATATTCATTGCTTATCTGTCCATGATGCAGAGGTTAGATTTCCGCGAAACTTTCGCATTGTCCTCTTGATATAATTAATAAGGAATATCACTTATGGATAATCGGCCAAAGCTTTAACTACTGGGCCCATAACCCGTTAGGGCAGGGGGTGGATATTACTTGTAATTCAATTATAAAGAATCTTTATTGCACCGTCGCGATACATAAAGCGGGAAGCGCGCAATAAAAAAGAAAGTACACTTCAATACAGTGATTACATGTGGCCACAGTATATACAGTAGAGCAACTCCCTGTCGGCACCTTTGATGTGTTGGCCAAAACGGAGTGCGCATGCGCGAAGTAAGTTGATCAGTAACGCTATCTGAACTTTTATCTCGCTTACTCTTTCGTATTCATTCTGCTTTCTCTCTTTTTCTCTTTAGCTCATGATATATACAATATTATTAATTCAAAATGTATTTTAATTTTATTTTAATGTATTTTAATTTTAAATTAAAAAAAATATATAGAAATAAATTATTAATAATATATCTAAAAAAGAAAAACATTAAATAAAAAAATAAATAATTGTTATAAACGAAATATATTACATGTGTAACGATGCACTCCCAAATGCATCGTTTCCCGGCGAACACCGGCCGGAAGCTGCCGCCCGACGATCACCGGTCGGGCCGAGGCTGAGGCGCTATGCGCCCATTTTTTAATACTTAGAATAACATCCGGGTAGCACAGAGATACAATAAATACATTTATTACACACACACACGGAACTTGTTCTTATATCCGCCACCTGGATCCGACGGCTATCCGCAATTAGAGATTCCGCGGTATACGAAAAACCGCACGTTACACATGTAATAAAAAATAGAAAGTAAGAAAATAAAATATATAAAAAATGTTAAATACTTTTATGCTCAAGAAAATAGAAATTATAATTAATAAACTATATAATATTATAATATAGTTATATTAAATAATTATATTGAATAATTAATATATGAAATTAAAATACAATTATACTAATTACAATTATACTAATATATTATACATATATTTAATATACATAAGCATATATAAATATTTTATTGTTTAATTTAAAGTTAAAAATATAGAGTAATAATAGGTAGACATTTAATTGGGCATTTAAATGTGTGAGAGAAAGCAAAAACGAAAACAATAAGCGAGATAGAAGTTCAGATGGCGTTACTGACCAACTTACTTATTTTGCGCATGCGCACTCCGTTTTGGCCAACACAAAGTCGGGAGAGTTGCGCTACTGTATATACTGTGGTGTGGCGCTACAATCGTCTGTGGTGTATGATAAAATAGAACTCTAATATATAAAATAAATAAAATATCACACAAAAAAATATTTAATATAAATAGGAGTTTAAATATTTTAACAAATATACATAGAGTTTATATAAAATTACTAAGTTAATATAAATATTATAAAAAAATTGCTTATAAGGAAGTGGTTATATATCTTTATCTGTATAGTATTTTTGAATAGTTCAAAGTTTTTATCCACAAGATATATATAATTCATATATTGTTTTTAGGTGTACAAGATAACTTGTATATATTAATAAATGCAGCATTATGAAATAGTTAATAGAAATGTAACAGATATTCTTATATATAATTTAAAGAACTATTTAGAAAATTTTTTGACATAATATAATCAAACTCTTTTTGTGCAATATTAAATTAGATCAGAAATTCTGATTTCCAGCTACATTAATACATGTTCCGTATAATCAGTGCATCCCCCCCGAATGGGTCTCCACCTTGGCGTGGTGGAGTGGCTTACATCGCATCCGGGCCCATCCGCTCAGAGGTGGAGCCGGGTGCGACCAACGAAGAGGGATTCCCCCAAGCTAAGGTGTTAATGAAATCGTGCCGACAGCTGCGTGGCACAGGGAGTGCTACGTCTCGAACGATTCCCCCCGGATATCGGGCGACCTCCGGGGTATTTAGCCAAGCCCAAGCCATTCGCGGTTCTGGCTGGGTGCAATCGCGCTTCCGTGATACTTGTGGGACAAACATGGACACGACTAACAAACTTAAAAACGATGCATTTATAGATAAAGTCCTCCAGGGCGTGGCTTTCCTAGGGAGCGAACGACCGGAGGAATGTAACTCGGGGGCGGTCTCGTCTGAAGACCACCCAAAAACCCGAGTTCGTTACAGCGGAGCCGCAAGAAGGCGGTACAAGAAGCAGCTCCAGAGGGAGAGAAAGGCTGCCAAAGTCCAAATCTCTCCCCCTGAAGCTGATTCTAATCCTGGGCTCAGCAGCGGTGGAGCCCCGACCGTGGCGCCTAAATGCGCCCGGTCGGGGACCAACACCCCTAGCTCCGCCGATACTCTCCAGGACAAGCGACCTAAGATCTATGATTAAGGGTCTTATGCCCAAGCGACCAAAGGGCTGGTCAGGCTAGCCCTCATTTTGGAGGGCTTTCCTGACAAGAAGCTAGGAGCCGCGGAATGTGGAATGATCAGGAAACTGATCAGAGGGCGTATCCTCGAGTTACCCGAGGGTACAAAAGCCCCCACATTCTCTGGCTCCTGGAAGCAGTGATGCCAGGCGGGTCAGGTTTTTCGCGCATGCGCAGCGAACGCGGCCTCAATGAAGTATCTAATACAGATAAAAAGGTGTGCCGCTGATCGCCCGAAAAAATGTTCTCTTAGAAAATTATTCCGAGTAATCAACGGCACACATTTTTATCTGCGTATATATGCATATGTGTTTACACACACGCATAATATAAAATACAGTAATACAGTAACTTTCCTTCAGCCCGCCAAATCTTCCATGTGATACCCGATACCAGATACCAGTGATACAGCGCTGGTTAGCCGCCATTATTGTCGCGCATGCGCGAAAAACCTGACCCACCTGGCAACTGCCTGGAAGAGGGACGGCGCATTCTTGTTTGCATGCGACGACGAGCAGTCGGGGGACTGGCTTAAAAACTTATCCTCTGACCTGAAATTGGGGGAACCTCCCTACGTGTAGTGCTGGTCGAGGAGCTGCCCAAGCGCCATCGAGTGGTGGTACACATGGAGAAGCCAGACTTATCTGCTGAGGAAGCCTTTGAGGCTCTTCGGCAGACAAAATGCAGGATTGACGACCAGCGATTGGATCGTCATCAGGGGCAGCGTAAGTAGGAATGACACGAGCACCCATTTCGCCTGCCTAGTTGGGATCGATCGCTGGACGCCCTGAATGCCTGCAATTTCAGACTCTACTGCAGTTTCGGACGGGCAACCATAAGGCTGCTCGAAAGCAGTAGGAAATCTGAATCCATGGAGGGGACACCAGAGGGGGCTACCTAATTATGACAGTCTCTACGATATCCATTACTCAGATTAACTTGCATCACAGCAAAGGCGCCTCGGCTATTCTTGCCAGGAGCACAGCTGCGATGCACACACACATTGCTATTATCCAGGAGCCATGGCTCTTGAATAATGCTATCAAAGGTTTGGGCGGCTGTGGAACTAATTTCAAAGCCTGCCCGAACCGTAAACTAAGGACATGCATTGCAGCTAAAGGCCTTAATATTACTTTTCTGCCCCAGTTTAGCAGTGAAGACCTGATTGTCGTCCAGACAAGCATCAACCTGGAAGAGGGGAAGACAATGGACTTGCTTATAGAGTCAGCTTACATGCCCTGTGACTCCTGCGATCTACCACCCCAGAATAACGTCAGAAACCTTTGCCCACGCTGAGGAAGCAGGACTCGAGCTCCACCTGGGCTGTGATGCGAACTCCCACCATGTTGGGTGGGGGAGCTCAAACATCAACCCGAGAGGGGAAAGCCTTCACAACTTTATCTTGGACAAAGAACTCATCATCCTCAATGGAGGAACGGAACCAACCTTCATGGATGCAAGAAGACAGGAGGTAATTGATATCACCATTTGCACCAAGGGCGTTTCTGGACTGGTAAGAAACTGAAGGGTCCTAGATGAACCTTCAGGATCCGATCACAGGCAGATACGTCTCACCCTTCGCCAACAATCTACGATCTTGCGGAGGCGGAATCCTAGGAAGAGACGGACTGGAACGGCTTCAAATCAGACCTGAAAACGAGATTAGCTACCTTTCCGACCAGATTTCACACCAAGGAAAACCTGGAAACTGCCGCGACCTGCTTAAGCAATGCTGTCCCCGATGCCTTTGAAGCAAATTGTCCTCTGAAACTAATACGGTCCCAGACTAAAGTCCCCTGGTGGAACAAAGAGCTATCAAAACTCAGATCCGAGACCAGGAGACTCTTCAATAGGGCAAAAAACTTCGGCCTGCTTTTGCACTGAGAAGCCTTTAGAAACGTCTAACGCAAATATAGCAAGGAAATAGTCAAAAGTAAACGAAGAAATTGGAGAGAATTCTACGAAAGCATCGAGAGTGCTCCAGAAGCCTCCAGGTTAAACAGAATACTCAGCTTCGACAACCACACCCAGATGGGATGCCTTAAACGTCCCAACACGGGCTATATAGTCAATCTCACTGAATCTATCAAATACCTCATGGAGATCCATTTCCCCGGTTTTCGAACTATTGACATCCAACCGTTTGTACGAGGTCCAGGGACGCCTTTAAACCCAGGGATTGGTCGTTAGTGGCAAAGATAGTTCATCCCAAAGGCGTTGAATGGGCCGTCAAAACCTTCAAATCCTATAAATCACCCGGACCGAACGGGATCTACAGTACCAGCCAAAAATATATCACCTTTATGTTTCTTGAGAATAACAACTCAAAGTGAATAACTTAATTTAAATTGTATATTTCTGTCTAGTCACATGTTTTAATAGTAGGTATATAGATTACTTAACAACAGACTTCATTAAATAATGAGCATAGCAACTTAAGAAAAATTAATTAAATATATACACTTTGAATTAAATTATCCTAAAAAAAGGTGATATATGTATTTTCGGTACTGTACCCCGTCTGCTTACAGGAAGGACTGAGCCTCTCGATAGGCCCCCTAGTTAAAGTGCTCAGGGCTAGTATTGCCCTTAGGCCCGTATTTATAGTCGTTTCTCGAGTCTCGTCTCAAGAACGTATCAGATGAGATACTCAGATTGGAGTTTTGTGTCTTGAGATACGAACGGTTCAATAGTTTGATTAAAGATCACTTGAGACTGTATTCAATTGAAAAATGGAATAATTACTCACATGAAATTCGTCTTGAGATTTAAAATATTGATTAAAGCAGCGATACGTGCTTGTTTGAGTAACCTTTTTTTAAATAAGTGTCATAAGTGAATACAAAGTGACAGAATGTCATCGATACAAAAAAAGAAAAATTTTACATCTTTTGAAAAAAAGTTTTTACTTGAATGCATGGTCAAGTACAAATATGTTATTGAAAATAAAAAAACGGATGGCAGTTCCATTAAAGCCAAGCAAGAAGCATGGCTCAAGATTGCATCTGCTTTCAATGCTAGCACTTATATTAATGAAAAGGTAATTATTATATATAATCTAATTATATCTGTATCTTATTATATCTGTATCTCTTAATAAATTCCTCTTCAGACCACCATTCGAAGGGATTTCGTGCATCTCTAATATAAAGTTTTGGTAAACGTTCGCGTAATTCCTCATGTATATCATATTGATCATAATTTTCATAAATATCATATTGTTCATAATTTTCAATCCAATGCATTTTAATTAACCTGTACATTGTTAAAAATTTTGTAATAAAAATATTTTCACTATTAAGTGCTTCTTTACTATGAAGTAAAAATATTATTTATATTACTTATATTAATCATATATTAATTATTTATATTATATCATTTATTTTATTTATATATTTATTTATTTATTATATTACTTTTTTATTATTAGGTACACTTATATATTATTAAACTGCAATATAAACGTACTTCTATGAATCAATTGATGATTAATCTGTGCAAATTATTTTATAAATTCTGTCAACTTTTCCTCAAGTCACCTTCGAACCACACTTGAGTGATACGCAATTTTTCCCGACTCAAATCTTAGCTGATACGAAATCTAAAGACTATTAATATGTACACGTATGATCTTTTCTCAAGTATCGATTATTGAAATGCAATGAACATAGCTCAAGCTGCATCTCAAGACAAACTTCCTCTGAGTATCTCTATTGAATCGAGATTATAAATGAATATCATATCGATTCTTAAGATTCATTTATTAAACCGTATCACATCTCAAGATTAGTTTTAGCTGAGTTTCTCAGCAGAATCACGACTATAAATACGGGCCTTAGACACGTACCTCTTGCCTGGAGTGGCACCAGAGTCACTTTTATATCTAAACCAGGCAGGAACAGTCATATCTTGGTTAAAGACTTCAGACCCATCAGCCTCACTTCCTTTGCTTTGAAGACACTGGAGAGACTGATAGACAATTATATCAGGACATACCCCCTTATCACTCGACCGCTGGCCTCTTCTCAGTACGCCTATAGGGAGGATAGATCTACGGATATTGTCCTACACCACCTTGAGCAAGATTGAGACACAGCTGGCGGCAGGAGGGTATGCCTTAAGACTTTCTAGATATCGAGGGGGCATTCGATACCACCTCATATACAGCGATCAAAGAGGCCATGCGCAGGCTGACATCCCCGAAACCCTGATCGATTGGACACAAAAGATGCTGTCAAACAGAACCCTGACTGTTAGTTATGGTGACAAAACCGTAAGTGGTTTTCCGGCCAGAGGCTGTCTGTAAGGTGACGCTCTTTCTCCACTCCTGTGGTGCTTTGTGGTGAACGAGCTTCTGGTCAAATTACAAGAGGTGGGCCTCCTTGTATGCGGCTAGGCAAATGACGTTGCTGCAATTGTAAGAGGTAGCTTTCTCTCAATTCTTAAGGAGCTTATGGATAAAGCACTTAAGATTATTCAAAACTGGTACCAAGCCAAAGGTCTCACCAAAGCTGCCAGATCTCCGATGCAAGCAACATGCAACACGTCGTGGAGGGGGTAACGAGGATGTGAGCGTAAGCGTACGTGTGAGCTCAGCGTTTCGGCTAGCTTCGGATAGTAGAAGAGGACAGAATACTGTTTTCTGTCTTCTTCCTACCAACGAAAGTGACGGCCGACGCGCGACGCTGCACGTTGTTCGCTCTTCGATATCTCGATATGCGCTAGTAGTAAGACTAGGCGGGTTCTAACTCAGGGGCTCCGAAGGGGGGTGAGGGGCGAGGGGGAACCGCCGGGGGGTGACGTCACGCGGGGGGGACGTCACCACGGGAGGGTGACGTCACGCGGGGGATGACGTCACGCGAGGGGATGACGTCACGTGGGGGGGGGGGGGGTAACGTCACGCGGGGGATGACGTCACGTGCGGGGGAATGACGTCACGCGGGGTGGGTGACATCACGTGCGGGAAGGGGGGATCCGCGGCGCGAGCGATGGACGAGGGGGTCCGCGCGGGTAGGGGGGGGATCCGCGGCGCGAGCGATGGACGAGGGGGTCCGCGCAGGTAGGGGGGGATCCGCGGCGCGAGCGATGGACGAGGGAGTCCGCGCGGGTAGGAGGGGATCCGCGGCGCGAGCGATGGATGAGGGGGTCCGCGCGGGGAAGGGGGATCCGCGGAAAGAAGACGGTGGTGTGAGAAGGATAGCGCTACGTGTGGGAAAAGGATAGCGCTAAGTGTGTGGAGAGGACAGTGCGACAAGGATGGCATCAACGTGTGACAAGGATGACATCAACGTGTGACAAGGATGGCGTCAACGTGGGACAAGGATGACGCATTGTAAGATTCTGAATAGGTGGGAGAAGGACGACACAAAGGTAAGTGAGTGAGTGATAGCGACGAGCATATGAAAGAGAGAGAACGATAATATCGCGAACAACGCGTACGAAAGAGAACGATATTGCAAGAGCAACGCGTGCGAGAGAGAACGATAGCGCGAAGAGAACGCATACGAAAGAGAACTATAATATCGCGAGACTTAGAACGATAATAGCGCGAGAACAACGCGTGCGAGAGAGAGCGAGAGAGCGCGAGAACAACGCGTGCGAGAGAGAACGAAGATATCGCGAGACTTACAACTAACACGCGAGAGAGAACGCAACGAAGATATCGCGAGACTTACAACTAGCGCAAGAGAGACGCAAGGGATGGGAGCGCAAGGAGAGGCGCGTAAATAAATACATTTTTTTTAAATCAAAATATAAAAATTTATTTTAAAATGTGTGTAATACAATTTTGTGTGTGTGTGTGTGTGCTTAATATATAATATATAATAAAATAATAATGATATAAAATATAAAAAATATAAGAAAAAGTATATAATATATAAAAAATAAAAAATAAAAAATAAAAATTTAAAATATAAAAAAGATATATAAGGGGAGGCCGCTCCTGGAACAGAAAAAAGATGCTGCGTTAATAGAAGTATATTACGATAAGATTTATAAAAAAAAACACTTACATCTATCGATCCATTCCTGTTCCTCTTCTTCCTGCTCCTCCTGTTCTCTTTCTTCATCCTGCTCATCATTCTCCTCCTCTTCTCTTTCCCCATCCTCCTCTTCCTCCTCTTCCTCCTCTTCCTCCTCTTCTCTTTCATCTTCCTCCTCCTGCTCCTCTTCCTCTATTACCCAATTTTCTTGGACCCAATTTTCTTCTATTTCATCGTAGGGCTCTTCCCCGAAGAGCCGCCGCAGGTCGAAAATATCTTCGACCTGGCGACTCTCCGGGGTGTCGCCCCACATATAGGAGAAATGGCTTCTCCTCGGCCGGCGCACCACCCGCACCCACTGACGGTGCTCAATGTTTATGAATCCAGGTATCCGGACTTCATCCTGGAACTATATCAAAAATATTTATTTATAAAATATAATTAATATAAATACACAAATTTTTACAAAATATTCACAAAAACGATACTTACATTCCATAGGAAGGTTAGTTTTAAGAACACAACACATAATAGGTCAAAAAATTTTCTCTTCCATTGGGGGTAAACATTTACACGATCCATTTTTCCTTTTTTTAATTTAACTTAATTTATCACACGTACTTCTCGACTCGCACACTGTCAACAACTTTCTGATGAGAGGACGAGGTCTCGGCACGAGATTTTATAGTAGAGATGTGGCATTATCACCATATCAAAAACGCGTCGTAAGACAAAAGTATGCGCGGTCCCATGAAACTCAGCATGGTATATAATATAATATTAATATTATCATGTCGCGACTTTGTGAGGAGACAGTCGTCTCGGTACGAAACTTTAGAATAGGGACATATCATTATCGCTTTACCAAAAGCGCGCCGTAAGACAAAAGTATGCATGTTCCCATGCAACTTAGCATGATATAATATAACATTATAATATAATGCGTCAACCCTGCTCGAACGGTCATCGAACGGAAACGAACGACTGTCGAACGGCTATCGAACGATAATTGAACACTCGTCGAACGGTCATCGAACGGAAACGAACGCTCGTCGAACGGAAATGAATGCCCGTCGAACGGCTATCGAACGGTTGTTGAACGGAAACGAACGGCTATCGAACGGTAATTGAACGGTCATCGAACGGTCATCGAACGGAATTGAACGGCTGTCGAACGGAAACAAACGCCCGTCGAACGGAAACGAACGATCGTCGAACGGAAACGAACGCCCGTTGAACGGTCATCGAACGGTAATTGAACGGTCATCGAACGGAATTGAACGATCATCGAACGGAAACGAACGACTGACGAACGGCTATCGAACGGTAATTGAACGCCCGTCGAACGGAAACGAACGCTCGTTGAACGGTCGTCGAACGGTAATTGAACGGTCATCGAACGGAAATGAACGGTCATCGAACGGTAATTGAACGGTCATCGAACGGAAATGAACGGTCATCGAACGGAATGAACGGTCATCGAACGGAATTGAACAGTAATCGAACGGTAATTGAACGCAAAACTATATTCAATTATCAAATATTTAAATGTATTACAATGTATCACCATGTATCGAAATACAATATCTGTGGCAGTTGTGTCACGTACGGAAACACGATACTGCGCACGTACATAGATAGAGATGAGGAAAGAAAGGAGAAAATAAGAAAGATGATAAAAGTATATTGCATCATCAATTTATTATAAATATGGATTCGATGAATCATTATCATGATGTTTCAACCACCAATTATCTAACCATTGCCGTTTTTCGTGTCCTTTAACGTACACGAGAGGTGACGCATCATCATCCTCCCCCGTTGCACCCATCACCGCCGTCGTAATTAAACGTTTCGATTTCCAATATGAAACGTGTCCATCATTCCACGATAATCCATGATGATTTTTCATCAGCCATAAAACCTGACATCTCTCAGATTTTGTGAGCATGTGCCATGGTTCGGGACATGTAAAAATGTAATGAGAAAGTATGGATCCCTTTCTCAGAACCGCAGCTTCCTTCACGACAAAATTTTTCCCAACGATAAATCCTTGTAGATCCACAAACGTTGGCGGAGCCATGATGACAAGATCCGATCGCAGACTGATGTCGATCGTCAAACATCTCAATCTTTTATATTTTTCTTCATATTCAATGGAGGGGATATTTGCTGACTTATGTAATTTTGCGGACTACATTGGTCAATGGATTATATTCGACAACCCGATCGTGCAAGATGAGGCAATAGGCGGTAGTATTCACCGGTATATTTTCCCTATATTCAAACTCTATTCTCACGTCCACGGTAGCAGTTTTGACAGACTCGTTTTGTCGCAAGCAATCAATGACCGCGAGAGGACCGCAATGTAGAAACTTTGAAATAGTTAATAGCGTGGTGCTGTTATCGCATCCGTAATAAGATTTGCGAAAACGAGAGTACATGTCGAATAGGACGGCGAATCTATTTTTTTCAAAATCTAAATTTAAATCATCGTAGGGATAAAATTCCGAGTTTAAATAGAGTTTAACGTTGGTTAATTTGCAGTTATCGAATAATGTAAATTTGCAGTTATCGTTATGTAACATCTTGTGACACTGAATTTTTTTTACCAGTTTGCAGTGCAAAGATCACGTATCGTGGTTTCTCTAACTGGGAGGCGGCTTTCACGGTCCACGAATGCTTAGTCGTGCTATGCAGCAGAGGAAATTCGTATAGATCCCAAGATCGGAAACTCATGTTCAAGTATCGTCCGCTTTCCAACATTCGCAACATCGACAATTTATTAATCTCATTCAATATTACATGAGGCATACGTCACTGTATCTTGAGTAATTCAATCTCAGTTTCCGACGATGGGTGTTCGAATAGACAATTATTATCGTTGCGCGAACGTATCAAAATCAATTCGTGACGAGCGTTAATCACAACGCGTTTATAATCTTCGCAAAATCCCAGCAACATGTTGAGCGGTACGCAATAGTTGAAATAATTTTTGTCACCGTTGTACGTCAAATCCCACGCAGCGTTCTTCAAGTTTATACTTTTCTGGTGCGTGAGAGAGACATAATTTTTGAGCGTCGAAGTTATTCCAACATTTCTGTTGCGATCAATCTCTACTCCGTCGAGTTCGTATCGAAGCTCATCAAACATGAATGCGGCGCAATTGTTTCCCAATACAACCTTCATTTCGTCATTCGCTTTACGCACATTAAACCTTCCCTCGATGTAAAGAAAGCTTTCACACGGTAACGTGTACAAATCCTGATGTTGTATAGGTATTCGTATCTCGTCGCTGTATCCAAGCGTCGTATTGGCGTAAGGATTGTATGTATGAGTCTCAATCTTGACGATGCGATCGTCAAAGACTGGCTCACCTCCGATATTCAAAATATCAATCATTCTTTTCGTACGATGAATCCCAATGATTTTAAAAATTCACGATTCAACGCGCTCAGCTTCTTTTTAACGGCTATCTTATTATTGTCACCCGATACCGCAATAGTATTGTCCCTCGTAAAAGTATTGTCTCTCGCGTGCTCCGTTTCGTTCAGCACGAGCATACTATGTTTGTCGCCGCCGTATATGCAATCTTACGGTAATTTCCTCTCCTCGAAAATCGAGCAATCGACCTCTTTGATCCACAATACGTATCGTTAAATCCGTAATGCTCCGTACGATGATCGGCAGATAAATGATCTGTGCAGGCGTTTCCGATATTTTATATCCTGGCGGTACGCTCGGTGAAAATTCATGTATCGTGTGTACGCGCATGCCATTGCTGTACGCACCAGTAGTCACGTTACATTCTATACGAATAATATTTACGTTTATAATATTAACCGGTTCGTCCGATTCATACCACTTGCGGGGTTGCAATATACGATTCGATGAGAATCCAAGCAAGGATCCTACATTGTCGGGTTTGGTAAAGTTTATTCTGTAGGTGCATTTGATTTCGCTCTTTAGCGTGCTATGATTGGCGCGGAGCGCTATTGGATATTCCTCATCATAATCGTTTTCAACATCTCTGGAAAGGTGTTCATCTTGCAAAATTGCGCGTTTGAGATAGTCATTTATAGCGTGCAATTCGTACGATCCTTCGGGAATCGTAATTTCCTTGTCGTCGTTGCCAAAGTAAAATTTATTATTCGAAAAATTTACATTCGGAATCGTATGATAAGTTTCAAAATCAGTTAATCCGAGCTCGTAATCGGCATCGGTCAAATCTATAGCGGGAAAATAGCTTACAGCGAGAACGCTGCTTCTGCCAGTCAACGTAAGTGTCAGTGACATGTCGAACGAATACTGAGTCGTGACGATGGATTGTTAGGCTTTAAATTGATCGTCGACTGTTTGAAGAAATTTTAAACACAATTGTCCACAGATGCTCTGATTGTAACTTTGATAAGATGCGTAATTGTATTCAATTTTCACTCGTTCGAAATATCGCACAAGTTACTTGGGTGGTCGAAGATTTCCAAAACTGTTGAAATATACGACACGATCTCCCCTCTTTGCGTACGCTACCCAATGAGTACCGGGACCATCAACGTCATCCAAATTGACTCTCTCGTTTCGTCGTACACCGTTTATCGGTAAATTATTGCGCATGAAAACACCTCTAAAGAAAGATATGTGCATACGTTTCGCCAATTGTTCCAATTGCACGTTAGTTGTCGCACCCGTAGGCATTTTTAATGTTTTTTCGACGTTTTTTGTTTCTCTTAGACTTTGTTGAGAATCCCTGTCCACGCTTGTACGGAGCGAGATAAAGTCCGCGACCTTCCATAGCGCGATTGTGACGCTGCAACTCTTCCAGCTGACGTTGCGCCGCCTTGCTATCGTTTACCGCCTTTGCGATTCCCGCCGCACCGCCGGCCAAAGAACCGACAACTCCCAACAACGGTAAAAGTGGTAAAATACCACCGCGTTTCGCTACTGGAAGTATTCGTTTTTTCCTCCTCTTTGTCGTCGATGGCTTTTTCATCCCCATGCCGAGTTTTGTCTTTGCCTTCATTGCCGCCCAAACAGTCGTAGCGGCTGCTCTTTCGCCAAGAGTCGAATCCCTCGCGGTAATGCGTTCTCGCGCTCTTGCAGCTAGTATGCGATCCGCGACGTGTCGTTGACCGAGGTCGTTGCTTCGCGAGTAAGCAATGTCGTGCTCGCGACAAGCGGCGTCCAATGGATTGATGCCTCGATCGCCTCTAGCCAATCGTTTCTCTAATCGAGTTCCCGGGCCGCAAAACTGATAACCGGGAATATGTAATTCAATGGGAAGCGCGTTTATCGCACGATTTAGAGACCGCTACCTCTTACGATTCTCGCTGACATTCGTAGCAATCTTTTATTAACGGTGGCGGACCGTCGATGTGTGTTCGCTGCCACGGCTGATTGTAATGTCGCATGCACGAATGATATTGTCGAATCTCCGAATCAGCCTTTATATATTCTGGAAGCTTGTCCCACAATCGTTCCACGTAATCACCAAAATTTTGCAGTAAAACAATCTTTGGGATATACTGCAGTTGTTCGGCGGTAAGCCGGAAAATGTCTCTTTCATCTGACAGAAGGAGAAACATTTTTGATACTGAGCGGTTTCGAGTTGAGACACCTCTATAAATAGGTCTCCCCCCTCGTGATCATTCGCAAAATTGATTCGAAAGAGAAAACATGCGGTTCATGCGACAAGCGCGGATAATCAAAGTATCAAATTTCGACGATAGACTAATATCGGAGAAAAAAGTACGCAAGCATGGAAACATGCTACCGACTACTATACGCAGTATCGTTTGCGGCCCTTCAAACTGCGGTAAGACAAACGTGTTGATTAGTTTGATAGAAAGTCCGTACGGTGTACGTTTCGAGAACGTGTACGTATACTCGAAATCGCTTCAACAACCGAAATATAGATACTTGGAAAATTTATTAGCACCTATAGACGAAATTGGTTATTTTACATTCTCTAATAACAGCGATGTCATTCCACCGAGCGAGGCGCTTCCGAATTCCATCTTTATCTTTGATGACGTGGCATGCGACAAGCAAGATACGATAAGAGAGTACTTTGCAATGGGTCGACACTCGAGCGTCGACTGTTTCTATCTTTGTCAAACGTACGCCAAGATACCTAAGCATCTTATACGCGACAATGCGAATCTTTTGATTTTATTTAAACAAGACGGCACAAACTTGAAACATGTGTACAACGATCATGTAAATACCGACATGTCTTACGACGATTTCCGCGCATTGTGTCAGAAATGTTGGCAACGCAAATATGGCTTCGTAGTCATTGATAAAGACAGCACGTTGATCAACGGACGATATAGAAGAGGATTTAATGATTTCGCGATACCGTAAAGCGATCAGTCGTCATCGACACATCGATCGAGCATCATGAACGGTGATCGTGAAAAGATTGCGAGAGAGATTGCAAAAACAAGCGAATCAATTCGCAAAAAATATCGCGCTTTGAAAACTGGTAAAATGGAGGAAGACGTTGCATTGAAAAGACAATTTAAGCCAATTACCGAACCTTTAAAACAGCTTGTCGAAAATACTGTGGAATCTGATGCGCCGAAAATCGAACCATTGAGTTTGACGTTTGGAGAGAAGCATGAGGAAAAAATAAAAGAGTCAAAGCAAGGAATAAAGCGAGCACGGATAAATATGCCAATAAACGATTCGCCGATATATTCGACACCGAATCGATCAAAACGAAGGAAACAATTTTCTAATATGGCTACTGTTTCTACTCCGATAAAAGTACAACCGCGTCAAACAATGCCATCCCCGTCCGTCGAAGAAATTTACGAGACCACACCCGATTCGTTTGTAACATCGATCCGACACGAATTAGAAACGTCCGAAGGTCAGAAAACGTTCCGAGATCATTTTGGTCCACTAGCGCAAAAATATATAGGAGCTATCATGAGTGTTGATAAAAATAAGAGTATGGATTACGTCTACGGTGTTAAATTTACTAGCGAAGGAATGATGCTCGGTGATAAACGTTTCGATGTGGACATGGAAGATAATATAATTATCGATGGAATAAAATATACGGAAACCGAAGGTATCTACGATTTGATTTTTAAAAATATTCCCAATCATAAAAAATACACTCAAGACCATTTGTATAAATATCAAAGTATATTAAAAGCAACAAATGCGCATAAACGTGACAACAAAGTTAATAATCCTATTAAAAGTAATAAAGGATACAAGTACAAATATATAATTGCACCATTATTCCCCGACAGAAAGGTGGGAAGAGGTATAGACGTCCCAACGAATTGGTAGATCGTTTGCGATTGCTGGACGCCTCACGTCGAGCCGGCAACAATGCTCATGACAATGAAATCTTGTCAATTATCGAAGAACTTCGCGAGGCTGGCATTATTATAAATTAAACTATGCGTCGACGATACGTGTCATTCGATCAATGTTCTCGGTACCGAAATGTCGATTAATAAATTTTTTTATCGCTCGGAACGTCGAATAATTTGTACTATCAGTGGAATAGATTATTGAGAAATTACGTTCGCGATAACGCTCTCTGCCAGACTACTACCGACTTTGATGCAAGGTCGCGCAAGATTCAACGCGTAGCGCAACCGGAAACTGATACTGACGCCGTCAACAAACGATACGTGGATAAACTTTTGAGAGATCGACAGGGAGAAATTGAGCAAAAAATTATCGCGCTCGAAACAAACGTGCAGACGCTACGAATAATAATGGATGAAATAAAGAATGTGCTGAGATATGCAACATCTGACTCGATACAGTAAACAAGACATATTAATATCGCAATATGTATTAATTATGCCTCGATCAAACGTGCGAAAGAAGAAAAACACCTCCGAAAAGCGGCAACTAGTTGAGGAACTACATGCTCCGGCGAGAAGAAATTTTCCACGAAGACGCGTCATTATACGCGGATACGACGATCTGTGGCAGGCGGACGTGGTCGACATGCGTTCGTACTCTCGACTCAACAAGGGTCATAAATATATACTCACAGTTATCGATGTGTTGAGCAAATATGCGTGGGCCGTACCGCTCAAGAGTAAGAGCGGAAACGAAATGTCTGAAACGATTGCAAAGATTATTGGAGATGATAAAAGGTGTCCGAAAAATTTTCAAACCGACAGAGGAAAAGAACTTTACAACGCGAGTGTGCAGAAACTCATGAAAAAACACAACATTAATCATTACTCGACATATTACGTTATGAAAGCCTCGGTCGTGGAACGATTCAATCGTACTTTGAAAAACAATATGTGGAAAATGTTTACGCTCAACGGAAATTACAAATGGATCGACGAGCTATCTCGACTCGTTGCAGAATACAATACGCGAAAACATCGCACCATCGGTATGAGACGTGCCGATGTCACTCCAGCGTTCGCCGAAAAACTTTTAAATACAGTGTATAGCAACGTAAAAATTGCGGCTCCGACAAAATTTAAAGTAGGCGATTCTGTACGCGTGAGCAAATACAAGACCATCTTTGAAAAAGGTTTCACGCCTAATTGGACGACCGAAGTTTTTAAGATTGTTGAGGTGCAGAAAACTAATCCCGCTCACATTCATACTCGACAATTCATACTCGAAGATTCGCGTGGAGATCCCGTCGCTGGAGGATTCTACGAATACGAACTACAACGCGTCGCTAATCCCGACGGGGTGACCTCCTTTTCGACACGTAACTATTCGACACCGCTCGATTGGACACGCATTATTGGACACGTTATATTGGACACCGCTCGATTCGACACCGCACGATTCGACACTGCACGATTGGACACGCACATTGCACGATTGGACACGGCAGCATTGGACACTGCACGATTGGACACGTACATTGCACGATTGGACACGGCAGCATTGGACACCGCACGATTGGACACAGCACGATTCGACACCGCACGATTCGACACCGCACGATTCGACACCGCACGGTTGGACACCGCACGGTTGGACACCGCACGATTCGACACGCACGATTCGACACCGCACGATTCGACACGCACGATTCGACACCGCACAAAGAGCATGGAGCAGACACACACACACACACACACGGGGGGGTGCAAGGGGGCCTTCGGCCCCCCTCCCGCGCCCACCTCGTCCCCCTCGCTTCGCGTGAAAAGTTGCAAAGTGGAACTTCGCTTCGCGTGGAAAGTTGCACCCTATCGTAGGCACCCCTACCGGCGGGGTGCATACATGTCCAAATGTGCGGTGTCGAATCGTGCGGTGTCGAATCGTGCGTGTCGAATCGTGCGGTGTCGAATCGTGCGGTGTCGAATCGTGCGTGTCGAATCGTGCGGTGTCGAATCGTGCGTGTCGAATTGTGCGGTGTCGAATCGTGCGGTGTCGAATCGTGCGTGTCGAATCGTGCGGTGTCCAATCGTGCGGTGTCCAATCGTGGGGTGTCCAACCGTGCGGTGTCCAACCGTGCGGTGTCCAATTGTGCGGTGTCCAATCGTGCGGTGTCCAATCGTGCGGTTTCGAATCGTGCGGTGTTGAATCTTGCGTGTCGAATCGTGCGGTGTCCAATCGTGCGATGTCCAACCGTGCGGTGTCCAATTGTTCGGTGTCCAATCATGCGGTGTCCAACCGTGCGGTGTCCAACCGTGCGGTGTCGAATCGTGCGGTGTCGAATCGTGCGGTGTCGAATCGTGCGTGTCGAATCGTGCGGTGTCCAATCGTGCGTGTCGAATTGTGCGGTGTCGAATCGTGCGGTGTCGAATCGTGCGTGTCGAATCGTGCGGTGTCCAATCGTGCGGTGTCCAATCGTGGGGTGTCCAACCGTGCGGTGTCCAACCGTGCGGTGTCCAATTGTGCGGTGTCCAATCGTGCGGTGTCCAATCGTGCGGTTTCGAATCGTGCGGTGTTGAATCTTGCGTGTCGAATCGTGCGGTGTCCAATCGTGCGATGTCCAACCGTGCGGTGTCCAATTGTTCGGTGTCCAATCATGCGGTGTCCAACCGTGCGGTGTCGAATCGTGCGGTGTCGAATCGTGCGTGTCGAATCGTGCGGTGTCCAATCGTGCGGTGTCCAATCGTGGGGTGTCCAACCGTGCGGTGTCCAACCGTGCGGTGTCCAATTGTGCGGTGTCCAATCGTGCGGTGTCCAATCGTGCGGTTTCGAATCGTGCGGTGTTGAATCTTGCGTGTCGAATCGTGCGGTGTCCAATCGTGCGATGTCCAACCGTGCGGTGTCCAATTGTTCGGTGTCCAATCATGCGGTGTCCAACCGTGCGGTGTCGAATCGTGCGGTGTCGAATCGTGCGGTGTCGAATCGTGCGTGTCGAATCGTGCGGTGTCGAATCGTGCGTGTCGAATTGTGCGGTGTCGAATCGTGCGGTGTCGAATCGTGCGTGTCGAATCGTGCGGTGTCCAATCGTGCGGTGTCCAATCGTGGGGTGTCCAACCGTGCGGTGTCCAACCGTGCGGTGTCCAATTGTGCGGTGTCCAATCGTGCGGTGTCCAATCGTGCGGTTTCGAATCGTGCGGTGTTGAATCTTGCGTGTCGAATCGTGCGGTGTCCAATCGTGCGATGTCCAACCGTGCGGTGTCCAATTGTTCGGTGTCCAATCATGCGGTGTCCAACCGTGCGGTGTCGAATCGTGCGGTGTCGAATCGTGCTGTGTCCAATCGTGCGGTGTCCAATGCTGCCGTGTCCAATCGTGCAATGTACGTGTTCAATCGTGCAGTGTCCAATGCTGCCGTGTCCAATCGTGCAATGTGCGTGTCCAATCGTGCAGTGTCGAATCGTGCGGTGTCGAATCGTGCGGTGTCCAATCGAGCGGTGTCCAATAAAACGTGTCCAATAATGCGTGTCCAATCGAGCGGTGTCGAATCGTTACGTGTCCAATCGGGATACGCCCATCCCGACGTATATCTCGTGGAAGAAATTTTGCGGGAAAAGGGTGATGACGTATACGTGAAATGGTTGGGAATGGATAAATCATACAACTCTTGGATACATAAAAATAATGTATTATAAATATTTATTAAAATATATAAAATATGTGTATAAAAAATATAAAATTTATTAAAATATAAAAATATATAAAATGTATAAAATATAAAAATATATACATGGTTATGTACAAAATATACAATTAATAATAAACAAAATATACATTTATTTACAGTGGTATTCTATAATGTCCCCACGGTAACGTATCGGTGGTTTCGGGTACGATATACCGCTTACGGACTCAGAGCAATTTTCGTCTCGCAGATCGTGTATACTTGATGTAATTTAGATCGTATACACGACTGCTGACGCGTCATTTCAATTTCTTCGTTTAAACACCGCGTGTAATCGTCAAACGTTATCGTTCTCGCGACAACGTTACTCTTGACACCTTTAACTTTCTTTGTGTCCTTTTTCCCATTCACTCGTAACACATACATCTTTGCTCTGAGCCCGACGAATTCGGTCATTATGGTACCGTTGTTTTCGTCCTTCATTAGACCCGGTAACTTTTTATTTACAAGCGGTATACCGTACACGTTATCCACCGCATAATCGCTCGTGTCGAATCTGATGATATCACACTTCATATTCTCATACACATCCGCGCACTTAATGTGATATATGAGATTGTCCGTATCGGTGTACATTACCCGGCATTTGTCGCGATACATTGGCGTCATATACTCGTGATGAAACTCGTACAAACATGTCTTGGATATGTCGAGTATGCACATACCCACGTAATTCGGTTTGTAGAATTTCACCTCGAGTTTACGCAATTCCACAGCGATTAAGTTTTCTGAAAAAACGCTTCTGCTGTGGAAATTTGGTTTCGCAATCATTGCCTCTGCGCCGTACCGACCATCCCACTTTGTTAATAATTTAACATCGACACGATTGCGCACATTTTCCATCGTTTCACCAAACACTGCATTGTTCATTAATTTATATAAATTTTTTTCGAAATCATTTTTAGCCAATGTTCTGAAATGTGTATTTAGTTCTATGTAATTTCGAAGCCATGGAGATTGTGAAAACTGTAAAATTCGATGTATTTTTGTAACGCGAAGACCGTGACGCGTACACTGCTGCAGGTTGCGATAGTGTATCACGTAACGCTTCTTATCGTATAGCGTTGCAAGCAGTTTGAATTCCCGCTTGCCAGGTGGTTTGTCGGGCAAAACGGTAGGTCAGTGTGCGCATCGTGAAGATGTTGCGGGTACTCGAGGTCCACTTCGAGGTCATAGCCTGTAGGCGAATCTAGCGCGATGGATGATACGTTAAAATTGGACACGTCGTCGACCCATTGAAAATCGGCATAGGGCAACGGTTGACACATTGCCCATCTGTACAAATTATTTACATCAAAGTACATCAGGTACGAGATGATGGTTTCGATGGATCGTACGACTCCATGTACTTGTTATTAGCGCGAGCGTATCTACCCGAACATTGACTCAGACCGCCGCGTATACCACGTTCGATGAACATAACCATGTCGATGTCAGTAAGCAGCTCGAACGTAATCTTTGTATGCTTCAACATGGCGTCCCACGTGTATCCGGGGAGAGTATAGTAATACGCGGGGTCGAGTCCGTAACTTTCGATACATTTATCTCGAAAGTTTTCAAAAATGTCGGCTAATAACAAGACATCAATTATAAGATATAAATCGCTATGTTCGTCTAGCGTCCGAATGGAGAATCGCGTCCAGATGTTCTCGGCGTGCGCGTAATCGCTCTCGGATACAGTTTCGTCGGTCAAGGAACTGTAAAACTGATTCGCGCAGTGGTAAACACGTATCTTGCAACTTGTCAACGGAATCGATGTATTCGTACGGAAATACATCTTTCCGCGTTAACAAATTGAAATTTTCTGTTGATAAATTTTGAAATTCTGATTTTAAAATTTTGAGTTTGTCTTTGTCCAAAAATGATGCCAATTTGTCGAGACTCGATGCGAGAAATTTGAATGAATCGATGAAACGTAATTTTACATGAGTTTTTGATTCTTCTTCCATACAAACATCTTTTGTGAACGAAATATATTTCTCTTTTGTTATCGGAAGTAACTCGATTTTCCCTTCGAATGCTGTGGCTATTTCCTCGATAATAAAGTGTGAATCGTAACCTGATAAATTATGAAAAACTATCGGAATACAAAAAGATTCTTTATAATTTAAATTACAATTTGAGTGTGCTGGACCTCTGTACCGTCCGGTCAGATGACAATGATCGCGAACGCGTGTATCGTCTTGCACGAACGGTTTTTCACATATATGACATTGAGTGGCGCTATGGAATTTTTCCCACTCTTCGGACGTCAAATTTACCATGGGGACATTTGTTTTTAAAATATTTTTTATACGTAACGCTAAATTTTTGAGGTCTTCGGCGAACCATGCTATACAATCGGCGCTACGACGCGAATGGTACGCCGATAAAGATTCGTCGAACGAACAATGTACATAATAAGCTATACTAAATACTTGGTGATGTTGACGCAAATTTCGCTGTTCTTCATCCATCTTGGCCAGAACGCATTCCAGGTCGGCGTAGACCACAAATGGAAGCCGCTCCTTCCGATTAAAGTTATTGAACGATAACCACTTGTCCATATCGCTCGGCAATCGGACAGCGCAATCGTTCATCTTTCCGCAGTCGACCGTATGCGACTGCAACTTGGCGTCCGAATTAAAATAATGCAGGCATCTGTAAAAGAAAAAATTTTTTAAAGATTTATATAACAAAGTGTTATATAACTTATAATTATTTGAATTATATAAATGAAACTTACCGGTCGCAGATATATTTATGATTCTTGTGTTTGCTCAGTTGCGAACTCACGAGCCGGGATAAATTCTTAATCCACGCAAAATGTCCGACACTGTTGTCGTCTTCAATGTACAGCAAGTTGACATGCTTATCCCGCTTCTGCTGCGAAAGACGCATCGGGACAATGCTGTTCTTGTCTTCGATGTTGTAGACGTTGATCGAAATGTCATTGGCAAGTTCAAAATTTTTTATTTGGTTCACAGTCACTGGAAACTCAATGTCCCGGAGATTCAGCACTGTCGTGTAATGCGGATACGATGATTCCCGTTCCGCCTTTCTTTCGGCGGGGTATAGAGCGGCGACCACTGCCCACGCGAAACATGCATTGTCCTTTGATTGCACGTTAATCACCGCTCTTTTCATCATAATCTCCCGCGGCAATTTGATGTAACATCCCGCACGCATAGGATTATACTTATTTATATTTATAGGTAAATTTAGTATTCGCGACAAAGCCCACCCGCTGTCGCGTTCCTGAAACTCTTCCAGAGATGCTAGGGTGGGTTCGATAACGCGTCGTTCGTACCACTCGCGTAAATCGGATGTGCGAAAGAGTTCATAGTTTCTCGTATTGATACTTTTGTTGGCGCGTTTATCCCCAGCCACGAATTCACCGTTAAATATAGTGTTCACTTTCACACAATTGTGTCTTTTCATAACGTTCTTCACATGTTCTATCACAATGTCTTTGGCGTCATCGAGAAATTGGCGAGGTTCGATGTGATTATAGTTTATCACCGCACCAGTCAATACGCGACTCTCGAACGCCGTATCAATCTCACGCCACACAAGTCCATTTTGACGCGCGCTACATCCGGCACCCGCGTGTACGAAACGTCCACGTACCGAATTTTTCAACCCTTCGAGGCGCGCGATCCGACCAATCAGCGATTGTCGATTTCCGATCGATAATCGCGGTCGCTTGATTCGACTTTGCTCTTCCAACGACTCGATGTATTGGTCGCATCGTTGCTCCCACACAATGTAGTCTTCCAGCGAATCAATCAATGTGGATTGCTCTCGCAAATTTTGTTCCTCCATATTGTAACACACACTTGCGAAATGCGCTTCCTAATGATAGTTCCGGATGTACTTTAACAAAAATACTGGCGGGGTGTGCCTCTTGATCATGATTTATATACTGTCTCATGCATATCATCGAACATTCTAGAATGATTTCATCTTAAAAAATTCCCCGGAATAGCGTGTGCAATTTAACTTTGATAATTTCACGTTTTGTCACGTACATTTGAAAAATCTAACGTGGTTGCATCAGGAGCAGCCGTACATCGGCGCTCGATTTTAACGCATTCAGCTAAATCTTTGTCTAGGGGTGATGTGCGTTTTAACCTTGGCGGTTAATCTTTGTTCCGATGCACATCTTAACCTTGAAAATTTCGCGTTTTGTCACGTATATTTGAAAAATCTGACGTGATTGTATCAGGAGCAGCCGTAAATCGACGCTTGATTTTAGCGCATCCAGCTAAATCTTTGTCTAGGGGTGATACACATTTTAACCTTGCGGTTATTTTTTTCACGTTTTGTCACGTACATTTGAAAAATCTGACGTGATTGCATCAGGAGCAGCCGTACATCGGCGCTCGATTTTAGCACATTCAGCTAAATCTTTGTTCCGATGCGCAATTTAACCTTGAAAATTTTACGTTTTGTCACGTACATTTGAAAAATCTAACGTGATTACATCAGGAGCAGCCGTACATCGGCGCTCGATTTTAGCGAATTCAGCTAATTTTTTGTTCTGGGGATGATGTCATCGCAGCCGTACATCGGCGCGACAAAATTTTAGAGGAAATTAAAATGTTGTGTCAGCAATAATCCCCTCTACATTGCAATTTGCGATACTATTTGAATTGATATTAATTCTAATACGATCAGTATTACATCAATCACGCGTGTGAAAAGTTCACTGAAGAAATCAACATGAATTTTTACGTTCCGATTCGAAACGGTGGAACTCCACCGTGTAAGAAGCAAAAATGCGACACGTAAGTTTCGATCGTTTAAAAATTTTATTTATTAATTTTTTTAAAATATTGATCTAATTTATATATTTTTATAGCATTCAGCCTCATCGTGCGACTCGCATACTTGGAAGAAGATACGCTCTAACCCCAACGTCGTACAAGTATTTGGACATTGGAATAAGCGTTGGAGCTGTATCGTACGTGGAACTGATTCTCGGCGATAATCGAGGCAATCAAATAGTGTTACCTTTTTCAACGTGGAATTTGTTGATGCAGAAGCAAGCAGACGTTGAACAATTTCTACAATCGACTGCTCTCCCATTAAGGATTGGAGATTTATCGATCGAAATGTATCAATCGAAAATTGTAAAACTCACATTATGCGAAAATTCTTTGTACATGAAACCACAAACATTATTACATTTATTTAATTTTGAAAATTGTATTGATCATATGCACTATTGGTTATGCGAGAATACGTATCTCGTGAATGAAAAATTTAAACAATTTGAAACTGTATTACAACGTAACAATATTATTACTGTATGCGATGCTGTAAAAACGATACGCGAGAGTGACGTCTTTAACAGCGAATCATTAATCGATTGCGAATTACTAACATGTGCTGTAAATGATATTCTTTACGATGTGTGCAATAAATAATTATTTTTATTCCATTTGTGATTTTAATTCTTTTCTTCCATATGAATAAGAATAGTGACAATTTTTCTCAACACCCTCCGCTAAAGATGTAGAGAAATGCTGAGGTAGATGAGACGTGATGCTCTAGTTGGAATGAGACAAAAGATATTAAAAGATATATAATGATGAGGAGTCTGCAGCATTAGAATATTATTTCTTTCGTTATTCTTTGCGTTTCGTTAGTCTTGTGTTACGTTAGTGCAATGGCTGAAGAAGAGATTATTATCATCGATGACGAAGATGTTATTATCATCGACGAGGACATTGAAGAGGTTGTTATCGTCGAAGATGGCAACCAAATGGATGTTGATAATCTAGACGAATCAGACGAGGATGGCTCTGAGGAAGAATCCGAGGAGGAAATACCATCTTTAGTGGATTCAGATTATACTAGTGATAATGATGAAGAATTAAGACTGAAAAAGTATAAACATTTAAACGCGATGGAAATAAATAATCTGGATATTACCATAAAAATATGTCGCATCAAATACTATTATTATGATGCGGAAGAAGGAACTAAGTATTGTTCAGACTGTTTTCTGAGATTGGCATCGTTGTTTCGAAACGTATACTCCGTCCGGAAACACAAAACGGATTATTGTGCTCTATTAATAGGCAGTTATTGCAAAGAGTGCAGGAAAAATTTGCACCAAATAATACCATGCAATATGTGTCCCAGTTGCACGAATTAAAATATATGGATAACATTGTAAGTAACTTTCAATTTATATTACATCAAAAGTATCTTACAATAAACTATTAAAAACTAATGAAACGTCTCTTTTTCTGTTCCAGAAGCGGCCTCCCCCTTAGCCCGGCGCATCCCCCTCCCCATATATATTTTCATTTTTTATTATATACTTTTTCTTATATTTTTTATATTTTATATCATTATTATTTTATTATATTATTATTATTCTTATTATTGTATTATTTTATTACACACACACACACACACACACACACACACAAAATTGTATTACACACATTTTAAAATAAATTTTTATATTTTGATTAAAAAAAATGTATTTATTTACGCGCCTCTCCTTGCGCTCCCATCCCTTGCGTCTCTCTTGCGCTAGTTGTAAGTCTCGCGATATCTTCGTTGCGTTCTCTCTCGCGCGTTAGTTGTAAGTCTCGCGATATCTTCGTTCTCTCTCGCACGCGTTGTTCTCGCGCTTTCTCGCTCTCTCTCGCACGCGTTGTTCTCGCGCTATTATCGTTCTAAGTCTCGCGATATTATAGTTCTCTTTCGTATGCGTTCTCTTCGCGCTATCGTTCTCTCTCGCACGCGTTGCTCTTGCAATATCGTTCTCTTTCGTACGCGTTGTTCGCGATATTATCGTTCTCTTTCTTTCATATGCTCGTCGCTATCACTCACTCACTTACCTTTGTGTCGTCCTTCTCCCATCTATGCAGCATCTTACAATGCGTCATCCTTGTCCCACGTTGACGCCATCCTTGTCACACGTTGATGTCATCCTTGTCACACGTTGATGCCATCCTTGTCGCACTGTCCTCTTCACACACTTAGCGCTATCCTTTTCCCACACGTAGCGCTATCCTTCTCACACCACCGTCTTCTTTCCGCGGATCCCCCTTCCCCGCGCGGACCCCCTCGTCCATCGCTCGCGCCGCGGATCCCCACCTACCCGCGCGGACCCCCTCGTCCATCGCTCGCGCCGCGGATCCCCCCTTCCCCGCACGTGACGTCACCCCCCGCACGCGATGTCACCCCCCGCGTGACGTCATCCCCCGCGTGACGTCACCCCCCGCACGTGACGTCACTCCCCCGCGTGACGTCATCCCTCGCGTGACGTCACCCCCCCGCCGCGTGACGTCATCCCCCGCGTTACGTCACCCCCCCATCGTGACGTGACACCCCCCGCGGTGACGTCATCCCCCCCACGGTTCCCCCTCGCCCCTCACCCCCCCTCGGAGCCCCTGGGTTAGAACCCGCCTAGTCTTACTACTTGCGCTCAATTTGTTTCTCTCTTACAGCTTTTCTTTATCGTACAATATGTTTATTATATATACAGAGTGATTCAAAATAACCCTATTGTCCTTGAAATGACACATTCTTGAGTCAATTCTAAGACGATTTTTCCTTTGGCAAAATTTCGTCCGACGCTTAGTTTTTGAATTATTAAAAGAAGTAATTAACTTATGACGAGTCGGATACAAGAGGCAGGCAAGAATGGCGCGATTCACCGTCAGACGCGGGTGCTTACGCGGGGCGCCTGCTGCGATCACCTGATCGCTACAGACATACACACACATGCGAATACATACATTCTTATTCTCTCTCTCTCTCTCTCTGCCTCTCTTTCCCTCCCTCTCTCTCTCTCTCTCATTTGCTTACTCACTTTAAGTTATTATTATTCTTACTTAAATTATTATTTATGGTAAAACTAGACAATTGCGGCCTATACAATTTGGCCGAAAAAATAACTATTTCATATGTATTTTTGCTTCCTGAAAACGAATATGAAAGTTAAAAATGACGGTCGAAACCGGAAGTACCTCAAAATTGTAAAAAACGATGAAGAAAACAGGTTTTCGAGGTATATCTCCTTAAATATTGATTGTAGAGAAAAAAGTTTTTTACAAAAGTTATAGGTCTTGAAAAATTCTACAAAACAAGTTATATACATTTGTTTAGTAAATTCATTATTTTGGCTGTTATGTTATGTTATGTTATGAACCGCGCGCCTAGTAATTTACATGAGCGCCGCGCCGTGTTGTTTGTTTAAAAATATGGTAAAGGTTGATATTAGAGGACTCACTTCTGTTGAGCTTCACCTTGACAAATGTTATCAAGGTCACTGTCTTGAGTAACATGCAAAAGGTTTTAGCCGTCGCTCGTTGTTTATTAAAAAGTTATTAACAAATGAAGTTAATGATATAAATGATGTGAAACGAAGTGTATATTTGCAAAATTTCACATGGGTTTGCGACTTTCCACGTGAAGAAAGGTCCACCTTGCCTACCGGCGGGGTGGTCGCGGGAGGGGGGGGCCGAAGGCCTTCCTTGCACCCTTCGCGTGAGTGTGTGTATGTACACATACATTTCTGATATTTTTTAAATGTATTAAATTTATATAGAATTTAATACAATTTAATACAATTAAAAATTATCAGAAATGTATGTGCACATACACACACACACGCGCGCGCGGGGAGTGCAAGGGGTCCTTCGGCCGCCCTCCCGCAACCACCCCGCCGGTAGGCAAGATGGACCTTGCTTCACGTGGAAAGTCGCAAACCTATGTGAAATTTTGCAAATATACACCTTGTTTCACATCATTTATATCATTAACTTCATTTGTTAATAACATTTTAATAAACAACGAGCGACGGCTATAACTTTTTGTATGTTACTCAGGACAGTGACCTTGATAACATATGTCAAGGTGAAGCTCAACGGAGGTGAATCCCCTAATATCAACCTTTACCATATTTTTTAAACTTCGTGTGTTCATAACTTTTTAATAAGCAGCGAACCCCAATTATTTTATAAGCAAAAGTTACTTAGAAGATGCCCTTGGCAATATATGAAGATCAAAGTCATCGGGGCGGAGGCCCGAATTGTATACAATTACCTAATTTTTTTATATAACAGCCAAAATAATGGACGTAAAAAATGCTAAACATTTTTGTAAAGCTTTTTAATAGCCACATTTCTTGTTAATAACTCTTTTGTCCAAAATCGATATTTTCGAAGATATTCAGCGAAATCATTTGAAACTTTGAGATGGAGGTAGGGGCTAAACTATTCGAGTCCGCCTATTATCAAGAGACACGGTAGTGTCTTTGCTAAGTCCCAGCGTAAGCAAAAAATGCACTCCGTGTATTATTACGCGAGTCGGATTGAGAGTATAACTCGATATTTTTATTTCTCATATAACCGCTCAACGGATCGAGTTCTTAATAGAATTAATCGATAGCTTGGGTTTAAATTAAATAATAAAAGTGTTTTTATTTTTGCGCTACGTGCTCTGTAAACGGAGATATCATGATGCAAAGTCTGAAATGTGAAAATTTCGATTAAGAAACGTCGTCATGGTCGTCATCAACTCCTCTTAACGTAACAAAGAAAATACAGAAATACGTTTCCAACGTCTGCCACAAGAATGCGCTAGCAGTGATTCACGCGACGCAGCATTAGTAGCGCTCTGTGGCGTTAACGGTGCTTATAAATATGTTGTAAAAGGTTAAGTGTGTCACTTCAGGTAATTATATAAAATAATTAATAATATACATATAACATTTATATATTTAGATTAGATTGTATCTATATTATTATTTCAGATTATATATATATATATATATATATATATATATATATATATATATCAAGAGACACGGTAGTGTCTACTTCACTACAGCTATAACATGGACGTGGACACAGCGAGTGACAATACATCTATCGACGACAAGATAGATGACTTTTGCGAAAATCCGACGCGGGATGCATTAACGGAAGGTCTTATGAGTCTCTTGAAACTTACGGTGGATCAACTGGACGAGAGAATTCGCGCCACAAGGTGACGTCAAGTTTTCTGTTTTCAGCGCGCATGCAATAATAGTAACATTTATTTTTCGCGTTTCTTCTTGCAAATTTACGTATATTTATTATTCTTATATTTCTTTCACAGTATGTACTATTTATTGCAAAATATATGTTTATTCATCGAATTGTAACGATAAAAAATTGCGATTTACTTACACAAGCGACATATATATCTTATTGTTACCTATTTTACAAGAATTCTTGAGCATTTTGAAAATCATTTTCAATTTTCATATATAATTATTGGAATGTTATAAAAAATTGTGCTTCTATCATGTACTACAAGTTGCGTACAAAAGTTGCGAAGAGTATTATTTTTTATGCATAACTATTCTCTTTGTTATAGGATATGTCAAATAGAGCTGAAGCAGCGGATTGTTATTACTTAACATTGATTACTTTGCAAGTTTTATAAAAGAAATTTCTTACAATTTTCACCGTAAATTTTATGGAAACTCCAGTAGTTAATTTATCAGATGAAGAACTTAAGACAGTTTATGATCCTTCTGAGGATTCGTATCTTTTAATAGATGATTTGGAAGAAGATTTAGACATTCTGCATGCGATGAAACCTGTGATTTGTTTAGAAATAGGTAGTGGTTCTGGTATAGTCATCACAGCTCTAGCAATGGCATTGAAAAAATATAATGCTCATTTTATTGCAATTGATATAATCATTATAACATAGAATATTGAAATTCAAAATTTCAAAATTAAAAATAATTTATGCTTTGCGAAAGAAAATTAAAAATGAAAAATAGTTTATGCAAAAGCATAGAAAGAAAAAATCATTATAACATAGAATATTGAAATTCAAAATTTCAAAATTAAAAATAATTTATGCTTTGCGAAAGAAAATTAAAAATGAAAAGTAGTTTATGCAAAAGCATAGAAAGAAAAAATCATCATAACATAGAATATTGAAATTCAAAATTTCAAAATTAAAAATAATTTATGCTTTGCGAAAGAAAATTAAAAATGAAAAGTAGTTTATGCAAAAGCATAGAAAGAAAAAATAAATACTCTATGCTATGACGATATTACATACACACACGCACACGCATGTACACATATACAAACATATTTTTATATCATCATAACGTAGAATATTTAAATTTTCAAAATTAAAAATAGCTTATGCTTTGCAAAAGGAAATGAAAAATAAAAAGTAGTTTATGCAAAGCATAGAAAGAAAAAACAAAGACACATTTATAAAAAATATTCTATGTTATGATGATACACACACACACACGCACAAACGCACACGCACAAACTAATCATGGAAGAAGTAATGGAGTCAGTAATTGAATTATCGTCATCGTTACATGTTGAGGCTGAAGCGATTTTAAAAGAAATCATCATAACATAGAATTTTTAAATTTCAAAATTAAAAGTAGCTTATGCTTTGCAAAAGAAAATTAAAAATAAAAAGTAGTTTATGCAAAGCATAGAAAGAAAAAACGAAAAAACACATTTATAAAAAAAAATATTCTATGTATGATGATGTACACACACACACACACATATACACACGCACACACACACACAAACATATTTTTATATCATCATAACATAGAGTATTGAAATTCAAAATTTCAAAATTAAAAATAACTTATGCTTTGCGAAAGAAAATTAAAAATGAAAAGTAGTTTATGCAAAAGCATAGAAAGAAAAAATAAATACTCTATGCTATGATGATATTACATACACACACGCACACGCATGTACACATATACAAACATATTTTTATATCATCATAACGTAGAATATTTAAATTTTTAAAATTAAAAATAGCTTATGCTTTGCAAAAGGAAATGAAAAATAAAAAGTAGTTTGTGCAAAGCATAGAAAGAAAAAACAAAAAGACACATTTATAAAAAATATTCTATGTTATGATGATACACACACACACACACACGCACACGCATACACATTTAAATATTAATAAAAATTAAAAATATTATTTCTATAACGGGCTGAGGTTCTTGGATTGGAACTTCGGCCTCGGGCTCGTCCTCTCGACCGTCCCGCTCTAGCCCATCGTGCACGCGGTTGTTCTACAATAAAAGAAATATTTTAATGTTATTTTATTTGAATATAATATTTAAAGAAGAACTGCACGGA
Source organism: Camponotus vicinus (assembly GCF_025532165.1). Lineage (NCBI taxonomy): Eukaryota > Metazoa > Arthropoda > Insecta > Hymenoptera > Formicidae > Camponotus > Camponotus vicinus. The sequence goes on along the minus strand of NW_028141967.1, from coordinate 10,488,298 downwards.
TTAACTATATTGAAAGTTAATAAATCTAATTTTAATATATGTACATTCAGATTCATGAATTTAACATTACGCAAAATACTTTTAGCCTTTTAAAATATAAAAATAATTATTTGTGAATTAAAAATTTCTTTTGTAAAATATAATTTATACGACACAAAAATTCATGAAAATACAAATTTTAATTCTATAGAAGGCTAAAAATACTTTGGGCAATGTTAAATTCATAAATCTGAAAATGTAATAGATTTATTAACTTTTAACATAGCTGATTCATTTAGCTGATTCCTTTATAATTAACGTGCCAATTATATAATTCAAAATTATTTACCTCTTACTTGCCCCGCTGTCGTTATCGGTGACGACGGCGGCGGTGGCAGCGGTGACGACGCTGACGGCGATGGCAGCGGTGACGACGTTGACGGCGGCAGTGGCGGTGGTAGTGATGCCATCGTTGGTGGCGGCGATTCTTTTTGTGTTTCCATTAATTTTTGTGTTTCCATTAATTTTTGTATTTTTTTTTTTAAGTATTATATTTTCTTTTAAAGCCGCTTCAGCCTCAACACGTAAAAAGGACGACAATTCAATTTCTGGCTCCATTTCTTCCATATTGTAGGTTCTGAAAGAATGGAAACATATAAAATATATATTATAAAATATGTTTAGAAATGATAGTAGAAATGATAGATAATAAATGATTAATCTTCATTTTAATCTTTTATTGTAATGCATATATGTATTGTGTGTGCAACACAAATATGAATTACAATAAAAAATAAGTAATTACAATAAGTGAATTACAATAAAAATAGTAAAATAAATTTTTATTCCCTTGTTATCTATCATTTCTTACGCATATGTATTAATAATATAATGTGTTACACTTACTTTTTAGGATTTTCTTCATTTTCCTTTTCGTTAGATCTGAAAATAGAAATGTATAAAATATATTGTACAATATAAAATATTTTTGTATTACAATAAAAGATTAAAATAAAAATTAATTCTTTGTCATCTATTTTTATTATATATTTCTATATTTTTATTATATATATGTATTACAATATGTATTACAATAAAGTGTTAAAATAAAAGTTAACCAAGTATTGTGTGTGCAATACATATGCATTATAATAAAAGATTAAGATAATAAAATATTAAAATAGATTATAAAACATTTTTATAATGAAATAATAGATTGTTATCTATCATTTCTATAAAAAATTTTATAATATTTTATTATTTTATATATTTTATGATTTTAATCCTTATTGTAATGCATATGAGTTGCACACACAATACTTGGTTAACCTTTATTTTAATCTTTTATTGTAATACATATATATGTGTTATACGCAGAAGTACATATAGTTACGTATCGCAACAACTAATGGTTAGTTTTAATTTTAATGGTCTATTTTAATCTTTTATTATAATGTATTTGTATTGCGCATGCAACATATAGTAATATATATGTATTATAACAATCATTAGTTATTGCGATGAGTAATTATATGTATTTGTATGTATAATACATATATGAATTATAAGACATTTAAATAAAAGTTAAACAGTATCATGCGTGAAACATATATAATAGAAGATTATAATAAAAGATTGAAATAAAATATATAAAATAATAAATTATATTATAAAATATCTTTATAGATATTATTAATAATCATTGCTTACCTTTTGTGAGTTTCATTATCATTAATTGCTGGTTCTTTTTCGTTTCTGGAACTGTAAATGTATAATATAAGTTATAAAATATTTGTATAAAAATGATAGAAAACGTATTGGTTTATCTTTATTTTATTCTTTTATTGTAATACATATGTATTGCATGCACAACATATACATATTACAATAACGAATTAAAATAAAGATAAACTATTTCATTTCTATAAAGATCTTTTATAATATTTTATTATTTTATATATTTTTAATCTTTTATTGTGCATATTTGTTGCGTGCACAATATTTAGTTAACTTTTATTGTAATGCATTTGTATTGCTATATGTTGCGTGCACAATACAAATGTATTATAATAAAGGATTAAAATAATCATTAATTATTGCGATGAATAACTATATGTATTTCTGCGTATAACATATATTTTATGTATTATAATAAAGGGTTAAAATAAAGATTAGCCAAGTATTGTGCATGCAATACATATGCATTATAATAAAAGATTAAGATAATAGAATAATAAAATAATAAATTATAAAATATCTTTATAGAAATGATAGATAAGTGATTAATTTTTGTTTTTATCTTTTATTGGAAGTGAAAATATATAATATAAATTATAAAATATTTTTATAAAAATGATAGATAACGTTTTGGTTTATCTTTATTTTAATATTTTCTTATAATATGTATCACGCGTGCAACATATAATGTGTGTATTACGATAAAAGATTAAAATAAAGGTTAACCAATATTATCTATTATTTGTATATTAATAAAATTTATATATATATATATATATATATATATATATATATATATATATAATGTATTTATATTCATGCTTACCTTTTGCGATTAGCCATTGTAAAAAGTGGAAAATAACTCACTTTTTCTCCGTTCCATTTATATATTCAATGATAAATTAGATAAGCAAAGCAACGATTATTCATTAATGGATTTATAAGTATTAATTGTGAATAATAAATGTAGATTTCTAATGACATATTGATTTGTAATTATCCGTTATTTTTGCAATAAGAATAGCAAAGAAGTTTGAAGGATCTGAATATCTATATAGTAAGCAAAGAGGACCGTCGAATTTTAATGAAATATGACGGGGGTGGTGGCGGGTTCTTTGCTCATTTATTTAAAGATGTTTAACATATAGTACAAAAAAGAGTGATATCCCTAAAAAAATTACCCTTTTAAAAAAAAGGTAAAAAAAGGTGCTAAGTCCGCGTAAAAAACAGTATATGTATTTGCAAAATAGTGTATTATTAACTGTAAAAAACTATTGTAAAAAACCTGTCTCCAAAATAGTGTTATTTTAAAACTGTAAAAAACTACTGTAAAAAACCTATCTTCAAAATAGGATTATTTTAATCTACAAAATAGTTATTTTAATCTGCACAAAATAGTGTTATTTTAAACCGTAAAAAATTGTTCTACAAATTATTTTAATTTTGTGTAAAATTGTATATCCTACAAAAATAATGATATCAAAAAAATTGCGCTAAGTGAAAATAAAAACTTATAAAAATATTTTAACCAAAAGAAGTTATATAAAATGTTGTTTTAATTTTCTACATTATATCCTAGAAAAATGATGATATCCAAAAATTACGCTAATTGAAAATAAAAACTTAAAATATTTTAACTAAAAAAAATTGTACAAAATAATTGTTTTAATTTCCTACAAATAATATTAAAAAGTTGCGCCAACTGAATAAAAATTTTCACTATAAAATATACATTTCTTTTTTATTTCCAATATTAAAAGAAAAATGATATTAAATGAATTGTAATATATCTATTATAAAAAATCGTTGAAAATATGAACAATCATATACATTGCAATAATCATATGCATATATCCTGAAAAGTTTAATTGAAAAAAAAAAAGGAAATGATAATACAAAATACAAAATTAAAAATTATTAAAAAAATTAAAAATTAGAAATTAATAAAAAAAAAATAAAAATTTATATAAAAATTAAAAATTAATACATATAAAAAAATTTTAGTTAAAAAACTTAGCGCTGCTACGTTGAATAATGTGCTAATGAAATTAGCAGCGCTAAGTTTTTTAACTAAAATTTTTTTATATGTATTAATTTTTAATTTTTATATAAATTTTTATTTTTTTTTTTATTAATTTCTAATTTCTAATTTTTTTAATAATTTTTAATTTTGTATTTTGTATTATCATTTCCTTTTTTTTTTTTCAATTAAACTTTTCAGGATATATGCATATGATTATTGCAATGTATATGATTGTTCATATTTTCAACGATTTTTTATAATAGATATATTACAATTCATTTAATATCATTTTTCTTTTAATATTGGAAATAAAAAAGAAATGTATATTTTATAGTGAAAATTTTTATTCAGTTGGCGCAACTTTTTAATATTATTTGTAGGAAATTAAAACAATTATTTTGTACAATTTTTTTTAGTTAAAATATTTTAAGTTTTTATTTTCAATTAGCGTAATTTTTGGATATCATCATTTTTCTAGGATATAATGTAGAAAATTAAAACAACATTTTATATAACTTCTTTTGGTTAAAATATTTTTATAAGTTTTTATTTTCACTTAGCGCAATTTTTTTGATATCATTATTTTTGTAGGATATACAATTTTACACAAAATTAAAATAATTTGTAGAACAATTTTTTACGGTTTAAAATAACACTATTTTGTGCAGATTAAAATAACTATTTTGTAGATTAAAATAATCCTATTTTGAAGATAGGTTTTTTACAGTAGTTTTTTACAGTTTTAAAATAACACTATTTTGGAGACATATATATATACATGAAATTACTCGGGAAGGTGTCCTTGACAACATATGTCAAGGACAAGGTCATCGGCGTATAGGCCACAATTGTCTAGTTTTACCTTATTTACTTTTTATTATTATACATTTTCGCTTTAATTATTATTATTTTTTAAAATTGGATTTTTTTACGAGAGAGGGGAAAATGCATTTTATGCATACTCACCGGCCGGTCCGGTGAGTTATGTGGGACTCGAGTACCAAGTCGAAGTACCAACTCGATACTCCCTACCCACCTAAAACCCCTCTCTCGCGAATTTTCTCTAACACTGTTTAATTAACATCCCGAAATCTGTTTTCACACAACACCAAAGAATAGTTATTATTACCTTGTTCGATGTATTGCTGTAATTTCTTGAAAAATGAATTTTCCGATAGATCGTATTTTCACTCAAATTGAATGTAGATATCACGTTCTAAAGGACAGAGATCCACACTAAATAATTAATCGAAAGTTCTTTTTTCTTTTATAAACTGTATTCTTTTATAAACTTCAACATAATCACATTCATTCACTCACTCGATGAGACGAGAAATTTACCAATGACTCTATCACTAATCACTATCAATCACTGTCGAATAATCACTGTTGGCAATTAAAAACCACTCGATTAAAGAAAGACACGCGCACATACGTTATTACACGACGCGACGACGCGACAACGCGACGATATTTACCCGGCGACAGCAAACAGTTTTTGGTTATGGTAGGTTAGGTTAGGTTAGGTTACGGTACTAACAGCGCTGTCGAACGTGAACATGTGTTTGATTGAAGACGCGACAATTTAGCGTATAATATTATTATCATATGATATTTATACATCGTATGATATTTGTTTTAAAATTAATTAGAATAAATAAATGTTTAATACTTTCACTATTAATGTTAAATATTATTTATTACACAGCCCCACAAAAAAAAAAAGTTTCTGACCTGGAGGTCTCACTATGCTAATTATATGTTTTTGGGGTCGCTGAATCCGAATCCGAGGTCAATTCAGCTCCATCGGGTCTGGGTTCAGCCATAACCTCAAAAAACCCACTAGTATAGGCTTATTAGTGTTAAAAAAATTTATTTTTGGTCCGGGGATCAAACTATGCTTATTATATGTTTTTGGGGTCGCTGAATCCGAATTTGAGATCCATTTAACTCTGTAACGTTAAGGCTTAGCCATAACCTCAAAAAAACCTAATTCAGAGCAACCAATATTTTTGAACATTTGGAACATTTTCTTTCGTTTTTAAAGCCATAAGAAAAAACCCAGAGAGATTGAAACGCCAGAATTTAATGATATTTTTTCATATTATTAATGATTATCGATTTTCAATCAGATAATAGTTTAATAAAGATTTAATAATAATAAATTTTTCTAATCTGCGAATATTGTTTTCTAGCAATTATTCGTTAGGCTGAAAAATGTGTGAATGCTCTCTCCACAGGATATGCGTCAATGCCGTTACCACGGATGGATTTTGTCGCTCGTTGATCAAATGGGCGCAAAGACACGTTCGACCTCCTCCGGCATACATCCCTATCTTTTTCTGGAGGCTTGCCCCGGCCATATTTTAGGGTCCATCCGCCACTGCTATTTGGTACAGTAGGGATTTTAGTATATACTAGAGGGATCTTGGGGGATGTGGTCACTCTACGGCGTTGTGCTCGTCGGTGCCGTTTCATACGGAAGGCCAGTCGGAAGCCAGCATGCACGCGAATACCTCCACCGGCACTTATTTGGTCAGCGAGCGACCTTTCAAGGATCCTCCGTGGCAATCGGCATTGCATCCATCGAGTGAAATACCAACATTGCTCTGGAGTCGCATATCACTGTGTTAAAAAGCAGCATTAGGTGTGAGGTCTGGATAGCTCAGTGGTCTAGAGCAGTTGCCCAGAAAGCGAAAGACTCGGGTTCGATTCCCGATCCAGCCACTTGCGCCTCACATATTTTTCTAGTCTGCGAATATTGTTTTCTAGCAATTATTCGCAAGGCTGAAAAATGTGTGAATACTCTCTCCAGGATATGCGTCAATGCCGTTGCCACGGATGGATTCTGTCGCTCGTTGATCAAATGGGCGTAAAGACACGTCCGACCTCCTCTCACATACATCCCATCTTCTTCTGGATCTTCAATCAAACACATCTTCACGTTCGACAGCGCTGTTAGTACCGTAACCTACCATAACCAAAAACTGTTTGCTGTCGCCGGGTAAATATCGTCGCGTTGTCGCGTCGTCGCGTCGTGTAATAACGTATGTGCGCGTGTCTTTCTTTAATCGAGTGGTTTTTAATTGCCAACAGTGATTATTCGACAGTGATTGATAGTGATTAATGATAGGGTCATTGGTAAATTTCTCGTCTCATCGAGTGAGTGAATGAATGTGATTATGTTGAAGTTTATAAAAGAATACAGTTTATAAAAGAAAAAAGAACTTTCGATTAATTATTTAGTGTGGATCTCTGTCCTTTAGAACGTGATATCTACGTTTAATTTGAGTGAAAGTACGATCTATCGGAAAATTCATTTCTCAAGAAATTACAGCAATACATCGAACAAGGTAATAATAACTATTCCTTGGTGTTGTGTGAAAACAGATTTCGGGATGTTAAATAAACAGTGTTAGAGAAAATTCGCGAAAGAGAGAGGTTTTTAAGTGGGTAGGGAGTACCGAGTTGGTACTTCGACTTGGTACTCGATTCCCACATAACTCACCGGACCGGCCGGTGAGTATACATAAAATGCATTTTCCCCTCTCTCGTAAAAAAAAACAATTTAAAAAAATAATGATTAAAACAAAAATGTATAATAATAAAAAGTAAATAATTTAAGGGGATCCTAAAACGACAACCGAACTCCGACGGGATAGCGCCCTCATCTAAGCGTAATTAAAATTGTCGATAATACCGACAATTTTAATTTCGCCATTACCGACAATAGTATATACAGGGTGTCCCATTTTAACTTGGACAGTAAAATATCTCAAAAACTAAGCCCAGCAAACAAAAATGTTTCAGACAAAAGTTGTATGGTTTCGAGGGGGACATAAGATGGTACCATTGGTTTGACCTTGAAGAGTTATTTGAAGGTCACATGAAGGTCACCTTCAATTTCTTAAATGGAACCTACTATTTGTCATTGCATATTCTTGTAGCTTATCTCGAGAGCTTTCCAAAACACTATAATTAAGTACCTTTTCGTTAAGTACTTTTTGAGTTATGAGGCTTGAAATAATTTCTCAATTTTACATAAACCGTAAAATATCTTGTAAAATATTCATTTTTCGATTATCTTACCATAATACTTTTATGTACAAAATAATGAGAGGAATCAATTGGTGTAAAGAAAACACATAGTTGTTTTGAAGAAAAAATATGGAATTGTTAATTGCAAATTACATATTTTTTCTTCAAAACAACTATGTGTTTTCTTTACACCAATTGATTTCTCTCATTATTTTGTACGTAAAAGTATTAAGGTAAGATAATCGAAAAATGAATATTTTACAAGATATTTTACGGTTTATGTAAAATTAAGAAATTATTTCAAGCCTCATAACTCAAAAAGTACTTAACGAAAAGGTACTTAATTATAGTGTTTTGGAAAGATCTCGAGATAAGCTACAAGAATATGCAATGACAAATAGTAGGTTCCATTTAAGAAATTGAAGGTGGCCTTCATGTGACCTTCAAATAACTCTTCAAGGTCAAACCAATGGTACCATCTTATGTCCCTCTCGAAACCATACAACTTTTGTCTGAAACATTTTTGTTTGCTGGGCTTAGTTTTTGAGATATTTTACTGTCCAAGTTAAAATGGGACACCCTGTATACATAAACCATATATAATACAAATAATAATTTTTAATTGTGTTTAACATGTTAAAGTCAGACATCTTTCTGCTTCTTTATCGCACGCATATCGAAGCATGTAGATAACAGAAAAATATAAATGTGTCTGGTGTAATTTAAACACAATGTCATATGTGTAATTTAAACACAATTTCATGATTATTCATGACTATACATATATATATATATATATATTATATTGATTATGTATCTTCTCATGTATCTTACAAGAGTAATAACACATTTGACCATTTGTGTACATATGTATATATAAATATATACATTTCTATATGTCATATTCTATATATTCTATATTTCTATATATTTTTTACAATATGAAATATAAAAATTTATTATTCTGTTACGAGTAAGACCATGTATTGTAAATGTTTGTAAATTTCTATTACAATTATATAAATAATTATACATATATATAATGAAAAAAACATTTACATGAAAACAAATTTAATTTCATAAAATGTATTTTTGTTAATTCCATTATACTGATTATGTGTTAAAAAAAACAATCTGTACTGCATAGATAGTAACTTATATAAAGTTACATTATATATATATGTATATATATATATATATATATATATATATATATATATATATATATATATACCGAGTAATTTCGTATATATACAGGGTATAGCAAAAGTGTGGAAACCCCTTAATATTTCGAAAAATACGCATTTAAAAAAAAAATGTTTCATACAAAAGTTATAGGGTTTTATGTGGCGCATTACACAGCAACATTATTATGACCTCTAATAGCGTTGTCAAGGTTATGTGAAGGTCACCTTCAACTTTTTAAATGGGACACCCTATATGCTTTCGCATATTCTTGTAGCTTATCTCGAGAGCTTTCCAAAACACTATAATTAAGTTAGTTTTCATTAAGTACTTTCCGAGTTATGAGGCTTGAAATCATTTCTTAATTTTACATAAACCATAAAATATCTAGTAAAATATTCATTTTTCGATTATCTTACCTTAATACTTTTATGTACAAAATAATGAGAGGAATCAATTGGTGTAAAGAAAAAACATAGTTGTTTTTAAGAAAAAATATGTAATTTGCAATTAACAATTCCATATTTTTTCTTAAAAACAACTATATGTTTTCTTTACACCAATTGATTACTTTCATTATTTTGTACATAAAAGTATTAAGGTAAGATAATCGAAAAATGAATATTTTACAAGATATTTTATGGTTTATGTAAAATTAAGAAATGATTTCAAGCCTCATAACTCGGAAAGTACTTAATGAAAACTAACTTAATTATAGTGTTTTGGAAAGCTCTCGAGATAAGCTACAAGAATATGCAAATGCATATAGGGTGTCCCATTTAAAAAGTTGGATGTGACCTTCACATAACCTTGACAACGCTATTCGAGGTCATAATAATGTTGCTGTGTAATGCGCCACATAAAACCCTATAACTTTTGTATGAAACATTTTTTTTTTAAATGCGTATTTTTCTAAATATTAAGGGGTTTCCACACTTTTTCTAAACCCTGTATATATATATATATATATATATATATATATATATATATACGAAATTACTCGGGAAGATCTCCCCTGTAACATATTTAAAAATAAAGCAAATCGGTGAACAAATAAAGTAGAATCTTTATGTCAATATTTCTCACATTTATTTGTTAATAACTTTTTAATAAAGAACGACCGCCGGCTAAAACCTTCAGAATGTTAATCAGGGATAACATCTTCACAACATACGTCAATAACACATTTGTGCAAAGGTGGGCCCTTTTTATGCATAATTACCAATAATATATTTCATAATTATTTCCTACATATAATTCTTGCTCTTTTATTGCTATTTTAATAAATTAAGTTATTCGCAAATTGTATATTGAATTATCTTGTACATGCAATAATGATTTACGATTTATGCGTTGATTAATAGTAGTAGTAAAAGAAATTAATAGTAGTAGTAAAAGAAACGGGTGGGGCTAGGGCAGTCCCATCTGTTACCTACATCTAAAAGTTCCTTTGTAATCCCCGTAGTTGATTGAGGTTATGAGTGGCGATCCAACTTCGCCCTTGCAAGAAGGTTGTATAGATCGCCTACATTCACATTTTGTGGTTTGCTGGGTTCAGAAAACATATGACCCCAGAGTCTATATCTTCTAAAAGCAAGAACGGGACACTAACACAGAATGTGGATGCTCTTTTTCCTCGCCACATAAACGGCAATCTTTCCGCTCAGCCAGGCCGAGGTTAAACATGTGGGCCCTAAGGGCCACATGGCCCGAGAGTAGACCAATGGAAACATTGAGCTTCTTTTTACTCGTGGTTAGGAGTTCATCCATCCTTTTGGAAAGGGATTGGCTCAGTAGGAGTTTGGATTGGCGGCAGTCCTGAACCTGTACCCACAAACCAGATGTTCCCGCTTTAGAGACTCTTTGATAAGTCTTTTGCCCATGGCGAAGGGGACGCCGACGACTTGTTTAGCCGGGATCTCGAGGGTGCCTAGCTTTGCCAAGCCGTCCGCCATCTCACTGCCATAAATTCCCTGATGAAGCACCCATGCTATAGTAATCTTGTTAGATTCACCTAGTTTAGCGCTAGTTTAGTTAAGCGCTAGCTTGCAGTCCCACCGAGGACTCAGTGGTGGTCTTAGCTAAGGCATTGATAGCTGCTCTACTATCGGAGCAGATGAGTATATTTCTATTAGTTGCTTCGATTGAAGCTAAGGTATTTACGCACTCAAGGATGACTAGAACCTCGGCTTGAAAAACCATGGCCAGCTCCCCTAGGGGAAAAAAATTCCTTGTAGTTAGTTCCTGGGCCGTATACTCCAGCTCTAAATCATCCATCCGCCCCCGAGCCATTCGTATACCAGATGTCCCAATTTAGCCGGCAGATTCGCTCTGGTTTGCTCCAATCTTCCCTAGAGGGTATCTGGGTTTTGAGGAGTTTAAAGACCTAGAATTTCCTAGGTATTCTGTCCTGTAGCAGAGTGCATGGGTGTTCTTGGAGGAACATTAGGATGGTATGACCAAGATAGTAACCCTCCACTCACCCTGACACTTTAATCTGTAGGCGCAAAGTTTAGCTGTGCTGATGATAAAGCGATCCAGAAGTGGAAGACAGAGTGTAATCTCGAGCGCCTCCGTTGGGGTGGTTCTCACGGCCCCTACAGCTTCTCTTAAGGTAACTATCTTAAAGGTTTTTAAGCAGATTTTGTCACGGACGACCTCCGCGTACGCCGGCGGATAATCGCAGCCGGAATCAGGATTCGGTTTCTTAGGCAAGCTTAAGAATTTCTCTCGGTGTTTAGGTCAGAAATTAAAATTGATTTATTCGAATGTTGAGTGTATACAAAGAGAAAAGTGCGTGTGTGTATGAAAGCACAAACGTGTCTCGTGTATTGTGTGATTGTAAGCTGCGAATGTGCAGTATAACTGTACGGTGTACGGTGTGATTGTACGGTATGAATATACGGTGCGAATGCGCAATATAAATGTACGGTGCACGGTGTGATTGTGCGATATCAATGTATAATTGTCTGGTAGAACGGTGCGGTGTAAATGTACAATATATAATGTACGGCGTGAGTGCGCGGTATAAATGTTCGATCTTAATTACAGGCGTTATCGGTGTGCATAAAATGCTGAGCGTTAGTTTAATCGCCGCGGAAATCGAAATGTATTAAAGGGCTTCGTGCGATGCAGAAAAACCCTGTCAGTTGTTTCACCGATCTATTATAGGCGTGCGGTCGATGACCGCGTGATGTTACGCGACGCGTGCCGGTTTTTTGTGCCGTGTTTTGACGCGCGGTCTTAGCGTCGTTTTGGAGATATCGAACGTGCTCCTGTTCTGGTTTGGCTATTAATTAGTTAATTCCCACAGATGAAAGACCGCGGGGATACGCCGTGCCGACGAGAACAACTCGTCGGGGGTAGCTCTTCTCTCTACCTCGGTAACTGATTGCAACCTACCTGATTGCTACCTCGGCGGTGCGGCGGCGGGATCTTTTGCCGAAATCGAGATCACTCGGTAATATCGGAGATCGCTCCAATATTCTTTTCAGCGGAATTTAGATGTAATTCTGGATTTTAGCCTTAGGCCCGAAACCGAGAGTGCTCGGCCGAGGAGGAGTTCGCTCCACCTTCTGTTCGGCGCATTAGGCGTTTTCGAGGATCGGTTCTAGGTTCGGGTCGTACTTGCTATCGCAAGCGGAATCGGAATCTGGGTGCCGAAATAACGCCGAGGGCCTTTTTATACCCCGGGTAATTAATCCCGCGCCGGCGGAAGAACGGGGTGCCCCCACGGAGCGGCGGAAAAACGGTGCGGAACGGATCCACTCGGTGGGGCGCGGCGGAGCCGGGCGCGGGGGTTCTCACCCAGGGCTCTTCGCCTTCGGCTGTCATCGGCGCGGCTTGCCAACGGCTTCGGCCGTTGATCGGTTTGAAATTAACGGTTAATCGGCGCGACGCGGCGCACCCCTGCCCCTGCCCGGCGGCAGTTTCCGGCTGATGTTCGGCCGGGAACACTAACATGCACTGGGGGTGCATCGTTACACGTTGCCCCCACCCTTACCACCCTAGGCCACCAGGGGCGTATCCCGATTGGACACGTAACGATTCGACACCGCTCGATTGGACACGCATTATTGGACACGTTTCATTGGACACCGCTCGATTGGACACCGCACGATTCGACACCGCACGATTCGATACTGCACGATTGGACACGCACATTGCACGATTGGACACGGCAGCATTGGACACTGCACGATTGGACACGTACATTGCACGATTGGACACGGCAGCATTGGACACCGCACGATTGGACACAGCACGATTCGACACCGCACGATTCGACACCGCACGGTTGGACACCGCATGATTGGACATGCACGATTCGACACCGCACATTTGGACATGTATGCACCCCGCCGGTAGGGGTGCCTACGATAGGGTGCAACTTTCCACGCGAAGCGAGGTTCCACTTTGCAACTTTTCACGCGAAGCGAGGGGGACGGGGCGGGTGCGGGAGGGGGGCCGAAGGCCCCCCTTGCACCCCCCCGTGTGTGTGTGTGTGTCTGCTCCATGCTCTTTGTGCGGTGTCGAATCGTGCGGTGTCGAATCGTGCGTGTCGAATCGTGCGGTGTCGAATCGTGCGTGTCGAATCGTGCGGTGTCGAATCGTGCGGTGTCGAATCGTGCTGTGTCCAATCGTGCGGTGTCCAATGCTGCCGTGTCCAATCGTGCAATGTACGTGTCCAATCGTGCAGTGTCTAATGCTGCCGTGTCCAATCGTGCAATGTGCGTGTCCAATCGTGCAGTGTCGAATCGTGCGGTGTCGAATCGTGCGGTGTCGAATCGTGCGGTGTCGAATCGAGCGGTGTCCAATAAAACGTGTCCAATAATGCGTGTCCAATCGTGCAATGTACGTGTCCAATCGTGCAGTGTCTAATGCTGCCGTGTCCAATCGTGCAATGTGCGTGTCCAATCGTGCAGTGTCGAATCGTGCGGTGTCGAATCGTGCGGTGTCGAATCGAGCGGTGTCCAATAAAACGTGTCCAATAATGCGTGTCCAATCGAGCGGTGTCGAATAGTTACTTGTCGAAAAGGAGGTCACCCGGCCACCAGATTACCGTAGCATATGTGAAACGGGTAATAGAATGGCTTTATAGATCCAGAGAGCAACTCTAGGTTTGATGCTCCACGTTTTACCTACAGCTCTTCTACATGCCCACATGGAGGTGTAGAATTTGTTTCGCTTAACTTCAAGATGAAGTTTCCAGCTTAATTTGGGGTCTAGATGAACCGCCAAGTATTTTACTGAAGAAGAGTATAACTCTTTACCCCAGAGCCTCAGGGGCCTTGTGGGTTCGGGTTTGTATTTTCTGGAAGATCATAGCCTCGGTCTTGGACGGATTGACCGTGAAACCCAAAGCTGCCAAATCTCCGACGCAAGCAACATGCAACACGTCGTGGAGGGGGTAACGAGGATGTAAGCTTAAGCGTACGTGTGAGCTCGGCGTTTCGGCTAGCTTCGGATAGTAGAAGAGGACAGAATACTGTTTTCTGTCTTCTTCCTACCAACGAAAGCGACGGCCGACGCGCGACGCTGCACGTTGCTCACTCCTCGATATCTCGATATGCGCTCAATATGTTTCTCTCTTACAGCTTTTCTTTATCGTATAATATGTTTATTATATATATATATGTGTGTGTGTATATGTATATGTGTGTGTGTATATATATGTATATGTATATATGTGTATGTATATATATGTATATATATATATATATATATATATAATAAATATATTATACAAATATATATACAAGTATAAATATATACTAAATATATTACAAAATATGTTATAAAACTATATTTAATATAATAATTAAACTTCTTTTTCGTATACCTTTAAAATAATAAAAATATAATAAGTGGCGATTTTCCACACCACCTACGAGGTATCACCAATGGCGCGTTAGGTTTTTTTGTGGACTTTCGCCTGGAGTCCTATTATACCACATTGCATTATTTTGTCATTTACAAGTGATGTCTGTTATACAGACAAGATGTTTTTCACATATTTACCTTTTACAAATATGTTGTCTGTTATACAGACAAGATATTTTTAATACTTTTGCTTTTTACAAGTATGGTGTCTGTTATACAGACAAGATGTTTTTCACATACTTACCTTTTACAAATATGTTGTCTGTTACACAGACAAGATGTTTTTCACATATTTACCTTTTACAAATATGTTGTCTGTTATACAGACAAGATATTTTTAATACTTTTGCTTTTTACAAGTATGGTGTCTGTTATACAGACAAGATGTTTTTCACATACTTACCTTTTACAAATATGTTGTCTGTTACACAGACAAGATGTTTTTCACATACTTATCTTTTACAAATATGTTGTCTGTTATACAGGCAAGATATTTTTAATACTTTTGCTTTTTACAAGTATGGTGTCTGTTACACAGAGAAGATGTTTTTCGCATACCTATTACAAGCTTAATGTCTTTAATAAATTTATTATTTATAAGATGAGGGGCCAGCTATGTCAGTAGCATCTGCAGTATGTAACCTTAAAATACTTTTATTTTTTTTAGCAACGGTAGCATATAATTTATCCGCTGACAAAAGAAACAAATGCTTTTCATCAATTTTCATTTTGATACCTGTCTCGTTTCTCGTTTTTAATCCAGAATTAAATACACAAATAGCGTTAACAATAGCTGATGAAAAACTGTTACGTTTTTTCGTTTTTAAATTATTTAAAAGAGAAAACATCCTTTCCGGATCGGCATTTGAATTTGGAAGAAATCTAATAGTACCTATAACATATGTTAAATTGGGATATTTAGCAAGATTATTGTGTCGATTTTGTAAAATTTTTTTCCACATGCTGTCGAAATTTAATTTAGAAAAGTGTTTTTCTTCCATTGTAAAATCTGATAATAAAGCCATCCATTCCTTCTTTAAATCATCTTCATCAAAACCGCCGATTGTTTCAGCTATAAAAGAAACATCATTGACTGATATTTCTCTATTGTTATCAAATAAACTTATATATGGTCGAAAAACTTGTAACTTTGATAAAGAAATGTAATTGTTAATTGCAAATTATATTTTTTCTTTCGAAACAATTATGTGTTTTTTTTACACCAATTGATTCCTCTCATTATTTTGTACATAAAAGTATTAAGGTAAGATAATCGAAAAATGAATATTTTACAAGATATTTTACGGTTTATGTAAAATTAAGAAATGATTTCAAGCCTCATAACTCGGAAAAATAAAAATTGAGGGAAAATATTCCCTCAGGGTGGAGAGCATTGAGCGACCCTTAGCGCGTCGCAACTTGTGCCGTGGGAGACGCTGCCATAAACACGAGCGCTAAGCGCTCTTGGACTGATCTTTGGGATTGCACCCAGATGTGGACCGGTATACGCGTCAGCAGCGTGCATCTCGTCCCGACAGAAGTCGGGACACGCTGCGACACATGATGACCAATCCCCATCCAAGCGCAATTCCGCGCCTAAGATCAGTCCGTTCGAGAGCAGATACGCCATCGGAGCCCGGCAGGCGAGCCAAGGCATCGCGAAGATACGTTCCTCTTCCTACGTTCTTCCTTGGATGTTATTCATATTAATGGGCCCCCTACTAGGGCCTTCTGCTGCTTCTCTCCGGGCCGCTTAAGCGCCAGAGGTCAATCTTGTATGCCCGCCACTCCAAGTGGCACCACCAACCGTAGCCGGCTTCGCTTTATCCACCAAGATCTTTTGCTTTCGTCCCTAAGTGTAATCTTTCATATATTATATGTCAGTTCTGCTTGCAACTCTGATCTCTCCAGCGAAATATGCACGGACAACAACCCACATACTGCCCAACCTCTAGTAGATAGGGACAGTTAATGTGTGAACCGTTACCACGGATGGCAAAAATTCTTGCTTCCTCGCCCTTGCGGGCATACGCCACATTTTACATCCATCATCTATCGAAACCGCCCCGAGCCGGGCGATGGAAAAATCCAGATGCGCCCGCGGGATCCTCATCGCGGGAATGGACAGTTTGGTCACAGACAAATGGGGCGCCTCATTACAACGCCACCCAGGAGCGCCTATAGCCGCCGGTCCGCACATTCGCGTCCGACTCCGTGCTCCACCCTCCACTGGCCGTGTACACGGGGAACCACGGGAAGGCTTGTCCATTTGCATCCTGCCCGGATAAACGCTCTGACCCTGTCGGGCGGAGTTTCGGATGGAATGGGATGTGGTTAGGATAGGTGGGTAGGATATGGCTATGTGGCCTCAGGACCTCATCGCCTTTGGACAGTTTGACTAACAGGTTAGGAAGAGTCCTACCTAGCAGACAAGCTAACTTAATCTACGCGACGCGATCACAGCTCAGAAATGTGGTTATCCCGAAAAGGTTACGGGGCCACACTCCTATGCCCAGGGGCTCCGACCTCCCTGGGTGAACCATGGACCTAATTTTTATTTTACGTTTTCGCATCCCTTCAACCAAAGGGATTCTCGGCAGAAATCGGCAAACACAGCAAAAGCCTCTGGATTTGACACGAGGAAGCGTGCCACTCCCGGCCATTCCCAATTGCCCTCTGGGACGACGCTACGCAAAACCTCTCTTTGCGCGTCGAAGAGTGGACAGTCCAGCAAGAAGTGCTGCACCGTGTCTACTCCACTCTTACATATGCACGCATCACTGCACACTAGATTGAATGATGCTAAACGAGCTCTAAAATCTCCGTGTTCAGTGAGGACCTGCGTGCTATAATGATTCGTTTCTAACCGCGCAGTTAATATGTCGCGCATGTTTTCGAAAAAAGCGAATGTGGTACGACCTTTGTGGAAAGAAATCCACCGAGTCTGCCACATGTTTAGCGCTTTGTCTCTAATTTTTCCTATCGCGTCCTTTCTATCAGTTTCAGCGGGAATATCTAAATTACCAATCTTGGCGTTCTCTTCTTTTCTATTATGATAACGCGCGGCATATTCTTGCAAAACGATATCGACTGGAATAACTCCCGCGACGACACAGAGCGATTCCCACGAGGCGGTACGGTTTGCGCATGTCGTTGAAATTAAGACTCGGCGCTGCAAGGCCTTTAAGATCCTAGAATCTCTCTCCATACACAGGTCGGCCCACATCGCAGCAGCATAGACCACTGTCGGTGCGAACACGCCCCGGTATATAGTGGAGAGTGCCCTAAATCGCAGGCCCCAATGGGCTTTAGCCAGCCTACCTAACTTATCGAACAGCAACCCGACTTTGCTGTTTAAATACGAGCAATGCGACCTAACTTTTAGACCTTTATCTATATGAACGCCAAGATATCTAACGGTTTCTTTAAAGCCTATCTTCGAATTCCCAATTCTGATTATTGGCGGCCTACTTCCGAAGTCGACGGTTCTGGTATTTGTCTTTCGTTTCCTATGCGGTTGTTTTCCTCCTTGTCTGCCTATGGGGATCGCGCGATCGCGTCTGATTTTAAAACAATGGCTTCAGTTTTACGCTCGGAAATCTGAAGCTTTGCGAACCTACACCAGTCCATTATAATGTCGACTACGCGCTGACCTTCTGTTTCTAATTCCCTACGCGAATTCCCGGTAATGACGACCATGAGGTCGTCCGCGTACACGGCGAATCTATCCTGTATTACGTTTTCTAGTTTCTGCAGAAGGCCATCGAACATGAGGTTCCAGCAGGCCGGACCGAGAACGGAGCCTTGCGGACACCCCCTCATGGCCCGCTTGGACACCTCTACGGAATGAAGCGCGATTTTTACTTTGCGGTCGTCGAAGTAGCTCCGGAGCACCTCGAAAATATTTCGCGGACAATCCCGTTTCTTTAAACTATCTAATACGAGAGGCCACCAGACATTATCAAAAACCCTGGAAATGTCGAAAAGAAGCGCGACGGCGTACCTCCCTTCGGAGGCAGAGACCATTCACCGCAACTCCACAACGGCATCCTCCGTCGACCTTCCGGGCATGAACCCGAACTGTCGGCGGGAGACCTTATCCGGTGCCAGTGACGTGACCAGCAGCCGGGCTTTAAGAAGCTTCTCAAAGAGTTTTCCTACCACGGAGAGGAGACATATGGGTCTGTAGGATTTTGGGTCCCTCTCATCCTTGTCTTCTCCCTTCAGAAGGACTCGAAGCGAGCCCTCCTTCCAGATAGAAGGAAAGACGCCCCACTGGAAGCACCCATTGAGAACCTAACTATTTGACCGGGGATTATCCTACAGGCTGCCTTGAGAACGGCAACCTCTATTAAATCTAGACCCGGCGCTTTATTATTTTTGAAAGTTTTGACTGCCCCAGACATTTCTTTTGCCGTGAAGTGGGGCGCATCGTCTGTATCTGGGGCGTCCCTACACGCGACTCTAATTTCACGCTGCTCAGGCGTGTCCTCTATCTCCCGGTCACCTGGAATGTGTACATCCAGGAGGTAGCTAGCGGTCTCCCCTAATGTTCTCGTAGGATGTTCGCCGCATCGGAGTGTGCTAAGCACCCCCTCAACCTGAAGTTTACTCGCCTGTTGCTTATAAACGAAGCCCCAGGGCTCCTGGTTGTCGTACAATGTGACAAATTTCCGCCAGCTCGCGAGTCTTGCCTTTTTCACCTCCCTACAGTACTGCCTTTGTGAAGAACGATACTCCAGCAGCACCCGGAGGCAAACGGGTTCCCCTCGCCCTCTCTGGAGTTCACGGCGAAGTCTATACACCTGCTTTTTAATTACAGTTAATTTTCTTGTCCACCACGGGTTGGACTTTCTAAATCTACGCTTTCTAGGCATTGACGCGACACAGGTCTCCGTGAGTACAACTGTGAGCGTTTCTTCCATCTTCTCTACTTCTACTGTAGAACACAGATCGAAAGCCTCCAGTTGCGATCTTGAAAGATCTGTCAGGGTCTCAGAGAACCGTTCCCAGTCGGCCCGATTTGTGTCGAACCTCGTGTTTGCAGCTCCCCGATCGCCATTTGACTCCTTTAGCACTCTCAATCTTATGTCCACCGCCCTATGGTCGCTGGTAATCCAGTCACACCTCACCTTCCAATCCCAGATGAATTTGTTCATGGAGGGCGACGCCAAGGTCACGTCGATGAATGACGAGCCTCTTGTCCAAAAGGTGGGTGGCTGTCCAGCATCGTTGACCACGAACATGCCAAATGCTTTGATGAGGTCCTCAAATTTGGCACCTCTGTCGTCTGTCTCTTGGAGACACCAGAGTGACGACCGAGCATTGGCGTCTACACCTATGATAATTCTCTCCCCCCTCAGTAAACGAAACACCATCTCGAGGTGCCTGAGGTGCTCCTCAATCTCGTCGCTGTACTGAAAATAGCACCAAACGACGTAGAAGGAGAAGCTGGAGACCTGCACTTCCACACAGATACAATGTGTAGTGCTAAGCTGCGAGGCGAAGACCATTTGGAAATTGGAATTACAGATCGTCACTGCTACCCACGGACGTTGCGAGCGCACAGCGGCAACTTTCATCCCTATACCTAGCCCTACGAAGGTTTGACTCAAGCCCTGCTTACTGACGTGTGGTTCCTGCAATAACAGGACGTCAAGTCGCTTTCCGACTACGAGTTGACGCACCTCGCCCGTTACCACAGCCGAACGTCGCATGTTCAGCTGCAGTATCCTAACACCAGTGGACGCATTACCTAAGCTAACCGGAGAACCTTTTTTTTTATATCGGTGGGGAAATCCTTTATGGATACCCGCCCTGCCCCGGGGAGAGAGGGCGGGTTATGTGGGACTCCCGGTCTGAAGGACCGGTTTACTCACTAAAACCCCACCGGATGCCTACTCGGGTGTTTGGGGGGAGGACCGGGCGCGCTTAGCGATGTCTACCGGACGTTCTCTCCCCACCCACTCGACCTACCTCCCGGGCGAACCCCTTCCAACATAGTAATATGCCGGGTAGGGGCCCGCCCGCACCGCCGCTTGCGCGGCGGCTTCTTCTCTAGTTGTGGCGCAGAGGGACATCACCTCCACGCCACGCCCTCCTCGGTGTTACCGGGGGCCGGGGTCGGGGCTCGAGTCTCCCGCTCGAGCCCCGGCCCCCCGAGCCTCGGGGTGGACCTCCCTCCCTCCCCCGAAGGGGGATTGGGATTCGGGCAGCACCCCAGGGCTCTTTCTCCTTCTCCCTCCAGGAGCGGGCTCCCTCCTTCTCCCAATGGAATCAGGATTCGGCCACGCCCCTGGAGGACTCCATCTCGTCTATCGTGGAGTGCTGTTACAGGGAGCTTCCGCTCCCTGAGACAGACCCCCTTCTCTCCTCGGCCGGGGGAGGGGAAATCGGATTACCGATTCCCCGCCCCCTGTCGAGGTCATCCCCTCCCACCGGTGTGTGGGTGGGGACGATGGGGGCCACAATGCCTCCGCCTTTTTGGGGGTGGCCCTGTCGGCGGAGGCATGTCCCCGTCTCTCGGCGGTGGGGGGTCGGCGCGGCGTTGCCTCTCGCCACGCCTCTCTCTCTCCCTCTCCGCGTCCTCCTTCTGCAGCATTACCCTGCCGCAGAAGGAGGACACAGCTTTCCATGCCCCTACTCTCCCGGTCATGGCTCTGATAACGGCCGGGAGGGAGAGGTCCGCCCCCACTGCGGCCACAAGGCCCGCGCGCTCGGCCGCCCACGCCGGACAGTCTTCCAGCGTGTGCTGCGCCGAGTCGCGCGGATGGCCACAGTGGTGGCACTCCGTGGTGCGCTCCTTACCTATCCTGCACAGGCACTCCCCGAAGCAACCGTGTCCGGAGAGTACCTGTGTCACCCGGTAGGTGATTCCCTCTCGTTTGATCCCGTCTATCCATTGTGATAGACAGGGTCTTATGGCCTCGACGGTCCTTTTCCCCGCGATATTTGGATCCCCAAGTGACTTCTGCCACTTGAGGATCATGGACCGTCGAGCCTGGTCCTTAGCCATGGCTCGGAACTCGCCGGTGATCACCACCCCCCTGTTTCGGAGCTCGCGGACCCTCATGTACATTGATCGGTACATGTGGGCCGCGAGGTCCAGTGGTGGCATGCCGGACAAGATCGTTGCCGCCGCGTGGCTTACCGTTCGGTAGCCCCTGGCCACCCGTATGGCCACCCGTCGTTGCATCATGCGAAGCATATCTCTCAGTCGACGGGTGGCCAACACATCTTCGGCCCATACCGGGGCCCCGTATATGGCCACCGAATTGACCACAGCGGCATACACCCGGCGAACCCTTCCCCCCGAGGTTCGGGAGCAGCCGGCTCAGTGCCATGGCTACTCCCTCTACACTCGGGGCCTAACCGGAGAACCTAGCCTGTCTAATTGTTGTGGCCCCGGGCCACTCGCTGTGTGGGGTGAGGTGGGGTTCGCCAATCTAACCGTCTTTCGCGGTTTATTTGTTACGCTCGCGGTTCTAAGCGCGGATCTAATCGCACGCGTTTGCACCTTAGCTACTTCGGCGGTATATTACGCTCGAGAGTAAACGACGCGGGCCAAATCGCGGAGATTAAACAGCGCTCTAGCGCTACCGACGCAGTCTTAATCGCGGTAACCGAACAACGGACTAAATTAATTCTAATGGCAGGAAGGCCGTAAGCCGGGGACAGTGCGCCGTCGCGTGTTGTGTCACGAGTCCGCGCACGCATAGCTCGGTGAG
The DNA here is from genome assembly GCF_025532165.1 of Camponotus vicinus. Lineage (NCBI taxonomy): Eukaryota > Metazoa > Arthropoda > Insecta > Hymenoptera > Formicidae > Camponotus > Camponotus vicinus. Next base: position 10,465,726 of record NW_028141967.1, on the reverse strand, counting down.
GCGCTCTCGAGGAGGCGGAGGCCGTCACCGATCGCACGGACGAGCAGACGCGCGACTCAACGACGAACACATCCCGCGCTTCCCTAACAGCGGCCAAGCCAGAGCGGAAGCGGTCAGTCAGGCGGGCACTCCTCCTCACCACGTCCAGAGATTTAAAATTTAAACACTTCACCCTGTTCCCACGAGTACGGTGGAAGGGGTGGTTGAACGACGTAGAGCCACCATTACGCCGCCAAGCCTAAATACGCCGGGAGGACGGCAGGTATCCCGGGACGGACTGTTCGCGACCGCGACATTTAAAGTTTACGCGACCATGCAGACCTTAGGGACGGTTCCTGACACCTTAGTCTTCAGACCTAAAACAATGGGACCGACCACGACGAAAGCGACCGCGACAACGACGACCTAACGACGCCTATCGACGAAGCCACAGACGGCAACAGCCGAAACTCGAAGTACCTGAAAAGAAAAAGAAAAATTAGTAAAAACCCCCGGTTCCGTCGTCTCCGAGTCTAGGACATCAGAGGCGTAGGGTCCGGTGGGTCTTGGGTGGCCCCTGTTCTCCTCTTCCACACCGAAGTGTGAAAGAGGCGAACGGAAAAGTGATAGGCCACCAGTCGGGATAAAGAATGGTGGTAGGGGGAAGGAAGAGGAAGGGAGTGGACTGTTTTTCGTCGGCAGAGTGAGGCAAGCCCCAATTGCGACTTCCCAGTCCGACAGGCACGGAAGCGCCCCAACAAGCACGTACCGGCCCACAACATCGAATGAGACGGAGGTTCCGCCTAAAGCACGGCCGTCGACACGCTCCATCGACGCACCGACGCTCTTGCCACATAGGAGCCATTGTCGACTGGTGACTATGCTGCGAGGATTATTTGTCCCGTCTTGGCACAACTAGAGCGGCTAGACAGGACTGGACACGTTTGCTTCGCCTTTCGGTTACTGAGCCCCCTCACCACGACAAGGTGTGCCCACGAGGAGGAGTAGACAAGGACATATTGTCATTTGTCTTACGTGTGGTGCCTACCCCAGAGCCTAACCCACACAGTCCCCAGCAGGGCATCTGGATTGGGATACGCCCAATCAGCGCGTTATTGCCAAGGCAACAATTACCAGTAATGCGACCAGGCTGTAGGGCCCGTAACCAACTGGTTGGGGCGAGCGACTGTCCACGCTCTACCAGCGAAGCAGGCTGGTACCCGAACTATCTGCTACGCGCTCATTCGCAGGGGTCCAAACGCTCCTAGCCAGCATGTAGCTATCAACACTACCCCCACAAGTCCTACCGCAATTGCTGAGTCGGGGGACAAGTCCCCCGGGGCAACCCAGCTCCCATGGTACCGGCCAAGATCACTGGTTGGATCTTCGTGGCCGAGGCCACTACCGGTTGAGGGTCCCACTATCCTCGGCATCGATCGACTAGCTCGGGTGCGTGAGGCCGCCACACCTCAAAAGAACACACTGCAGGAATCAGACCGAAGTTCTTTCTACCTGAGGCATCTCCCCTGCGCACCTCACAATACCTCACATTCACACGTTCTCTCTCATCCGTCTCCTTTCGAACACACACGCAGCAAACTTGCACACTCTTTCATACCTATCCTTACACTCCAGCACATCACCTACATCCACATTACCATCCGCTCGCACAGTCACATCCCATTCGCTCAACCCTCTCAAGTCTCCATATAACGGACATTCAATCAACACATGCTTCCTTCTCACTCAATCCTCGTACAAAAACGCATTCATACTTCCGTGTCCTGTTAAGATGAAGCCCATCCACAAGCTCGGCTCAAACAGCACATTCATTTCGGCAAATCTCACATTTTGTATAAACTCATACGTCACTCGCCTCGACTCGCATTCATCCCATCTTCTCTGCCACATATCATACAATCTATCATCCACCAGTTTCATCCGCTCACTCTCATCCATTCCTCTCAACTCATCATCATCAACCACACCACACTCACTCACACTTCAAGCACGCACACAGTACCACTCGCTGACATCTATTTATCATATCCTTCGCATACCCAAATCTCATCGTACCACACCACACACTCGCTCCATACATAACGCAAGCAGAGAACAGCCCCTTGTGCAACACACGCACTGCTCTCTTTTGCAAGCCCCATTCGCTCCTTAATACACGCCGTAGTTTACCTACCACATTCACACACTTTTTCCTCAAGCACACCAGGTGCGGCTTGAAGCTCATCCTCTCGCCCATCCACAAACCCAAATACCTCACACAACTCACATACTTCACGGTAACATCATTCACTCTTACACTCGGTCGCCTAGTCACAGCCATACCATCTTTCATAAGCATGGACACAGTCTTTTCTTCAGACACACTCACACCCACTTTCACTCCCCATTCGTACACAGTTCTCATCCACTCGGTACCCATTCTTTCTAACTCCACTCGGCTTTGTCCCTCCACAATCAGCAACAAATCATCCGCATACGCAATTACCTTACACCCAGACCCACGTAGCTGCCACAACAGTTCGTCCATCATGAGGTTCCATATAAATGGACCGCAGATGGACCCCTCTGCGCAGCCACGACAGGCATCCTTCCATACAGTCTCACGCACCCCTTTCATACACACACGCCTATCACTAAAATAGCTCTCCCACAATCCCATTTCCTCGCACCCAATCTCACGCAGCTTCTCAAGCACACAATCCCATTCTAAATTATCAAACGCTCCCCTAAAGTCCACGAACACATACTAAAATATACTTCTTCGTGGACGTATTTACCCACTCAAGCACACAGTTCCACGCATCCTTGGTCGACCGGCCCCTCGTAAAACCAAACTGTCACATCACACATTCTTCTATACATCATTCGCTCTAATCTTCTCACCATCATTCTCTCAAGCACCTTTCCAAGCACAGATAGCAAACATATGGGCCGGTACGACCCCGGTTCAGACCGCAATTTATCGGGGGACTTAAGCAACACAACCACTCTCGCAGACTTCCACGCCAAGGGAAAACAACCAGTGCTCAAACATACATCATACACTCTCTTCAGCCAAACCGGTATCGCTCTCCAAATCATACGCAACATCTCCGTGTTTACCCCATCCAAACCAGGTGCCTTCTTTAATCTTATCGACTTTATAGCATCATTCACTTCTTCCTACTCAAACTGTCTTTCCTCTGTTCGCACTTCATCCACACGTTCCACACTCGTTCTTGCAGCCGGGAAGAACCTATCGAACAACACATCCACGCTCTCTCTCCATGTACTCGTCATTCTGTCATCAACTTTCATACTACTCAACAAGTCACCTATATTTCCCCATACACACTCTGTATACCTCACCCCACGGATCCTGATTACCTTTCGTACCCACAAACTGTTTCCAGTTTGCCTCTTTCGATCTCCATATACACTCTTATACTCATTTCTCACTCGCCTATACTCATCCGCCCTCGCATTCCTTCTTTCCCTGTCATCAATTTTCCTCGCACGCTGGTAGGCACGCCTACACTTCCTTACTTTCTTCTTCAATCTCTCCAGTTCTTCCGTCCACCATACAAGCTTCCTTGCTAACTTAGGCTTATGCCTCTTCAACCACCTATCATTCGCACTCAGGATCCACTTCATCACACTCTCTAACATATCCGCATGCATTTCATCATTTATAAATCTGGCGTTTTCAGCCGCACTCTCCATCAGATCACTCATATACCCTTCCCAGTCTGCACCCTTACATATCCATCTACACACATCTTCATCCACACCGACAGTATCGTCCCACATCATCCGTATCAGTATCACATTGTGATCACTGATACCCCAGTCAGGCATTACTTCCCATTCGAAACGGCACCCAGTAGTTAGCACTAGGAGAGTTCTAACGCAGGGATCTCAGGGGGGGTGAGGGGCGAGGGGATCTCAGCGGCGCGGGGGAATGACGTCACGCAGGATGTAGGGGGATGACGTCACGCGGGTTCTAACTCAGGTCCTATCAGGGATGACATCACGCGGGTTCTAACTCAGGTCCTATCAGGGATGACGTCACGCGGGTTCTAACTCAGGTCCTATCAGGGATGATGTCACGCGGGATTTCGGTGGCACGGGGGATGATGTCACGCGGGATTTCGGTGGCGCGGGGGCTGTGGGGCGGGGGATGCTTGGGGACGTGTTGGATGTTTTATGACAAGTATAAACAATAAAACAATATAAACAGCGATATTCCTTTGAAGGATTGGATCTTGGAACCTTCTTTTTCTTTTTTCTTTCTTCTTTATTTATTTATTTTTTATTTATTTATTTTTTATTGCTGATGTTCGGCTGCTTTGTACCCTTGCCGCGCGTGTGAGAGAGAACGATAAGAGTGCGAAAAGAACGCGTACGAGAGAGAACGATAGCGAGACTTATAATTAGTGCGAGAGAGAGCGCAAGAGAAAGGCGTATAAATAATTGTAATTTTTTTGTTACAATTAAACATATATATATAATTTATTTAAATGTGTGAGTTTAATAAAAAGTATACAATATAAAAGAAAAATAATAATATATAAAATAGGTCGTCGGGCTATGTTGGGGAAGCCGTTTCTGAAAACAGAAGAAAACATATGCATTAGTTTAACATTTCATTAGTTTAAATTATTTAATAATTTATTTTAAAATACTTTTGATATATAATAAATTTAAAGATACTTACAATGTTATCCATGACTCATCTATTTTAATTTGTGCAAATAGGGCACATGTCGCAGGGCAATATTTGATTCAAACATTTTCTGCATCCTTTGCATGACATATTTTCCAAATGAACATAAGCTATGGTTCTATGTTCTCGAACAGAACTAGTTTCTTCAAACTGATGCGGATCTTCTAGAAAGCATTCGGTACAATATTTTGATCCATTTTCCATGTAATAATAAGAAATGCAACATATCTTTGTTGCTTCGTTGTATGTTATTATTTCAATAAGCGTTGAGAAAAGCTCTCTTTAAATTAACAATAATTAGAAAAAATACAATAGGCAATAGAGAGCAAGAGAATTAAATTTAACTTAAAGTAAATAATCAGAAAATATAATTCATTTAAGTTGTACAAAAAACCCAAAAACACGGTAATAGAAATAAGTACATGAAAAGGCGAACGTTTCTGGCTCTCGTTTGAGCCTTCTTCAGCGCATTAACAAACGGTACAAATTTAAATACGTAATATCTTAAAATCGGACAGATAATTCAATGCTACGCAACCAATCGTCGGTGGATCCTGTACAAGTAGACCCGAGACGCATCGTTGGTGGTCTCGCGTTCACCGTAAAAGGCTACATGGTGGTTGAGCCAAAGTCTTCTGCGGAATACTTATTACCAATTTCCGACCTGATAATGATCCCAATCATATCCTAAAAAGTGGCACGATACAAGTGTACAAAAGAGATTATGTATGCACTTAACTAAAACACTTTGACGTTGATCTTATCACACTTACAGAGAGAGAACATTCGGTAAAAATATTAAAACGGATGAAAGCAACAGTGTCTTTCTGAAGTCAGACGGTTAATGTGTGGAACTCTCGAGACATATTGTTTATATACAATTGCATGACTTTAAATTTTTGGAAGCTTATTTATTATGTCCTGATATAAGGCCGGTAGGTTATCTGTGTCTGTCTGCAAATTCAAACCATTCTTTTGTCTTTTAATATGAAGCATTTCTGAAATCAATCTTTTGCTGTAGTATGGAACCTCCTCCAAAATTTCAACATCGTTCCAGCAAAATTCATGATCAAAAAGAAGTCTGTGGTTAGTGATCACGGAATAATTAGTTACATTCCTATTAATTTGTGATCTATGTTCAGATATTCTGGTCCTCAGCATCCTAGAAGTTTGACCTACATACGAAGCATCACAGTCAGAGCAGTTAATCTTATAAACAACGTTATTTTTGCGTTCATTAGGAATGTTATCTTTGTGTGCTTTGATGAATATTTTTAATTTGTTTAAACTAAAGTAAGATAATTTAATATTCATATTTTTTATGATGTTTCTATATTGCTCTGTGACCTTAGGTAAATACGGAATCGTAAAGAAAGAGGAAGCGTTCTCTAGTGTCTTGTCATTAGTGCCGTCATGTTTATTAATCAGATATTTCAGACGTTGATTGAAGACGTCGAAAATCAATTTTAAAGGATAACCATTGTCCAGAAGAACTCTAATGACGAAGTCAAGGTTTTTGTTGTGGAATCTCGGATGTGATAAGGAGAATGCTCTATCTACTAGACCAATTATTGTGCCTTTCTTCTGGCAGAGTGGATGTTGTGAATTAAAGTTTAGATACCTTCCTGAGAAAGTAGGCTTATGGAACCAGTCAAAAATTAAAAAATTGTTGTCCAATATAAGAGTCACGAAATTAATTGCGTCTAAGAAATTAATTGTCCCGTCAACCCCTATTTCAGATGTAAACTGCAACCTGTCATGAAAAGAATTAAATGTTATTAGAGTCAATTCGATAGAATCCGAATGGACTGTCAACAAAATATCGTCCACATATCTAAAATAAAAAAGAGGTGTAAATCTTAAAGCGTTCAGAGCCCTCACTTCAAGATCCTGTAACACAATGTCCGCTATTATGGGTGATAAAGGAGATCCCATAGGGGTTCCAAATGTTTGTTTGTATATTATGTTATTGAACGTGAAGTATGTGGAGTGTAAAACCAATTTTACTGCATTTATAAATTCTAATTCGGGCAGGTCACAAATACCACGAAGGAAACACCATCTATTCGAGACACTTTCCAATGCGAGATCTATAGGAATATTAGTAAATAATGAAATCACGTCTAGTGAAACCAATTTCGTGTCGTTATCAATCCGAATATTCGACAACTTATTTACTAGATCAAAGCTGTTATTAATATGGCTAGAGGCTGTCGGGAAATTATTATACATGACTCTATGTAAGTATGATGCGAGAGAGTAAAGAGGGCTGTTTATGGAGGAAACAATAAGTCTGTAAGGAATATTAATCTTATGGATCTTTGGTAAACCATAAGCCCTTGGTAAGGTGCCATCAGTAAATGAGAGTGATCTTTTTGTTGCATTAGAGATGTAGCCATGTTTATTCCATCTAGTTAGCATTTCTCTCAAATTGGAAATCAATTTTTTTGTTGGATCTTTTTTAACAACTGTATATGTATTTCTATCTCGAAGTAAATTTTCCACTTCACTAAGGTAATCAGTTCTATCAAGTGCTACGGTAACATTACCTTTATCTGCACGTGTGAGGATGAGATCTTTATTTGAATGGAGAAAGCTCTTCGTAGTCATCAAACTCCGTGTTAGTTTTAAATTTAATTCTCTTGCTCTCTATTGCCTATTGTATTTTTTCTAATTATTGTTATTATTTCAGGTATGCTTAAATCTCGCTGTTTCTTTTGTAACAGTTCATCAAGAATATCGACACTATTGTCACTATCGTAATCACTGTCCTTCGCCAAGGGTTCTATATCAGATCCATCATCTTCCATCTCTCTCTTCTCTCTCTCTCCTCTCTCTCTATCTCCATCCTCTCCGCCACAACTGGATCCATCCAATAATCGTAATCATCATCCGTATCGTCGTCGATGATAATTACGTTTTCTTCAGCCATTACACAAGACTACTGAAACACAGAAGAGCAACGAAAGAAATGATACTCTAGTGCAGCAGACCACCGAAACACAGAAGAGCAACGAAAGAAATCATACTCTAGTGCAGCAGAGTCCTCTTCATTATATTTTTTTAACATACACAATATAAATAGAAGTATTCTTTGAAGGATTGGGCGGATGGAAATACGTAGATAACAACACATTTTTGAGATATTTCGGGGTCCGACCTTTTCGAGCAATCTGTGAATCATAGCGAGATAACAACACATTTTCAACCCTAGGTTCAGTTACAAAAAAAATTTTTCTTTGTGCCCCCCCCAACAATCTCTGAAAGTTTGTTGAATATAAGAAGGATGACATAAAGTTATAAAAATATATATAAGGTTATAAAAGGTTTTTTATACCCTTATATATTTTTTTATAACTTTATGTCATAAACTTATATTTTGAGATATTTCGGGGTCCGACGTTTTCGATCAATCTGTGAATCATAGCGAGATAACAACACATTTTTGAGATATTTCGGGGTCCGACGTTTTCGAGCAATCTGTGAATCATAGCGAGATAACAACACATTTTCAACCCTAGGTTCAGTTACAAAAATTTTTTCTTTTGTGCCTCCAACAATCTCTGAAAGTTTGTTGGTTGAATATAAGAAGGATCGAAGCGCATCAGATCATAGTACGTGATTTGAAAGCGCATCGACACGACGGTATAGCAAAAGTATAGTCAAAAAGTATAGTGTTCTGTCAGAAAGTATAGTGTTCTATCAGAAAGTGTGATAATATATATATATATATATATATATATATATATATATATTGTGTGATTATATATAAAATGGAAAACATCGAACAGACTGAACGCGACCTGGTGGAGCAATCCAACCAAATTGCCACCTTGGGCGAATATTTTGCATGGCTACAACAATGCAACGAGTACATCGAGTCGCTGGAAGAACAAAGTCGGATCAAACGACCGCGATTATCGATCGGGAATCGACAATCGCTGATTGCTCGAATCGCGCGACTCGAAGGTGCAAAGACTCGATTGCAGAGACAGTTTATGCCTAGTGGTGGTAATTACAGTGGCGACAATAACGCGGGTGCCGGATGTAGCGCGCATCAAAATGAACTTGTGTGGCGCGAGATTGATACCGGTTTCGATAACCGTATTCTAACCGGTGCTGTGATTAACGCAAACCATATCGAACCTCGTCAATTTCTTGAGGACGCCAAAGACATCGTGCTCGAGCAAGTGCAAGACGTTATAAGAAGATACAATAGTGTAAAATTGAACACTATATTCAACGGTGAATTTGTGTCGGGTGATAAGCGTGCGAATAAAAGTATCAATACGAGAAACTGTGAACTCTTCCGCACGTCTGATTTACACGAGTGGTACGAGCGCAGCGTTATCTAGCCCACCCTAGCATTGCTAGAAGAATTTCAGGAACGCGATAGTGGCTGGGCATTGTCGCGAATACAGAATTTAACTGTAAATATAAATAAGTATAATCCTATGCGCGCGGGATGTTATATTAAATTGCCGCGAGAAATTATGATAAAGAGAGCTGTAATTAATGTACAATCTAGAGACAATGCGTGTTTCGCGTGGGCAGTGGTGGCCGCTCTATACCCCGCTGAAAGAGACACGAATCGGGAATCTTCATATCCCCACTATACGACGGTGTTAAATGTACAAAATATTGAGTTTCCGATGACGTTGAACCAACTAAAAAAGTTTGAACATATAAACAATATCTCCATCAACGTGTACAGCATCGAGAAAGAAAACAGCATTGTTCTGATACGTCTTTCGGAGCAGAAATGGGATAAACACGTCAACCTGTTGTATGTGGAAGACGGCAACAGCGTCGGACATTTCGCATGGATCAAGAACTTATCCCGGCTCGTGAGCTCGCAATTGAGCAAACACAACGGTCAAAGATATATCTGTGATCGGTACGTATAATTTAAATAGTTTATGTAATTATAAAATATAATGCATTGCATAAATCTTTAATTTAAATATTCTTTTACAGATGCTTGCACTATTTCGGATCGGAGGACAAGTTGCAGTCACATACGGTAGACTGCGGAAAAATAAACGACTGCGCTATCCGATTGCCGAGCGATAAGGACAAGTGGCTCGAGTTCAACAACAACACGAGGAAAGAGCGACTTCCATTCATCGTGTACGCCGACTTGGAATGCGTTTTGACCAAGATGGAGGAGGAGGAAGAAAAGAACGCGTACCAGCACCATCGGGTATTTAGTATAGCGTATTATATGCATTGTTCGTTCGACGACTCGTTATCCGCGTACCATTCTCGCCGCAGTATTGATTGTATCGCGTGGTTCGCCGAAGAACTTAAAAATTTAGCGTTACGTGTAAAGACTATTTTAATGACTACAAATGTCTCCATGGTAAATTTAACATCGGACGAGTGGGAAAAATTTCACAGCGCAACGCATTGTCATATATGCGAAAAACCGTTTACGCAAGAAGACGATACACGCGTACGCGATCATTGTCATTTGACCGGGCGATATAGGGGTCCCGCGCACTCAAATTGCAATCTAAATTACAAAGAATCATTATATATTCCGATAGTCTTTCACAATTTATCCGGTTACGACGCGCATTTCATTATCGAGGATATAGCCACAGCGTTCGAAGGGGAAATCGAATTACTTCCGATAACCAAGGAAAAATATATATCGTTTACAAAAACTGTTAAAGCTGCACAAGACAATTGGAAAAATTATATAAAATTAAGTTTTATCGATTCGTACAAATTTCTTACGGCAAGTCTCGACAAATTGGCATCTTATCTAGACAAAGACAAACTCAAAATTTTAAAATCGGAATTTCAAAATTTATCTGCAGAAAATTTCAGTTTATTAACACGGAAAGGCGTCTTTCCGTACGAATACGTCGACTCTGTAGATAGGTTGCAAGATACGTGTTTACCACCGCGCGAATCGTTTTACAGTTCTTTGACCGGTGAAACTATATCCGAGAGCGATTACGCGCACGCCGAGAACATCTGGACGCGATTCTCCATTCGAACGCTAGGCGAGTATAGCGATTTGTACTTGAAAATCGACGTCTTGTTATTAGCCGATATTTTTGAAAACTTTCGCGATAGTTGCATCAAAAGTTACGGACTCGACCCCGCGTATTATTATACTCTTCCCGGATACACGTGGGATGCCATGTTAAAGCATACAAAGATTACGTTCGAATTGCTTACCGACATCGACATGGTCATGTTTATCGAACGCGGTATACGCGGTGGTCTGAGTCAGTGTTCTAACAGATACGCGCGCGCTAATAACAAGTATATGCAACAATCGTACGATCCATCGAAACCATCGTCGTACTTGATGTATTTCGATGTAAATAATTTGTACGGATGGGCAATGTGTCAACCGTTGCCCTATGCCGATTTTCGATGGGTCGACGACGTGTCGAATTTTGACGTAACATCGATCGCGTTAGATTTGCCTACGGGTTATATCCTCGAAGTCGATCTCGAGTACCTGCAACATCTTCACGATACGCACACTGACCTTCCGTTTTGTCCGACACGTGACAAGCCGCCCGGCAAGCGGCAAGACAAACTCCTCGCAACGCTATACGATAAGAAGCGTTACGTGATACACTACCGTAATCTACAGCAATGTACGCGACACGGCCTTCGCGTTACAAAAATACATCGCGTATTACAATTTACACAATCTCCGTGGCTTCGCAGTTATATCGAATTAAATACACAGTTTAGAACACTCGCGAAAAATGATTTTGAAAAAAATTTATATAAACTGATGAATAACGCGGTATTTGGCAAGACGATGGAAAATGTGCGTAATCGTGTCGACGTAAAATTATTAACAAAGTGGGACGGACGATACGGCGCAGAAGCAATGATAGCGAAACCAAATTTCCATAGTCGAAGTATTTTTTCGGAGAATCTGGTTGCCATAGATTTACGCAAACTAGAAGTAAAATTTTATAAACCAATCTATGTCGGCATGTGCATACTCGGCATTTCTAAAACGTGCTTGTACGAATTTCATCATGAGTACATGTCACCGCTATATCGTGATAAATGCCGGGTAATGTACACCGACACAGACAGTCTTATACAGGGTGGACCATTTTAACCTTTAATGGAGAATAACTCGAAAACCAAGCCCGGGAGAGAAAAATGTTTCAGCAATTTGCAATTAACAATTCCATATTTTTTCTTCAAAACAACTATGTGTTTTCTTTACACCAGTTGATTCCTCTCATTATTTTGTACGTAAAAGTATTAAGGTAAGATAATCGAAAAATGAATATTTTACAAGATATTTTACGGTTTATGTAAAATTAAGAAATTATTTCAAGCCTCATAACTCAAAAAGTACTTAACAAAAAGGTACTTAATTATAGTGTTTTGGAAAGCTCTCGAGATAAGCTACAAGAATATGCAATGACAAATAGTAGGTTCCATTTAAGAAATTGAAGGTGACCTTCATGTGACCTTCAAATAACTCTTCAAGGTCAAACCAATGATACCATCTTATGGCCCCCTCGAAACCAAACAACTTTTGTCTGAAACATTTTTCTCTCCCGGGCTTGGTTTTCGAGTTATTCTCCATTAAATGTTAAAATGGTCCACCCTGTATATCACATTGAGTGCGAAGATGTCTATGAAAACATGAAGCGCGATATCAACCGATTTGATACGAGCGATTATGCGATAGACAATGCGTACGGTATACCGCTCGCGAACAAAAAAGTGCCGGGTTTAATGAAAGATGAAAATAACGGCGCGATAATGACCGAATTCGTCGGGCTTAGAGCAAAAATGTACGCGGTGAGAATGGACGGGAAAAAGGATACGAAGAAGGTTAAAGGCGTCAAAAGTAATGTTGTTGCGAGAACGATAACATTCGACGATTACACGCGGTGTTTGAATGACGAAATAGAAATGACACGACAGCAATCTTGCATAAGATCGAAATTGCACAAAGTGTATACCATTCGCGAAACGAAAATTGCTCTGAGTCCGTACGACGACAAACGGTATATCGTACCTGATTCGACTGACACGTTACCATGGGGACATTATAGGATACCTTTGTAAATAAATGTATATTTTGTTTATTATTAATTGTATATATTTTGTACATAACCATGTATATATTTTTGTATTTTTATATTTCATATAGTTTTATAATAGTAATACATATCTTACACATTTATATTTCATATGTTTTTTATGTATATTTTCATTTTTCAAATATTAAATGTAAAATGTAAAATGTGTGTGTGTGTGTGTGTGTGTGTGTGTGATACAATATACTACTAAAGGAAATATTAATAAAGATTTTTTGGTATTTTTTATATTTCATATATTTTTATGTAATGCATATCTCATACATCTTATATTAAAAATACATGTACTATCGCAAGGAATATTGGTAAGGATTATTATGTATATTTTCATTTTTCAAATGTTATATATATATGTTATACACATATATTTTTCCAGAAAATTAAAAATAAACACTGTATGAATTAAATCACATTGTCTTTATGTATCCAAGAATTGTGCGAATTGTCAAATCCCATTTCACGTAAACCTTGTCACCCCTCCTACGCAGTACTTTCTCCACGAGATACACGTCCGGATAATTCGCGCGATGCAACTCGTACTCGTAGAACGCTCCAGCGATAGATTTTTTGCGATAATCCTCCAGTAGATAGCTTACGGGATTAGTATGCTGTACTTTTGCAATTTTAAACACTTCGGTTGTCCAATTTGGCGTGTAACCTTTCTCGAAAACTGTCTTGTACTTGCTAACGCGTACCGAGTCACCTACTTTGAATTTCGCCGGACCCGCGATATTTACATGGTTGTACACAGTAGCCAAGAGTCTTTCAGCGATCGCGGGAGTAACGTCGACGGGTCGCATACCGATCGTTCGATGCTTGCGCGCGTTGTAATCCGATACGAGTCGCGGCAACGCGCTGATCCACTTGTAAGATCCGTTCAGCGTAAACATCTTCCACATGTCGTTTTTCAGCGTGCGATTGAATCGCTCAACGATCGATGCCTTCAATACCGAATATGTAGAATAGTGATTGATGTCATGTTTCCGCATGAGCCGTTGCACATCAGCGTTATAAAATTCCTTCCCCATATCAGTCTGTAAGTTTTTCGGACATCTTTTGCTATCTCGAATTATCTCGGCGATAGCGTCAGCTGTCTCGCTTCCGCCTTTACTCTTGAGTGGTATGGCCCACGCGTGCTTGCTCAACGCATCGATGACTGTAAGTATGTAGTGGTAACCTCTGTTGAAACGAGAGTACGGACGCATCTCGACAATGTCAGCTTGCCACAGGTCATCGTATCCCCGCACTATGACGTGTCTTCGGGGAAAATTTTTTCTCGCCGGCGCGTGCAATTTGTTCACCAACTGCTGTTTCTCTAAACTATGTTGTTTCTTCGCTTCCTCGGTTATTCCCGATCGCCGATCCATCGTTGTTTCGATTCATCGATCAAACGATGTGTGCCTCGAGTATCACCGTGCGTTTTATCATTCGTTGCTAGACGTTCCTGGCCCGTTCGATAGCCGTTCATAGCTGTTCGATAGCCGTTCGATAGCCGTTCATAGCTGTTCGATAGCCGTTCGATAGCCGTTCGTAGCTGTTCGTAGCTGTTCGATAACCGTTCGATAGCCGATCGATAGCCGTTTATAGCTGTTCGATAGCTGTTCCCAACCCGTTCGATAAACCTTTGCAAATGTTTAATAATTGTACAATAGCCGCTCCTAAACCGTTCACCACAGCCGCTCATTACAGGTTGATAGCCGTTTCTGAATTAGTGTTAATCGCACGCCGAAGCTCGTTTATCGCAGTCTGTAAAGCTCGCACGTCCCTCTCGAACGCAATCAGCTTCTCGTCTGATTCTTTCTGCTGATTCTTCAACGTTTTAACGCATTGTTCCACGTACAGTTTGTTGACTGCATCGGTATCAGCCTCAGGTTGCGCTACACGGCGAATCTTGCGCGACCTCGCGTCATAGTACGTAGCGACGCGACACAGAGTGTTTTGACGCAAGTAACTTGTCACCGATTTACCCCAATGATCGCTTGTTCTAATTGCTTCATTTTTCCGTTCGAATAATCCAAATTTGTTGATGGGCATTTTTTTTCTCGATGTGAGTGACGTCGATCGACTGATCAGTTTTGTCGAGACACCGTTTAATTTATAATAAGACCAACTTCGCGAAGTTCATCGATGATCGACAGGATCTCGTTGTCGTGAGCGTTGTGGTCAGCTCGGCGCGAAGCGTCGAGCAATCGTAGACGATCCACTAGCTCGTTGGGATCGTCCCAGTGCACGTAATCGATCTTATTGTCGGTTAGCGTCATCGCGCGAGGCATGAATACTCCCGTACCGCATTTTTTCTTTTTCGATTCGATCGACATCAACGGTGCAATTATGTGTTTATACTTGTATCCCCTGTTGCTCTTTAATTGACCTTGCGCATCATATTGACGTTTATGCGCACTCGTCGCCATTAATATGCTCTTATATTTTTGCATATCGTCCTCAGTGTATATGTCATCATCGGGAATTCTCTTGAAGATCAACTCGTATAATCCAGGTGTACCAATGTACCTCACTTTGTCTATGATTATAGAGTCATCTGCGCCGAATCGTTTGTTACCGAGCCACATTTCATTCTTGTCGAAATAGACACCGTACACGTAATCGATCTGGTATTTTTTGTCGCCACTAAGGTGAGCGCCCATGTACTTTTGTGCCAGTGGCCCGAAGTGCTCTCGTAACATTTTTTGACCTTCCAACGTTTGTAACATGTTTCGAACAGATGGTGATTCGAGCGGGTTGCCCATGGTTTCGAAAACATTTTCGATTGCGAGTGATTCGGGTATCGTGGGTTGTACGATTCTCGTTGTCGCGGACGGTGTGGAGGTTATCAGCGGTTCATCCGATGTATGCGATGTCGATAAACGATTCGCCTTCAATCGTTGTCTCTTTTTCGGTGTCGTATCCTCCTCCTCCTCCTCCTCCTCCTCCTCTTCCTCTTTGTACCGCTTGATGGGTAACATTTTAATTATAGCGTCAGCGTTACTCTCTGGTTCGTTTTTCACCGCGATTAAGCTAGAGTTGTCGACGATTTTTTGTAGTGGCTCGATAATAGGCCTAAAATGGGTCTTGACCGCGATATCGTCGTCGATCTTACCGGTCTTCAAAGCGTGATGTTTCTTGCGGATCGATTCGCTCGTTTTCTCAATCTCCCTCGCATTCTTTTCACGCTCGCGAATATTATCGCTTTCAGCCATGTCGACAGAGTGTGTCGGCAGCGACTAATCGTTTTGCGGTATCGCGAACACGTTAAATCCTTTTCTATATCACCCGTTCGTAAATGAGCTGTCCTTATCTATGACTAGGAATCCATACTTTTGTTGCCAACAAGTACGACATAATTCACTGAAATCCCCGTACGACATGTCGGTATTCACGTGATCGTTGTACACGTGTTTCAAGTTGGTACCGTCCTGTTTAAACAAGATCAGCAGGTTCGCGTTGTCGCGTATAAGATGTTTTGGTATTCTCGCGTACGTCTGACAGAGATAGAAGCAGTCGACGTTCGAGTGACGACCCATTGAGAAGTACTCTCTTATCGTATTTTGCTTGTCGCACGCCACGTCATCGAAGACGAAAATCGAGTTTGGACGTGCCTCGCTCGGTGGAATGACGTCACTGTTATTGGAGAACGTAAAATAGCCGATTTCGTCGATCGGCGTCAACAAATTCTCCAGATATCGATATTTCGGCTGTTGCAGCGACTTCGAGTACACGTACACGTTCTCGAAACGTACACCGTGCGGGCTTTCCAGTAGACTTATCAGAACGTTGGTTTTACCACAATTCGAGGGGCCGCAAACGATCGCGCGTATAGTAGTCGGTAGCATCGTACCGTGCCTGCGCATCTCCGCGTTGTCCTCCATTGATCGTATCTGTCTATCGTAATCTGTCGTCGCAATTTGTCACGCATATCGTCAAAGGTTGTCGTACGAATCTCATTTTTTTCAACACTGCTGATTGGATCGAACGCCTGCCTATTTATAGGTGCGCGAAATCACGAGTCGCTCAGTAGAGAAAAAATGTTCACCCTGCTAACAAATCCTTCCGATATTCGCGATTTGAGCGTCGAACAGCTACAATTTGTGCCGAAAGCAGTTCTATTGAGAACGTGCGGTGATTACGTCCACTACGTGTGGGACAAACTTCCGGAACACATAAAAGCGGATCCGGAGATTCAGACGTATCGTCGCTGTTACGAACATTACAATCAGCCGTGGCAGGAAACGCACATCGACGGTCCGGCGCCGTTGATAAAGAATTGCGGCGAATGTCAACGAAAATAGGTAGAGGCCTATTAAATCACGCGATAAACGCACTTCCGATCGAATTCCATATTCCCGGCTATCAGTTTTGCGGACCAGGCACGCGGTTGCAAAAGCGATTAGTCAGAGGCGATCGGGGTATAAATCCATTGGACGCGGCGTGTCGCGAACACGATATAGCATACTCTCGGAGCAACGATCTCACCGAGAGACACGCGGCGGATAGGATACTCGCTGAGAAAGCGCGGAATCGCATCGTTGCGAAAGATTCGACTCTCGGTGAGAGAGCCGCCGCCACAACTGTCTGGGCAGCGATGAAAGCCAAGACGAAGCTCGGTATGGGTTTGAAGACGAAGACGAAGAAAAAAACGGTGAAGAAACGGATACTTCCGGTAGCGAAATACGGCGGTGTATTGCCGATTCTACCAATGTTGGGTGCGCTCGGATCCCTAATCGGTGGAGCGGCTGGTGTAGCGAAAGTGGTGAACGACGGAAAAGCCGCGCAACGTCAGTTGCAAGAGATGCTACGTCACAATCGCGCCATGGAAGATCACGGATTATATCTCGCTCCTTACAAATACGGACGAGGAGCCTCAACGAGAAAAAAAAAAACGTCAAAGAGACGCTAAAAATGCCGCAGGGCGCAACTACCAACATACAATTGCTACAACTGGCAAAACGTATGCAAATTCCATATTTTAGAGGTGTTTTCATGCGCAACTCGTTACCAATCGGTGGTATATATCAAAACGAGAGCGGCATCGTAAATTTGGATAGCGTCGAAGGACCAGGTGCTCATTGGGTAGCGTGCAAAGAGGGGGAATCGCGCTATATATTTCGACAGTTTCGGCAATCTTCGACCACTGAATGAATTGGTGCGATATCTCGGACGAAACGTAACGAAGATACAGTACAATTACACACCTGTTCAAACTTACGATCAGAGTATCTGCGGACAATTGTGCTTGCAGTTTCTTCGAACGGTCGATGCATGTGAATTTAAAGACAGATATTGCGCTATTTAACTCAGTATTCGTTAAACAGTTTCGTCGACATGTCTATGACGTTCACATTGACTGGGAAGAGTAGCGTTCTCACGGCAAACTTCTTTCCCATCGTAGATTTGAGCGACGGCGAATACGAGCTCGGTCTAACGGATTTTGAGACTTATCACACGATACCGAATGTGAATTCCTCGAATAATAAATTTTACTTTGGCGAAGACGACGAGGAAATTACGATTCCCGAGGGATCGTATGAGTTGCAAAATATACATGAATTTTTGAAACATGCAATTTCACGGAAACATCGCGATGAGAAACACATTGACGGCGGTGACTATGAAGATGGCGAATATCCGATAGTGCTCCGCGCTAATTACAATACAATGAGGAGCGAGATCAAATGTGCCTACAGAATAAACTTTACCAAACCTGACAACATTGGATCGCTGCTAGGATTCTCGAATCGTATTCTCGAGCCGCGAAAATGATACGAATCAAACATGCCGATTAACATTCTCAACGTGAATATTATCCGTATAGAGTGTAACGTGACCGCGGGTGCGTACAACTGCATACTCGTTCATACGATACATGAATTTTCACCGAGGGTACCACCGGGATATAAGATATCGAAAACGCCTGCACAGATCATTTACCTGCCGATCATCGCGCGGAGCATTACGGATTTAACGTTACGCGTTGTCGACCAGAACGGACGATTGCTCGATTTTCGAGGAGAAGAGATCACCGTAAGATTGCACGTACGTATGCGACGTATGAGATGCTCGTATTGAACGGATCGAAAGACGTGAGAGATAACGCAATCTTTACGAGACCAGCAACACCACCAACAACAACGTCGTCGTTCGCTAATATCAAATCATCCAAGAAAAAGAAACTCAGCGCATCGAACGTTGCGTTTTTACAATCTTTGGGATTTGCGGTGCGAAACAGCTGAACGATGACCGACATTCTCAACATCGGTGATGAACCGATCTTTGACAATCGTATCATCAAGATCGAGACTCACACGTACAACCCGTTCGCCAATACAACGTTCGGACACAGTGACGAGATAAGAATACCCATACAACAACAGGATCTGTATACCCTGCCGTACGAGAGTTTCCTATACATCGAGGGACAACTAACGAAAAACAGAGCAACAGTTGAAGGAGAAAGTGATACTGGCAAATAATTGCGTCGCACTCATGTTCGATGAGATACGATACGAACTCGATGGTGTTGAGATTGATCGCAATAGAAACGTAGGAATAACTACTACGCTCAATAACTTTGTAACGGCATCATCCGCTAGAAACGTGATTATGAAAAACGCCGGCTGGGATCCGTTGACCTATGAGAATGGACATTTCAATTTTTGCGTACCGTTCCACATGTTATTGGGATTTTGCGAGGATTATAAACGAGTGGTGATTAACGCTCGTCACGAATTGATCTTAATACGATCGCGCAACGATAATAATTGTCTGTTTATGAATTCTAAAACGCTGGAGCCTGTAATAGACATATTCAAGATACAGTGGCGAATACCTCACGTGCTGTTGAGCGAGATCGAAAAACTGTCGATGCTGCGTGCTCTGGAAAGCAGACGATATCTCAGCATGGGTTTTCGCTCGTGGGATCTGTACGAGTATCCGCTATTGCAGCTTACAACCAAGCATTCGTGGGCCATTAAGACCGCGACTCAACTGGAGAAACCACGATACGTTATCTTCGCTATGCAAATAGACCGGAAGAATTCCTTGACTAAGAATGCGACTCAATTCGACCACTGCAAATTAATCAACGTGAAACTCTATCTGAATTCGGAATGTTATCCGTACGACTATATGAATCTGGATTTCAATAAAGGCAGATGTGCCATTCTGTACGACACGTACGCGCGCTTCTGCAAGAACTATTACGGATACGAGTATCTCGAGCCGAGTCTCTCCGTCTATGAGTTTCAACGTCAGGGTCCGTTCGTGATTATCGATTGTTCTCGACAAAACGAATCGGTCAAGAGCGCAACCGTGGATGTGAGATTGGAATTCGAATGTAAGGAGAACGTGCCGGCGAATACCACTGCGTACTGTCTCATCATACACGATCGTGTGATCCAGTACAATCCGTTGACCAACGTTGTACGCAAAATCACCTAAGCGATAACATCGACACAAGAGAGAGGGGAGGAGGATATAAATCAAAGTGCTGCGAGATGATTTTAGAGTTTACCATTCCTCTCGACTGATGCATCGGGGAGAGAGAGAGAGAGAGAGATCTCGTCATGTCTATACCAACGTTTGTGGATCTGCAAGGATTTATCATCGACAAACTATTCTTCGTGAAAGAAGCGGCAGTCCTGAGGAAGGGATATGTTCTCTCGCATTATTTTTTCGCAAGTCCTGTACCGTGGAGCGTGCTAACAAAATCTGAGCAACGTCAAGTTTTATGGGTGATTAGAAATCATCACGGATTACAATGGGAAGACGGAAACGTTCCATATGACTTGGCTCAGCGTGTAATTACAACAGCAGTCGTTGGTACGATACACGAAAAAGAATCATCTGTCGTGTACGTTAAAGGACTTGAAAAGCGAAAATGGCTGACTGATATACTAGACGATGTGGGAAACGGCTATATTATTGAAACCTTGGATGCAGACTATAAAGATATTGATTCTCTAAATAAATTAGATATTACCAATAGTATGCGATGTGGAAGACATGTTAAGAATTGTGCATTACAAAATGTATTTAAAATATTTAACTGGTGGTCGCAACGCCAGAAAGAATTGTAAGAAAAATAAAAAAAAAATGTAAACATTAATATGTTTTATCTCTTATTTCCCCTCCCTAATTCTTTCCTTGCGTTTCTAAGAATTTTTATCTGAGCGCCGTCTCCCCTTCTCCTAAATTTCAGAGCGTTAGAAGCATTGATCCCCCCACCACATTATACTTTTGGAAGATGAGCGTCATGTATACTCGATTATTTCTTATACGATCAGTGTCGCGTTAACACCGCTCTCGTGGTTCACTTTTCATAACTCCCAGAGAAATGTACTACGTCGAAAGAAACAGCAGCAGCGGCATCGGAAGACGCGTGAATAATTACGTGCCGAGTCGTAATAAAACTTCATCGTTTGAGAACAAATGTGACGAGTAAGTTTCGTTTAACTTTTTTATATTTTTCTATTTTTCGATTTTTACAAATTGTATTATTACTATTATTTAATTTTAATTTTTCTGTAGCATTTCGTTGGAGCGTCGTGCGGTTCGTATACTAGGTAGACGATATGCATTGACAGCTACGGAATTCAAATTCCTCGAAATTGGTATCAACGTGGGTCCACCGAGTTACGTGGAGATTGTCATAGGAGATCATCGAGGAAAGGAACTGATATTATCTCTCGAAACGTGGAAGGGACTCTACGAGCAACGTCGCAATATTCAAAATTTTCTTCGGAACGACTCTAAAGATGACTACAATTTCATAAGCGTTGGACCGCTAACAGTGAGAGTTCGTACGATTAACGACGTCAAACTCATAAGTCTCGAATCTTCAAACGTATGCTTGATGATGGTCGAATCGACGTTACATCGTATGTTCGATCTCGATCAATGCATAGATGTAACTTTTGATCGATTGGATAAAATTATCCAAACAGTTGATGTCAAATTTACGCAATTCTCCAATATCGCGTCCACTGTAATAAATCCGAAAGAAATATCCAATGTAATACGCGCGAGTGACGCTTTCAACAAGCATCAACTCGTCGATTGCGAACTGGCAGCTTTTAGTTTTTAGTCCATAGTACGTAAGAAAAATATATATAAAACGTAAATAAAGAGTTTTAAGTCTAAATCATGACGTAATTTCTTCACACGCATTTCCATCCACCCAATCCTTCAAAGAATACTTCTATTTATATTGTTTATTAATTGGTAATATTGTATACTTGCGATAATACAGAGATGACAGAGAGAGAGAGAGATAAAAGGGATAAAGAGAGAAAGAAAGAGGGATATTCAGAGATTGTTGGGAGCACAAAAGAAAAAATTTTTTTGTAACTGAACCTAGGATTGAAAATGTGTTGTTATCTCGCTATGATTCACAGATTGCTCGAAAACGTCGGACCCCGAAATATCTCAAAATATAAGTTTATGACTAATATTGTATACTTGCGATAATACAGAGATGACAGAGAGAAAGAGAGAGAGCGAGAGAGGGAGGGATAGAGAGAGAGACCCAAAATCTTCTTCAAAGGAATACCGCCATTTTTGTTTATACGTGCGTCCCCCGCCCCGCAGCGCCCGCGCCTCCGAAATCCCCTCCGTTCCGCGTGACGTCATCCCTGATAGGACTTGAGTTAGAACCCGCGTGACGTCATCCCCCTCCATCCTGCGTGACGTCATTCCCCGCGCCGCTGAGATCCCCTCGCCCCTCACCTCCCCTGAGATCCCTGCGTTAGAACTCTCCTAGTGCTAACTACTGCACCCCACACACGCATCGATCACGAGAGTGACATCAATGTCACTCTCACCATTCGGACCGTTAAGCGTGAAGATTTCGCTTGGCACGTTCAGCACATTCATACCATTCGCAACGATCCATTCCTCGAGAGCTCTACCGCGCATCTCACTCTCTCTACTACCACCTTCTCCCTTGCTAAACCACAAGGGAGAGGTGGCATTCACATCCAGACTCACCAGCACTCGTTTTCCCCTGGACATCACACGCACACTGTCCATGTATGCCAAGTACGGCTCGATACTCTTACCATACTGGCAATACATGGACACATATAACTCGCCAAAGTCCCCCTTAATCCATACACACACACCAAATTCATTCGTGCATTCTCTCACACACATCACATCTAAGCTAAGATCACTCACGACAACTGCTGCTTTTACTGGTTCACTCTCGCATGCAATAACATTCATACTTATCGGCAGACCGGTCACACGCCCATATTTCACATACGGCTCTTGCAGCAGTGCCACACTCACTCGCCGTTCACACAATCACTCACCTAAATCACACATTGCAGTGTAAGCCTTCTGGCAATTACACTGCACAACATTCAAACAAGACTCACTCATCATCATTCACTCTTGCCCTTTCACGCTCGAGTGCCCGTCTATATTCCGGGCACTCATCGGACAAAACCGAGTGGTCACATTTGCTCCCCTTTATTCTACAATTTCTGCACGCAAACATGTTCTTGCACTCCCTCATCATATGACTACTCACACCGCACTTCTGACACAACCTCTCCTTTTCCATACACTCACGCATCATGTGGCCATAGGCATAGCACCTATGGCATCTCAATACATTCACAAACTCTCTCACTCTAAACGCTTTCCATCCCACAAACACTCGTCCTTCATTATACACCACATTCTTAACTCGGCACCTCGAGGATGACATTCCCACAAGCCGCACCCTTTTTTACCGCCTCTGCTTACAATCCTCACACGCTCCTCATATTCACTCTCCAACACATAACCCCTTACATTCTTTTCATAAAATTCTCTCAAACTCATCACTCGTCATCTCATTCGGTACATCATAAACAATCATCTTAGGACCGATCCTACGGGGCATCTCCATACTCAAACCAATCTCTCCAAATTTACCACACTTTTTAATCTTCACCAACTCATTCTCACTCACTGTTTCAACCACTATTCCTCCACTCCTTTTTTTTTTTTTTTTAACGAGAGAGGGGAAAAATGCTTCTTACGCACCCCCCGGTCCCCATAGACCGGGGGAGTGTGGGGTTCGGCCTATTTAACGGCCCCTACCCACTAAAAAACCCCTGTTTTTACGCACCTCCTGGATGGTATTGACTCCCGGGCGGTACCCGCTTACGCATTACCCGCCCGGGAGCCGTTGCCGTATGGCCGGTTAAGGCCCCTGTCCGTTTCGGGTATCTCTCTGTACGTAGTATCCCTCGACATGTTTATATGTGAGTATTTCTGTGTATCTGTGTGTGTGTGTCTGTGTATGTACGTGTGTATGTTTGTTAGCGTGTGTGTGTATATGTATGTGAGTTGTAAACATGTTTTGGGATATTTACGGTCAGGTATTATCTGTCTACTTTCTGGTTAATTAATTGATTTCCTATTTAATAGTGAAATCACGTAGAATCCACTGTGGTCCTTATCTAGTTTATGTAGGGATGCTTGTATGTATGAGAGTGAGAGTGACTGGATGAGTGTGTGTTATTGGATGTGTAGTGTAAACCCTTCCTCCCTCACCTTATTCCCCTCCCCTACCCCCCTACCCTCTCCTACTCCTGCCCTCCACCCTCCATATCCCTTCCTGTTAGTGTATTTGTTTGCTTTGTTTGTGCGAATGTGAATGTGTGATTGTGTGAATGGTAGATGTTTGTGTGGTGAAGATGGACCTCCTACTTCTGTAGTCTCTATCGAATAAGTCTCATTTGTGTCGAGTTCAAAGAACCGTCCAAGTCTAGTAAGTGTGTTAATTTATTTATTTACGGCGAATCGCTGTCACTATCGTCCATTCTCGCGCGTTCTCGAGCGCGCTCCTCCTCTTCCTTGGCGAGCATGACATCATCGGCGAATGTCAGGAATGCCTTCCAATTCTCTTCAGACATTAGCATCTGTCTGATGATCGTATCGATCGATAGATCCTGACCGATGAGGCTACTTAGGAGCTCTCTTTGTTCGCTCCAGTTCGGGCAACTTTGGAGCGTATGATCTGGGGAGTCATCCTCCAGCTCGCAGAATATGCACGTAGTGGTCTCAGCTTTTCCAATGCGGTGGAGGTAAGTCTGGAAGCATCCGTGTCCCGCTATGAGTTGGGTCGCATGAAAAGATAGCTCCCCATGTGACCTATCCAGCCTTGATCTAAAATCGGCTCTATGGCACGGCACGTACGCGCCCCAGCCACCTCTCGACGCTGCAGCAGCAGTTTCCATTGTCTTCTCAAGAGTATTTCTTCCTCTTTCTTTATCTCTCTTTCCTCCAGCTTATTCCACGCGTTCTGGAGCTTTAGATCACGCGCCCGCACAAATACACGGCAAAAGTATGCCGCCCGTATGTCAGCCGGAGTAATTCCCGCGAGCAGAAGAGACGCGTCTGCAGATATAGTCCGATAACCGGCTATTACTCTAATCGCCATAGTACGTTGTAAACGGGTGACCTCCTTTTGGACACGTAACTATTCGACACCGCTCGATTGGACACGCATTATTGGACACGTTTTATTGGACACCGCTCGATTGGACACCGCGCGATTCGACACCGCACGATTCGACACTGCACGATTGGACACGCACATTGCACGATTGGACACGGCAGCATTGGACACTGCACGATTGGACACGTACATTGCACGATTGGACACGGCAGCATTGGACACCGCACGATTGGACACAGCACGATTTGACACCGCACGATTCGACACCGCACGGTTGGACACCGCATGATTGGACACCGAACAATTGGACACCGCACGGTTGGACACCGCACGATTCGACACGCAAGATTCAACACCGCACGATTCGAAACCGCACGGTTGGACACCGCATGATTGGACACCGAACAATTGGACACCGCACGGTTGGACACCGCACGATTCGACACGCAAGATTCAACACCGCACGATTCGAAACCGCACGATTGGACACCGCACGATTGGACACCGCACGGTTGGACACCGCACGATTGGACACCGCACGATTCGACACGCACGATTCGACACCGCACGATTCGACACCGCACGATTCGACACGCACGATTCGACACCGCACGATTCGACACGCACGATTCGACACCGCACGATTCGACACCGCACGATTCGACACCGCACAAAGAGCATGGAGCAGACACACACACACACACACACACGGGGGGGTGCAAGGGGGGCCGAAGGCCCCCCTCCCGCACCCACCCCGTCCCCCTCGCTTCGCGTGAAAAGTTGCAAAGTGGAACCTCGCTTCGCGTGGAAAGTTGCACCCTATCGTAGGCACCCCTACCGGCGGGGTGCATACATGTCCAAATGTGCGGTGTCGAATCGTGCGGTGTCGAATCGTGCGGTGTCGAATCGTGCGGTGTCGAATCGTGCGGTGTCGAATCGTGCGTGTCGAATCGTGCGGTGTCCAATCGTGCGGTGTCCAATCGTGCGGTGTCCAATCGTACGGTGTCCAACCGTGCGGTGTCCAACCGTGCGGTGTCCAACCGTGCGGTGTCCAATTGTGCGGTGTCGAATCGTGCGGTGTCCAACCGTGCGGTGTCCAATTGTTCGGTGTCCAATCATGCGGTGTCCAACCGTGCGGTGTCGAATCGTGCGGTGTCGAATCGTGCTGTGTCCAATCGTGCGATGTCCAATGCTGCCGTGTCCAATCGTGCAATGTACGTGTCCAATCGTGCAGTGTCCAATGCTGCCGTGTCCAATCGTGCAATGTGCGTGTCCAATCGTGCAGTGTCGAATCGTGCGGTGTCGAATCGTTACGTGTCCAATCGGGATACGCCCCCCATTTACAGCTGATTGCACGACGATCTTTTGGTAATTCCACAATCTCCTACGTCTCGTTTTCTCGAAGTGACTTTATTTCATACTTCATTGCTTGAATCCATTCTTTTTTGTGTTCTGAATGAATTGCTTGATTGTATGTCTTTGGCTCAACCAATTCTTCTTTGATGACGTTGATTGCATTAGTGTAACGTTGTGGTGGTACACCAAAATTCGATCTTGTTGATCGACGAAACCCTGGTACATCAACGTCTCTATCGACGTTAACCGGATTCTCTTTATTAATTTCACGTTGAGCTATTGATGACTGCTGATTATTCCTTGATGCTTCATCAATTATTGTGTCGTTTTCTTCCATTCCATTTTCTTCATCAGCGCTGAAAAATTCATCTTCGGGTAGATGCGTAATTGTGATTTTGTTTTCCTTCTCAAATTGATCTTGAGTCTTCCAATCGCTGGTTTTATAGACGAATTTTACATCTCGGCTTATGACTACCTTTCCGTTCGATGGAATGTAACATCTATATGCTTTCGAAATTGCATCGTAGCCAACAAAAGTTGCCTCAGTTGCCTTCGAGTCAAGTTTCTTCCGTTTTTCATCAGGTACGTGTACGTAGCATTTTGATCCAAATCGCTTGAAAAAATTTAAATTTGGTTTGGTACCATACCAATTTTCGAACGGTGTGCGTACAATATCTCTAGCTGGCAAACGATTTTGTATGTAGTTTACTATCATGACCGCTTCGCCCCAAAATTTGTTTTCTAATTTAGCTTCTAGGATCATGCATCTTGCCATCTCGATGAGGGTCCGATTTTTGCGCTCGGCGACGCCATTTTGTTGAGGACTATATGGCGCCGGCCGTTGGTATCGAATGCCTTCTTGATCCAGGAACTTGATGAATTCCACACTCATGTATTCTCCTCCTCTATCTGTGCGAATAATCTTTGGTTTACGATTGAACATCGTCTTGCACATTTCGACGAACTCTCTAAATTTACCAAAAACTTCCAATTTTTCTTTGATTAGATAAACAGCAGTAAACTTGGAGTAGTCATCAATAAAGGTGAGAACATACCTTTTACCAGATGATGTCGTTGTTTGCATCGGATCGCAAACATCGGAATGAACCAAGTCTAACTTTTCTTTTACTTTGAATTCAGAAACTTCATCCTGGTCATCTTACCTTGAAGGCATATCTCGCAGTTTAAAATGTTGTCGCAATCCTTGCTGCATTCGTCAAAATAAATACCGTCAACTAGGTTGCATGATAGCAATGATTTTACTACGTGGATATCTCTATGGCCAAGGATACTATGCCATTTATGAACGCAATTCTTCATTGGTTCCGGATCTGAATTTCCTATTGCATATATCATATTTGGTGTCTTCAGTTTGTACAGATTTCCATAAGGTTCGCCTAATGCGATTGGTACTTTATCACGAACAATATTGCATTCTTCTTCGTTGAAAATTACAGTATATCCCATCTTAGTTAAACGTCGTATGGAAATGAAATTTCCTTGTATGTGTGGCACATATAAGACATTTGCAATTGTAACTACTGTTACGTCACCTAATTTATTTATAAATTTTGCGTGGACTGTTCCTTTCCCAATTGCAGTTACTTTATGACCATTTGCTACGTAGATATTTTCTTTATGCTTTTTCATGTCGGTGAAAATCTCACGCCTATTTATTATGTGATTAGTTGCCCCACTATCAACTAACCAGCTGTCGTTATTCAACATTGTTGTTGCGAACAAATGTTGAACAACACTACTAGCTTCGGCCGAATTTACCTGCTGAGTCTTATTTTAATTCTGCTTTTTCTCTTTATGTGCATGTAACTTGCGACAATCCTTCTTCCAGTGACCTTTACGCTTGCAGAAAAGACATTTTGATTTACTCATGTCAAATGTTCCTTTTGTATTTGATGACTCACCTTTTGACGAGCTAATTTTCAATACGGCTTCAACATTATTGTCGCGACTCCGTTCAAGACGTTTGCGATATTCCGCAATTACTGCCGAATATACGACGCTTGATGTCCATTCATCCCTGCGGTTTTCCAACGTTGTAACTAAAACGTCATAGCTTTCCGGAAGTGAGCTGAGAATTGTGACACATAAGATTAATTCCGGTTTTAAGTCATCACCATATGCAATGAAACGTTGAAACAATTCCGTCATTCTGGCTACGTGAGCTTCGACATCACCTCCTTCATTTAACTTTGTTGTCATGAGCTGCCGCAAAATGCTCACTTTGTTG
Source organism: Camponotus vicinus (assembly GCF_025532165.1). Taxonomy (NCBI): domain Eukaryota; kingdom Metazoa; phylum Arthropoda; class Insecta; order Hymenoptera; family Formicidae; genus Camponotus; species Camponotus vicinus. The sequence goes on along the minus strand of NW_028141967.1, from coordinate 10,436,864 downwards.
TTTGGTGTGTCCTTTTCATGGAAGTCTTTTAAATTATTCCATGCGCCTTTTGCTGTCTCACAATGTCGAATGTGCTGGATTTGTTCGTCTTCTATATTTAATGCAATCGTGGTATGTGCCTTCTCCCCACACAGCACATGATATCGTACGAATATTCTATATTCATTCTGTGAATGTACGTACTGTACGTAATATACTGAGAACATCTCTATAATATCTTGTGTAGTATATTATTTTTCGTATATTCACAGGATATTATCAGAACATCTTGTGTAGTATATTATTTTTCGTATATTCTCGTATATTCTCAGAATGTACTTTTAATATCTCTTATAGTATATTATTTTTCGTATATTCTCATAATATACTATTGAATTACGCGCATTTTTACTTATGACCGGATATGTATGCCATTTTGGATACGTAATTTCCGCTATTGCCGTCATTTGTCTTTTCCTTCTTCTTCTTCACTGACCACGTGCAAGTGCTATGTGCAATCTGGTGCAATTATATTACGATTGTGATTAATCGCAGGTAATCCTTTTTATTTTCAAATAAATTAAATGTAAAAAGGGTATTTTATAAAAGCTATTCAATGATTTATTAATACTTCATAATTATAAACACACAAATTAACCTCATTAATGCAAATTATAACCTCACAATCGAATATTATAATGTATCAAAAATATGTATTTTTATGTGAAATTCTTATTATTATGTTACAGCATTTGCACAAAAAAGGACGTCATTATCAATTGTCGTATATTATATCAATTATCATTTTGTGATCTCTGCAGAATCTTTCTAAAGAAAAAGTATCTCCGCATACACACACATATATATATATATATATATATATATATATATATATAGATGGGATATGTAAAAAATAAAAGTAAAACTCTGGATTCGCAAAAATCAAGTGAGTTTTATAACATATTTTAATTATATAGTGTGCGATTAAGTAAGAGCTAAGTTATTACTGCAATTAATTTTTAAAATGATTTTAAAAGTTAATTGCAGTAACAACATAGAGCTTATTAAATATATGTTAGATATTAAATGTATTCTTATGTGAAATTATTATTATATGTTACAACGTTTGCACAAAAAGAACATTATTATCAACTTCGTGATCTAATACTTTCTGGGAAATAAGAAAAATTATATACATATATATACGTGGGATATTTACAATATATATTTAAAACAAGGAAATATAAACTGCGGACTCAACAAATCACAACAAATCAAGTAAGATTTAATGATATTTTTTAGTGTAAGTAAACTAGCTGTTATTGCAATTACTTGTAAAACGATTTAAAATTATTAAAGTCTTATTTAAATTCACTACTACACTAAATTATTTTATATTTTACAAAAATGTTTACGTATCAAATATATAATTATGTATATATAATTTAACTGGAAAGTACTAATTAATGCTAATGTTAGAGGCAAAATGAATTTAAAAATAACTAAAATTTCAAAAATTTCATTTTCATTTTTTAATAAGATTTTCTAAAATAATGAGAAACAGTTTTCTGAAAAATTTGAACTGTACATCATTTTTGGCTACAATATAAAAAGTTATAACTTGGGTAAATTGATTGAATATTTTCTTATTTTTACTGTGTACTATTTATTATTTTATTTGTATTATGTGTATGTGTATTTATATTTAAGTATAAAATATATTTATATAAGTATAAAATAAATAATAAAATAAATTTAATGAAATAAATAATAAAACAAATGATAAATAAATAAAATAAAATATATATTTAAAAAAAATTAAAAATTATTTAATTTAAATTGTAATCTTTAAAAATAACCGGAGATATTTCAGGTAGACAAAATTATTGTGTGGTCCCTGTACATACACAAAATATCCCATTTAAAAGAATACTGGAATATCTGCTCAAGAAAACATTTTACAGAAAAAGATTTTAGACAAAAGTTGTTTGGGGGACATAAGATGGTGCCATTGATTTGACCTTAGATAATTATTTTGAAGGAGACAAAAAAATTTTCAATTTCTTAAATGGAATCTTATTTTTTTATAGCATATTCTTGCAGCTTACCTCGAAAGTTTCCCAAAACACTTTTATTGAGTTATTTTTCATTCAGTATTTTTGTTAAAGTTTACAATATTTTGACAAAATATAAAATATCTTGGGAAACATTCAGTTTTCGGTAGTCTTATCTTAAAACTTTCATACACAGAATAATGAGATCAATACATTCGTGTAAAAAAAACACAGTTGCTTTTTAAACAAGTAATTTGCAACATGCAGCTGCGTACTTTTTCTGAAAAGCAACTATGTGTTTTCTTTACACCAATTGATAGGTCTCTCATTATTCCATGTATAAAAGTATTAAGATTAGATTATTAAAAACAGAATATTTTACAAAATATTTTAAATTTTATGTCAAAAATTATAGACTTCAAGCTTTATAACTCAAAAAGTACTTTAGTGTTTTGGAAAGTTCTTAAGATAAGCTACAAAAATATTCAATAAAAATAGTAAGTCCCATTTAAGAAATTGAAGGTGACCTTTATGTGACCTTCAAACAATTATCCAAAGAATCAAATCTTTGTCACTATCTTATATCCCTCTTGAAGCCATACAACTTTTTGGTTTGAAATATTTTTCTCTAAAATACTTTCCCTTCAGATATTCCAATGTATTCTTTTAAATGGGACACCCTGTATAATTACAATTTTACCATACAATTTTACCAATATTATATTTTAACAATTTTAACAGCAATATTTTATTTTATAACATCAATTTTATTAACATATATATGTATATATATATATTATAATATCGACATAATAATTAAATATTAAATTATATATTTAATAGTTAATATATTTATCAATTTCACAATATGTTAACAGAAAAGAAAAAAAATGGATAAAAAGCGCTCAAGAAAAGACGCTGCATGTGTATCAAAACGACATTTAAAAAGATTAGCTGTACAAGAATCCGAAATTGTTTGCGATGCTTTATTAAGTACGACTACAGCGTCATATAGTAACATTACTTATAAATGCACAGAACATTTGGAAAATGTTTCTATAGTAAATTCAGAAGTAAAAAACATTCAAGCTGCTGAGAATGCTGTAATCGAAAATTATAATGTTCACGAGTGGAACGAAAGTAGTAACAATGTATCGAACATGCAACAGTCTTCCGTTAGCGATTCTTATGAATCACAAACTGATTTAGCATCTGAAGATGCAAATGTAACAGATGACAATTTGAAAAATGATCTTGCTATCTGGGCTGTGCAACACCAAATTTCACATACGGCTCTAAAAGCATTACTTCAAAGATTAAAAAAACATTCATGTTTTTCATCATTATCTGTAGATGCACATTCACTTTTAAAAACTCCGAGAAAACAAGATATACGTGTAGTAGAGCCAGGAATTTACTATCATTTTGGATTGCAAAAGTCTATGTTGAATATATTAACCTCCATGAAGAACAATATTGATAGTATAAAAATTGCTATTAATGTCGATGGATTACCACTCTCAAAATCATCGCAACAACAATTTTAGCCCATACTTGGTTCAATTTTTCCATATAATAATGTATTTACAATAGGAATTTATCATGGAACTGAAAAACCTGCAAATGTTAATGATTTTTTAAAAGATTTTGTGAACGAGGCTGCAGAAATGTGTGAAAATGGAATATATGTCAATAGTCGTAATATACAATGCAGAATAGAAGCATTAATATGTGATACACCGGCAAAAGCATTTGTGCTATGTGTAAAAGGGCATTCCGGATATTCAAGTTGCACTAAATGCACAACAGAAGGAGAATATGTCGGAAATCGTATATGCTTCCCACAAATTGATGCACCAATTAGATCAGATAATGATTTTATTCAAAAAATTGATGACAGTTATCATAAGCCAGATATAACATGCAGTCTACTCAAAATACCTCATTTCAAAGCAGTTACAAATGTTCCCATGGATTATATGCACCTAGTGTGTTTGGGAATTATGCGGAAATTAATGTATTTATGGTTGAATGGAGAATTCTATTATCGGCTACAACATAGAGCCATTGAAGAAATATCAACACGTCTAACAACTCAATTAAAGCCATCGATACCTGTAGAATTCGCAAGAAAGCCACGCAAAATAGATTACATTAAATTATGGAAAGCTACGGAATATAGACAAATATTGTTGTATACAGGTCCATTGGCTTTCAACTCAATATTGAAAAAAAGTGTGTACACCCATTTTATGACACTGCATATTATTATTAGAATCTTGTATTCAAAAACTTTGTATGATGAACATTTATCTTATGCACAAGATATGATTCTTTTTTTTATCAAAACATTTATCAAGATTTATGGAGTGCAAAACGTGTCGCATAATATTCATAGTCTCGTACATCTTGTTGACGATGTAAAAAAATTTGGACCACTCGACAATTTTAGTGCGTTCAGGTTTGAGAACCACATGCAAGTGTTTAAAAAATATCTCAGAAAAGCAGAAAAACCTTTGGAACAAGTAGTACGAAGATGTTTTGAAAAAGAAAATTTAAGTACATCAAGTAGATTAAGTACATTGACTAATTTGTCAGATTCTATCCTGATACATCCCACTTTAATTACATTACATGACGATGGTCCACTTTTACTCGACTGCAATAATCCACAATATAAAATTATCAAATATATCAACGGAATAACATTTAAAACTGGCTCACATGCAGATAATTGTTGTGGTTTAAATTGCGGTGCTATAGTATGTATTGAAAACGTGGCACACTGCAAAAAACGAAATATTCCAGTTATTATTGGATACGAATTTTTGGAAAAGGAAGATTTATTTAATATACCTTGCTCATCATCGTTGCTTGGGATTTATTCCGTAAAATCATTATCAGATTTGAAATCATGGCCATTGAAAAATGTGATAAAAAAATATGTCAAATTGCCATACGAAAATGTTAAATACGCAGTTTTCCCATTAATACACAATGAAGTATAAGTAATTAATATTCATTGACACAGAATGACTGATAAATTTTATGCAATCGTGGAATTCGAAGATGGACTGCAAGTTATACCAAATAATTGGTTAAGTGGAGACTTAAAGAAAGCTTTTTGGCCAAATTTTACGAACAACAAGCGGTATGATAAAGCAGTTAAATTGAGGGAGGAGCCAGAATGTACTTGGTTGGAACATCCTATTCGAAAAATATATGGAACATTTCGTAAGTAATATAGTTATATTTTTTGTATATATTATTCTGAACTATTCTTTTACAATAAATAATAAATATACAGTGGCGGCCAACTTTTTAAGATCCCTTGTTTAAAAAATAAATGTCTCACATTTCATAAATTTCAATCTTTTTATGTTAAAATCGTAATTAAGATACATTAAATAGCTTTAGGCCGCCACTATATATATGTTGCTATTTTGTAATAATATAAAAAAATATGATTTTATAAAATTAAATTTGTATTAAATTATTTACTGTTTTATTTAAAAAAAACTTTTTCAGAAAACTATGGAGTGGCAAGGAAAAAGCTAAAAGATGCCGAAGAATTATCCGACATTAACTCTGGCGCTGATATAGAAGAAAATTTAAAAAAGTCGAGAAAAATTAGAGCTGCTAAAATTGTTGACGAAACAAGTAACGATGCTGATGAATCATCAGACGAAATGATACTAGTCTCAGAAATTCCAAAGTTTCCAAACAAGCATTCCATGACTGCAGAAACCAGTAAAACATCGAAAATTACAAAAAATGCACCAAAAGGTAAGTACGATCTAATAATAATATAAAAGTAACAATAATAGATTTAAGTAGAGAAAATATTTTAATAATAGAACACTGTTTATGAATTACAGATGTTAATAATTTGGAAAGAAAATGTACAGCAACACAAATAAAGAAGTTTGCAAACATAAACACAAATATAGAAAAAAGAACAGATGATTCATGTATGATTTTAACTTATTCATTATAATTATTAAAATATTATATAAACATTTATAATATAATAAAAACATTTTATTATTTTCAGCTCTAAATTGCAATAAAAATTTGATTGATGCACCCGCAGAACAATCATCGTTTGATGAAACCGATGATGAAGTTAATGTACAATTGCCAATTCAACTAGGAAATAAAACATCGTCAAATTTATTTTATAAGCAAGGTACAATGCACAATTTCATTTATTTAGTTACGATAATTTTTTATATATTTTAAAAATATTACATTTTTTTAAAATAATTTTTTTTAGTATTTTTTAATTTCAAAACTTATGTTGGAATAATATAACGACGTATTTTTTTAGCTCTGCATTGTAATGAAAACGTGCTTGATGCATCCGCAGAACAATTATGTGATGAAGTTGATGAAGTTTATGCAAACGTGCCAACTCAATTGAGAAACAAGACATCATCAAATCTATTAATTCATAAGCAAGGTACAATGCACAATTTTATTTATTTAGTTACGATTATTTTTTATATATTATAAAAATATAACATTTACTGTTTTACTAATTTTTCCTAGTATTTTTAAATTTTAAAAATTATGTTGGAATAATATGATAACATAAACATTTTATTTTTAGCTCTGCATTGTAATAAAAATGTGCTTGATGCATCCGCAGAACAATTGTTTGATGAAGTCGATGAAGTTAATGCAAACATGCCAATTCAATTGAAAAACAAGGCATCATCAAATTCATTGATTAATAAGCAAGGTATAATGCACATAATTTCATGTATTTTAGTTACGACTTTATATATATATATATATATATATATATATATATATTATATTGTATATTTTAGTGTATATGTATAATTCTTTATTTCAATTTCAATTACTTGATTATTTATAATGTAGTTCAGAATTATATAGTATACACACACATTTATTCTTAAACTATTTTTCCTAACATTTTTCTAACACTATTTTTGAATTTTTTAAATATATATAGATTTTATATTTTATTTTTATACATCTTACATCACACATATGTATCTTACATTTTTTATATTTAATATTTTATCTGTACATATATCTTTAATAGTACATATATTCAAAAGATGTTTAGAGAACGTCTTGTCCTCTATTCTATACATTTTTTGAAAATACGTGGTGTTTGGGATATAATTATAAATATAACCAACATGTGTTTTGAATATTTTTTATAGAATCTGACCCGTACGAACGATTTGTCATTAATAAACTTATAAGTTTAGAATTAAAACTAAACTCTATAGAAAGATGTCAAAAACTTATTCTAAAGAAAATTTCAATCGACACATTTGAGGCCAAAGAAAAAGAAACAATAGATATCTATCAAGATCTACCGTTAAAAACTGAAACTGATTTACAATCAATGGAAAACAAATTAAATAATGATTCATTATATCGAAATGAAATGGTAAGTTGAATGTCTTGTGTATTTCGACGTTACAAAATGAAATCATATACAAAAATAAGAAAAGGCTCTAGCAAATTCAAAAATAATAATATAAAACGACTAATGAGAGCCACACAATTGTTAATGAATGTTAAATAATAAAAAGAACTAATTAATATTCAGGTATTTGTTTAATGATAAATGTTTTGGGCCACTCTCAAAACAATATTTAATCTAGAAATAAAAAAATATATAATTATTATATTGAATATGAAGTCAGAACACAAGCGTTAATTTTACAATTAATTAGCATTAAAGAAAGTACACGATTATCTACATATGTTAGAAAATAGTATATAGTAAAAATCTCGGTGCATGCTGGTATAAAAGTCTGTCGTTTGATAATTATATATACATATTTTTTGTTTTATTTTTAGTTTAAATTATTTTTATAAAGAGGATGGTCGGAAATGGACTGAAACATTTATCATTTAATAAACATCTGAATATTAATTAAGTTTTTTTTAACATTTATAACTTTTGCTCTCATTAGCAATTTTATATTATTTTTTAAATTATATATACGTCTCTTTAAAGATGTTTTAATAATTTTCGTAGACTTTTTATTAAAATATCACATAATTTTTAGAATAATTAAATTGATATATATTTACAGTATTTTTACATGAATATATATATTGGATGATTGCAAAAGTTCGTGCCCGATTTGAAGTTATTAATCCATCTATGCAAATCGGGCACGAACTTTTGCAATCATCTAATATATATATATATATATATATATATATATATATATATATATATGATAATTTTATTATATAAAAGTTTCTTATAATATCTATATATATAATAATTCCATACTTTGTAATAATTTTAGGTTAAACAATTAATCCATGTTACATGCCAGGATCTGAGGACTTCTTGTATACGTCTTATGAAAAAAATTTTTGTAAATGAACTGGCCGTGAATTATAGTTGGTACGGAGCAAAAAAAAAAGAAAATTTTTCCAAATTGCACATGTGCAAAGTTATTATGAGTAAGTAAAATCAAAAACAATTTTTCTATTTTATTATTATAGATGCTATATAATTTCTGTACAAATTAAAAAATATATTTACAAATATTTATAACTTATTTATTTATTAAATTACTTAGAAATGTTCCAATTGTTTTATATGTTTATAGTTTTAAACGCTCATCTGTATACATATATTGTAGAAATGAGGTCGAAATTTTTTTTTCAATATTTAACTTGAAATTTTAAAAAAATTAAAGAAATTTTATTTATCAATAATTCATAAACAATTTTAAAAACTTTTCCAGGTGCAGTAAGAAAATTGCACATCAATGCTACAGACGAACAGATTTCAGCTCCAATAAAAATATGGTTGGCTCATGCCAAAGAGCGTATGCAGAGACAAACATTGAATAGTGAAAAGGACTAAAATAGTACTTCGTTGAATTTTTCTTCAGTCTTTTCTTGAATCTTTATAATTTATAATTTGTTTTGAGTTATTGTTGACAACGTTTATAATTACGGTGATTATCCGTCCTTTATTTTAAGTAGCTATTCTTTAGATTTATTCATTTTTCAAAACTCACACACACAATTTTGTCCTAAGTTTTCTTTTGTTTTATCAGTACTAAAATTTTTTTAGTGAATGTTATAATGTATGTGAACTCTTTTATATTCATTAAGAAGAATTCTATGAAAATCTCGCCGGTGGGTGCTGGGACTGTCAATTTTTAAATGACAGAGTCCGCACCGACGAGATTTTTAGAGTTTAAATATATATATATAATATAGCTAAACATATAAACTATAAAAATGTCATGTTTATGTAAATGTTTAATAGTATGTGTTAAAGTGTTTCATATATATAAAGTATATTATAAATATATAAAAGAATAAAATTTTATAATAAATAATAATAAGTAAAATGTTTATATAAAAAAATATAAAAGTGCAATTATATGTTCAAATAATATATGTGCAATTATAACATATATTTAAGAAATTTGAATAAAAAGATTTTATATGTGAACAAAATGTTAATATTTTACACCAATAATCCATTTATAGTATAAATATAAATGGATTATATATATATGTACCGTAAACACTCGAAATCTGTTTTTCCGTATACTTAGTAGTCAAAATTTGCATATTTTTACTAGTAAGTATATGAAAAAACGGATATGGGGTGTTTACGGTAACATATATCATTTATATTTATATATAAAATATAGAAAATATAAGTTAATCTATAGAATGTCTTGAGTATATTATTAGTACATTATTAGTACATATATGTATATACCAATGTCATACTCAAGACATTCTATAGATATACTTATTATATACTAAAAGATATTTTCAGTATGTACTGAGAAGCAGGAAAAATCGGACATAGTAGCATTCTTAGTACATACTCAGTATATCGCAGTATGTATTTCGAATGTTCCTAGAACATACGCAATATACTTTTGTGATATTCTCAGAACATTCTCGGAATTTACATGTGCTGTGTGGGTCATCCTTTTGTATCCAGTCGTCTGTAATTGGATTTGGCGGATTCGTCGTAATTGTTGCCCAAACGCCTTTTTCAATTAACAACATTTTCATCTTATATCTCCAATTAAAATAATTTCTGTTGTTTAGTTTTGTTATTATATATTTTGACTCGGAACTCATTGTTTTATGCAATCGCGTACGTCCTCTTTTAGGTTGATAATTCACTTTATTTTTACTCCCGACTGCTGCCAACCTACGGTTGGCAAAAAGACGGAGGGAGTATGCGTTTCATCGAGCTCGGATTGTTTACCAGACGTATTCTCGATAACTATAACGTAGTTCGATACCATCTTTTACATATTAGTTTCTTTTTAACCAAGGAAGGTTTCTAGTATATAATTATCATTATTTATTCTATTAATAAAAAGCGGAAAAACAATATTATTTCGCCGATATGTTCTCTCATTGGCTGCGAGCGAAACTAAGAAGCAAAAATGATTCACCAATAAGATTCGTTCTAAGCATCCGTATAGGGAAAAATATAGGCTGCGTTCCTTTTTACGCTTTCAGCGCTGAAAGCGTCGCTCTATCTTCGTTTGATATTCGATGTGCAACAAAGACAGAATGATGCTTTAAGCGTGTAAGCATTCAAATAGAACGCAGCCATAGTTGGAGACATCTCGAAGTAGTGGCGGCAATAATAATTGACATAACCCTACATGTCAAATTATTATTGTTGATTAGTGATAATAAATTGTGAATTAAAAAATCAGCATGGATAATATGGATATATCTGAAGCAAGTGTTCCTAAACAGGTAAGCTTTTCTCTCTTTCTATTATTATTAATAATAATTATATTTACAACAAAGTCATAATAATAATATAATATAATACAAAGTCATAATAATAATATAATATAACATAATGAGAGAAAATAATCTTCTGCATAGCCATATAATTATGATTATATGATATTTTTACAATTATTCTTGGCTATACAGCAAATATATAAACTTCTATGATTGCAGAAATACTATATAATCATAATCATAATTATGTGGCTACGCAGAAGATTCTCTCTCACATTATGTTATATTATTGTTGTATTATTTATTATTATGACTATGCTGCAAATAAACATAATTATTATTAATAAATAATACAACAATAAAATATAACATAATGTGAGAAAAAATCTTCTGCGTAGCCACATAATTATGATTATATAGTATTTCTGCAATCATAGAAATTTATATATTTGTTGCGTAGCCAAGAATGATTGTAAAAATATTATACAATCATAATTATATGGCTACGCAGAAGATTATTTACTCTTGCATTATGTTATATTATTTATGTAAATGTTTATATATTTGTAGCGTAGTCATAATAATAAATAATACAACAATAATATAACATAATGTAAGAGAGAATCTTTTGCATAGCCACATAATTATGATTATATAGTATTTCTGCAATCATAGAAGTTTATATATTTGCTGCATAGCCAAGAATGATTGTAGAAATATCATATAATCATAATTATATGGCTACGCAGAAGATTATTTTCTCTCACTATGTTATATTATATTATTTCACCGACGATTGGTTGCGTAGCATTGAATTCAACATGTCTGTCCGATTTTAAGATATTACGTATTTAAATTTGTACCGTTTGTTAATGCGCTGAAGAAGGCTCAAACGAGAGCCAGAAACGTTCGCCTTTTCATGTACTTATTTCTATTACCGTGTTTTTAGTTTTTTGTATAACTTAAATGAATTATATTTTCTGATTATTTACTTTAAGTTAAATTTAATTCTCTTGCTCTCTATTGCCTATTGTATTTTTTCTAATTATTATTATATTATTTATTATTATGACTATGCTGCAAATAAAATAATTATTATTATGACTATGCTGCAAACAAAATAATTATTATTAATAAATAATACAACAATAATATAACATAATGTGAGAGAAACCTTTTGCGAAGCCATAAATGATGATATGATTATGATGGTATGATATTTCTACAATCATTCTATGCGACAAATATATAAACTTCTATGATTGTAGAAATACTATATAATCATAATTATGTGACTATGTAGAAGATTCTGTCTTGCATTATGTTACATTATTAGATACAAATTATTACATGCATATTATATAATAACAAAAACAAAATGTAAAAAATATAATTGTGAAATAATAAAAAAGTAATAATAATATATATAAATAATAAATAAAAAAAGTATAAAATAGAAAAAACAAAAATAATAATAATGATAAATAAAATAATAAATTTAAAAAAAGTATAAAATAAAAAACAAATAATTTAAAATAATAAAAAAAAATTAATTAAAAAAATAATAAAATAAAAACAAGTAAAGAAGTAAATAAACTACAGCTTTTAAAAGAATGAAATAAAAAAAGTTTTTTAGAAAAAAAAGTACTCCCGACTGCTGCCAACAAAAAGTATAAGATTAAAAAAAACAAAAAAGTAAATAATAAAAAACAAGAATTTAACAAATATTTAATAATAAAAAATGTAAGATTAAAAAAGTTTGAAATAACATTTATATCTTTGTAAGTACTAATAATTAATAATTAAATTAAAATTAATATTAAATATTACATTTAAAAAATTATACATGAGGGAAGTAATAATTATTATTATTTCAACATAAACTTAAATTAGGGCAGTAAGAGCCAAACGCGGATGGTAGTGCGTAAGTTCAACGAGAATTATAGTAAGTTTTCGTTGAAACTTATTTGTGTGCACAGGGCACAAATTTTCTTGGTACGATACCAAGCAAATTTAAAATAATTCTCAATTCGAGACTATTTTAATTATTATCCCTCTTTTCCCCCCTGTAATGTTGTAGGCGAGAAAAATATCGGGCCGAAAGTCGCTGAATTGGGAATCGAACCCGAGTCTTTCGCTTGCCGAGCGACTGCTCTTACCACTGAGCTATTCAGACCCCTCAACTCGATACTTCTCGGTCGCCTACAAATATATATTAAATTGAAGAATAACGCCATCTTCCGCCGGCGTGAAATTTAAATAACTATAAGAAATTATGCTCTGTATATTAAAACATAAACTTAAATTTAAACGGGCAGTAAGAGCCAAACGCGGATGGTAGTGCGTTAGTTCAACGAGAATTAAGTTTTCGTTGAAACTTATTTGTGTGCACAGGGCACAAATTTTCTTGGTACGATACCAAGCAAATTTAAAATAATTCTCAATTCGAGACTTTATTTTAATTATTATCCCTCTTTTCCCCCCTGTAATGTTGTATATTATTATTTCAATTTATTCATATTTGAATTTACTCTTTCCACATATAATTTATTATTATTAATTCCACATTTTACAAGAGCAGTCGGGAGACGCCGCGTTAAAGCTCTAAAACATATTTAAAGTTCGTCAAAATTGGTGATCGCACTACTTGATACTCCTCTTGTAAGGGTGTTCCGTATGTGTACATGAGTGTATGCATGTATGTGCATATGTTTTAAATCTAGCGCGGCGTCTCCCGACTGCTCTTGTAAAATGTGGAATTAATAATAATAAATTATATGTGGAAAGAGTAAATTCAAATATGAATAAATTGAAATAATAATAATTATTACTTCCCTCATGTATAATTTTTTAAATGTAATATTTAATATTAATTTGTCACTTAACTCCTTAAGTTTTTAAAACAATATTATCGATGGGTCTGGGCCCATAACCTATTGAAACTTGAGTGGAATTGATAATATAATTAGCTTAATGAGATTAAATGAAAGTAGAACTTTATTACGATCGCTGGATTTAACAACAACAACTTTATATATAGTAGTAATAACTGCATGGCGGCAACACAAATGGCGTGACAAGTAAAACTAGTGCTGACAACCTATAAACTAAATTTTACTCTACTGAATTTATTTTTTACCAGAATAAGAACTAAATTTGAATGTATGTTAACTTCGTTCAACAATATAAACCTAAAAAACTAACCTTTTCAAAAAAGGTAAAAAAAAGGTGCCAAGTTCACGCGAACAAGTGAAAAACTATTATATTCTCCACATTTGTTTTAATATATCCTACAAAATTAATGATATCAAAAAATTGCGCCAACTGAAAATAAAATATTACATATTATTTTATTACAAAAATAATATCAAAAAATTGCGTCAACTAAAAATAAAAGTCTACAAAAATATTTTAATCAGAAAAAGTTATATAAAATAATTGTTTTAATTTTTTATAAAAATAATAATATTAAAAAATTGTACTAACTGAATAAAAATTTATACTGTAAAATTTCTTTTTTTGTTTGCAATATTAAAAGAAAAAATATATCTAATAAGTAGCAATATAATATTTATTATATATAATAAATATATTATAATAAATATTATATTGCTACTTATTAGATATATTTTTTCTTTTAATATTATTATATATATAATAAATATATTATAATAAATATTATGTTGCTACTTATTAGATATATTTTTTCTTTTAATATTGCAAACAAAAAAAGAAATTTTACAGTATAAATTTTTACTCAGTTAGTAGAACTTTTTAATATTATTTTTATAAAAAATTAAAACAATTATTTTATATAACTTTTTCTGGTTAAAATATTTTTGTAGATTTTATTTTCAGTTGGCGCAATTTTTTGAAATCATTAATTTTGTAGGATATATTAAAACAAATGTGGGGAATGTAATAGATTTCCTTGCTCGCGTGAACTTGCCTTTTTTTTATCTTTTCAAAAAAGGTTTTTAGCTGGTTAAAGTTTGGAACGTTCCTGGAGCGATTTTTAGAAAGTACATATAAATAACAAAATACATTATATATATGTAGAATAGTACAATATAGCACAGCATAGAACATAATATTTCAATACGCCCTACGAAAGACATCCTTATTATCGAAAAACCACTCTTCAGATGTCTAAAAAATTCTAGCTTCGTCAAATATATATAATTATATATAATTTCTCCTATTTTTGCTGCCACACACGGCGACTTCCAAGTGCCACGCATAAAATCGAACCGATATCGGTCCGATACACTTTACGGAAGACACCCTTACTAACGAAAAACCACCCTTCAGACCATTACAAAATTTTAGCCGTGCCAAAAATAATTTCTCCCATTTCTGCTGTTACACACGGCGACTTCCAAGTGCCACGCACAAAATGAGACCGATATCGGTCCGATACACCCTGCGGAAGACACCCTTGCTATCGAAAAACCACCCTTCATATGTCTAAGAAATTCTAGCCTCGTCAAAAATAATTTCTCCCATTTCTACTGTCATACACGGCGACTTCCAAGTGTCACGCACAAAATGGAACCGATATCGTCCCGATATACCTTGCGGAAGATACCCTTGCTATCGAAAAACCACCCTTCAGATGTCTAAGAAATTCTAGCTTCGTCAGAAATTATTTCTGTCATTTTTGCTGCCACACACGGCGACTTCCAAATGCCACGCACAAAATGGGACCGATATCAATTCTTATGAAGATACTGTTGTACGCCATAAATGTTCATAAATTTTTTTTCATAATTTTTGTCAGAAATTTTAAGTAAATAATGTATGTTTAGTACTTTGTCGATATTATGAGACACGGTATGTTTCGCGCCAAGTTACGCACAACCACAATCACGCTTAGCGGCAACGGGGCACGCCGTGTATATACTTGTGTGCAAGTTGGTTAATTGAAAGTATGTATTTTGAATGTTTAAAGTGTAGTTATATTTTAAATTATCAGTTCTCAATAATGGCTAAAAAAATTGAGTTCTTACTAAGCTTAATCGATAGATTGAATTTTAATTATATAAAGATATCTTTATATATGCTATATGTTATTAAGATGTTAACTGGCGTTGAGAGTAAAGAATTCGATTTAGTAAGAACTCGATTTCTTTAACGTGCTTGTATAGATTTGTTATAATCTAAGATGTTTTTCGGTTTGCATGTATACAGATTTAGTATTTTATAATTTTATATTATTTGTATAGATGTATTATACATAATGTAAAATTTTAAATTATACAGGGTTTGTCAAAAGTGTGGAAACCCCTAAATATCTCACAAACGGTGCATTTTAGAAAAAAATGTTTCAGGCAAAAGTTGTTTGGTTTCAAAGGGGCCATAAGACGGTACCATTGGTTTGACCTTGAAGAGTCATTTGAAGGTCACGTGAAGGTCACTTCAATTTTTTTAAATGGAACACCCTATATATTTTTGCACACTCTTGTAGCTTATCTCGAGAGCTTTCCAAAACACTATAATTAAGTACCTTTTCGTTAAGTACTTTTTGAGTTATGAGGCTTGAAATCATTTCTTAATTTTACATAAACCGTAAAATATCTTGTAAAATATTCATTTTTCGATTATCTTACCTTAATACTTTTACGTACAAAATAATGAGAGGAATCAATTGGTGTAAAGAAAACACATAGTTGTTTTGAAGAAAAAATATGTAATTTGCAATTAACAATTCCATATTTTTTCTTAAAAACAACTATGTGTTTTCTTTACACCAATTGATTCCTCTCATTATTTTGTACATAAAAGTATTAAGGTAAGATAATCGAAAAATGAATATTTTACAAGATATTTTACGGTTTATATAAAATTAAGAAATTATTTCAAGCCTCATAACTCAAAAAGTACTTAACGAAAAGGTACTTAATTATAGTGTTTTGGAAAGCTTTCGAGATAAGCTACAAGAATATGTAATGACAAATAGTAGGTTCCATTTAAGAAATTGAAGGTGACCTTCATGTGACCTTCAAATAACTCTTCAAGGTCAAACCAATGATACCATCTTATGGCCCCCTCGAAACCATAAAACTTTTGTCTGAAACATTTTTCTCTAAAATGCTTTGTTTCCGAAATAATTGCGTGCGTTAATTAAAATGGCTCACCCTGTATATATATATATATATATATATATATATATATATATATATATATAATTAATTTTCTAATAAATTCTCCTTTTGTAATAAATTATAATAAATATTTTAGTATCACTTAAATATTATGTTATGTATTTGAAGTAAATAAACAATGTAATACTAACATATGATTTCGGACTGGATCTTTTCGTGCCTATTATTTTTCGTGTGAAAATGTATAATACATTTCTCGCTTAGCAAACTACGCGCCGTAACTATTGAAATGCTATCTGAAGCTAAAACTAAGATAGTATAATTACAAAGTCAATTTGAAAATCAATAGCGATACTAATATATACAGGGTGTCCGATTTTAAAGGATCAACTCAAATATCTTAGAAACACTGCGTTAAATCGAAAAATGTTTCAGACAAAAGTTTTGTGACTTCGAGGGGGACATAAGATGGTACCATTGGTTTGATCTTGGGTGGCGTTGTCAAGATCAGGGCAAGGTCACTTTGAATTTTTTAAACAGAACACTCCCATTTTTCGTGAATATTCTCATAGCTTACCTCGAGAGCTTTTCAAAACACTATAATAAAATTTTTTTTATTAAGTACTTTTCAAGTTATAAGGCTTGAAGTAATTTCTTAATTTTACATAAACCATAAAATATCTAGTAAAATATTCGTTTTTCAATTATCTTATCTCAATACTTTTATGCACAAAATAATGTGAGGAATCAATTGGTGTAAAGAAAAAACGTAGTTGTTTTTAAGAAAAAATATGTAATTTGCAATTATCAATTACATATTTTTTCTTGAAAACAACTGTTTTTTCTTTACACCAATTGATTCCTCACATTATTTTGTGCATAAAAGTATTGAGATAAGATAATTGAAAAACGAATATTTTACTAGATATTTTATGGTTTATGTAAAATTAAGAAATTACTTCAAGCCTTATAACTTGAAAAGTACTTAATAAAAAAATATTTTATTATAGTGTTTTGAAAAGCTCTCGAGGTAAGCTATGAGAATATTCACGAAAAATGGGGTGTTCTGTTTAAAAAATTCAAAGTGACCTTGCCCTGATCTTGACAACGCCACCCAAGGTCAAATCAATGGTACCTTCTTATGTCCCCCTCGAAGTCACAAAACTTTTGTCTGAAACATTTTTCGATTTAACGCAGTGTTTCTAAGATATTTGAGTTGATCCTTTAAAATCGGACACCCTGTATATTTAGAGCCGCTGCATATTTTTGGAATAATTCTAAACGTATGTATTAGTATCGGTATTATTAACTTTATTGTATATTAAATAAATTGTGTGATAATACTCCTAACTTTAACTTCAAATAGCGTTTCAAAATCAACAGTTACGGCGCATCGTTTCCAAAACGAAAAACATATACATTAATTCACACAAAAATATTGGGCACAAAAAGATTCCAACCGTATATTGACACATTTCCAATATATTATTTGATTGTTTATCATACGAATAGCTAATTTTATATCATGTGTTCAGTTTTCAGATTTAAAAATATAAGAAGTGAAATTTCTTTAAGTCAATGTGTTTTATAATAAAAAATTATAAATTTTTCACACAAATATAAATTTAATATATAAATTGTACAATATTTTTATAATATAATGATGGTGACAAAATGTTTCAGAAACCTAGAAATAAAAGATTTTATTATAAAGTCACAAAATAACCATTTATTTATTTTAATAAAATATTTATAAAGTACTTATTTTATTTTTTTAATAAAATAGTTTAATTATTTTAAAAATAAAGTTTGAAATGAGACTATAGTATATATTCTCTCATATATTTTCATATACAAGGTGTCCCGAAACTAACGCTTGATATTTTAAAGGCAGATTCTCTGGCCAATTTAAAAACGATTTTTCCTCAGCGAAAATGTCGCGGCACTAATAGTTTTCGAGTTATAAACGATTGAAAATAAAGGGTTTTTCGCAAACTAAGGCTTATGGGAATAAAATATTAATAAAGTCACATTCTTTAGTTAATTTCAGGTAGAGTTTACTTTAATAAAATTTTAATTTAAGGCTTAGTTAGAAAGATACATGATGACAAAAATTGGGAATATGCAAAAAATAACGATCTCCCTCGACATTTTCGCTGAGGAAAAATCGTTTTTAAATTAGCCAGAGAATCTGCCTTTAAAGTATCAAGCGTTAGTTTCGGGACACCCTGTATAAGTGATATATTAAACCTATCAAATATATCGTTCCACGATTGTTATTTATAGCTTTGAAAACTATTCTCCACACTGCAAACAAATTTTGCTAATATTGCAATATCAGTTTTATCCTACTTCACTACAACACTTCTCATTACTTTTTCTCAGTGCTGTATTATTAAGAATTGCCGTAAACGTGTCTAACTATTAGTGTTTCCCGTAAATTTTTTATGGCTTTTAAATCCGGGAAACGCAATTTCATAAATAATATCATTTTCTGTTGAAAGCACTGTTTTGTTTATTTCGCACTGTTACAATACTGTAATTAATACTTTAATTAATTTTACACTATATACAGATGCATTACTGTATAATGCATCTGTATATAGTGTAAAATTAATTAAACAGTTTTCAACAAATAATAGTACTAATAAAATCACCTACATTTAAATCTCATAAAAATGTATGGGAAATACTATAACTAGACACATTTACAGCAATTTTAAGCAAGACAGCACTGTTAGAGAGCTAGAGAAAACAGTAAGAAGTGCTTGTAATAAAATAGAAATAAAATTGATATGCAATATTAAAAAAATTAGTATGAAGAATAGAGTTTTTCAAGGTACAAATGACAACAGTGCCAATATACTTATGGAAGGTATTTATTTTAAGTTTCCATCTCAATATTTTTTCAAATATGTTACGAAAAAAAATGTTGAATATGATAGAGTTTTGACAGATATATGATGATGACCTTAGAAACTATGTAGCAGTTTTGAATGAGATTTCAAGATTACCTCCATTTTTTTAAATGTATGATTTTTCTTGCATAATATGATTGTTCGCGGATGAACGCGGATTGCCGCGACAGTGCAGGATTGAGAACGGTGCTACTCGCACGACCACAAGATCTTAATTATAAAAGGATTTCACTCAACGCGTATATTTTTTGTCTTTTGTTAATTTTATTCGACACCACACTTAAATGAATTATTTACAACTATGTACAAAAGACTTAATTGGAAAACTAATTTTGCCTCCCTTTCAGCCACACGGCGCGAAGTCGGCGGATTCACCGGAGCGATTTAGTCAAAGCGGTTTGCGAGCGATTTTTCTGAAGCGGTTTTGCGAAGCGGTTATACAAAGCGGTTTTTGACAATAATCTAGACTGCGGCGATTTTTGGGCCGTCGTGGCTTTTATCGAGGGGCCCCTTTGCGACGTGGGCCAATAGATTTCAGATTTGGCGGTGACCTCAGGGCGCCGCGTATAATTGGTCGCCGATGAGATCTGACGTAGATTCTTTCGCGGTTGTCATGCGCGCCGTCTTTTTAGATCCCAACATCGCTCTGGACGATCCAGTAAAGATAGGGATGTATGTGGGAGGAGGTCGGACGTGTCTTTACGCCCATTTGATCAACGAGCGACAGAATCCATCCGTGGCAACGGCATTGACGCATATCCTGTGGAGAGAGCATTCACACATTTTTCAGCCTAACGAATAATTGCTAGAAAACGATATTCGCAGACTAGAAAAATATGTGAGGCGCAAGTGGCTGGATCGGGAATCGAACCCGAGTCTTTCGCTTTCCGGGCAACTGCTCTAGACCACTGAGCTATTCAGACCTCACACCTAATGCTGCTTTTTAACACAGTGATATGCGACTCCAGAGCGATGTTGGTATCTTGCTTTACGTCACGATCAGCTGATTGGCAATCAGCTGATCGTGACGTATGGGCGCGCATGCTCGTGGGCTACGCTGACTTTGTCGACGGTTGACGTTGTTTTGCCGAATGTTTATTACGAGCATTTCTTATACGACACAAAAAACGGAAGATAACACAAGCGGTTGAGTTTTTCTGATGGACCGAAAATTCGAGAAGATTTTCGACGCCCGTTGAATTCGAATTTTCAAATTTCATTAGATATTAGCATCGATTTTTAACCAAAATGAATTTTATCACAATGCCATCGGAAATGCAGATTACCTTTTAGTTTCTCGAACATCCCGCCCGCCTCGTCAGTACATGACGAATTTCGTGAGTATGTTCGCACACGAACAGGTGTCGCGGACGGTCTTATCAACGTATCATTGATCGCGACCATTGATTGGAATGCGATAGTGACGAAGTATGAAGGCACGTGTTGATCAGCTTGTTTGAGTCTGTTGCGAGGATAAGGAAACGTGTGACTGTGATGAAGTGTGTATAGTGAACGATGTGAAATTTATACAAGAATTTTGGTGAGTGATGCGTAAAGTAAAAGTTAAAATTGATCGTGGACGGCAAATCGCAATATGAAGTGAATACTTGCTGCAAGTGATTACGGCGAGATGTGAAGACAATACAGTGTAGTGGGGAATATTTACAGTGTGCAATCAAGAAGCGAAATCGTATCGTAGCGTGAGATGTGCTCCGTTAAGTGAGTGAGTGTGAAGTTCCGATGTGATGAAAAGGAGGAGACTAAAATTCGCGGATCGCAGTGATCGCAAATGATATCGAGAGTATAAGGATTTAATTATGAATATAATTATTCGCGGTGCGATAAAGAGACATATACATTAAAAAAAGGAGAACAAATTATCCAGAGAATTTCGGAGCTTGATTTGGCTCACGAATTCAAGTGCGGCGGAGGTGATGCAGTAGCGGCTCCCGGCAACAAAACAATTTTGACCAGTGGCCGGACAAGCTCCGAGGACGCAGTGCGCACAGTGACCACACGTGTCACGCCGTCGTCCCCGGGGTGCAGCTGGGTGATCCGGGCGAGTGGCCAGCGTGTTGGAGGTGACATCTCCGAGCGGAGGAGGCACAGGTCGCCGACGTTGGGGCCGGTTACGCTTTTCTGCCATTTCGATCTGCATGCAAGTGTCTGGAGGTATTCGCGCGACCATCGTTGCCAGTAGTGATCCCGCATCTTCTGGAGGAGTTGCCACCGGGAGAGTGTGTTGTCGACGCGGTCGACGAGTGACGGTTCTGGCACGGCGAGAAGAGGAGCCCCGATCAAGAAATGCCCTGGTGTCAGCGCCGAGAGATCGTCAGGGTCATCGGAGAGTGGCTGTAGCGGTCGTGAATTGAGACACGCTTCGACCTGAGTGAGGAAGATGGTCATTTCCTCAAAGGTGAGCGTGGCCTCGCCGATGACTCTCCGGATGTGGTGCTTGGTTGACTTCACTGCAGCCTCCCAAAGTCCGCCGAAGTGAGGCGCTGCTGGTGGATTAAATTTCCACCTTATGCCGTCGGAAGCTGCGGCTTGTGCTATGCGGCGGCCGACGGCGGATGAAGCTCGGAACATCTCTCGGAGTTTTCGGTTCGCTCCGACGAAATTGGTGCCGCAATCCGAGTACATCTCTTGGCAGAGGCCCCGACGGGAGACAAAACGACGGAAGGCCGCGAGGAACGCCTCCGCTGTATAGTCCGACGCTGCCTCAAGGTGGACGGCCTTTGTGCTAAGACATACAAAAACAACAACGAATCCCTTATAAGCTCGGTGACCTCGACCCTTGGTGGTGTGAATGAGAATCGGTCCGGCGTAGTCGACCCCGGTTCGCTGGAATGGCCGGGCAGGAGTCACCCGTTCCTGCGGAAGGTTGCCCATCATGGGTTGTGGAACAACGGCCCTCCATCGAGTGCAAGTGACGCACCGATGAATGATCCCTTTTACGACGGCGCGGCCTCGCGGAATCCAGAATCGGTGACGGAGTAATCCGAGGGTGAGCTGCACTCCTCCGTGCAGTGTTCGTCGATGACAGGAATCCACCAAGAGTTTAGCAATCCAGGCCTCTGATGGTACGATCATCGGATGCCGTTCGTCCTGGGAGAGAATTGCGTGTTTGAGTCGGCCCCCGACTCTCAACACGCCGTTGTCGTCGAGGAATGGACTCAACCCGATGAGCGGACTGCGTGGCGGCACGGTGTGATCCCTGCTCAGTGATGAGACCTCGGTTTGATAGTGCTGGGATTGTGCTTTACGAATCCAGCGGGTCAGTGCTGCGTCCATCTCCTGTGGCTTGAGGATGCGCTGATAGTGGTGCGTTCCTGAAGGTGGGACCCTGCGTCGCCATCGGAGGCACCACGCTGTGACCCTCAAGAGCCGGTGCAGCGATGAGAACCGGAGAAGCATTTTGGGCTCGACGATCACTCGACCGACGGCGCTGAGTGAGCCGACGGCTCGTCTCTCCGGCAGTTCTGCATCGGGCACGTTGCTGTTGTCGTTCGGCCAGAGTGCGTCGTTCTTCCGGAGCCAGGCCGGTCCCGTCCACCACAGGGAATGACCGACTAATTCGCTTGGCAGGATGCCTCTTGAGGCGCAGTCGGCTGGATTTTCTCGCCCCGGTACATGTCGCCATTGAGCCTCTGGTAGCTGCAGCTGGATGTGTGCCACTCGGTTGGCCACGTACGTTTTCCAGCGGGAGGCGTGTCCTCGAATCCAGTGCAGGGTGACCTTGGAGTCGGACCAGAGGTAGATGGGCGCTGTGGACAGGCCTAATACAGAGCGAGTGTGACTCGAGATGTTGGTCAGGAGTGTGGCTGCGCAGAGTTCGAGTCGTGGCAGGGATACCGGCTTCACCGGCGCGACCCTGCCCTTGGCAGCCAATATGTGGAGTGTTGTGCAATTCTTCGTGGTGGAACGGAGGTACAGCACGGCGGCATATCCTCGTTCAGATGCATCGGCGAATCCATGGAGCTCGATGCGAGATCTCGAACCGTCGTTCCTCAACCAGCGATTGATCTTCAGTGAATTCAGCAGAGGGAGTTCGTCGAGGAGGAGCTTCCAGGATTGAATGTCCGCTGCCGGAAGTGGGGTGTCCCAATCCAGTTTCCGCAACCACGCGGACTGGATCAGGATTTTTGCACGCATGATAACTGGAGAGAGCCAGCCCAGTGGATCAAAGAGACGTGCAGTTTCGGCAAGAACGCGCCTCTTCGTGAAGTCAGTGACGTGCCGGGCCTGAATCGTGTACGTGAAGTGGTCGTTGGCCGGGTGCCAGTGGAGACCTAGTGTTGCGTGACCCTCGTGTGACCATGTGTGTGGTTTGCTGGTGAGTCGGTGCTCCTGTGGAACTCCAGCCAGGATTTCGTCGTTGTTGGCAGTCCACTTTCTCAGCGGAAACCCGCCCGCCGTGCACAGGCTGCGCAGTTCCCTCTGCAGCGAGGTGGCTTCCAACAAGGTATTTGCTCCGGTCACGACGTCATCTACGTAAGTATCGCGCCGCAGCGCGACAGCTCCAAGCGGGAATCGAGAACCCTCGTCGTCGGCGAGCTGGCGAAGGGTCCGGATTGCCAAGAACGGCGCGCACGCTAGACCGTACGTTACCGTTTTCAGGCGAAACTCGCGGACGTCTTCGGCGGCATTGTGCCGCCAAAGAATCCGTTGCAGATTGCGGTCCTCCGGATGAACGAGAATCTGGCGGTACATTTTTTCAATGTCGGCAACCAGGACGTAACGATGCCAGCGCCAACGTTGGAGCACGTCGGCTAGAACTGGCAGAAGGTTGGCGCCAATTAGCAGATGTGCGTTCAGTGATGTGCCAGACTTGTTGCGCTGAGAGCCGTTGAAAACCACTCGTCGTGGTGCTATTGTCCCGCAGCACTCCATGGTGCGGTAAGTAGCACAGTGCTGTGTGGTTCTCTGTTGTGGACGTGTGTACTGCCTCCATGTGTTGCAGGTCTTCATACTCCTGCATGAAGGCGCGGTACAATCGCCCGAACTGAGCGTCCTGGGTGCAACGACGCTCCATTGCGGACAGCAGGCGCTCGGCCGGCTTGCGGGTTTCGGAGAGAAACGGCGGTGATCCAGAGAACGGCAGCCTCACGACGTACCGTCCGGCGGGTGTCCGACTATGGCTGCGGACGTAGATTTCCTCGCACCTGTCTTCTTCCGGCGTGAGTGCAACAGGAGCGGAGGATTCCCTCTCCTGCTCCCAGAATCGCTGAACTAGCTCGTTCAGCTCGTGATCCACGGAGCATTGGAGAGAGCGGCGTGGAGCGTGCGGTGATGCGATTTTGCATCCACCTGACAAGATCCATCTTAGCGAAGTTTTTTGCGCAATGGGCTCGTCCTCGCGACCCTTGCGGAGTCCATCCTCGAAGATGTTTGAGCAAACGTCGGCGCCAAGCAGAAGTTCAATCGGATCCTGCTTTAAGTATTCCGGATCCGCCAGTGAGAGTCCGCAGACATGCGACCAGGTTATTTTGCTTTGTGAGGTTGGCCCGGAATATGTGGAGAGACGCGGCAGAACGTATGCGACGACGGAGAAAGTAACTCCTGTTACTTCAGACGAGAGGCTCATCGTGATCCTTCCACGAGTGGCTCCTGATCGAACTCCTCCAATTCCAACGATTGCCAACGAGGATTGAGTTCTTGGCAATCGTAGCCGTTGCGCTAGGGCTTCCGATATGAGGGACACTTCGGATCCCTGATCGATCAACATTCGGACGGCTTGAGGTCTCCCGAGGTGATCGGCGACGGACACTCGTGCGGTGGCGAGAAGAATCGCCTTGCGGTCCGTCGTTGTACGCACGACGGAAAGCGAGCTGGCCTCGGTGGATGTTGGAGTTTGATAGGCGTCGTGAAGCAAAGAGTGGTGCCGCGATTTGCAAGAGACGCACGTCTTGATTGACTGGCACTTTGCCATGAAATGATTGCCGAGGCAGTTAAAGCACAATCGGTTAGCTTCAACGAAGGACTTTCTTTCGCTCGCGGGCTTAGCCTTGAACTCCGGGAATTGCAAGAGGGAGTGCTTTCCCTTGCACGCGGCGCACTTGGAGGAATCGAATCCGTGCTTCGCGAAGTGCGATTTGGCGGAACGCAAAGGATCGCTTGACTCTTCGCGTTTGCCTTCGGCTTTGCGGCATTTAAGGCGAGAATCCGCTTCGATATGAAGTCCATCAAGACGTCGTGTTCCGGCGGATCGAAGGAATCGCATGTAGAGGATTCCCACTCAAGTCGAGTTCGTTGATCAAAGAGCTCGACCACGAGATGATTAAATAGGTCCATTCCGTGGGAGGCGATGGGCCTATTAATGCTCTCCTGAGCGTTCACGGCGGTTATGATCGCGTTGAAAATGCGGTTTAACTCCTCGGCGGTCTCGGCCTTCATTTTCGGCACGGCGGTAAACGTGGCGAAATTGGAGCGGATTAACTCGCGCTTATTCTCGTAATGTTTACTCAGGATGTTCCAGGCTCGCTCATAATTGTTGCCGGTGATTGACAATGGACGAATCAATCTCTCCGCAGATCCTTAGAGACAGGAACGGAGATAATGTAATTTCTCGACCTCTGAGATTGACGAATTGTCGCCGATGATTGACAAGAACAGATCGCGAAACGCGGGCCAATCTCCGTACGCGCCCGAGAACGTTTGCAGCTTGATGCGCGGCAGCGAGGTTTTTGGAGCGTGCTCCGAACTCGGCTCGCCTTTGGGTGCGGATGACGACTCAGGATTAAGTCTATCGGCGTAACCGGTTAATGTATTTCGTTGGGTCACGTAAGTCAATTCCGCGACATCAATAAAGTCAGACCTTGCGTACTCACTCTCGCTGTACTTGTCTTTCAGAGCTGCTCGGATGAGCTCGTGCTGAGCTTCGATCTTCGCCCAGAGATTGTCGAGGATGGCGAGACGAGCTTGGATGGCGCCGGGGGTGATGTTGGTGACCCCCATCTTCTTGAGATTGTCCACGGAGCGAGACATTCGCCCGTGGATGTCGTGTTGAGCCTCGAACAATGTCTTTAAGTCTGCACTCATTGTCACTGATTTTTCTTTCTGTCTCTGTTCAGGTACTCACCGCACTGCACGACATTGGAAACGTCACTCGCGAAACAGCGGATGTGGATGTCAAGATCCGGCTCAAAGGACCAGAAATGTTCGCGGATGAACGCGGATTGCCGTGACAGTGCAGGATTGAGAGCGGTGCTACTCGCACGACCACAAGATCTTAATTATAAAAGGACTTCACTCAACGCGTATATTTTTTGTCTTTTGTTAATTTTATTCGACACCACACTTAAATGAACTATTTACAACTATGTACAAAAGACTTAATTGGAAAACTAATTTTGCCTCCCTTTCAGCCACACGGCGCGAAGTCGGCGGATTCACCGGAGCGATTTAGCCAAAGCGGTTTGCGAGCGATTTTTCTGAAGCGGTTTTGCGAAGCGGTTATACAAAGCGGTTTTCGACAATAATCTAGACTGCGGCGATTTTTGGGTCGTCGTGGCTTTTATCGAGGGGCCCCTTTGCGACGTGGGCCAATAGATTTCTGATTTGGCGGTGACCTCAGGGCGCCGCGTATAATTGGTCGCCGATGAGATATGACGTAGATTCTTTCGCGGTTGTCATGCGCGCCGTCTTTTTAGATCAGCTGATTGGCAATCAGCTGATCGTGACGTATGGGCGCGCATGCTCGTGGGCTACGCTGACTTTGTCGACGGTTAACGTTGTTTTGCCGAATGTTTATTAGGAGCATTTCTTATACGACACAAAAAACGGAAGATAACACGAGCGGTTGAGTTTTTCTGATGGACCGAAAATTCGAGAAGATTTTCGACGCCCGTTGAATTCGAATTTTCAAATTTCATTAGATATTAGCATCGATTTTTAACCAAAATGAATTTTATCACAATGCCATCGGAAATGCAGATTACCTTTTAGTTTCTTGAACAATGATTCTTATAAACATTTTACATATGAAGGTATACAGAAAGAGTAAAATTAAAAAAAATTAATAACTATATATTTTATATTTTATTTTTACAATTTTTTATATTGTGTTAATTTATATTTGAATGTGTTCAATGTTTACATGTGATAAATTTCTAATTATTTTTTTATAATCACATCTTAATATTTTTATGTACAGAATAATAACATGAATCAATTAGTAAAAAGTAAAGAAATATATACAACTGCTTTTTCAAAAATGGAATGAATTGCATATTGCAAACTGCATATTTCTGTTTAAAATAATTATATCTTGTTGGTACATCAACTGATTAATCTCATTATTCTGTGCATGAAATATAAAGATAAATTATCAAAAAATAGTTTACCAGATGTTATATTATATTATATATTTATGTCAAAAAATATGCCACAATAAGTAGTAAAATATTTCGTAAATTGTTAACTTACATTTATACTTTAATATAATGGAATAATTAGAAGTCATATTATGTAAGAAAAATTATCCCATTTTGTAAGATAGAAATGATTCTGAAACCTTGAAAACTGCTATTCATGTAGTTTTTAAGGTCACCTTCATATATTTCTCTTAAAATCCTACATTTCTTATTCAACATTTTTTCATATAATACATATTTTAGGAAGTGTAGAAATTTGTCAAATAATTATTCTGTAGATAAAAATATATCAAATCAACTATAGATGTCGTATTTTATCTTGTAAGAAAATTAAATGTATTTATGTTAAATGTATTTATTTTAAATTATTTTAAATTATTTTGTGATTTCCTAATAGATTTTCTTAATCTATTGTTTCTTAAACATTTTTCACCATCATTAGTTTATATTTTAAAATATGTAATTTTTTATTTTAAAACAAGTACAGAGACTATTAGAAATTTCGCTGTACATCTTTTATTAGTATGATGTACATTTAGATTATAAAGGTATATAATAGGTTATAAAGATATATATAAAAAATAAAAATTATATTATTATAATTAGATGCTATCATTGTAAAATTTAAGTAACATAACCTGGAAAATAGGAATAATTCTTTGCTTATTCAAAAAAAAATGCATGTCATAACTTTAAAGCCAGAGACGGTCTATTCGTGGGCTGGCATTTTCTTCTTACAAAGCCAGAGGCGATCCATTCGTGGGCTGTCATTTTTTCTTACTAAGCCAGAGGCGATCTATTCGTGGGCTGGCATTTTTTCTTACTAAGCCAGAGGCGATCTATTCGTGGGCTGGCATTTTTTCTTACAAAGCCAGAGGCGATCTATTCGTGGGCTGGCATTTTTTTTTACAAAGCCAGAGGCGATCTATTCGTGGGCTGGCATTTTTTCTTACAAAGCCAAAGGCGGTCTATTCATGGGCTGGCATCTTTTTTTATAAAGTCAGAGGCATTTATTTGTGAGCTGGCTGTCATATAAAATGCCAGAGATGTTAATTCGTATGCTGACTTTAGGCAAAAAACATCCATAGTGATTAATACATACATAGAGAAAATATTCTATCATTTTATAAGAAATGCGGTTTTTAAAAATATTTTTGAAATAAAAGAATAATTTTGACATTTTAATTTAAATTCAAAATATTTTCCATTATTATTTCCAACTTCTCATTTCAATCTTAAATTTTCAATTTTGTTTTTCTTCTCATTTCAATTTTAAATTTTTTATTTCTGTAAAATTTTTTCGGTTTAAAACTAAGAATAAATCAATCTTTCTTTTATACCGCATTATTTATAAGATGAATCATAAATAGTTAATTTAGAAATAAAAAAAAGCAAAGAACTGTTCCAATTTTCCAGGTTAAACTTATTCCAAGATAAATACAAAATTGACAAGATGTATTTATTGTATATTATATTTATATAATAGAATGTATAGATTGTATTAGATTATATAATATAGATTTTTTTTCATTATGACATTTTATACAGATTTATTATATTATAAATATTTATTTTATAAAGATTTATTATATTGTAAATATTTCTTTTCAGACGACAGGCATTGAGAAAACGGGCGGAGGAAGAAAAAAATGGCAAGCTTACTCATGGTGTTGATGACAAATCGTTACATCGTCAATTTTGTGATGTAATGAATTTCAAGATCAACACAGGAGTAGAGCAGTGCTAAAAAGAAGAGGAGCAAAATTATAAAACAAAAAATGAGGGTATGTACGAAAAAGTTGAACATTGCGAAGATAACAATTTTATTATCGACAAAGGTGCTCTGGATACAAATCGTATCCAAGAAAGCATGCTCGAAGGCCGTCGCATTGTCGACATTTCTTTTATGTGGAATGAAATCCACAGAACATTTGATAACCATGCGCGAGGAATAGAGTGCCAATTTAAAGATTGGAAACTCGTAAACTCTCGTCGCCGTAGGTTCATGACGCAATTGTTCTTCAAGTGCCAAATGTGCAATTATGAAGCTGACATTTGGTCAGAACCCGAAACAGAGCCCGAAACATTGGACATAAATACGGCTGCTGTAGCAGGAACTATTACAGTTGGAATTGGTTTTGCCCAATTGGAAGAACTGTGTGCAGCTATGAACATTCCATGTATGTCCGATAAAACTTATATTAAATATCGAGAAAATGTAATCGATGATTTCGAGAAAACAGCTATGGAAAATATGAAAATAGCTGGCGAAGTTGAAAAGTAACTCGCTCTCGAAAGAAAAGAAACAATAAACGGTATTCCGTATATAACTGTTATAGCGGATGGTAGTTGGATGAAGAGATCGTACGGTAATGCCTACGATTCTCTTTCCGGCGTTGGTGCTATAATTGGTTACCGCACAAAAAAGATTCTTTTTGTCGGTGTCCGCAATAAATTTTGCACGATATGTGATATGGCGGAAAGAAATAGAATCGAACCAAGACACCATAAATGTTACAAAAATTTCGATCGTAACGCAAGCTCCACAAGTATGGAGAGCGACGCCATAGCAGAAGGCTTTAAAAGTAGCCTGGAAATGCATGGAATGATCTATAGAACAATTATTGCCGATGGTGATAGCAGCGTATATCAGACCATCGTTGATAGCAGACCATATCGCGAACAAATGGTTACCGTGAAAAAAATTGAGGATTGTAGCAGAAACAACTCAGCAAAAAATGCAAAGAAAGCGTGGTTTCATCTATCTACGAAATGTTGTAAAAAACAACATTATGAAGATACGAAAAGAAGTGATAAAAGCAATCGATTTATGAAGAAAAGAAGAGCAACCTGATCATTATAAGGCTATGGAATTGCAAAAAGATATATTAAATATTCCTAGCCATATATTTGGTGAACATAAACGATGTAAAGAACGCGGTCATATTTGTGACTGTGCTGACGAAATTAAGAAAAATTATGTACCGTTTCTCAAGTTGCACGGTCTTCATCAAAAAGTATAGAGTGCTATGATATATTTAAGCGCTTATTCTGATAGCTTGTTGCTCAAATTAACCAATAATCCTGCAGACTCGTTCAACTCGATAATCTGCAAAGAAATTGGTGGAAAGCGCATCAATTTTAGTAATCGAGGCTCCTATAATGCTAGAATTGCGGGGGCAATTGTGCAATATAATACACAACAAGTTCTCACGCAAGTGCATCAAAATATATGTAAAAGTGTTCCTCCCATTATAGAGACTTTGGAAAAGTGACGACAAGCAAAAGTTGCAAGAATCAGAGAAATGAATGGAAGGCAAAAAAAGTTTAAGCGGGAATCAGGAACAGATTGTCATTATGGCCCGCAATCACAAAAACCGGATCTCCCACTTGATGTTTTTGAGCAACTTCGACAAAATCATTTGGAAAAGTTGCTTGAAAATGCCAAAAATTGGAGACAAATTGAACGTGATACAATGGAGCAAAGTGAATCTGATTTGTAGCACTCATTGAGACAGGAAATGTTGACGGCGTCTAATTTTGGAATCGTATGTCGCATGAGACCGACAACGTCTTGCGCCGCAATTGGAAAAAATATTTTATTTCCTCCTTCAATCGATATCGCGGCTATGAAATATGGTCGCGAGAAAGAAAATATTGCGAAAACAGAATTGGCCATAACATTAAAAAAGGAGATTAAAACTTGCGGATTATTCATTGATATTGAAAATCCATGCTTAGGTGCTTCTCCTGATGGACTCATTGATAAAGATGGTCTGGTAGAAATAAAATGTCCTCTGTCAGCTGAGCATTTAACAGCGGAAGAGGCCATAAAAACGCTGCCTCAACTAAAAGGCATCTTTGATAAGAAAAATTCAAATAAGATGAATCAGAATCATCGATTTTTCTATCAAATTCAAGGGCAGTTAAATATAACGCAGCCAGATTATTGTATTTTCGCTGTATGGACGCCAAAAAGCATGAAAATAGTACGTGTTAATAGGGACAATGTATTTTGGAATAATAAAATGCTGCCCTTTTTAACACGTTTCTATTATGATTGCATGCTTCCAGAAATCTTGGATAGTCGGCACAATAGACATATGCCAATTAGAAATCCAAGATACATAATTGAAGCTCAAACAAGCTCAACAAGAAACGGCGAAAAAAATAATTAAACGAAAAAGTCTTGGACAATGTAATTCAGAAGACGAAAACATTATCCAAAAAGATGAATGTTTCGAATCTGAAATAAATGTTTCGAATATTTTAGGAATGGAAGCAACTATTGTTACTGCTCCGAGTGCAGAACAAGATGACGATTGCATCGTTGTTAGTTACTCCAAAAATAGAGAACTAACTGAAGACGATGTAGCAAAGCAAAGAGAATTTTTAGATAATTCAGTTGCTCCTTTATATGTAGTAAAGGATTGTTGTGCCAGGAGCGGCACGGGATGTGGGGTAGCCGGGAGATTCCAAAAAATGCCTCGGACCGTCACTTATTTTTGCACTTTTTATTATTTCGTTATTATGATTTTCACAAATATAGTCACTTATAGTAATTTGCTCGATTTCAATTAAGCCTTCTCCCTTACTATCGTTAAGTCGCCTCGTTAACTATTCAATTAGATTTCGTAAATTAGCGGTTAGCTCCGGATTCGCACTCTTCTTTTATTAATTTTCTATTAACGACTGTCCGCCGCGGATCCGCGGTGTACGGTTTTTAACACTTCTTTTTTAGGGGTATTTTGGAGGGGATCGCCTAGCGACATGACCATATATGGTCATGGAAGGTTTTCGTGGCGGTCAAGTCCAAATGCAAACGAAGGAGGTTCAAAGTCGAATCCCTTCGTTGGCATTTTCGCGTTTCCGGCGAACTCGCGCGTCGTTCGCTAAGGTAGCGGTTTTACGCGGTTCGCGAACATTCTATCTCAGTTTAATCGTATAAAATTTATTAATAGTAAAGTAACATAAAGTTATAGTCTTTCGGACTATAACATCCCTCCCCCGTTGGAAAAGAAAAACGGAGGTTCTAAACGGAGTTTTTCTATACATATATCTATCCCTGTTTTAAACACAATATATTTCCCGTTTACAATGTTTATTATAATCGTTTCTTATCTCTAAGTTAAAGTTTATTTATTCTAGAATCGTGTGCTCTTGGTTCTTTTTAGTATTGGTCTAGGCATTCCGTATGGTTTGTCAGTTTCGTCTATTATTGTGACAGTCGGTCGTTTAGATTTCTTTTTCTTGTGTTGGACAATTATCCATACTATTAGTATTATAATAATTATAGTTATATTAGTATTATAATAATTATGGTTATTCCACTGGAAGCCATTGGGTAAATGAATTCCTTTTGTTCAAAGAAATTGTTATTGTTTAAATCTTTATTTATTTCTTCTAATTCGTTATTTAGTTCTTTTAATTCTAGAGGATTATTGATTACGTCTTTGAATTTTCGTTCGTCATTTGATTCGTTAATGTTTCGGGAAATTGTTATATTGAATTCTGATAAAAATGTTTCTATATTAGTTCTGTATGTAATCGTTTCTGTTTGTATCGTCATGTCTGCAGTTGTCAGTTTACAGTTGTCGTTTAAAATAATTCGACCTGATTTTGTGAGTATCCTTTTATACTCAGGATGGTTATCGCAATTTATTATAATTTGCTGCTCGGATGCAGTCGAATATAGCCAAGAGTGTGGCTGTTGTAACGTAATCCATATAGTGCGGTTCGTTATCGTATAGTCTATGTTGCACTGTTCGCGATAATCTTGCGCTCGTATATACATTTTAATTTCGCACGGTGTATTTTTGCTTACATGATATATCGGTTGACTTTTTTCGCATAAATATTGGTTATTATTATTTATACAATCGTTTAGATTTTGTTTTGTTAAAAGTACATATATACACATATCTTTATTTATTGCAATTAATTTATTTTCTATTTTCGTGTACGCAAATTTATTTACATAATTATATGTTGGTAATGATATTACATTCAGAATATCATACATTGGTTGCGCGACTATTGGAAATTTTAGTATTGTGTATATAGTTGTTTTGTCGCAGTACGCGCTTACTTTCATATAATTTTCTATTGTTAACCATTCGTCGTATTTTATTTCGAACGGAAAATACGAACCTCGCGGTAACTGTAAGACGGCTTCTTTTAAATGGGAAATTATTTCATTTATCGATGTTAGTAGCGGATGCATTATGCCTTTACGTATGTATGTGAGGTATTCTAAAATGTCTTTCGCGTCTCACATTAGATCTGTTGCATCGCTGTAATTACAGTGAAATGTTCGTCTATTTCTTCTCGCGTCGTATATTCTCTAATATAGTGATTCATTAACCTACTATTGTAATTTAACATATTTTCTAATTTATTTAAATGGATTATGGTAGTGTTTAGAACTTTTATTTGATTTTTCGCGACGTGTTTTAGTGTTTGTTGATTATTTTGTAATAGTTGAATTTGTTCATTTATTAGTTTTCTATCATTCGCGTCCATAAGTCCAAATAACGTTTTAGTTATTGAGCCTACTCCATCTATCAGACCTCTGCGTCTGTCTGATGATGTTTTATATAGATTATTTATTAGTTTTATTATTTTAGTTAGTGTATTGGAATCATTGTTGATAATGTTTTTTTTAATTTTCGCACGTTCTTTTAATGTAATTTTCGGATTTTATGTTTTTACATATTTCGTTCGTTTGTTGCACATATTTATTTAATTGCCAGGTTTTGCCATTTAATTCAGTTATATCTAGTTTAATTACTAATTTCCAAGTCTTCTTAATTTGATGTAGATTTCCGATTTTCTCGTAGTAGATTCCTGGGTTGTGCTTAAATTCTTCAATTTCAAACGGAAGACGGGTTTCGTCTTGCTTGGTGAGAACGGGGTTGATCCCTAGTGTTAGTGTTCTGTAATAATATATATTAAGTATTATATTATGCACTTTTGCGAGTGTCATATTTATTCGTTTCTTGCTAGCTTTATCAGTGTGGGATTGGTTTTAATTTTTCTCGACTAGCTTTGCTATACTTTATATTCTTTTGCGAGCTTCAGTCTCTCGCTGTCTCTTCATTAAGAAACTCGTTGCTTATAAGTAACCAGTGAGGATGTCTGATACGAGTTATCCTACCTCGTCGGAGGAGGTATCCGACGAAGTCCGACGAAGTGAAGTTTTGTGTGGTCCGCATCTGCCGCGCGACCGCTTTGAACGAGCGTGTCTGCGCGTCTATTCAAACGGCCCGTTGTCATTGCGTGTTATTGTGAACGTTCATACTGGTGAGCGAAGTGTGCACGAGGTAGTGCCCTATCCGAGGGATACCCTGCACTGGGTGTGGGACTTCCTTCAAATTTTCCAGCTGCAGGAGGCCCGAGATTTCGTCGCCTTGCGGGGACGTCGTGTCGAACGACTTTTAAGGCTCGGCGGGGGCGGCCATCGTATGCCGGTGGTGCCTCTTCCTCGGCTGCGGGAAAGGATGCCCCCCATTGGTCGTGGTCATCGTCGCTCGCCTGGGTAAGTACTTTTTATATTTTTAATATTCTATAAATAATTTTAATTTATTCACGTGCATGCGTATCGCTTTTCTTCCTCTTTTTATTGTATAATTAACATCGGAGTTTTTCTCTAGAATTGTATATGGTCCTGTCCATAGTGATTCTAGTTTTTGATCTTCCACGTCGTAGTGTCTCGTCATATACTAATACTTTGTCTCCTACTTTGAATTGTTTCCTTTGTGCTTTTGTCGTATTGTTTTTTAGCCTTATATTTTTCTTCTTTTAAGTGTTCTTTCACGAGTTGATTTGTCGCTCTTAGTCTTTCTTTTAATTCCTGCGCGTAATCGTCATAATTGTACGTCGGTTTAGGCGGTTTTGTTAGCGCTGTCGGAATTTCGGCTTGGTGTCCATACACCAATTCGAAGGGTGTATATCCTGTAACGGTATACGGCGTTGTATTATAGGTAAACATCGCGAACGGTATCCACTCGTCCCAGTCCGTTTGATCTTCGTTTATGTAGTGTCGTAGATACTCGGCTAATGTGCGATGTGATCGTTCTAACGCGCCGTTGCTTTCCGGATGATACGCGGTCGTTTGAATTTTGTTTATTTTTAATAGTTTACAAGTATTTTTAAATATTTCGCTCATGAAATTAGTTCCTTGATCCGTTAGAATTTTTTCCGGTATTCTGTGTTCAAGTATTATTTTTATAACAAATTCTTTACTGATTGTATTCGCTTCTTGATTCGGAATCGGTATTGCCTTGCTAAATTTAGTTAGGTTATCTTGGAACGTTAGTAAATATTTATTTCCATTATTAGTAATCGTTAACGGTCCGACAATGTCTAACGCGCATTTTTCAAATGGTTTATTAGGCGTATCCGTAATAATTAACGGTACTTTATTTTTTCGCGATAATTTATTTTTTTGGCAAGATTCGCATCTTGCAATATATCGTTCGACGTCTTTTCTCAAGCCTTTCCAATTGTGCTGAAGTCGGATTTTTTTTATTGTCCGTTCTATTCCTTGATGCCCTCCTATAGGTGCATCATGATATTCGGAGAGTATTTGCCTTTTCTCCTCTTCTGTATATGTTTTTGCTTGTTCGTTGCTTACTTCGTCTTCTTGTTCTTCTTCTTCGTCTTCTTCTTCTTCTTCTTCTTCTATTATTAAGACGGCATGATTATTATTTTCATTTCATTGAGGGCATGATTATTATTTTCATTTCATTGAGGGCATGATTATTATTTTCATTTCATTGAGGGTCCCGGTATCGCGTTGCGACTTAATGCGTCGGCGTTCGCGTTTGCTCGTCCGGCCTTATGCATAATCTCATAGTCGTATTCTTCTAATTTTAATCTCCATCGGATTAGTCTTGAACCGGGGTCGTTTATGTTGAA
Source organism: Camponotus vicinus (assembly GCF_025532165.1). Taxonomy (NCBI): domain Eukaryota; kingdom Metazoa; phylum Arthropoda; class Insecta; order Hymenoptera; family Formicidae; genus Camponotus; species Camponotus vicinus. Next base: position 10,399,755 of record NW_028141967.1, on the reverse strand, counting down.
CAACCATATTAGCGGTTTGTGATCGGTCACAATTTTAAATTTTGTTCCATATACGTATGGTCTAAAATGTTTTACGGTCCATACAATTGCTAGTAATTCTTTTTCAGTGGTATTATAATTTTGCTCCGCCTTTGTCAATATTCTGCTGGCGTAAGCAATCGATCGGTCGTTGCCTACCTTTCCTTGTGATAACACTGCTCCGATCGCATAGTCGGAGGCATCGGTGGTCACTATGAATTCTTGTGTGAAGTCAGGGTACTTTAACACTGGTGCAATCATTAATTTTTCCTTAAGTAGTTCAAATGTTGCTTGTTGTTCCGTTGTCCATTCAAACTTCTCCGATGTTTTTGTTAATTTTGTAAACGGTTTAGCTATTCTTGAAAAGTTTTCAATAAATTTCCTGCAAGTTTTCAATAAATATCCTGCAAGTCCTATGAAGGATTGGATATCCTTTACCTTTTTCGGCGTTGGAAATTCTTTTATTGCCGTTAGTTTTGACGGGTCTGGCGATATTCCGTTTTCCGAAATAATATGCCCTAAATAAATTACTTCTTTGCGTAAAAATTCGCATTTATCCGGCTGCAATTTTAAATTAGTTTTTCGCAGTCTTTGTAGTACTTCCTTTAAACGTTTATTATGATCTTCTAAGCTCGATCCGTATATCACGATGTCGTCGAGATAGACCAGGCATCTAAGTCCTTGTATTCCTGTTAAGACCGAATTCATCAGTCGTTGAAATGTTGCTGGCGCATTTTTTAATCCGAACGGCATTCGATTGAATTCGTAATGTCCGTAGGGAGTTGAAAAAGCTGTTTTATTTTTATCCCTCTCAGCCATTGGGATTTGGTGATATCCTGATGCTAAATCTAACGTGGTGAAATATTTCGCATTTCCCAGCTGATCTAGGATATCGGTTATATTATGGAAATGAATCGCCTATCGTTAATTCATTCAGCTTCCGAAAATCTATTACTCGGAGCTTCGGTTTTCCAGATGCGTCTGCTTTTTTCGGCACTACTAATAACGGTGCGTTCCATTGACTCGTGCTAGTTCGAATAATTTCGTCCTTTAGCATTTCTTGAATTTGTTTATTTACCTCTGTCTTATGTTTCTCGGGTAAACAATACGGCTTTACGTTCACCGGCGCGGTGTCGGCATGCGTGTTTATCTCATGCTCTACCGTCGCGGTGCAAGTCAGTGGTTCTCCTTCCAAGTGGACTGTATCGCTGAATTCTTCGCAGATTTTTAAGAGTGTCTGCCCCTCTTCCTTATTTAAGTGTTGAGTTCGCAATAATTGTCAAATGCGCTGGGCTCGCGGAGTGTTGATTTTATTCTTCGTTATTGATTTTACTGTATTTATTTCGGCAGTGCTAATTTTGTCTTCCATGTTTTCTAATGTGACGATGGGAGTCGCTAACTCGACGGTTTCATTGGTCGTATTTATCACGCTTACAGGACATGAAAAATTTTTTGGTTTTACTAAACAGCTTCCAATATATACTCCCGGTGTGGTTTCTTCTGTTCGGACTATCCCTATCCGATTTTGATTAGTCGCAGCTTTTATTATTGTTTCGCTACGCGGATTTAGAATTATTTCGTTGCAAGGATGGAGTTTTAATGTACTGTCTTGTATTTTTATTTCGTTAGTTTCATAATCGCATTTAGCGGTTTGTTTTTTAAGAAAGTCTAATCCTAGAACTCCCTCGTGTTCTATGGCGGTATCGTCTTTTATTACATAAAATGCATGTTTAATTTTATGTTTGTTGATTTTTATCATTAAGGCGTACATTTTGCCTAATGTATATATTTTATGTCCGCTTATTCCTATCAGTGCTATCTTCTTCTCGTATATTAATATTCTCGTTTCGTCCTTTAAATGTTTTAATTTTATTAAGGAAATTGTTGACCCGGAATCGTACATGTTTATTTTTTCTCCTTTTACTTCGCGAATGGGTAGTGTAACTTGTAATAATTCGTCCTTCGATGGTGCATGCATATTTTTAACATGCGTTACGCGATACTCTAGGGCAGGTCGCGGTTGCTTCTTCGTTTCTTCCTGCTCCTCTTCGCTATTGCTTGCAGAGTCGGTGCTCTTTTTCCGCTGTCGATGCGAAGTCTTTTGTTCACGCGTATTATCTTTATAATTATTTTTATTAGTTTTTTTATTATTTTTAATATTATTTTTTGGTCGTCCATTTAAATTCCAGCACTCGTCGCGGCTGTGTCCGGATTTTTTGCAATTTTTTGCAGAATTTAGTTATAGTATTTATTCGCGTAGATTTTTCCGGTTTTGGTAATGCATATTTATTACTGCTACGGCAATCGCGTCCGTAGTGTCCAGATTTTCCGCATTTATAACATTGTATGTTTGTGTCTCGAGTTGGTCGCGTGTGTTTAGCGTCGAATTTATTTTTATTAGAGAAGCCGGGTGCTCGTGTGACAGACGGTCCGATAAGCTTCTCTTCCGCGCTCGCGCCGTTTATCGCTTCTTGGAGCGAAGTATATCGTTGTGATCGCACGAGGATTTTTAATTCGTCGCGTAATCCGATTTGAAAGTTTATTAGAGCTTGTTTTTTAATGGTTGCTTGTATAGCTTGTTTGAATGAAGGAGGTTGTTCTTCTCCTTCCACCATAGACTCATATAACTTCATGGCGAGTACATCGACACGTTGCCCGAATGCATGTGCGGTTTCGCTTGATTTTTGTTTTAGCGAATTGAATTCTATTTGTAAATGCGTCGTGCTTTGTTTCGCTTGATAGCACGTTTCAAGTTGTTGTTTTAAATCTTCGAACGTTTGTATATTTCGCGTCTCGAAGTCTTGCATGGCTTTTCCTTTTAGTTTAGTATACAAAATGGCTTGCATCAGCGATTCTTCGTCCGCGGGATTAATATTTTGTACCGCGTATGTACAAGCATTTAGAAATTCTTGCAGTTTGTGTCGCGATGATCCGTCAAATTCGGGAATTATTGACCGCACTTATTTTAATGGTAGATAGTGCGGGGCTGCGCTACGTCTGTTTCTAATATCGCGTTCGGTACGTCACGTCGTGTGGGACATCGTTTGTATTTGCTCGTGACTCGTTAAAGTTTCCTTGGTTAATATGTACGTTTCGGATTTGATCGCATAATTCTCGCATTTCCTCTCGCATTTCGCGAAAACTAAATACGTTTCGCACTTGTTCGCGTAAATCTTGCATTTCCTCTTGCATTTCGCGAAAACTATGTACGAGTTCGGCTAATAATATGTTACTAGTGCTTTTGACCGGGCGACCGGCGTCTTCATAATTCGCGGCTGCATTTTATCCGGCCTGTTGCGCTCGTAAGCGTTCGATTTCTCTATCGACGGCTTCGTTATCCATATTTCTCCCGGGATTTGGCTCAAAGAGACTAATATCAACGGATATTGGTGAATAATTTCTCCTGACAGTAACTCGACTAACGCTTTGTCGGTCCTGTTCTAAATTATCGTTATCGTCTTGTTCGCGCGCTTCGGAAGATTCGGAACTCGAATATTGGTTCTCTAAATTTCTTCGCACGCTATCTCGTATATCGCGAGTAGCTTCTTCCGCAACTTGGAACGGTGTTACAAGACCTAATCTATTTGCCAATCGTGCTGGCACGCTCAAAAATTGCGGGCTATTAAATCGAACTCGGTTTAACGGTTCCGATTTAAATTGAATTTCGACTTACAGTAGTAGTACGGTGAATCGCATGGTCGCTATCGGTTCGCTCGACTGCTGACGCTGCTAGTAGATACGGGTCGTTGTCCATCAGTGATGCGCTGTCCGTCGGCGATGCGTTGTCCATCGGCGAAGCGTTGCCTTGGCGAAGGTCGTGGATCGATTTTGGTCCTTGGGCGCTGGTGCTCCTTTTCAGACACAGCTGCTTGACTGTGGTCATTTATCACTTGTTGGCTTTATGCGTTATATGTGCTGTGGTCTGCTTGAGACCGTCTGCTTTAATATAGTAGTTGCTCCGTCCGCTTTATTAATTTTATTTTGTCTTTTTGTTGCAGATGTTAGAGGTTCAGGAGGATTTTTCGGCGGTTCTCATTCTCGGCAATCCCACCGCTGCCACCAAAATGTTGTGCCAGGAGCGGCACGGGATGTGGGGTAGTCGGGAGATTCCAAAAAATGCCTCGGGCCGTCACTTATTTTTGCACTTTTTATTATTTCGTTATTATGATTTTCACAAATATAGTCACTTATAGTAATTTGCTCGATTTCAATTAAGCCTTCTCCCTTACTATCGTTAAGTCGCCTCGTTAACTATTCAATTAGATTTCGTAAATTAGCGGTTAGCTCCGGATTCGCACTCTTCTTTTATTAATTTTCTATTAACGACTGTCCGCCGCGGATCCGCGGTGGACGGTTTTTAACACTTCTTTTTTAGGGGTATTTTGGAGGGGATCGCCTAGCGACATGACCATATATGGTCATGGAAGGTTTTCGTGACGGTCAAGTCCAAATGCAAACGAAGGAGGTTCAAAGTCGAATCCCTTCGTTGGCATTTTCGCGTTTCCGGCGAACTCGCGCGTGGTTCGCTGAGGTAGCGGTTTTACGCAGTTCGCGAACATTCTATCGCAGTTTAATCGTATAAAATTTATTAATAGTAAAGTAACATAAAGTTATAGTCTTTCGGACTATAACAGAATAATGTTTTACCTATAGATAGCAAAATAAATGACGAATCATTAGACCTACTTTTACGCGTCATAAGAGATGATTCTCATTTTGAAACACAAAGTGTGCTATATTTGGAATATCCTCATATAATTGTAGCAAGTCATAGCGACAAAAGCTTACAGATTATTGGAGGAAATTGTAATGATCATTGGCGATGTATTTTTTTTGACGGCACCAAACTTCGAGTGTACGATAGTTTACCTGGTTGTACATACGATAAATTGGTGTCTAAAGAAAAAAATTATATTCATCGCCGTTACCCACAAATAAATAAAAATAATATAATATTTGAAAAGGTTTAAGCACAACCTGATGGTATATTCTGTGGAATTTATGCTGCAGCTTTCGCTACAACTATAGCCTTAGGAGGAAATCCTTGTAAGGAGAAATATTCCACTAATGTGAAATATATGAGGCAACATTTTTTTAAATTGTAGCAGAAAATAGACTGTCGCCTTTTCCAAAATGAATATCGTTGGAAAAAGACGCCTCAATGCAAATATCTCGTTTGCATATATCGGAGAGACGAAAAAATATGGTTGCGTCTCACGGGAATGGGCGATGGAGGGGCCCATTCTATTCTCGATATAAATGGGGCGTTCTCTGTCAAAAAGGCCACCCCCCCTGCCCACTTCAATTTTTGAGATAAAATGCTCTAAAAGGGCTTAAAATTTTCGTTTAAGTGTCTATTTTTCAATGCCGTATGGCGTTTTTGAAAATTCAAAATGGCGGACTCAGAATCACGATTAGAATGGAAAAAGCCATTAAAAGCACGATAATATTAGGCAACAAATTTTAAATTTTGTCGGTTATATGAGTACGAATAGTCATTTTCGATGTATTTTTGCCTGCTGAACATGAATCCATTGTCCACATTCGGCTAGCATGTCACAATTTTGAGAAAAATGGCATCAAAGTTGTAGAAACGCCTTTTTTTATGGGTTTCGTGACGTTGTAGCACGGCAGCAAATTTTTTTCCTTAATTTCATTAATGCCATGCGAAAGTGCCAACTTTTAGCTTCAAAATTAGCCTTATGCTTCGTTTTGGTATGATTATTCGTTTCTGAGATATAGCTAGAATTACAGAACTAAAGTTACATATTACACTGGACCCTCGAGAAAATGTATCGTTCGGGCACTCTAGGCACTCAGACGTGGGAACCCCTTCTCCCGCTCAGCTCAGGACCGTCAACACGTATCGCTTCGCCTAATTGTCATTGAAAGACATATTTCGGGCCAAGTTTACGTGCAGTGAGGCCGCGAGGTGACGTATTACTACGGAAGTAAGTTATTGTTTCTGCGCACGCTCCGCGGGCGTGGCTTAGCGCCTGAGTCAACACTTAGGAAAAATTCACACGCGCGAGGGACAGTATCTCGAGGATCCAGTGTATATAATAAATATTTCTCAGTCTTGTCTTGGATTAGAATTTCACAATACATTTATTAGTCACAGAATTCATCGAGTTAATTAACTATAGTTTGCAACTTAGCTAATAATTGATAAGTTTCTTTATGTTTAATTACAAAAATATTTAACTCACATTTTTGTCTTTTTTTTATGACCGAATTGTATTCCTTCTACAATTATCCCAATTATTCCTTATCTCATATCAAAAATAAAAAAATGTCGGCTACATTTCATACAGATAGATGTGTGAATCCGTTCAGGAAACTTGGTGAAAAGGGACATCTTGGTAAAGATTTACGAGTGATACCAAAGTTCATATTAGACAAATTTCCTGATATACCGACCAATTCTAAAATTTGTTCTGGATGTAGGAAAAAAGGTAGGACTAAATTAGAAAATGCTGATATGTCTTTAGATGAATCTAATGATTGTATCACAAACATGGAATTTGATGGAAGTTCATTAGCAATGGATATTGATAATTCAAAGATTGCTCACGATGGTGAAGATAACCTCCGATCACCTAGAGAAATTGAACTGGAAGAAATGCTTGATGGTCTTAAACAAAAATTTTTCAGCTTGAAACACAGTGATCCTTTAAGGGTGCGAATTCTCACCATAGCTCCGTCGTCTTGGAGTGTAAGAAAGATAGCACAAGAGTTTGGTGCATCACGATTTTTAACAAAAAAATCGAAGGAACTGAAGTCTAACCACGGCGTGTTAGCTGATACTACTACAAGAGTTGGGAAAGTTTTACCGCAAACTACTGTAACCAAAATAATCGAGTTTTACAATAGTGACATAAACAGCAGGAAAATGCCTGGAATGAAGGATGCCATTTCCTTAATAATTGACGGTAAACGGACAATGGTGCAGAAACGTCTTTTGTTGTTAAATTTGAAAGAACTGTATGTCTCATTTAAAGAATCTAACCCAAAATATGATGTTAGCTTTAGTACATTTGCTAAACTTAGACCTAGAAATTGCATACTCGCTGGGGCTTCTGGAACACACTCCGTTTGTGTTTGCACAATCCACGAAAATATCAAGTTAATGATCGATGCAATTGATGTACGAAAACTAACAGAAAATACAGACAAGCCACTTTCCAATTATAAAGATTGTTTGAATGAAATTATGTGTAAGGAACCGAGTCCTGATTGCTACCTTGATGAATGTGACCAATGCCCAGGTACTACTGAGCTTTCTACAAAACTATCTAAACTATTGGACAATTCATGCATTTCTCATGTGCAATGTTCTTTATGGACCGGAACCGATCGATCAACTCTATTAACGCAACAACTAAAAGTTGATGAGTTCATAAACGAGCTATGCAACAGGTTGCAAATTCTGAAACCTCATTCATTTATCGCTAAACAACAAACGCTTTTCATTTCAGAAAAGAAAAAGAATCTTCGTGAAGGTGAAGAAGTAATTGTGATGTTTGACTTCTCTGAAAACTATTCGTATGTTTGTCAAGATGCCTCACAAGCATTCCACTTCAACAATGATCAGTGCACTGTGTTTCCTGTTATTTACTATTATAAAGAAAATTCGGAATTAAAGCACAAGAGTAATGTATTTTTATCAGAAAGTTTGAAACACGACACTGCTGCCGTTTATACTATACAAACATTATTAATACCGGAGATAAAAAAAGATGTCAAAAATCTTAAAAGAATTATATACATGACTGATGGGGCAAAACAGCATTTTAAAAATAAATTTCAAATTGCTAACTTAGTTCATCATAAAGAGGATTTCAATGTTCAAGCAGAGTGGCATTATAGTGCGACTGCTCACGGTAAAAGCGGTTATGACGGCATCGCTGCTACATTTAAAAGAGAGGCATATAAAGCAAGTCTTGTTGCTAAGCCACAGAATGCAATACTAACACCTCACGTTCTTTTTAATTGGGCTAAAAAACATTTCAAGAACATAAGGGTTTTTTATTTTAAGAAAACTGATCATGAGAGGATAAGAAGAAAACTTAATAAGAGATTTGAAATTGCTCAGCCTGTACCGCAAATTCTTAAGAATCATGGATTTATAGTTGATGGCGAGAACAATGTATTAATCAAAAGGTATTCCAATGATACAAATGGGACGCTATGGTAGTTATGCGGGAGAAAGGGATACAGAATTAAAAAAAAATATTTCATGACACATCCACCCACCCACAGACACACACACGCATGCACGTGAGAGGCAAGGGGACTCACGTAAATAAAGCACCCCAAAGGGATGAAAGCCCCGCCACGTCCACGTCGTTCATCCTGGGTACTGCTAAGCACGGGAAAATGCGTCAGTCGGTCTGGAGCTGGTTGACCATCAAACAGAATCAGTTCAGCGCGCAACCGGTGTTTCTAATTCTAGCTATATCTCAGATCACGAAAACCATAAAAAAAGGCGTTTCTACAACTTTGATGCCATTTTTCTCAAAATTGTGACATGCTAGCCGAATGTGGACAACGGATTCATGTTCAGCAGGCAAAAATACATCGAAAATGACTATTCGTACTCATATAACCGGCAAAATTTAAAATTTGTTGCCTAATATTATCGTGCTTTTAATAGCTTTTTCCATTCTAATCGTGATTCTGAGTCCGCCATTTTGAATTTTCAAAAACGCCATACGGCATTGAAAAATAGACACTTAAACGAAAATTTTAAGCCCTTTTAGAGCATTTTATCTCAAAAATTGAAGTGGGCAGGGGGGTGGCCTTTTTGACAGAGAACGCCCCAAATATATTATTTCGAGGCAACAAATGTATTGTGAATATTTGTAAATAGTATTTGTAAATTTTACAAATATACAATATTACTTCAAATAACTTGCACAATACATATTATTAGCTTTTGATTATATCGATTAGTAAACGAGTCATGCATAAATTTAATTTGTTAAAAAAGTTATATGCAAATACCCTTTTTATTGTATATACAGAATGTCGCAGCGCATTATAAATAAGCGCTTGTAGAGCGCAGTAAATTGAACAACAATCCCATATCATTTTGCGCAATTGTCGCAATAATAACAGAAATATTGAATAAAATCGGACGAATGTGTGTGTGTGTGTGTGTATGAGAGAGAGAAAGAGAGAGAGAGAGAGAAACGTTCGGCCGCTCGTGCTATAGCATGGGCCAGACATTTTGTCGGCACGCGGCAAGGGGACGGTCAGCGCAGCGCGCCGCTGCCATTGGTTACACCGCTATCGGCGCGCCGCGCTGACCCCCTTGCCGCGTGCCGGCAAAATGTCTGGCCCATGCTATAGCACCAGCGGCCGAACGTTTCTCTCTCTCTCTCTCTCTCTCTCTTTCTCTCATACACACACACATACACACATACATTCGTCCGATTTTATTCAATATTTCTGTTATTATTGCGACAATCGCGCAAAATGATATGGCATTGTTGTTCAATTTACTGCGCTCTACAAGCGCTTATTTATAATGCTCTGCGACATTCTGTATATACAATAAAAAGGATATTTGCGTATAACTTTTTTAACAAATTACAAATTATGCACGACTCGTTTACTAATCGATATAATCAAAAGCTAATAATATTAAATGTATTGTGCAAGTTATTTGAAGTAATGTTGTATATTTGTAAAATTTACAAATAATATTTATAAATATATTCACAATATGATTTTATTATACATATCAGTATTTTGACAATATATATATAATAAAATTTATCATCTCGCTTTAGGCAGGTATTTGTTAGCCGAGCTAGTGCAGGAAGTGGTCAATTTTTACCATGATGATGACATAAGCTCTCTCCGGCCCGGTAAAAAAGAGTTCTTGTCTCGTCGTAATGATGAGGGTGTTCGAGTTCAGCACCAAAAACTTCTTCTTGGGAATCTAAGAGAATTATATCGACGATTCAAAGAGATCCATCCCGATGTGTCCATCGGATTCTCATCATTTGCAGAACTGCGTCCTGATTACTGTGTTTTGGCAGGAAGTGGAAGAACCCATACTGTATGCGTTTGTTCGAGTCACCAGAACTTTAAATTAATGATGACAGGTGATTCAATTCATGTTTTTTTTTATCACGCAAATGATTAATTTGTGCCAGAAAATTTTTTCGGTTGTAGTAATTGATTATGCGGTTGAAAAAACGATTCTTGTGGAAAACAGCCGTATTATGGTGAAATCCTCATTGTTAATTTTAAAAAAAATTAACAGATAATTGATTAAACTCAGTGTTCCACGTTATTCATAGAACATTATCGTGCATTGTTCACTTGTTCAATTGTTCACTTTTTTTAGGTCTAAAGAATTGTAATATTTATTACACTCTCGATTGGAGCAAAAAGCAATCGAACAATTCGCTATGTATCGCCCCGATCAATTTATTGATTTATTGGTGATCTTTCTACAATTTTTTTTATCAATCGCTCCATTGTTTTTTCATGATAGTGTAGAGAACATTAAAAAATTTTATAATCAAGTACTACAGCCGGAACAAACTAATTAATTAGTTTACTTTTTAAATTTAATTTTACAATAAGATTTTTTTTATTTTTTAGGTTGCAAATTACAAGTTCTTTCACGCCAGCAAAGTGTCCAGTTCTAAACGTACGAGGATGTTTTACAGCTATTGGTATGCGGCGATTTCAATCCTCTTTGTCATTTCAATCGTTGCGCTCAATGTCCTGGAGATGCGGATTTAAAAAGAATAATAACAGGACTATTGAGCGAAAATAATGTCGAATCCGTTACGTACAATTACGAAACAATATATAATTGTTTCGAAAAAAAAAATGTAATTTGCAATTAACAATTACATTTTTTTTTCTTAAAAATAACTATGTGTTTTCTTTACACCAATTGATTCCTCTCATTATTTTGTACATAAAAGTATTAAGGTAAGGTAATCGAAAAATGAATATTACAAGATATTTTACAGTTTATGTAAAATTAAGAAATTATTTCAAGCCTCATAACTCGGAAAGTACTTAATGAAAACTAACTTAATTATAGTGTTTTGGAAAGCTCTCGAGATGAGCTATAAGAATATGCAAAAGCATATAGGGTGCCCCATTTAAAAAGTTGGAGGTGACCTTCACGTGACTTTCAGCTGACTCTTCAAGGTCAAACTAATGGCACCGTCTCATGTCTCCCTTGAAACCATATAACTTTTGTTTGAAACGTTTTTTTCTACAATCAAAATTAAAAAAGTTATTCGGGGTGATCGATTAAAATGGGACACCCTGTGTATATATATATATATATATATATATATATATATATGCACATTAATTTCTCGATATTATATTAAGTGAAACATTTGCGCTTTTTTCTGATTTTGTGCTTTTTATGTTCTATTCTTTATATTCCTTTAAATTTTATATCTTTTATATTTATTTTATATGTCTATCTTTTCTATAACTATCCTCTGTTCTATCTTCTGTATTCTTTGGAAATGTACAAAAATCTTTTCTTAGATTTTCTAATAAAACATTTTTTACATTTCCTCTTGATGGAAGAGACCATCACCTACTCGCGATTTCCGTTGAGCAACAACATGTACTTTGTTTATTTACGAATTGATAAATTATACATGTTATATTAGAATATTATTCGTTAGAAGATATTATTAACATGCATGATTTTTTGAGGGAAAAATGTACATGTTGGCCAAAAGTGGATTTTTATCGTTTACATTCTCCTTCTCTCTATTTTTTAAAGGACCCCGCACAAAACATGGGGAAATTCGGTCCCGGCCAAATTTGATAAAACTGTGCCATTTTGTACTTTGAGTCATGCTGATCAAAAGTTGTCACGGGCGCAACCCGATCCTATGAGCCGTTTTAGAGCTACAGTGGCTCAAAGTACGGAAATGCGGCCACGCCATAACGCTAGTTGTCTTAGATATAGACTTGTTCTGGGTTCTTATTAATACGTATGTGCAGTGTGTCATGCACTATCCGTTCTCAAATGCCATTAGTACACAGAATTAGAACCCAATCCATTTACGCACTCTCTCACACACATGGGTTATACGGTCACACACATGCACGCACGCACAAAAGGGATCAAACATCCGTCACGTCCACGCCGTTGATTTTGGATAGCGCTGAGAACGGATAGTGCATGACACACTGCACATACGTATTAATAAGAACCTAGAACAAGTCTATATCTAAGACAACTAGCGTTATGGCGTGGCCGCATTTCCGCACTTTGAGTCACTGTAGCTCTAAAACGGCTCATAGAATCGGGTTGCGCCCATGACAACTTTTGATCAGCATGACTCAAAGTACAAAATGGCACAGTTTTATCAAATTTGGCCGGGACCGAATTTCCCCATGTTTTGTGCGGGGTCCTTTGTTTACATCTTTAATATTTGTTTTTATCATTTGTATTCTCTTTTTATCCTTTATTTTTCAAATTAGTTTACATCCTTTATATATAAAATAAATTATAATTAAAAGATTTATTTAATTAATTAATTTAATTGTTTACAGGATTAGAAGATTTATTTGATTATTATTTTTGCAGGATTAAAATATTTATTTAATTATTTATGTGTAAATTTTGTGTGCTTTTACGCGAGACGCGAGATCTGATAAACGGATCGAGCCGCTAACAAACGATTCTCGAGGCGTTAGCTATAGCTATAGCTTGAGAGGAAAGGAGACAGTAGACAGTATGTTTGCACTTTTCTATTGCCCGAAGCTTGCCGAGCGCCAAGCGCCACACATACACGGCTCTTTCCTTGTGTGCGTAGCGTGCAGCGGGCCAAAACTGGCATCTTTGCCTCCGCCCCTTCGAGAGCACCTTTCGAGCTGTGCGCGCGCGGACCTGTGACACAACACGCGACGGTGCGCAGTCCCTAGGTTGCAGCTTTCCTGTCCATTAAAATCGTCTTAGAGTTGCCAAATTGGTTAGATCCACGTCGGTTGTTTTTGAAAAAAGGTAGGAATCATTGAGATAGTTAATTTAGAAACGCGCGAAATAGATAGCTCCGCGATTAGATCCACGAATACGGGAAAAACAACTCATGCGATATACATAATTTGACATTGCACGATTGAATACTGCACGATTGGACACTGTACGATTGGACGCTGCACGATTGGACATTGCACGATTGGACACTGCATGATTGGACACGTATTATGTGATTGAATATGATCAGACATATGTAGAATTATATAATAGTAGACCTCGTTTTACACTGAAAGCAGGGCTGAAACTCACTTCGCGTGGGAAGTTCAATAAGATATCTCATCAAATCCATCGTACAATAATAGATCTCATTTAATACTGAAAGCATACGACGGTACGTGTTGAACTCCGTTTCATGTGAAAAGTTGGAAATCCATGTGGAATCGCACAATAAACTTCGCTTCGTACTAAAAGCACAAGGCGATATATACACTCGTCAAAAAAATTATCGCAACACGCAATTAATATTAAAATTTCACCTAAATTCAAATAAGCGTATCTCCGCGAAAAATTATCGCATTTGAAAAATTTTTTTTTTTGTTTTAAAGGGTAAAGTCTCCACTTTAAGAAACTTTCGTTAAATTTTGATTTCATTCTCTCTCCCTCTCTTCATCCCTTTAAAAGTAAGGACGTGTTTTTTTTTTCAAAAAATTGCAAAGTTTGACGAACTCTACGGGGTGTACTAAATTTTTTTCGTCAATATCATCATAACTATCATAAAATATGGACTTTTCTTTACAAGTTTAAAAAAAAATTGAAGCCCGTGCGATTTTCTTTCGCGGAGTTACGGCGTATCAAAATTATCTATGCATTTTTGTGCAACCGCCAACATTTGTATTAACCGATGGGCACCACGGGGAGGTTGTTGATCGGATTTTGCCCATCATGTGTGTGTGTGTGTGTGTGTGTGTGTGTGTATGTGTGTGTGTGTGTGTTGGAAAAGGGATGTATGTTGTATGTATTTAAAAATGTGTATTTCCGCCTCGTCTTCGGATGACCTCTTGCAGGCGCTCATGCATATTAATGCAAGCTCTAATTGTGGCCTGCGGAATTTCGAACCAAATTCGCTGTAGAGCTGCTTCCAATTGCTGGAGATTGGTTGGCTGCCTCTCCAAATCACGCAGCCTTCTTGCCATTATATCCCACAGATGTTCGATGGGATTTAAATCCGGGCTCATCGCTGGATGTGGTAACACCTCGATGTTGTTTTCTTCGAAGAAGTCAACTGTAATCCTGGCAATGTGTGGGCGAGCATTATCTTGCATTAGAATGAAATTGCGCCCCATTTGACGACGCATCGGAATTATGTGAGGACGCAAAATTTCCTCCACATAGCGTATCGCTGTCATTCCGGGAGGTGGTACAATTACGAGATTTGTGCGTCTATGTGTGGATATTCCACCCCATACCATAATTGAACCACCACCAAATGCTCGAACAGGTTCGACGCAATTCTCTTCAAAACGGTGTCCCTGACGACGCCAAACACGAACTCTTCTGTCAGAACCGAAGAGGCAAAATCGCGACTCGTCAGTGAACAATACGTTGTTCCATTGTCTTGCAGTCCAGTTCTGATGACTGCGTGCATATTGTAAACGATTACGTCGATGAGCCACAGACAACATTGGTACTTGAGCACAAACTCGCGAACTGAAGTTTCTTTCGTGCAGACGATTCCTGATTGTTTGATCGCTTATTCGTCTGTACGGCAGAATGTCATTAGCGATTTGTCGCGCAATTATTACTGGATTTTGTATTGCCGCGTTTACGATGAGACGATCTTCTCGAGTTGATGTTGCTCGTCTTCGACCTTGTCCTCTTCTCCGACGAAATCCGCTTGTTTCTTCATAACGAGCCCAAATTCGAGAGATTGAGGCCCGATGCACACCCATTCGCCTTGCAACATGTGCCTGACTTGCCCCTTCTTCCAAAAGAGCAATAATTTGCGCACATTGATTTTCGTTTAAACGAGGCATTTTTGTTTCCCGAATGAACAACACAGTGTTTTTAATACTATGAAGTTTTGTACGTACTGAAGTAAGTACAGTACATAACTTCACAGTGTATACTGTGTGAACTTCAGTATTGTGAAGTTATGTACTGTAAGAACTTCAGTACTGTGAAATTATGTACTGTAAGTACTTACTTCAGTACGTACGAAACTTCACAGTATTAAAAATACTGTTGTTCATTCGGAAAACAAAAATTCTTCGTTTAAACGAAAATTAGGGGTGGAATATCCACATATAAACGCACAAATCCCGTAATTTTATTACCTCCCGGAATGACAGCGATACGCTATGTGGAGTGGTCCCCGTGGTGCCCATCGGTTAATACAAATGTTGGCGGTTGCACAAAAATGCATAGATAATTTTGATACGCCGTAACTCCGCGAAAGAAAATCGCACGGGCTTCAATTTTTTTTTAAACTTGTAAAGAAAAGTCCATATTTTATGATAGTTATGATGATATTGACGAAAAAAATTTAGTACACCCCGTAGAGTTCGTCAAACTTTGCAATTTTTTGAAAAAAAAAACACGTCCTTACTTTTAAAGGGATGAAGAGAGGGAGAGAGAATGAAATCAAAATTTAACGAAAGTTTCTTAAAGTGGAGACTTTACCCTTTAAAACAAAAAAAAAATTTTTCAAATGCGATAATTTTTCGCGGAGATACGCTTATTTGAATTTAGGTGAAATTTTAATATTAATTGCGTGTTGCGATAATTTTTTTGACGAGTGTATATATATATATATATATATATATATATATATAAAACAAATCGAAAAGTAATCGAAATTTGCATATTTAATTTAATATATATATATATATATATATATATATATATGTGTTGCGATAATTTTTTTGACGAGTGTATATATATATATATATATATATATATATATATATATAAAACAAATCGAAAAGTAATCGAAATTTGCATATTTAATTTAATATATATATATATATATATATATATATATATATATATATATATATATTAAATTAAATATGCAAATTTCGATTACTTTTCGATTACTAAATATATCGATTCAGAATGTATAAAATACATTAAATATGCAAAAATCTATACTTTTTGATGGTTCCGAAATTGTATGTTAAAACAATGAAAGAGCAAGAATCTTTCCAAAATAGTACAAGAAATTTTCATGACGCTAAATTATTGTTATTGGCGGGATTCTTGGTACATATTCACGTTATAAATTAAAATCTAAATTTAAAAAAAAATTACATTTAATGTACGTTATAATAAGATTTTTACTTAATATTCAACGTAACACAGAAAATTATTAAAACATAATTTTTAACAGAATTAACAGTGTAGAACATTTCTCACCGGAATTGCTAGTGTAATATATTTTAAATTCATAATTAACGTCAACAAACTGATTTTGTTAAATAATAAAATACTAATGTTCTACTAATATGCAAAATAGTACGAATTTTTCTTAAATAGAGCAAGCAATTTTCATGCCGACAAATTTTTGTCATTGGCGGGACCGTTGATATAATACATATTCACGTCCTGATTAACGTGAAATTTGAATATAATGACATCTGGAATCATCGGCGAATTCATGCGCGATTTTGAGCGCCGCCTTGAAAGAACTAAAAAAAATGTTACCGACGCAGTCGGCATGAGAGTGAGCGAGATAGCAATAGGAGCGAGCGAGACAGTGATAGGAGCGAGCGAGACAGCAACAGGAGCGAGGGAGACAGTAATAGGAGCGAGCGAGACAGTAATAGGAGCGAGCGAGAGGGGAATAGCAGCGTGCAAGGAAAGGCTCGATCCTCGAGTTTTCTCTTCCAACTGCTATGCCCCTCTCGCTTGCTTCTATTATTGTCTCTTTCGCTCGCTCGCTGAGAGACATTTGTTGTGTGGTAATAATAGTACACACCGCGTGATCTTTGTACATGTGTCGTTTCAAATGGTTATAAAGAAACGACTTTTTTTCTCGACCAAAATTTTGTCGCAAGGCTGAACATAATGTATAGGACGAATAGGCATACAAAATGTATGTAAATTAAATTTGAGAAATATTTGTATATAATAAACATCTAATGTTATACACTTTACTTATATTTATCTGTATATAATAAATACAAATAAATTGTAATATTTAAATATATACATATTGACTATATAATTATTTTTATTTTGTATTTTATATTATAATGAATAAAATAATACTTATAATATGCATATATATATATATATATATATATATATATATATATACAGGGTGTCCGATTCCTGAGTGACCAAACGAAAAGTAGTTGTAGATTGGGTCAAACTGAGAAGAAAAGTCCTCTACCATTTTGCAAAATTCGCAATAATTATTAAAAAATAAGCAAAAATGTCTCGGTACATGAGAAGCGGTAAACCGCTTGTAGTGTGTGATTATTAAGTGATCAAACGAAAAGTGGTGATAGATTGGGTCAAACTGAAAAGAAAATTCCTCTACCATATTGCAAAATTCGCAATAATTATTGTTATAGGCAAAAATGTCTAATTTTGGAAATAAAAGGCTACATTATTTATATAAGCATGGGTTAAAGTGTATGTAATGTATTTTTTGATGAATTTATTTTTGTATTGTCATGTGATTTTTTTAAAAATATTTTTAATTTACAAAATTAAGGTTTTAAATTAAACTACATATGAAATTTTATAGAATTATAATTGATTTAATAATTTATATGTATTTATGTATGATTATTTTTATAAGGTTAATTTTTATATATAAATTTATATTGGTAGTTTTGATAATATTTGAAATAATAATTTTAAATCTTTCAATAATTATATATTTAATTTATAGAATATTAAATTTAGAGTTATTTATAATTTATTATTTAGTTTTTATAGTTTGTGAGAGAACATTGGGGTTATCTTTATTAGTTTTAATTGTTCGGTATCATGGTAATGAATTATATTATATATTTAATTTTAGTAAATTTTAATATGATAAAATTTTTTTTTTTATTTTTAAATTTTATAGTAATTTATAATAAAAAAATTATATTTTATTATAATATTTATTTTTTAATAAGGTTAATTTTTTTATTCAAATTTATATTTAAAGATTTGATTTGAATCAGGGTGAGGTTTTTATGGAAGTTTGATTTTTATTCTTTTTATTTAATTTTATTGAGAATATGAATTTTGGGTTTAATGTTAATAGTTATTCAATTACAAAAGGAAACATTAATTAAATTAATAGTTTTTATAGTAATGGGGTTTATTTTAATTATATTATTTTCACTAAGAAATTTAATAATATTTTATTTAATTTTTGAGTTAAGTTTAATTCCTACTTTTATTATAATTATTTATTGGGGGTATAATTTTGAGCGGTTAAGAGCTTCATTTTATTTATTGATATATACAATATTTATTTCTTTGCCTTTATTAGTGTATATTATAAAGTTATATAAGATTATACAGACTTTTGAAATAGAATTATTAAAAATAAATAATTATATTAATTTAAGATAGAGAGTATAAGAAGCGGTAGACAGATCGCTTCTCATGCGCTGAGACATTTTTGCCTATAACTTAATCATTATTGCGAATTTTGCAAAATGGTAGAGGACTCTTCCCAGTTTGACCCAATCTACCACCACTTTTCGTTTGATCACTCATTAATCGGACACTGCGAGCGATCTACCGCTTCTCATGCGCCGAAACATTTTTGCTTATTTCTTAATAATTATTGCGAATTTTGCAAAATAGTAGAGAACTTTTCTTCTCAATTTGATCCAATCTACCACTACTTTTCGTTTGGTCACTGAGGAATCGGACACCCTGTATATAATAACATATATATAATATTATACATTTATGATTGAAGAGAAATCTGTAACCAAAGAAAAATATGCTTTTCTTAATTTTAGCCGTATATGATAAATACAAAACTAATTATTTAAAAAATTAATATAATACAGTTACACAATATAGTTATCTTTATTTTACACTTAACACCATAATGACAAAATATGAATACATGTATTTACAACACTATTCAGTATATGTATTTGTGTGTATATTAAATGTTATAAATATACGTATTAATATTTTATTCATCATGATATAAAACACAAAATAAAGATAATTATGTGTTCAATATGTAATTGTTTGTATTAAATAATTTATTTGTACATATTTATTATATAGAGATAAAAATAAGTAAAGTATATAACACTAGGTGTATGTATATACATATATACAGGGTGTCCCATTTTAATCGATCACCCCGAATAACTTTTAATTTTGATTGTAGAAAAAAACGTTTCAAACAAAAGTTATATGGTTTCAAGGGGGACATGAGAAGGTGCCATTATGGTGTAAAGAAAACACATAATTGTTTCGAAAAAAGAAATGTAATTTGCAATTAACAATTACATTTTTTTTCTTAAAAATAACTATGTGTTTTCTTTACAATTGATTCCTCTCATTATTTTGTACATAAAAGTATTAAGGTAAGATAATCGAAAAATGAATATTTTACAAGATATTTTATAGTTTATGTAAAATTAAGAAATTATTTCAAGCCTCATAACTCGGAAAGTACTTAATGAAAACTAACTTAATTATAGTGTTTTGGAAAGCTCCCGAGATGAGCTACAAGAATATGCAAAAAATATAGGGTGTCCCATTTAAAAAGTTGGAGGTGACCTTCACGTGACTTTCAGCTGACTCTTCAAGGTCAAACTAATGGCACCGTCTCATGTCCCCCTTGAAACCATATAACTTTTGTCTGAAACGTTTTTTTCTACAATCAAAATTAAAAAAGTTATTCGGGGTGATCGATTAAAATGGGACACCCTGTATATGTTAGATAGCCCCAGTACACGTTAGATCGCCCCTGGCTTTATTAGTATATAAAATATATAATATAAAATATATTTATATTAATATAAAATATTTTTAAAAATATTTCATATATAGAATGGGCCCCATCCATCGCCCATTCTCGTAAGACGCAACCATTATATTTTCGTCTTTCCGATTTGCACACCAAGTGTATAAATAATATAGCTTTCTTTTTATGCGAATGAGGGATGCATTGAATATTATTATATTAAACAAATGCTATTTATTATGGTGCAACAAACATTTATTGTGAAGGGAACGGTGACAGCTTGTTAGTTTCTATTATATTCATAAAATGACGTCTCATGCGCTCTACGTCATTAGAATATTTATCCTCACAAGGATTTCTTCCTAAAACTACAGAGCAAGCAGCTGCATAAATTCCGCAACATATGCTATCTGGTTGTTCTTGGACTTTTTCAAATATTATATTGCTTACGTTTATTCTTGGATAACGTTCGCGAATATAATCTTTCTCTTTTTCTGCCAATTTTTTATATGTACAGCCAGGTAAGCTGTCATATACATACAGTTTGGAGCCATCACAGAAAATGCATCGCCAGTGATCAGTACAGTTGCCTCCAATTATTTGTAAACTGTTATCGCTATCACTGGCTGTTATCAGATCCGGAAACTCCAAATACAGAACGCTTTGCGTTTCGAAACAAGAAGTTTCTCTAACAACACGCAAGAATCTATCTAATGATTCATCGTTCAGTTTGCTCTGTACAGGCAGAACGTTCTCTCTCACCAAAGGAAGAGGAGCAATTATATCATCTAAAACTTTCTTACGTTTTGCTATTTCATCTTTAGTCAGATTTTGTTTAATCTTTGAATAACTGACTGCAATCGCTATCTTGCTCTGTATCCGAAACAGTAGCAATATTCGCCAAGTATGTTTGCATAAAGTTCAGTTTTAATCGTTTGTTTTCTTGCTTGTTATCTACATTATTTTGTTGCGCAGTTTTGCGGATAATTTTTCTTTCAGATGCTTTTTTTGAGCAATAAAAATCTTTTATATATTGCGGGTCTCTAATAAACATATGCCTGTTATGACGGCTATCCAAGATTTCTGGAAGCATACAGTCATGATAGAAACGTTTTGGAAAAAGCAGCATTTGATTTTCCCAAAAGTCATTGTCTCTATTGACTACCACAACTTTTAAACTTTTGGGAGTCCATATAGCGAATATGCAATAGTTTCGCTGCGTTATGTTCAACTGCCCTTGAACTGGATAAAAGAATCGATGATTTCGATTCATTTTATCATTATTTTTTCTGTCAAATATGCCTTTCAGTAAAGGCAATTTTTGTACAGCCTCATCAGCTGTTAAATTCTCTGCTGATAGAGGATATTTAATCTCTACCAAACCATCTTCATCGATAAGTCTATCGGGAGAAGCACCCAAAAATGGATTTTTATAATCAATGAACAATTCACATGGTTCAATTTTTTTATTTAATTTTGTAGCCAACTCTTTTCTAACGACTTCCTCCCTATCGTGACCATATTTCATGGCTGCTGTGTCAATTTGTGGAGGATATAAAGCTTTTTACAGTCGCTGCACAAGACGTTGTTGGTCTCATGCAACATACAGTTCCAAAATTGGATGCTGTTAGCATTTCACGCCTTAATGAATGCCATAGTTCACATTCATTTTGGTCTCTTGTCTCCCGTTCAATTTTTTCCCTGTTTTCTGCATTTTCTGACAACTTTTCTATATGATTTATTTCAAGTTGTTTGTATACGTCAGGTAGATCTGGCTTTTATGATTGTGGGCCATAATATCGATCTGTTCCTGCCTCTCGTTTAAATTTTTTAGATCTGCCATTCTCTTCTCGAGATTTTTTAGTTATCGCAACCTTTGTTTGTCGTCGTTTTTCTAAATTTTTGACAGTCGGGGGAACATCCTTACACATGCTTATGTGTACTTGCGTAAGCACTTGTTGATTATTATACTGCACAACAGCTCCCGCAATTCTAGCATTGTAAGAACCTCGTAAACCAAAATTAAGGCGCTTTCCACCTATTTCTTTGCAGATTATCGAATTAAACGCTTCTGCAGGATTGTTTGTCAAATTTAACAATCGGAATAAGCACTCAAATACCTGACAGTACTTTCAATTTTGTCATATAAACCGTGGAATTTTAAATACGACACATAATTTTGTATTTTCTCACGGTTTTCTTCGCATGTACGGCCACGTTCATTACATCTTTTATGCTCAGCAAAAATATGGCTAGGAATATTTAAAATATCTTTTTGTAATTCCGTAGCTTTGTTATGGTAAGGTAATTTTTCCTCTCTTCGTAGAGCGGCAGCTTCTAGTACTTCTTTCCGTATTTTTAAAATGTTGTTTTCTACAACATTAACTGTACAAAGCCACGTTTTCTGTGCTGTTTTAGTTGAACTTGTACCTGCAACGACTTTCAACTTTTTGCACAAGTTGCGAAGCAAATGATTAGTGCATTCTACTTTTTTCACGGTCACCATTTGTTCGCGATACGTTATTTAGTATGGCCTGATTACACTGCTGTCGCTATCAGCAATAATTGTTTTATATATCAGTCCATGCATTTCAAGGCTATTTTTAAAGCCTTCTACAATGGCGTCATTTTCCATACTTGTAGAGCTAGCGTTGCGGTCAAAATTTTTATAACATTTGTGACTGCGTGACTCAAGTCCATTTCGCTCCGCTCTGTCACACACTGTACAAAATTTGTTGCGGATATCAATGAAGAGAACTTTTTTTGTGCGGTAACCAATTATGGCACCAACACCGGAAAGTGAATCGTAAGCGTTGCCGTACGACCTCTTCATCCAACTACCATCCGCTACAACGGTTATGTATGGAATGCCATTTATAGTTTCATTCCTCTCGAGGGCGAGTTGTTTTTCTACTTCGCCTGCCATTTTCATACTTTCTATAGCTGTTTTTTGAAAATCATCGACTAGATTTTCGCAATGTTTTATATAAGTCTTTTAAGACATGCAAGGAATATTAACACCTGCACAGAACTCTTCCAGTTGGGCATAACCATTTCCAACTGTTATAGTTGTAGCTACAGCAGCTTGGTTGAGATCCAACTTTTCAGGTTCTGTGGGTTCTGACCATATGTTGTCTTCATAGTTGCACATTTGGCATTTGAAGAAAAACTGCGTCATTAATCCACAGCGATGAGAATTTACGAGTTTCCAATCTTTAAATTGGCACTCTACTCCTCGCGCATAGTTATCAAATGTTCTGTGGATTTCATTCCACATAAAAGAAATGTCGACAATGCGACGGCTTTCGGGCATGCTTTCCTGAATATGATTTGCATCCAGAGAGCCGTTATCAATAACAAAACTATCGTCATCGCAAAGTTCGACATTTTCATAATACATACCTGTATTTGAAGGGGACTCCAGGCATTGCATTATTTGGGTACTAACGTTAAAATCCATCGTATCAGAACATTCTATCGATTTTTGAAAATCGATGAATTTGTTGTTAATACTCTTTATGCCTGGAATCATTTGACCCTTCCTTCATCAGCTTCAATAACTGTTGCCTGAAAAAATGAATGGTTTAATATTGTGTAAAATATTATTACAAAAATAACATATATTTCATACACTTTATCTTTTTCTATAATCTTGGAAGAAATAAAATCTCTTTAAAATAAGTGTAATCTTTTGTTTAAAAAATTTTACATAATTATTACTGCAAATTAACTATGGAAAAATATATCATATTAAAACAAAATAAATATCAATCTTTTTTAGTAAACTAAAGCATTCATGCAAATCATATCTGGTATAATTATTTTTCAAAGTAACCAGCACACGAATAAATCGCCTCTGGAATTATTTTTTACAACCAGCACACGAACAGATCGCCTCTGGGATTTTTTTTTACAACCAGCACACGAACAGATCGCCTCTGGGATTTTTTTTACAACCAGCACACGAACAGATCGCCTCTGGGATTATTTTCTACAATCAGCACACGATACATCGCCTCTGGGATTTTTTTTTACAACCAGCACACGGACAGATCGCCTCTGGGATTATTTTCTACAATCAGCACACGAATACATCGTCTCTGGGATTTTTTTTTACAACCAGCACACGAACAGATCGCCTCTGGGATTATTTTTTACAACCAGCACACGAATAGATCGCCTCTGGGATTTTTTTTACAACCAGCACACGAGTAGATAGTCTCTGGGATAAATATTATTTTGTGACCAGAGCGCTCATGCAAACCGCATCTGATATAAAATATTTTTTTAAATAGCCAGCTCACGAATAGGCCGCCTCTGGCACTAACTACTATAGAAAGTATAAGCAATTTTGAATTACATAAAGGTAAACAAAGGATTACATTCTTATCTTTCAGAGATAATCTATCATGATTATTTGTGTATGTTATACTAACGATAAGTATTGTTAGATGGATAATGTGTACACACACATACGATTATAATTTTACATATAGGATGTCCTATTTTAAGTGATGCACTGGAATATCCGGTCAGGAAAGCATTTTAGAGAAAAAGATTTCAAATAAAAGTTGTTTGGTTCGAAGAGGGATATAAGATGCTGTCATTGATTTGACCTTGGATAGTCATTAGAGGTTACACGAAGGTGACTTCCAATTTCTTAAATGAGAACTCCAATTTTTCATTACACATTGTTATAGCTTTTTTTGAGAGCTTTTTAAAACACTAAAATATTTAGTATTAAGTACTTTGTGAGTTATGAGGCTAAGAATAATGTCTTAATTTTATATAAACAATAAAATATCTCATAAAATATTCACTTTTTTATTACATTATTTATACATGTATTTATACATTTTATTACATGTATTTATACATGTGTATATGCTGTGTGTGTATATAAATAGAAATTTGTACTGGAAAAATATGTATATAATAATCATTAATATTATATTTATATGCATTTATATATATTAAATGTTAAAAAAATAATATTGACATAAATTTAGAACTATTACTACATGCAAATAACACACACATATTGATTATACATGTATGATTTGTATACATGCAGCACGTGTTTAATAACGAGATGGATAAACAAAAAAATTAAAGAAAAGAAGAGAGGGGGAGAGAGAGAGAAAGCGTGTGTAATGAGTATCTCATTGTACATTTGATCATTTGCGTAAAGTATAAACACTGATAATGACAGAAAAAAAAGGAAAAATAGTAACATTTTCATACACGTATTATAATTTATATACCAGCAAAAAGGTTTTTTTTAAATTAATTTATGTTTATAATTATAACATTTTTTATATTTATTGACATATATTTACAAAATGTATTTTCAAAAATAGTATTTATTGACATATATTTACAAAATGTATTTTCAAAAATAGTATTTTAATGAATTTATTACGATTTATATACGCAAATGAACACAGATTATATGCATATGATACATATACATACAGCAAATATGTAATAAACATATGGTAGACATGAAAGGATAAAGATACCGAAAGAAAGAGAAAGAGAGAGCGTAATGAGTATCTCTTGTCGTATATCTGATCGTTTACATACAGTAAGGTGTAAATACCTTTTAATGAGAAAAAGAAGAAAATAGTAATATTTTTATCCACCGATATTTCACGCTCAGTATTCAGAGATTCAAAATGCTTTTATATTCTACAGGGCCCTGCATTCCTATATGCCGCGATTGGCCGCGATGCTATGTTGCTTGTTGCATTATGAAGAATTATATTCCCGACATCGTACGAATTATCTCGGAGATGATCCTTACCTTGAAACCGGTAATCAGAAGCATCCCAACTCCAAAGGACGAGGAAACGAAGGAGCCGACTCCGGGGATGTCTGGGAATACAAAGGACAAGGAGGATATGGAAAAATACAAATCCACAGGAAGGGCAATGAAGGGCATTCTAAGCCCAGACGGAAAACTCATCCCGTTCAGGATGCTGGACAAGGTCAAGAAGGATGACGGAGGCCACAAAGAGGACGGAAATACGTCCGACCCGCAAAGTTATAAGTTTATTTTGTAAACAAAAAAGAAAATATACATATATTATAAGTATCCGAAAGAGAATTGTAAAACCATTGTCCTAACCTATAATATTAAGGAAACAGTGCAAAACGACGAGCACTTTAAAGAAAACGGCCAAAGAAAGCGAGAGTGTAGACAGTGTACATAAAAAGTGCACTCTAGCATGTAAAGTTTTATAAAATAGAGTTAAAATGTAAAATTAGATTTAAAATAGTAGGTCAGCACATATTATGGTAGTATTATGAAAAAGGAATTGTAAAAGACTAATTGCGCATAAATTAATGTAACGCGCATCTAAAATTGTAATTTGCGCATGAAAAGTGCAATTGCGCATAGAAACTAAGTGCAGAAGAGCGACTGCGCAAGCGCGAAGCGTCTGCGCAGATGGAAAACCGAAGTGCGCATGCGCAATGCGTCTGCGCACAGCAAAAACGAGCAAACCAATAGGAAAGCGACCCGAATAGCAGCGCGTAGAGTGTACGAACACATTGGTCCGCCCAGATAGCGCTGTTGGAGGGGATAGAGAAGAGTGGGGAGGCCTATATAATGGGCTGCAGAGCTCAGTCTAGAGCTTTTTCCCGGACGAGTTCGTTGCGATCTTTCGAGCTCAGAGAGCGAATATCGGAATTTCTATAAAACAACGAAAAGACGCGAAAGTTGTTCCGCGTACACGGCGATATAGTGTATAATTAAATATCGATCTTTTTCCCGGATGCGTGCGTTGCGAGCTTTCAAGCTAATAAAGCGTTTAACGGAAGTTTCAATAAAACAACATCGAGACGAGAACATTGTTCCGCGTACACGGCGATATTGTGTAAAATCAACCGTTTTTATTAAAGCGAAAACAGACTGTAATAATCCGAGTTCAGTTATATTTTATTTTATTAAATATATTAATTTAAACATATATCTGATCGGTAGCAGTTGTTATTTATCCAAGTGATAAATTACCAGATCCTTAACCCCGGTAGTGATTTGCCTATCCGGGAGTGATCTAAAAAGAAATATTTGTCAAACGAATATTTCAAACAACCACGGTGACTTACCTGAGGAGGAATCCATAGCGGTGACGTCATCCTTCCAGCGTTGTCCAACGGCGAAGTCCATCGTCCAGCGGCGACCTGAAACAGAAAAGGAAGCATCAGAACGAGAGGAAGCACGACGAGAATACGTCGCAAATTTTCTCTCGTTGGTGCGCAGTCAGCGGCCATCTTGTAACTTGATACGGTGGCGTGACGCAGTAAGGCGAGGAAGTCGGCGGCCATCTTGTAACCAGATACGGCGGCTCGACGCAATAAGGCGAGGCTGGTGTCACATTCCAGGAACCTCGACATGGAATTGGATTATCTCAACCAAGAATCCTTGCTTGTTGGTGGATAAACAAGCTGGCGACCGTAATAATTAAAGGTAAGAGAACTACATCCTCGGATAATTTTACCCGAATATAAGTCGTCCGATCACAACCTAACATCGGGCGCGTAAATACGTTGTGCGTAGCTATTCTCGGAAATAAACCGCGTCTTTCGGATTTGTAGCAGTAGGATTTCGAAGTTTGATAGTCATTGATCCGTGGGTTTGCGGTAAAGGCGAGCGTTCGTCGTATGGCGACGTGTCCGCGAGTGTTTACGATAAAAAATACCAA
Source organism: Camponotus vicinus (assembly GCF_025532165.1). NCBI lineage: Eukaryota > Metazoa > Arthropoda > Insecta > Hymenoptera > Formicidae > Camponotus > Camponotus vicinus. The sequence continues at coordinate 10,372,097 of NW_028141967.1, read as the reverse complement.
GTTCACCAGGTAGACCGAAGGAAACTTGGCGACCGTGACAGGACAGTCATTTACGTGTGTGCCGAAATTTGAAACGAGAAAACGTGCGGAATAAATTCGCGACGCTTTTCTAAAAAACGATTCGAAGATTAAGCAGGCGTGTGACTCAAAGTTCGCGTGTTAGCCGACGGCAGGATAAGTTACGCGCAATAATAATACCGCAAAATGTCGACTCAAAAGGAAACCGACAGATTGCAAATCGAAGCGACGGGCGCGAGAGTATTGCGATCACCCGTCAAATCGAGAGAAAATATCCTCACAAGATCGCAAGCGAAACGCGTGAATGAGGATAGAAAAGATTTTCGCGAAGCGGAAAACGCGGGCGGAAAAGAGACGGATAATCCTAGAGACCGAGAGTTCTGGGAAATGTTCGTCAAATTAAACAAGAAATTAGACGCGTTAGAGACGCAAATCGTGGAATCTAGACGCGACGGCAAAAGTCATGAAGCCTCTTCGGTAAGTGCTGTAGCGACGGAACGCGGAAAAGAGGAAACGGCGTCGAGCGTTGTAAAAATTTCGGAAAACGCAGTCTTAAACGCGCGATTACCGCGTGGAGGCTGGCTTAAAAATCCTTTCGAAGATCTTAAATACTTCGGGAGAACCGACCGACAGAACCCGATTAAATTCATCAAAAAATTCGAGAAAATCGTAGAGTATGAAAACGTCGGGGAAGTCGATCAAATTTATTTCTTCGCGAGATGTATGCGAGGATCTGCATCGACGTGGTTCGAAGTAAGAGAACCGGATACGATCGATGAAGCCAAAGAGTTATTCATCCAACATTTTTGGACTGAAGAACAACAGGCGAGATTTCGGGAAGAAATGTATACCGGAAAATATAACGCTAACGGTACGGAAACGATGGCCGAATACGCGTTAAACGTAATGAAACAGGCGAAATGTCTGGATCCGCCGATGACGGATAAAGAAATAATAAGATGCGTAAAACGACATTTTGGAAATAGTGTCGCGCGCGAAATAAGACCTACTACGGTAGAAGATTTCGTACAATTACTCGACGAAATCGAAATAGAGCGTGAGCGGAATAAAAAATTATTCGAAGCTAAAAAACGCGAAGTTAAAGATAAAGTTCCGACGGATAAAAAACGCGAAGGCGCGACAAAACCGTGGAATAAAAATAAAGCCGCGGAGGAGAAAAAACCGAATCGCGACGAAAAACAAAACGAATCGTATGTTAATAATAAATATACGAAAAATAAGGATTTCGAGAAATCGAAAGAAGAAGAAGGGAGAAGTTATTACGCGAAAAACGATCAAACGGACGAGACTGCGCGTAAAAACGAAAAACCTAAAAAGAATAACGTGTCCGCGAAGACGGATAAAGCCGCGTTTAATAAAGGATTTTCGACGCAGCGTAATCTGGCGGTCGTTAAAGCGGATAACCGAACCGAACAGTCTGACGAAGACGAAGAGGGCGAAGAAAAAACGCCTAAATTAGCGGTTATTCGAGCAAATAGACAAAAGCCGAATAAACGTGAGAATAAAAATAAAATTGAACGCGATCGTGTAAACGAAAAACGGTTCGCGAAATTAAAAATAAACGTCGAAGAGGATATGAAATCTGAAAGCGCGACGAAAAATAAAGGCAAACAAAATCGTGACGGAAAATTACAAAAAATCGGCAAACAAAAGGTAAGCATATTAGCGGATAAATCGTTAAACGACGAAAATGCCGACAAAGAATTTAATCCGAGCGATAATGGGGCAACGAACGTTGATTGGTTAGTCGAAGATGTCGAAGAAAATACGGGAAATGTAATCCAAGTCGATGTCGAGACCGAAAATACCATAGCGACGGAAAGTTCCAGAAATAAAAAACGCGTTAAAAACGACGTAGTCGGGCGCGATAAAGAAACGCGTAGAACGGAAAAATACCGGAATACGACGTTAGAGAGAGAGACAGAGCGCGTGAAAGGCGATATGGCTGAGCGCGACGATGAGACGCGTAGTACGGAAAAGTATTGCGACGCGACGTTAGAGAGAGACGGAGAGCGCGTTAAAGGCGATAGAGTCAAACGCGATAACGCTACGACGCACACAAACTACGCGTAACGCGGAATTAAAGGGGATGGATCGAAACCATTCCGAACACGAATTCGAAACGGAACGGATTAAAACTAACAAAAAAGTAATACCGTCCGTAAGAATTAACAAAACAATCGACGAAGTCGATGAATTATCGCGGGAAGACCAACAGAAGAAAAAATCGATCGGTTCCGCGTATATAGATATCGAAGTAGGTAATATGAGCGTAAAAGCATTGCTCGATACCGGTGCCGAGATATCTGCGATGACGAAAGCGTTATTTGATTCGCTGGTTGAAATTAAAGCGATAATCCGAGTGATACCGCTGAGAAAATTTTCGCTGGTAGGCGCGTTCACCGACAAATCGCAAATAGAGCGCAGATAACTTTCCGATTGTGCGAGAAAGAATTTACTCACGAATTCGTAGTAGCGAAGACACTCGCGTATAATGTAATTTTAGGACTCGATTTTATGCGACAGAATTACATAGCGATATATTGCGAACCGAATGACGTGCAGATAAAATTCCGCGACGGAAGGGAACACCGCGCAGAAATTTTTGCTCTTTCGGTAGAAGAGACCGAAGAGTATTTAAATAAAATTTTGCGAGAGCATAAAGATGTGTTCGAAAATAGGATAGGGTGTATTAATCATTATTCCCATCAAATCCTTATGAACCACGATAGACCTTTCCGAATGAAGCCATATCCAGTACCGGATGCTCATCGATCAAAGGTAAGACAACACCTGAAAGATTTACAAAAATCAGGTATCATCGAAAAATCATCGACTCAGTTCATAAATCCACTCGTAGTCGTGATTAAAATATCGGGAGAAATTAGACTGTGTCTAGATGCGCGTGAGCTTAATAAGAGAATGTGTAACGAGCATGATCAACCTCCAATGATCGAAGAAGTTTTCCGAAGAATCGAGAATAAAAAATTTTTCGACTTTGGACGTGACCAGCGCATTCTGGCAAATACCGCTGACAGACGACAGCAAAAAGTATACCGGTTTTATATTTGATAATCAAACGTATGTTTTCCGAAGATTGCCACTCGGGCTAAAAACATCGGGATCATCATTCACCAGAGCGATGAATAAAGCATTGGGGGATGATTGTGATGCGTTCACGATAATATACTTAGATGATATATTGATCGCGTCAGATACCAAAGAGGAACACATTTTCCACATAAACTACGTGCTTGAGAAACTAAAAAGCGTAGGATTTAAATTAAATCTGGAAAAATGTGAATTTTTTAAATCCGAAATTAAATTTTTGGGACACAAGTTCGACAGCATCCAAGCTGAAATGAACGACGACACTAAAAAAGCTATACGGGATTTCGAGATACCGCGAAATAAAAAAGGTATACAAGCGTTTCTCGGTCTCGTTAATTGGGATCGCCGGTTTATAAAAAATTTAGCCGCGTTGACCAAACCATTAGAGGCGATACTTTGCAAAGGCGTAAAGTTCGAGTGGACGGAAGAAGCCAACAAAGCATTCAACCGAATAAAAAGGGCATTCGAAAGAGCACCTAAATTATACATAATAAGATCAGATTTAAAATTTGGCTTATATGTAGATGCGTCAAAATTTGGACTCGGTGCGATGTTATATCAGTACGACGAGGAAAATAGCGACGTTAAATACACCGTAGCTTACGCGAGTCGAAGCCTAAAATGTGCAGAACTTAACTACACTATCACTGAACTCGAGTGCTTAGCGATAGTGTGGGCACTGAGAAAATGGTATGCAAGCTTGCTAGGAAGGCGTATAAAAATCCATACGGATCACTGTGCGTTGAAATTCTTATCAGCGTGTGCGGACGATAGTTCCAGGATCGCGAGATGGATAACGTTCCTAAATGAGTTTGATATCGAAATCTGTCATGTACCCGGAAAAGAAAACGTGATCGCGGATACTTTATCGCGGCGTAACGTAAATAACGGGTACATTAAACAGGAAAAGTCAATAAAACGGATAGCCCCGATAGCTAAGCCGAACGACGAGTTAGACACCGTAGCATGGTGCAACATAATCGAACAAGCGCAGGAAGAATGTCAAACGTTGCATAATTACCCGCGTGAAGATTTAAACGTTTACATACGCGACGGATTAGTGAGAATACGCGAAACGTCGGGAGAAAAAATAATTATAATCGTTCCAGATAAAATTAGTTGGGATTTGATCGATAGAATACACGATTATCTCTTACATTACGGAACAGATAAAGTCGCGGATTTCGCGAATAAATATTTTAAAATTAAAAATCTCGAAAGAGTAGCTAGGGACGTAGTTGCATCGTGTAACACGTGTCAGGCGACAAAGTATTATACTCGACCAACAAGGGGAGTAGAATATTTTATTTTACCGGAAAGACCGGGTAAAGTAATTTCAATCGATATATTTGGACCTTTGCCACAAACACCAAAGGGATACAAGTATATATTAGTCGTTATGGATCAGTTTTCAAAGCTAACAAAACTGTATCCAATGAAAAGTCAAAAACTCGACGCAATCATGGACTCGTTGCAGTTGGAACACTTTCCACAACTGGGAATGCCGGAGGAAATACTATTCGACAACGGAGGCCAGTTCATAACCAATCGATGGAGGGAATTTGGAAAACATGGGATTCGCAATACGGAAGACTACACCATATAACCCGCAGAGTAATCCAGTCGAAAGGGTGATGCGCGAACTTGGACGAATAATACGAGTCTACGCGCATGATAGACACACGTCTTGGAACAAAATAATACCCAGGACAGAAAGGACTATAAATTCGACGGAACATCGAAGCACGGAGTGTGTACCACTGGAACTACACCCGGAACAAGAAAGATACTTACCAATGGATCCGAGATTACATCCAGAAGAAGACCAGGAGGAGGACGAAGACCTACTACTGGAAAGAAAAATCGAAAGTGCAGCTAACTTTCTTAAAAAACGAGCTGGACAAAGAAAGAAGCAAACCGATAAACATGGTGAGGCGGAAGTCTACACTCAGGGGCAGAAAGTGTGGGTAAAAATCCATCGACGAAGCGATGCGAGCCGCAGGCTTACGGAAAAGATACATCTCGTCTACGATGGTCCATTTCAAATAAGAGCCCAGATCAGACCAAACGCTTATGCTGTGAAAGACGAAGAAGGAAACACGATCAGGATATTCAATTCACGGTTGTTAAGACCACATCGGGAAGCAAAATTAAAACCGGTGGCAAGAATAAATATGATTTCAGTCAAACGGGGAATAAAAGAACCTCAAAGACAGGAAATCGAAGATTTCTGCAAAAATCTAAAAAGAAAAGCAGAATTAGATAGAGTAAGTGAAAGGATAGATTTACTTACCAAAAAATCCAGAGACTTGTCTGAAGAGCAAAAGGAGTCCGAAGTGCAGGAGGTGCAGCAACCAGGAGCAGCGGAGGACGACGGAGCCAATGACGACATCACGGAATCCAGTGTAGAAAGGAACCTGAAAAGAAAAAGATCGGGTCAAATTAGTGAGAAAGGAATGCGTCACATAATACGCATATCACGATTTATTTCCGAAAAAGAAAAGGAAATAACAATCGACGGATTAATAAACGAAATACCATTGAAATTATTACCTGATTTCAGAGGTGAATTTAATGTCATAACAAGAAAGGCATTAGAAATCATCGAAAAGAAAAATGGAAGACTCAAAAGAATCTACGATACGAAGAGTATACCTTCGTACCTAAGAAACGAAAGAAAAATAAGATTCAAAGCAGTCGGAATAACGATCGAAGTAAAATTCGAAAAAACCTACGAAGAAGCCGTAGTAATACAACATGACAAACCATACATAATAGTGGGGCGTCATGTATGCAAGAAACTTGGACTAAAATACATAGCCCAAGAAAAAGCAGACGATAATTTCCAGTTAACTAAATGGAATAAAAAACGCAGTGCAACTCAGACGAAGTTGTATGCGTCTGAAATGTCATGAAAATGTCTGAAAAATCATAAGACACAAACGGAATCCAAGGAGCGGCAATCCGGAGAAAGGAGAACGTCGAACGAGCCCACGAAGGAAGGACGACATCCGAACGAGCCGAAAACCGTTGAGGAAGACGTACAAATCATCGAGGTCAAAGAAGAACCCAAAAGTGCAGATCCCGCTGAAAAAAGTGTAGATAGTGCAGTTCGCGAAAAGTCAATTTCGAGCGATAAAATCAGCCGAAAAGTGATAGAAAACGCGAAAAACGATAAAACAAGTCATGCGAATACCGAAATAAAGTCAGTGCGTGATAATAATAAAACGGCGTCTAATTGCGTCGACAAAAGTCAGAAAATGACTAAAGAACAATTTAAAGACAATAAAAGCGATGCGTGCGTAGAGAATAAGGAAACTTGCGTGCGAGATAACGATAAGAATATTAACGAACGGTTAATAAACACAAAAGTGCAAAAAAGTGCAGATGGACAATTTAAGAACAGTAAGCTACACAGCGATGCGTTAAAATTAAGTGCGAGCGATCATGTAGAAATAGTACAATGCGAGCCACATTCTATATGCGAAAATACAAACTCTAATTTATCTCCGAAAATTAATTTTCTGAATAAATTAAATTTAATCACAAGTATACCGATAAGCGGTAACTTGAATAAAACATACGTAATTGAAAAAGAAGTAAATTTGAAACGAGATTTACTTGATTCAATAAAGGAATACAGAGAAATAGCGATTAACCAATTAAAAAGTAAGTTACTAGAAAAGATCGCTAATGCTTATACGCGTCCGAATAACGAACGAACCGACCTAATCTTCAGGGACACGGCGTTACCAGAGACCAGCATGAGTCAGAGTATCGACGGACGGTTACAAGCAAACAACGAAAGAGAAGCACAAGCAGAAATCACAACGAAAAAGAAAAGAATAACGATGGACAACAACAATAACAACAACGCACCACGCGAAGATCCACTAAAAGAAGAAGAAAATAAACTCTTGGAGAAATCTATTATGAAGGCCAACAGAGAAGCGATCCGGAGGTTAAGGGAACAGCGGATCCAATTATTAAAGGATTGCATGCTGTCATCCGACAGCGAAGGTGAGAGTAAACAGCTTGACATTGAAAAATTGGACAGACAATGGCAAGAAGAATCGAACCGAACAACACTGGTTTTAGAAACTATATATGATAACCTAAGGATGAGAGATGCAACCAACACTTACAAGAACACATCTGTAAAAACAAACAAGAATGGAGAACAGCTATATAAGGTCACAATAATAATAATAACCGAAAAATTAACGAAGCAGGCAAACGACAGTACAAAGATACAAGGTACGGTCGAGATTAAAAACAACAAGTGCGAGATCAAGTACAAACACGGTGAGGAGGAAGAAAACACCGTGGAAAAAGTAGAAGACAAATCTACAATTAAAGGCAAAGTAATCGACGACGTTACGGTCAAAGATCCACGAGACGACAAGGAGAACATCACAATGGAACAATTAATTAAAAGAATAAAGACGACAAAATCAAAGATAAAGGATGTAAAAATACTCAAAGAAGCTCGTCAATTGCGATCCACAAAAAGGCCGAAGAGTCCCGAAAAGGAGAAGGAAAGCACCAAAACCAAAAAGCCATCCCACCACGCCTCGAAGTCGCGGCAAGACGGCTTGGCCGGGGATGTGAAACCGGTAACCAGAAGCACCCCAACTCCCAAGGACGAGGAAACGAAGGAGCCGACTCCGGGGATGTCTGGGAATACAAAGGACAAGGAGGATATGGAAAAATACAAATCCACAGGAAGGGCAATAATTCTAAGCCCAGACGGAAAACTCATCCCGTTCAGGATGCTGGACAAGGTCAAGAAGGATGACGGAGGCCATAAAGAGGATGGAAATACGTCCGACCCGCAAAGTTATAAGTTTATTTTGTAAACATAAAAAAAAATATACATATACAGGGTGATTCTAAATAACTTTATGTTTTTGCAAAAACATAATCTTGACCGAATTCTAAGACGATTTTTCTTTTGGCAAAATTTCGTCCGAAACTTAGTTTTTGAATTATTAAAGGAAGTAGTTAACGTATGACGGGTCGAATACAAGAGGCAGGCAAGGGTGGCGCGATTCACCGTCAGACGCGGGTGCTTACGCGGGGTGCCTGCTGCGATCAGCTGGTCGCTATACACATACAGACACACATGCGAACACATACATTCTCTCTCTGTCTGTCTGTCTGTCTCTCTCTCTCTCTCTCTCTCTCTCATTCGCTCACTCACCTGTAATTTTTTTTTTTTTTTTTACGAAAGGGGAAAATGCATTTTATGCATACCCGCCGGTCGATCCAGTGAGTTATGTGGGACTCGAGTACCAAGTCGAATTACCAACTCGGTACTCCCTACCCACTAAAAACCCCTCTCTTTTCACGAATTTCCTTTGACACACTGTCCCTCTGACTTCCCGAGATCTGTTTTCACATAACGTCAAAAAATAGTTATTATTACCTTGTTCGATGACTTTTGATGTATTGCTGTAATTGCTTGAAGGAGAAATAAATTTTCCGATAGATCGTATGTTCTCAAATTTAACGTAGATATCACGTTGCAAAAGACAAGAAATCCACATTAAATTATTAACTGAAAGTTTTTCTTCTTTCATGAACTGTATTCTTTTATAAACTTTAACGTAATCACATTTATTTACTCACTCGATGAGACGAGAAATTTACTAATGACTCTATCACTAATCACTATTAATCACTGTCGAATAATAACTGTTGGCGATTAAAAATCACTCGATGAAAGAAACACGTGCGGACACGTTACTACACGACGCGACGACGCAACAATGCGACGATAATTACTCAGCGACTGCAAGCAGTTTTTTGTCATGGTAGGTTGCGGTAGGTTAAGGTACTACTGGCGCTATCGAACGCGATCATGTGTTCGATTGAAGAATGCGGTAAACATAATAAACATTTAACATATTAATATTATTATTATCATGAATGTGTGTGATATCCATACATCGTATGATATCTACTTAAAAATTAATTAGATTAAATAAGTGTTTTTAAAATATTTATTACTTTTACTATTATCTTAAATAAATATTTAATATTAATATTTTATATGATAATAGTAAAAGTAATAAATATTTTAAAAACACTTATTTAATCTAATTAATTTTTAAGTAAATATCATACGATGTATGGATATCACACACATTCATGATAATAATAATATTAATATGTTAAATGTTTATTATGTTTACCGCATTCTTCAATCGAACACATGATCGCGTTCGATAGCGCCAGTAGTACCTTAACCAGTAGTACCTACCGCAACCTACCATGACAAAAAACTGCTTGCAGTCGCTGAGTAATTATCGTCGCATTGTCGCGTCGTCGCGTCGTGTAGTAACGTGTCCGCACGTGTTTCTTTCATCGAGTGATTTTTAATCGCCAACAGTTATTATTCGACAGTGATTAATAGTGATTAGTGATAGAGTCATTAGTAAATTTCTCGTCTCATCGAGTGAGTAAATAAATGTGATTACGTTAAAGTTTATAAAAGAATACAGTTCATGAAAGAAGAAAAACTTTCAGTTAATAATTTAATGTGGATTTCTTGTCTTTTGCAACGTGATATCTACGTTAAATTTGAGAACATACGATCTATCGGAAAATTCATTTCTCCTTCAAGCAATTACAGCAATACATCAAAAGTCATCGAACAAGGTAATAAAAACTATTTTTTGACGTTATGTGAAAACAGATCTCGGGAAGTCAGAGGGACAGTGTGTCAAAGGAAATTCGTGAAAAGAGAGGGGTTTTTAGTGGGTAGGGAGTACCGAGTTGGTAATTCGACTTGGTATTCGAGTCCCACATAACTCACTGGATCGACCGGTGGGTATGCATAAAATGCATTTTCCCCTTTCGTAAAAAAAAAAAAAAAAATTACAGGTGAGTGAGCGAATGAGAGAGAGAGAGAGAGAGAAAGAGAGAGAGAGAGAGAGAGAGAGAGAGAGACAGACAGACAGACAGACAGACAGACAGAGAGAGAATGTATGTGTTCGCATGTGTGTCTGTATGTGTATAGCGACCAGCTGATCGCAGCAGGCGCCCCGCGTAAGCACCCGCGTCTGACGGTGAATCGCGCCACCCTTGCCTGCCTCTTGTATTCGACCCGTCATACGTTAACTACTTTCTTTAATAATTCAAAAACTAAGCTTCGGACGAAATTTTGCCAAAGGAAAAATCGTCTTAGAATTCGGTTAAGATTATGTTTTTGCAAAAACATAAAGTTATTTAGAATCACCCTGTATTATAAGTATCCGAAAGAGAATTGTAAAACCATTGTCCTAACCTATAATATTAAGGAAACAGTGCAAAACGGCGAGCACTTTGAAGAAAACGGCCAAAGAAAGCGAGAGTGTAGACAGTGTACATAAAAAGTGCACTCTGGCATGTAAAGTTTTATAAAATAGAGTTAAAACGTAAAATTAGATTTAAAATAGTAGGTCTGCACATATTATGGTAGTATTATGAAAAAGGAGCTGTAAAAGACTAATTGCGCATAAATTAATGTAACGCGCATCTAAAATTGTAATTTGCGCTTGAAAAGTGCAATTGCGCATGGAAACTAAGTGCAGAAGAGCGACTGCGCAAGCGCGAAGCGTCTGCGCAGATGGAAAACCGAAGTGCGCATGCGCAATGCGTCTGCGCACAGCAAAAACGAGCAAACCAATAGGAAAGCGACCCGAATAGTAGCGCGTAGAGTGTACGAACACATTGGTCCGCCCAGATAGCGCTGTTGGAGGGGATAAAGAAGAGTGGGGAGGCCTATATAATGGGCTGCAGAGCTCAGTCTAGAGCTTTTTCCCGGACGAGTTCGTTGCGATCTTTCGAGCTCAGAGAGCGCATATCGGAATTTCTATAAAACAACGAAAAGACGAGAACATTGTTCCGCGTACACGGCGATATTGTGTAAAATCAACCGTTTTTATTAAAGCGAAAACAGACTGTAATAATCCGAGTTCAGTTATATTTTATTTTATTAAATATATTAATTTAAACATATATCTGATCGGTAGCAGTTGTTATTTATCCAAGTGATAAATTACCAGATCCTTAACCCCGGTAGTGATTTGCCTATCTGGGAGTGATCTAAAAAGAAATATTTGTCAAACGAATATTTCAAACAACCACGGTGACTTACCTGAGGAGGAATCCATAGCGGTGACGTCATCCTTCCAGCGTTGTCCAACGGCGAAGTCCATCGTCCAGCGGCGACCTGAAACAGAAAAGGAAGCATCAGAACGAGAGGAAGCACGACGAGAATACGTCGCAAATTTTCTCTCGTTGGTGCGCAGTCAGCGGCCATCTTGTAACTTGATACGGTGGCGTGACGCAGTAAGGCGAGGAAGTCGGCGGCCATCTTGTAACCAGATACGGCGGCTCGACGCAATAAGGCGAGGCTGGTGTCACATTCCAGGAACTTCGACGTGGAATTGGATTATCTCAACCAAGAATCCTTGCTTGTTGGTGGATAAACAAGCTGGCGACCGTAATAATTAAAGGTAAAAGAACTACATCCTCGGATAATTTTACCCGAATATAAGTCGTCCGATCACAACCTAACATCGCTGCACGAGAATAGAGAGTCGTAATAATATAATATTGCTGTTTGATATTTACATAAACACTCGTTCGCTCTATTTCTTTCTCTATTATCTCTCTTTCTTCGTCTTTCTTTCTGAGAACTTGTTATATGCATGTACGTGCAAACAGAAATATAATGTAAATTCGTGTTGTTTGTAATAATAATTTTATTATCGTTTTAATTATCGTTATAGAATTAATGACATTACTAACCTTTTCAACCAAGCTCCTTTTCTGCAGAGTCTGCGAGCACAGAGAGTCAATTGTCTCTTAGATTTATTTGCCATTATATATCTTTGACAAATATACATTATTTTAGAAAAAACTATGCGCTATCGACACGTTATAACGCATTATAATGGTCAATTCGCACTGTTGTTACATGTACGTACGTGTAGTTCCGCGCGACACGAGTATCTCACTGCCCACACATACATATACATATCACTGCACGATTTTGTTTACCGCGCGGTGCGTTCGTACTATTGCTACCGTGCGCTATGTATGTACTGCTGCTATTGCGCAAATACCACACGTCCTACAAATATTACATCTTTTTGCAATTAAAAAAAGAATTGTAAGTATACAATGTAATCGATCAGTTTTATATCGTTATAAAATATTATATATAAAGATGGGAAATATATGTACACATACATTAGACTACAAAAAAATAAAGCCACATACGAGCGATACTTAGGAAAGTAGCTCTTGTGCAAAGTCTTGTGTAAATGTGACATAAATGATAATATTCATATGGTAATTATCGATATGACAATAGCCGCACATTCTACCCGTGCACGTTGCAGGTTTTGACGTCGAACCGCACATTCGGTTGAAGTTCGAATTAGCTCGTAAAGGAACACTTGCGCGATCTTTTTTTTATTTAAAGAAAATGTATTAGTAAAAGTATGCTAATAATATATATATATATATATATATATATATATATATATAATTAAACTTTTGTTTTTATTATGTACACATATGTATATGTACATATACGTATATATACGTATACGTATGTATATATATGTATATAAAAGTGTATGCGAGAATTACGTAAGGAAACAATAAGAAAAGACAATAAGAGCGAACGAGATAGGAATAGCACGAGCAGCGAAGACTCGAGGATCGGATCTTCCTTCCCACTACTATTTCCCTCTCGCTCGCTCCTATTACTATCTCGCTCACTCCTATTATTGTCTCGCTTGCTCTTGTTACTGTTTCGCTCGCTCTCGATTTTTCGGGTACGTTTATCTTTTCGAGATGTCTATCACGATTGTCAAGTGTGACAAAAAGCAAGACTACGAGTAAAGAGCGAGCGAGATGACCTATTATCAAAGAGTTCCGAAGTTCCTTACAGTCGGCTTCCCCGCTTCCTCTATTCATTCGTAATTCACGAATATGTAAACATCTTATAAAATAAGAACTGAAACTGTAATTTTTTATTTTATCAGTTTGAAAGTAGTTTCAATGAATTAATGAGATTTTTGCGATTAAAATGACATCAAACACGACATAAATCGGATAATTTTTAATTAATCTGAAAATAAAAATTTCGATTATATATTTAACTAAATTTATACAACTTTCGTCGTGTCTAATATTATTTTAATCGCAAAATTCTCATTATTTTATTAAAATTATTTTCAAATGAATAAAACGCATTTTATTTTCTGATATACATATACTCGTGAATATTATAAATGATGTCTCGTGTAAGAGACTTCGGAATCTTCGACGTCGCTATAATAAATAAATATAAATTGCCATAAAATAGAAACTAAAACTTTTATATTTTGATATCTTTCTTTAAAATAGATTAATGAAATTTTACGTTTAAATAAAAATCATGATTGAATACAATATAAAAAAATATAAAAAAAATTAAAATAATCTGTTTCACTGCACAATATATAGATCATTTGACATTAATTATATTGATCATATTTAGACCAAGGACGCCACGTGAATATCATATTTGATAACATTGAAAATGTATTAGAATATAAATTTTTACATTTTTAAATTTCATTAATCCATTTTATAGAAAAAGATCAAATAAAATATAAAAGTTTTAGTTTCTATTTTATGGCAATTTATATTTATTTATTATGGCGACGTCGAAGATTCCGAAGTCTCTTACACGAGACATCATTTATAATATTCACGAGTATATGTATATCAGAAAATAAAATGCGTTTTATTCATTTGAAAATAATTTTAATAAAATAATGAGAATTTTGCGATTAAAATAATATTAGACACGACGAAAGTTGTATAAATTTAGTTAAATATATAATCGAAATTTTTATTTTCAGATTAATTAAAAATTATCCTATTTATGTCGTGTTTGATGTCATTTTAATCGCAAAAATCTCATTAATTCATTGAAACTACTTTCAAACTAATAAAATAAAAAATTACAGTTTCAGTTTTTATTTTATAAGATGTTTACATATTCGTGAATTACGAATGGATAGAGGAAGCGAGGAAGCCGACTGTAAGGGACTTCGGAACTCTTTGATAATAGGTCATCTCGCTCGCTCTTTACTCGTAGTCTTGCTTTTTGTCACACTTGACAATCATGATAGACATCTCGAAAAGATAAACGTACCCGAAAAATCGAGAGCGAGCGAAACAGTAACAAGAGCAAGCGAGACAATAATAGGAGTGAGCGAGATAGTAATAGGAGCGAGCGAGAGGGAAATAGTAGTGGGAAGGAAGATCCGATCCTCGAGTCTTCGCTGCTCGTGCTATTCCTATCTCGTTCGCTCTTATTGTCTTCTCTTATTGTTTCCTTACGTAACTCTCGCATACACTTTTATGCATATACATACATATACATACGTATACGTATATGTATATATATACGTATATGTACATATACATATGTGTATATAATAAAAACAAAAGTTTAATTATATATATATATATATATATATATGTATTTTGCATTCTATCTGAAAATAATTTTGACGACTGAGGTTCTTCCGATTAAAATAACAATGGCACGATATAATCGTATTAATTGTAATTATAAATCGGATAATTTTTAATCATTATATAATTAAAATTACGATTATTTACTTTGTTTAAAATTATCCGATTGTTATCGAGTTTGGTGCTATAGCTCGGGAAAAAGAACACGAATACGGTTGCCTTTATGCACTGCAGAGGCAGCGTTTTTCGACTGTTCGATTCACGTATCGATCACGAGCTACGAGCGTAAGAAGTCGCAAGGTTGAGCTGCTGCCGTTGTCTGTCGACACAATGCCAAGACGTAAGTATTTTATTTTATATATATATATATAAATTTATCAAATAATTATTTCACTTGAATGTTATTAAAATTTATGTAAGTCGTATATATTATGTTACATAAATTATAATAATGTTATTGTAACCTAACCTCTTGCTCTTGTTCTCATTCTCTCTGTATTACTATTAGAAATGTAAGACAAAGAACGTTTTAATAATTCAATATATTTTTTAGCACGAAGCAATGGCATATCATCTAAATTGCCGGTGCCAACCGGAGCGGCAACAGCGACGGTGACGACGACACCGACGACAAAAAGATTATCGAAGATATCCACAGCGACGTCGCCAGGGTCACTGTCCACGGCGACGTCGCCAATGTCAGTGGCCACGGCGTCAAGATCAGTGGCCATGTCGCCGAGAGCAGTGACGACGGCGATACCATCGGTGCTGCAGCCGGCAAATAGACATATAAGACACGTAAGTGTTTCCATTGTGCAAAGAAGACACTTACAAGTAACATTACTCAAGTGCCATTCGCCGATATTCTTGAAACTTTGCACACACGTAGTACATCGAAAAACATTAAATACGTGTTTTTTTATTTTGGCTAACAAGGCGTTTTAAGGTTAGAAAACGCATTCGAAAGTTTAACACCATTTAGCACAATGTTAACTAACGCTACTCATGAGTGTCATTCTCTTACAGCTTTTACGACATTTCTCTATCATAATTTCATTGTCTGCGTGTTTTTGAGATCGCTAATGACGATTTTGACATCAGTTATATCAATATAGAAGCTGATGAAAAATGGCAAATTTAATAGTAGTGTTACGAAGGATGTCAAAATGTGACTGGGCAAATATCGGTGGGCAAACTTCTTAACACCCTTCTTTCAAATGACGGAAACAATAAGCAAATCACGAAATTTTAAGAAATTGAACCTTATGAAGACAGGATTATTAGGTCTTTTTAATGTTTCCAATTATACAATCTCGACATATAGTAATCAGAACGGCCGATGGTAACTTATATGTTCAAGTTTCGTCTAACATGCTTACGATACCACAATTTGCACATATATTGTCAAAATGAATTATATTTTTACCGCATTTCATTATCATTATTGCAACTTTTGCTAATATCATTCATAACGAATAAGGTTTCATCAATCGTTTTTAAAGGTTGAAATCAGGGAGCAATACGACAGGCTTCTGATTACAATAAGTTATATTCACGAAGTATTATCTTTTTTCATTGCATATTTTCGAACTACAATTGATAACAATTAATTTTTCATCGGCCGTTTTCACAGCACGGCTTTAATATTTTCTACATTGTGTATCTCTTTGAATACAATTTACAACAAATAGATTTTCATCAGCTGTTTCCACGTCTACTACATATTTGTTATTAATTGTAATAACGTTAAGTACTATTCTTTCTCTGCGTTTTTCTCGAAAAAATTCATCAAAACATGTCTATGAATCCAAAAAATATTCTTCGTTTACTAACACATAGTTTCAGTGATTCGCAGTATGATGTTGAATCGATTGTGACAGAAGATGAAAGATCATTTGCAGCTTATTTGGAAGATCTCATTAAATTCTTCTGTTGGTTCCAACGTGTTCACTGAAACTTACGAAACATTGTGTTATAATGATGACAGCGTAATATCTGATGCTGTTGAAGTCGATGACGATTTTGAAGATGACTTTGAATGTGTTGTTCAAGATGATAAAAAACTGAAAGTTGAGATAGACGTTTATTATAAAAACAGAGCGGTCAAGTTTTGGCGATCTGCTAAAAATGGTAACATGAGCTTTAGTACGGTAAAAAGTAGATTTAAGAGGGTTCCAGATAAAAAAACTTACAGGTGGGAAGCACAAGTAGCGGAGGGAGGCACAAGTAATGAGAAATTGTTTCGTATCAGTACATATGTTTTAGATCAATTCAAAAATGCTATGGAAAAATCACTACCTGTTCATGATTTAGAGTTGAAAAGATGGGCTTTGAAAGCAAGGGATGATGTTAAACTATCAAATAAACTCTTCTCTGCTTCTTCCAAATGGATCCATACTTTCAAAGTGAGACATGGAATAGTATCTAGAAAGATTAACAAGTTTGTTACGAAAATCCAGATAACGAGTAAAGAAACTCTCGTACAGAAGAGTAATGAATTCGTTGCAACAGTGAGATCAGAAATATTATCTATAGGAGAAGATAATGTATTCAATTCTGATCAATCAGGCTTTAATTTAGAATCACATGCAGAGCGTACATTGTCATTTAAAGGTACTTTGAAAGTTGAATGCTTGGCTCAATCTATAAATTCACTGACTCACAGCTACACTATACAGCCTTTTATATCTGCAAGTGGGGTCTTAAAATCACTTTTGCTAATAGTGTTACAAGAGACACAAGGTAAATTTGGTCCGATCGTCAGAAACAATATTTATAAAGCTGAAAATATTCTTGTGCTTGCTTCGAAATCTGGCAAACTTTCATCAGATCTTGCTGTAAAATGGTTTGTCGATGCTTTTTTGTCTAATGTTAATGAAGCATCGGCTCTATGTTTAGACTCTTGGACTGGACAAACGGAAGAAAAGTTCGATGTTATAGATAAGCGTGGTAAAAGAGTCAAAATTTTAACTATTCCCGCAGGGACAACTGGTATGATCCAGCCATTAGATGTTTATACATTCAGACCATGGAAGAACTTTCTTAAACATTTCTCGGACTTAATCATACTATATAACTACGACATCAATTTACATTTGAGGAATAACATCTTAAAGATTCAGTCATTGATTCATAACCAGTTCTCATCACCAAGAGTTGTAAATTTATTCAAATACGCTTGGTGGAAAAGCGGGTATATTTCAGAAAAACCAGAAAAATGTGCAACACCTGTGGAATATTGCTTCGAGAATTGTGGTACACACTGTAGGTTTTGCACAAACATTTCCATCATAAAATGCGCTTGGTGCAACGAATCTTTATGTATACAACACTTTTTTGCTTCAGACTATAATGCTTCTCCTCACTACTGCAAAAGATACGTGAAATGAAGGCAATATTTTTAATTCCATCCTTTTCTTTTCAGCAAGATATGGGGAATTAAAATTCAAGTATATGGAGAAGGCCGCACCTTGTCTTCAGTGGCCGGGTCAAATCTCTATCTTGCCTTCACTGGTCGGGTAGTACCACTATCTTGCCTTCACTGATCGGGTAGTACCACTATCTTGCCTTCACTGGTCGGGTATAGTACCACTATCTTGCCTTCACTGGTCGGGTATAGTACCACTATCTTGCCTTCACTGGTCGGGTAGTACCATTATCTTGCCTTCACTGGTCGGGTATAGTACCACTATCTTGCCTTCACTGGTCGGGTATAGTACCACTATCTTGCCTTCACTGGTCAGGTATAGTACCACTATCTTGCCTTCACTGGTCGGGTAGTACCACTATCTTGCCTTCACTGGTCGGGTATAGTACCACTATCTTGCCTTCACTGGCTGGGTAGACCTTCCCATTGCCTTCAGTTTCCGCCATTTGGATGCGTCATATTGAATTTTTCATCCGCCACCTCTAGATTGATATAACTGTTGCCAAAATCGTAATCATGTATCTAATAAACTTCGCAAGTGGCGTTAAATAAAGTTTTTGAAACTTCTGCGATTTTGTCCACCATTTTGTATTTGCCATTCTGAATCTCGTTAAACTAATGTCAAAATCGTCATTAGCGATCTCAAAAACACGCAGACAATGAAATTATGATAGAGAAATGTCGTAAAAGCTGTAAGAGAATGACACTCATGAGTAGCGTTAGTTAGCATTGTGCTAAATGGTGTTAAACTTTCGAATGCGTTTTCTAACCTTAAAACGCCTTGTTAGCCAAAATAAAAAAACACGTGTTTAATGTTTTTCGATGTACTACGTGTGTGCAAAGTTTCAAGAATATCGGCGAATGGCACTTGAGTAGTGTTACTTGTTAGATCGGTACGAGCAAACGAAATACAGATTAGGTAATTCCGTACAGATCTTAATAACGTGTATATGATGTACAATAAATAACTATTTTTACAGAGACACATAATTATTACATACACATATCACATATTAAATTAACATGGTAAATAATAATGTAAATAATAATAATATAATGAATTAGACATTAGTATATATGTGTATGTGTATGTAATAATTATGTATCTCTGCAAAAATACTTATTTATTGTATATCGTATACACATTATTGAGATCTGCACGGATTTATTTGTGTTTGCTCGCGCTGATCTTTTAATATATATACACACATTTTATAAATGTTAAGGGTGCTTTCCTTTTAGCGACACAAGTCGACGCAGGCATCATTCTGTCTTTTTTTCAACATGTATGAAGAACAAAGATAGAATGACACTTGTGTCGACTTGTGTCGCTAAAGGGAAAACACCCTATGATGTGTGTGTGTGTCCGCGTGTGTGTGTATGTGTGTGTGTTGTAAATTGCAAATGATTTATTGAAGTATATATGTAGATGGTGTTCGTAATATGTACGTGTGCCAAAATAATAATATTATTTTTTGTCTTTTTCTAGCGCATCAATGAAGCGGTGAGGCGTGCGGTAAACAAAGAAAGAAGGAGGGAAAGAAAATATCCTGCACCACCTATCAGCAGCGCATCATTCAAGATATATTCCTGCAACAGTATCATCCGGGTACGTGCCTATGCCGACAGGACCATCCGGATATGTGCCTGCGCAGGCAGTACCATCTGGATACGTGCCGGCACCGGCTGTATCCGGATATATACCTGCACAGGCAATATCATCCGGATACATGCCAGCGCCGGCTGTATCCGGATATGTACCTGCATCGACCGTATCCGGATATGCACCTGCACCTGCACCGACCGTACCGGGATATGTACAATATTTTCCTCGATATTAAAAAAAGGTGAATATTTTCAATATTACACAAACATACGTGCGAATATGTATATATGTCTGTATGTATGTCTGTATGTATGTATGATGTATGTATGTATTTATTTATTTATTTATTTATTTACTTATGTTTGTATGTTGTATGTATGTATGTATGTATGTATGTATGTATAGATATATGTATGTACACTGAGAAAACAAATTGTTAGTTTGACTAAACCGTTCAACAAAATTATTATTTTTTTAATTAACTTATTTAAATATTTAAGTTAAATAGATGTCCTGTTAGATTTGTATTATTTAATTTAAATACAAGTATTTCAATTAAAAAAATTATAATTTAGTTGAACGGTTTAGTCAAGTTAAAAACTTTTTTTCTCAGTGTATAATAAACAGCTTCTCCCTCTTTTTAATCTCCAAATTTAATCTGTTTTTAGAAAGCCTCGCCTGTATGTGAGCCCCTATGCCTTATTCGCAGTAGCGGAGTGCCTTTGGCGCAGAGAATTATTATTTTTATTACAGAAAGAATTATTTATTTTAATTATTTTAATAATGTTGTTTTGTAATTTCTAAGTATTTCTAAGTATCTTGTAATTTCTTCGTACGGTAAAAAAAAGTTTGTATTGTATAAACTGCAAGACTGCACGTTTTGTATACATATAAATATATATTATATTGTTTTGTATACATATAAAATATATAATAAAAATTAATAATATACAGGGTGACCCATTTTAACTTAGGCAGCCAAATAACTCGAAAAATAAGCAAGATAGAGAAAAATGTTTTAGACAAAAGTTGTATGGTTTCGAGGGGGCCATAAGATGGTATCATTGGTTTGACCTTGAAGAGTCATTTGAAGGTCACGTGAAGGTCACTTCAATTTTTTTAAATGGAACATCCTATATATTTTTGTACATTCTTGTAGCTCATCTCGAGAGCTTTCCAAAACACTATAATTAAGTACATTTTCGTTAAGTACTTTTTGAGTTATGAGGCTTGAAATAATTTCTTAATTTTACATAAACCGTAAAATATCTTGTAAAATATTCATTTTTCGATTACCTTACCTTAATAGTTTTATGTACAAAATAATGAGAGGAATCAATTGGTGTAAAGAAAACACATAGTTGTTTCGAAGAAAAAATATGTAATTTGCAATTAACAATTCCATATTTTTTCTTAAAAACAACTATGTGTTTTCTTTACACCAATTGATTCCTCTCATTATTTTGTACATAAAAGTATTAAGGTAAGATAATCGAAAAATGAATATTTTACAAGATATTTTACGGTTTATGTAAAATTAAGAAATTATTTCAAGCATCATAACTCAAAAAGTACTTAACGGAAAGGTACTTAATTATAGTGTTTTGGAAAGCTCTCGAAATAAGCTACAAGAATGTACAAAAATATATAGGGTATTCCATTTAAAAAAATTGAAGTGACCTTCACGTGACCTTCAAATGACTCTTCAAGGTCAAACCAATGATACCATCTTATGGCCCCCTCGAAACCATACAACTTTTGTCTAAAACATTTTTCTCTATCTTGCTTATTTTTCGAGTTATTTGGCTGCCTAAGTTAAAATGGGTCACCCTGTATATATATATATATATATATATATATATATATATATATATATATATATATATATACTCGTTTCTTTATTCATAATTGTCTTTTTTTTAATTATTATATAAGAATTAATTTTCTTTAAATTTAACATCGAGGTCGAAAAAATGATCTTTATAAAAATATTGTTATCTCTCTATATATAAATATACTCGTTGTTTCTTTATTCAGAATTATTTTTTATTTTAATTATATCAGAATTAATTTTTATTTCAATTTAACATCGAGGTCAAAAAAATGATCTTTTCTCTCCGTAAATCTCCGAAATGGCGTATATATCTAAAAAGTATCAATAAATAAATAATAATAATAATATTAGTGTGTATTTCGTATTACTGCACACATATGAAATAAACAAGGATATACTGTTGTATCTATCTTCGTCATATTAACAAATTGCAGCTCCGTCTATCGCAATATCAACGAACTAAACTTCTGCTCTGTTTTACTCTTGTGCCTCGATCTCGCACACACACATATGCATGAAAACGTAATAGATATTTAATTTTTTTACTAGACATCTAATTACATTTTTACTTTTTCACTAATATTCCTTCATGTTATTCGGATTATGCTAGCTACATTTCATGCACGAACGAACTGCACAACTTTTATAGTAAACAAGTAAAATTACGACTTGACACAAGAAGCCGATGACAAAACTGTAATTATTTAACTTTTTTCGATTGTTTACATGCAATTATAGGAAAGTGTATTCTTGTATGTATTTTAATCATGGAAAAGGATTTATCGATCCGAGTAATCAATAAAAAAGTATTTCGTTATTACTAATCTGCGTTTTAGTCGGTAAATAGGACAAGTTCAGCATCCCCTTAACGTACATTTTTATAACATTTTTGTATTATTTTTAGCGATATAAGACAAGAGGTTCTCGAAACATAATTTATGACGAAATCAGGAGCGTAGTACATTTTTCACTAAAATTGTTAGTTTTCAAATACATAATTACGTCAATGAACTGATTTTGTTAAATAATAATAGACACTAACATATAATATGTTAAAACGATGAAATAGTGAGAATCTTTTCGAAAAAACGCAAGTAATTTTGATGGCGCTAAATTTCTGTTATTGGCGGAACCGTTAATATTATACATATCCACCCAGATTAATGTATAGATTTAGAAATAATGACAGTTAACGTACATTTTATAACATTTTTGTTTTATTTTTAGCGATAGGAGACAAGTGGTTCTGGAAACATAATTTATGACAAACTCAGGAGCGTAGTACATTTTTCACTGAAATTGTTAGCTTCCAGATACATAATTAACGTCAATGAACTGATTTTGTTAAATAATAAAAGACACTAACATATAATATGTTAAAACGATGAAATAGTGACAATCTTTTCGAAAAAACGCAAGCAATTTTCTTGGCGCCAAATTTTTGATATTAGTGGGACCGTTGATATAATACATATTTACGTCCAGATTTGTGTTTGGAAATAATAATATATAGGGTGTCTTGTTTTAAAAAACGCACCTCGATAATTGTTCAACGAAGTATTTTCAGCAAAAATGTTTTAGACAAAAATTGTACGGTTTCAAGGGGAACATAATATGGTGTCATTAATTTGACCTTGAATAGTTACTTGAAGATCACGTGAAGGTCACCTTCAATTTTTTAAATGGTACGCCTACTTTTTATTGCACATTCTTGCAGCTCATCTCGAGAACTTTCCAAAACACTATAATTAAGTTAGTTTTCATTAAGTACTATAATTAACACTATAATTAAGTTAGTTTTCATTAAGTACTTTCCGAGTTATAAGGCTTGAAATAATTTCTCAATTTTACATAAACCATAAAATACACTAATCAAAAAAAAATAGGGAACACTTTTTGAGCCCTAAAAATTGGACTATTTTCAAATCGCTGAAACTCATTGAAAAATCATCGTAGACAAAAAATTAAAAAAGCATTTTGAAGCTTGAAGTTTCAACTTTAACGCGCACTTGATGATGTTTTAAAATTTTTTTATCTTCCTTGTTCTGCGCTTTGAAAGAGAACACACTATTTAGTTCTTTAAAATTATATATTTTTAACACACTGAAACTTGATAAAAAAAATTTTCTTGAGAAATTCAACTCAAATTTCATAAACTACAACGTTTTGCCTACGAAACGTTTTTTTTTAAATTTTCCTACGATTTTTTTTGACCGAGTTATACAATTTTAAAAATAAACCAGTACTTTTTAGATATGATGTCGATACTCGGCGAAAACTCATCGTTGACAAAGAATAAAAAAAAGCATTTTGAAGCATGAAATTTCAACTTTAACGCGCTATTGTTAGTTTTTCCAAATTTTTAATCTTCCTTGTTCTGTGCTTTAAAAAAAAAATAGTGTTTTATTCCTTAAAATTACGTATTTTTGACGGGATCGTCCCAATTGCGTACATTCCCGATCGGATACGATGACATTTCCCGATCGGACACAGTCCCGATCGGACACAGTCCCGATCGGACACAGACCCGATTGGACACAATCCCGATCGGACACAGACCCGATCGGACACATGCTTTCGCCCTGTGCTTTTAATGCGAAACGAAGTCTATTATAGTACGGCTCCACATGGGTTTGCAACTTTACACGCGAAATGAGTTCAATTCACACCGTTCTGTGCTTTCAGGGCGAAACGAGATCTATTATTGTACGATTTCACATAGGTTTGTGTTCGATCGGGACTGTGTCCGATCGGGACTGTGTCCGATCGGGACTGTGTCCGATCGGGTCTGTGTCCGATCGGGTCTGTGTCCGATCGGGACTGTGTCCGATCGGGAAATATCGTCGTGTCCGATCAGGAATGTACGCAATCGGGACTCACTCTTTTTGACACTCTGCAGTTCGCTAAAAAAATTTTTCTCGAAAAATTCACCTCAAATTACATAAACTACAACATTTTGCCTACAAAATGCTTTCTTCAAAATTTTCCTACGATTTTTTTTGACTGAGCTACATGACTTTGAAATCAACCTTCTTTTTATGTGAAATGGCGTATACCGCTGGCATTAGCGTTATCCAATGTGCATCACGTGGAGGTTGCCGGTCGGATTTTGCACATCGTGTGTATGTATGTGTGTGTGTGTGTGTGTCTGTTACACAGCAGAGATAAGGACCCCGCAGTTCGTCACTCCCGCAGTATTTAATAACTCCAAACCCTCTCTGCTCTGTGTGTGTGCGCGCGCGCGCGCGTACTACGCGTACTACAAACATTCAGTACACAGACGATTCTCGCAGTGTAATTAAGCGACAAAATTTTCAAAATGTTGCATAGACATTTGGCGATAACGGAAGTCGCACTTGAATGTTTGTAGTACGCGTAGTACGCGTAATGTTTATGTACATTAACAAAAAAGTTCATTACACAGACGATTCTCGCAGTGTAATAAGCCTTGCACGGATAATCGCACTTCTTGAAGAAGACTTTCGCACGCGTTATGTAGCGCAATGTGTTAATGTATCCGTGTCCGTAGTGAGCAGACCTTGGTCACGATACCAAGAGACCGGACATTATGCGAGGCGTCAAGGTAGTGGTCGACGTCGTCAAATAACCACGGCCCGACAAGATCGAGAAATTGTTCGTTATGTTTCTCAAATACGGACAATTACTGCAAGAGAAGTTTACAATAACACTCATCATTTGCACATAAGTGAACAAACGATTCGTAATCGTTTGAGAGAAGCCGGTCTTCGTTCGCATTCTTGTGCACAAGTGCCAAGACTGACACCCGTACATCGTCAGGCTCATCTGCAATTTGTGCTTGAACACATTAATTGGAACGTGAGACAATGGAGAAATGTGTACTTTTCCAACGAGTCGCGTTTTTGTCTGTATGACAATGATGCTCGTGTACGTATTTGGCGTCGACGAAATGAACGTTTTGATCAGCGTTGCGTTATGTCAGTGCGAGCTTATAACGGCAGTTCCGTGATGATATGGGGTGCTATTTCAATGAGAGGAAGAAATGATTTAGTGATGCTACCACCTCCTGCAATGACGTGTACTCGTTATATTAACAATGTTCTTCGACCTCACGTTTTGCCTCTACATCGATTACACGAACTTTTGTTTATGCAAGACAACGCTCGTCCTCATACGGCGAACATAACTCGGCGTTTTTTTGAGCGACACAATATCACGTTGCTTAATCATCCCCCTAATAGTCCGGATTTAAATCTGATTGAGCACATTTGGGATGAAATGGGACGACGATTAAGGCGTCGCGAAGAACAGCCGCATAACTTTGATCATTTAGAAGAAATGCTCAGGCAAATTTGGCACGAAATTCCGCAAGAATTAATTCAAAGATGTATAAACATGCGAAAGCGTTTACAAGCCGTAATTAATCAGAGAGGAGGTAATACACCTTACTAAACGCATACACACTCACGCGTGCACGCACACACGCGCGCATACATACACACACACACACATACACAGAGCAGAGAGAGTTTGAAGTCATTAAATACTGCGGGAGTGATGAACTGCGGGGTCCTTATCTCTGCTGTGTAACAGACACACACACGATGTGCAAAATCCGACCGGCAACCTCCACGTGGTGCACATTGGATAACGCTAATGCCGGCGGTATACGTCATTTCACATAAAAAGGAGGTTGGTTTCAAAGTCATGTAGCTCGGTCAAAAAAAATCGTAGGAAAATTTTAAAGAAAGCGTTTTGTAGGCAAAATGTTGTAGTTTATGTAATTTGAGGTGAATTTTTCGAGAAAAATTTTTTTAGCGAACTGCACAGTGTCAAAAATACGTAATTTTAAGGAATAAAACACTGTTCTTTTTTAAAGCACAGAACAAGGAAGATAAAAAATTTGAAAAAATTAACGATAGCGCGTTAAAGTTGAAATTTCATGCTTCAAAATGCTTTTTTTATTTTTTGTCTATGATGATTTTTCGCCGAGTATCGACATCATATCTAAAAAGTACTGGTTTATATTCAAAATCGTATAACTCGGTCAAGAAAAATCGTAGAAAAATTAAAAAAAAAGCATTTTGTAGGCAAAATATTGTAGTTTATGGAATTTGAGTTGAATTTCTCGAAAAAATTTTTTTTATCAAGTTTCAGCGTGTTAAAAATACATAATTTTAAAGAACTAAACAGTGTGTTCTTTTTTAAAGCGCAGAATAAGGAAGATAAAAAAATTTTAAAACATCATCAAGTGCGCGTTAAAGTTGAAACTTCAA
This sequence comes from Camponotus vicinus, assembly GCF_025532165.1. Classification (NCBI taxonomy): domain Eukaryota; kingdom Metazoa; phylum Arthropoda; class Insecta; order Hymenoptera; family Formicidae; genus Camponotus; species Camponotus vicinus. The sequence goes on along the minus strand of NW_028141967.1, from coordinate 10,345,293 downwards.
GCTTCAAAATGCTTTTTTAATTTTTTGTCTACGATGATTTTTCAACCAGTTTCAGCGGTTTGAAAATAGCCCAATTTTTTGGGTTCAAAAAGTGTTCCCTATTTTTTTTGAGTAGTGTATCTTTTTTTTTGGTATCGCTGAGGAATGCATTACGCATACCCCCACCCCTGGAGAACGGGGTGAGGGTTATGTGGGACTCCCCACCTGACTATTGTAGTCGGAACCTATACCCACTAAAACCTCAGCGGTGGCCTTCCGCGTACTGCAGGGGCAGGCAGGGGTTCGGAACTAGCAGTTGCAATACTTCGGACACCCTGGCTGTAACTCCCCTCCGCGCATAGGACCCGGCGGACTCATGACTTACCGCCGGGTCTCCATCCCGGGGGAGGGACACCTGGCCTTCCCCTCTCCTTCCTAGCCGCGGATGAGCGGGGCCACGTCGCTCACCCGCCTTCCTCAGGGACCCGTTTTTTAGCCGCCAGGAATCCCCATCCCGCTGGATCCCGAGGGAATGTGCATTGCCACCCCCTCTCGGTGTTGGTGGTCTACGCAATCCTTAAGAGGGGGAAGTGTGACCTTCCCCCTTCGCACTACACAAGGTTCGGGAGCCTCCAGTTTTGGAAACTCCCGAGAATACTCTCCCGCCTTTAGGTGGGTATGGGGGGTGAGGGACACCTGGCCCTTTCCCGCATTCCATCCCGTTCGTTGGTATGTGGGGGGGCTAATGGTGACAGGGGAGAGCACTACCGTAGGATGTCTCCGCAGATTTGCATTCCCCCCTTATTGTTACCTCCTCAATATGGGAGGTGAAGCCCTCCCTGTGTATTCCTCAGGTCAGATGTCTGGGAATCTGGGGAGAAGGGTCTATCCTCCTCCCCGTCCTCTCCTCTTCCCTGTCGCCTATGGCGACATCTTCTTCTCTGCGATGGATCCTCTCCGCCTCCTCCTTCTGGAGTATCACTGCCTCACAGAAGGAGGAGAACGCGGACCTCATGGTCGGCAACGAGATGTCCTCCCCAATCACGTCCGTGAAAGCACGGCGCAGCGTATCCCATGCTGGACAGTCCGTCAGCGTGTGCTGCGTCGTGTCTCTCTCGTCCCAGCAATGATGGCACGCCGTGGTGCGCTCTCTCTCGATGCGACACAGGTACTGACCGAAACAGCCATGGCCCGTAAGTACCTGTGTCACACGGTACGTGACCTCCCCCTAAGCCTTGTCCACCCACTCGGCGAAACAGGGCCGGATGGCGCCGACGGTCCTATGACCCGGTGTTTGTGGGTCGGAGAGGTGGGCGTCCCACCTCTCCACCATGGACCGTCGGGCTTGGAGCCGGATGGCCTTCCTTACCCTTGGCGGTAAGAGTCCCTGAGCCCTCCTCTGAAGTTCCTTCTCCCGCTCGTACACCTGCTGGTGCATTAGAGCGAGGAACTCCAGAGGGGACCAGCCCGCCAGTACTGAGCCCGCCGCATCGGACACTGTAAGCCCTCGTGACTCTCGTGGCTATGCTACGTTGTATACGACGAAACGCATCTCGCGCTCATCGTATGGCCGCGAACTCCTTAGGCCACACAGGCGCCCCGTAGAGGGCTACCGAGTTAATAGTGCCCACATAAATGCGGCTGACTCTGCCATCCGAGCCCCTCAGATTAAAAAGGAATCGGCCTAGTACCGTCGACATCCTCTCCACACGGGGGGCTAGGGCATCGAAATGATGCCCAAATCTCCACTTGCCATCCAGCAGAAGACCGAGGTACTTTAATCGGTCTCCCACCGGGATGGAGGTCCCACTAACTTGGATCTGGGTCTCAGGTGACTTACCGGAAGCGCGTCCGTAAAAATACAGCGCCTTCGTTTTATGCACCGCCACCCGAAGACCCATCTCCGTTATATCGCGCATCACGCGTGCCACCGCCATCTCCGCCCTGGCTACGGTATCCCTCTCGCCATCCCCGGTGGCCACCACGAATGTATCGTCTGCATAGCAGACTTGCTGGCAGCCCCGGGGTAATGGAAGGCAAAGGACTCTATTATATGCGAGATCCCACAGTAAGGGGCCTAAAACTGACCCCTGTGGAATCCCGCAATAGATCCTCCTTCAGCACTGGAGTCCGTCCTAATTGACGAACTCCAGTTCCTTGTCCCGGAAGTACGCATATATTATCCTCACGAGGTAGTGGGGGACCCCATGATGTCTGAGGGCGTCCCCCACTCTATCCTAAGGCAGGGTGTTGAATGCGATGTCTAACGACACCGCCAACGCCACCCCGCCTTCCTGACCTGATGCGAAGGATCGCGTCAATTGTCAATCACCCCTTACGGAAGCCGTACTGCTCCACTTGGAGACCCATCACGTTCCGGGACAGGTGTTAGACGAGTCGGCTGGCGATTATTTTTTCGAATAATTTGCCGATTCCAACAGGCATATCGGCCTGTACGCGGAGGGAAATCCTGCCTCTTTGCCTTCCTTCAGTAAGAGGACCAATTTAGCCCTCTTCCATGGCTGGGGAAACTCGGCTTGTCTGAGGCACTCGTTAATAGAGTCCTCAGGCGTTCGCCGACGAAACCCCAAAGCCTGGACCCATATCTTGTCGGGTACCCCGTCTGGCCCGGGGGCCTTGTTTGACCCGATGCGCCGGATGGCCCGGACAAACTCATCCCTTGATATCTCCTCTATAATTTCGTGGGGTCCGTAGACGTCCGGACCCCACTCTAACGTGGATCCCTTCCCTGTGGGGAAGAGGGTGTCCACTACCTCCCTGAGGACATGGAGGATCTAGGGATTTTACCACGGGGGCGCCCATGTTCTGTGCTTATTAAGCATCATCTTATATGGGCGTCCCCATGGGTCCGTGTTTAGGGACGCTATAAATTTGGGGAGTGGCTCATTGGCGCACAGTACAATTGGACACATTGCAATTGCACACCGTGCTATTAGACACATAAGATTGCGCACCGTTCGATTGGACACGTTACATTTGCCCACCGTTCAATTGGACACAGTTCTTTTGCGCACAGTTCTTTTGCGCACCGTTCGATTGGATACGTTACATTTGCCCACCGTTCAATTGGACACAGTTCTTTTGCGCACAGTTCTTTTGCGCACAGTTCTTTTGCGCACAGTTCTTTTGCGCACATTACTTTTGCCCACATTACTTTTGCCCACATTACTTTTGCCCACATTACTTTTGGGCACATTACTTTTGCTCACAGTTCAATTGCGCACATATACTTTTCCATGCGAAGGGAGGTTCCACATGGGTTTGCAACGGGGGGGCGGGGGACGGGTGTCCAGCTGTGCGTGTACTTTGGAACGCAAACTGGGATTCCACATGGGTTTATAAAACTGTGGGCAAAAGTAATGTGGGCAAAAGTAATGTGCGCAAAAGTAATGTGGGCAAAAGTAATGTGCGCAAAAGAACTGTGGGCAAAAGAACTGTGCGCAAAAGAACTGTGTCCAATTGAACGGTGGGCAAATGTAACGTGTCCAATCGAACGGTGCGCAATCTTATGTGTCTAATAGCACGGTGTGCAATTGCAACGTGTCCAATTGTACTGTGCGCAAATGAAGGCTTCTCATAAATTTGTCCCAACACTTTGCCCTGGACTTCCTTATCGCGAGGCTTAGGGCGCATTTCGCAGCCCTATACGCGGTCAAGGCGTCTTCGACGGCTTCCTCCTCGCCGGCGGGGCGGAGACTTTTTCAGGTGCGCCGGGCCTGGACGGATGAACGCCTCAATTGGGCTATTTCATCCGTCCACCAGTAAGCGGCCCGGCGCGGACGGGACGTAGTCCGGGACATGGCAGCGTCACACACCTGCTGCATGATGCCTCGCAACCATTCTGCCTCCTGTGGAATGTCCCGCCCCGTCTCCTCATCCCGCGGGCCCATGTGATCGCTGTCAAGGCGGTCTCCAGCTCCTCATTGAGCTTTGTGAGGGCCCACTTTCTCGTGCTTACGCCCCCTCCCCACGGGGTGGGCGAAGCACCGGCTGGCGTGCAGTGCCCAGGACCATCTCTATATAAAGATGGTCCAATAGGGTCTCCACATCTTCCACTACACGCCAGCCGGTCACCAATTGTGCTACCTCCTGGGAGCCAATCGTAATGTCAACGATTGACTCCCTTTGGGGGCGCACGCAGGTGGGTTGGCTTGGCCTCTATTAAGGATGGTGAGGCCAAGCGAGTCCATCCACTCCTTCAGGATGTCGCCCCTAGGATCAGTGATGCCAGAATGGATACGCTGGTAACAGCATATTATTTCGCATAGAGTATAGCTCGGCGTTTCTGTGGAATATTCTCGGGAATTCTGTGGAATCGAGGGTCGAGGGGCGTCGAGAAAATAATTTGTTGTTGCCAGCGTATCCATTCTGGCATCACTGCCTGGGATTGCGCCTCTGCGAGCCCCAGGCCGGGGACTTTGCATTGAAGTCCCCAGCTATGAGGAGTGAGGAACGGGGCATCCCCGATGACAATCCCCATCCTCTCGAAGAGCTCCTCAAATTGGGCGACACTCCAACTGGGGGGGGGGCGTAACACCCTACAATAATGGTGGGCCCCCACTTCGCCGCCGCATATCCTACTCCCCTCTCTATAGCATTCAGAGAGGGAGAGTCATCGGCGGCTGCCCTCACAATCGCCACCGAGCCGCACTCGTCCCCGACCCAATTTGGGTTCTTGGCTGGGACTTCGTACGGCTCAGCGGCGATGGCCAATCTAATACCACGCTCGTCCAGGATGTGATAGAAAAGATTCTGCGCTTGGTGAGCGTGGTTAAGATTGGCCTGTAGGATCCTAGCAGCCATTTACTGTTGACTGGTAGGATCCTTCGGCTCCGTCTCCATTGGATTCCCCACTTAGCTTGTGGCGGTGGATGGAAAATGGGGGGAGAATCCTCCGGCCTCTTCTCTTTGATCTTCTTCCTGGGCTCCCTCTGCAGGAAAGGGGCTAGCACTTTCCCCCTCGGTAGCCTTCGGGAAACTATAAAATATCTAGTAAAATATTCATTTTTCGATTATCTTACCTTAATACTTTTATGCACAAAATAATGAGAGGAATCAATTGGTGTAAAGAAAACACATAATTGTTTCGAAGAAAAAATATGTAAATTACAGTTAACAATTACATATTTTTTCTTAGAAACAACTATGTTTTTTCTTTACACCAATTGATTCCTCTCATTATTTTGTGCATAAAAGTATTGAGGTAAGATAATCGAAAAATGAATATTTTACTAGATATTTTATGGTTTATGTAAAATTGAGATATTATTTCAAGCCTCATAACTCGGAAAGTACTTAATGAAAAATAACTTAATTATAGTGTTTTGGAAAGCTCTCGATATAAACTACAAGAATATGCAATAAAAAGTAGGCGATTTCATTTAGAAAATTGAAGGTGACCTTCACGTAACCTTCAAGTAACTATTCAAGGTCAAATTAATGACACCGTCTTATGTATCCCTTGAAACTATACAACTTTTGTCTGAAACATTTTTGTTGAAAATGCTTCGTTGAAGAATTATCGGGGTGCGTTTTTTAAAATGGGACACCCTGTACATTGTATATTTTATTAGATTTTTACTTAATTTTCGACAACATGAGAGATTCTTAAATCATAATTTTTGGCAGATCCAACCGCCTAGTGCATTTTTCATATGAGAATTGTTAGTTTTCAAATACATAATTAATAAATAATTAATAAATTAAGTCAATAAACTGATTTTGTTAAATAATGAAACATTGATGTTTTAATAGGCTAAATAACTTATTAATGTTTTAATAAGCTGAAATTAAGAATTATTGCAAATAGTATAAGCAATGTGTATGACACTTAACTTTTGTTATTGGCGGGATCATTTGTATATGTTTACATCATGTTAACGCTTGCTTTCAAAAAAATAATATTATTAAGAGTTTATATCAATAAGATTTGTTTTATCTAATTTTTGGCGATATAACACAAAAAGTTCAATATATTGTAAGCATTTTATAAATTATTAATTTTTATTAATGCTAATACGAGGTCTGTAAATAAAGTAATGAGACTTTTTCGAGATGAACTTTTATTTATAATTTAACTATAATTTAACTCTGTCTTTTTCAAAATAGTTCCCTTGGGAAGCCACGCAGCGCCTGAGACGTTGTTTCCAGTCTTCATAGCAGTGCTGGAACTCAGAAACCCGAATGGCTTTCAGCTGGTCGGTTACAGCCGCTTTTACGTTTTCGGTCGTATCAAAGTGATGTCCTTTGAGATGAGTTTTCAATCTCGGGAAGAGAAAGAAGTCACAGGGACTCAGGTCAGGCGAATACGGGGGCTGGGGGATGACAGGAATGTTTTTTCGTACCAAAAACTCCGTAATCGAAAGTTTACAAGTTTAAGAAAAACATTCCTGTCGTCCCCCAGCCCCCGTATTCGCCTGACCTGAGTCCCTGTGATTTCTTTCTCTTCCCGAGATTGAAAACTCATCTCAAAGGACATCACTTTGATACGACCGAAAACGTAAAAGCTGCTGTAACCGACCAGCTGAAGGCCATTCGGGTTTCTGAGTTCCAGCACTGCTATGAAGACTGGAAACAACGTCTCAGGCGCTGCGTGGCTTCCCAAGGAAACTATTTTGAAGGTGACAGAATTAAATTATAGTTAAATTATAAATAAAAGTTTATCTCGAAAAAGTCTCATTACTTTATTTACAGACCTCGTACATTATTTTTTTTCTTATGTGATGACTAAAAACTATCCACACGAAAGATTATAATCATTTTTTTAAATAAGTTTTTATAAAATATTTATTATATTTAAATCACAAAATAATTGTTTCTTATCATTTACTTATATCTCTCAAAATTCTTTGTTCATCAGAAGATTTTTCGCATGATAGATACACAAAACTATTTTAATCTCTCATCCCAAAATATTTTACTTTTATTTCAGATTTGATATGCCATAAAAATACATTTTACAACTTTCAATCTTGCAATTTTTCAATCGTAAAACATGAAATAAATATGTCATAATACAGGAATAAAATTAAATGAATTTCTTGCTTTTCAGATGTAAAATCTAATGTAATAGCTATTGCTCCTGGATTATCATTTTGAATAAATATAAGTATTTCTTAATTATTAATAAAACATTCTTTTGTTACAAACAATAATCTTTGGAAATAATTCCTTTGGAGAGTCCCGGAAATTACTCTCTTGAAAAATCATTATATCGTTTGGTATCACAAAATTAGTTATAAATTCACAAAATAATTTTTTTATAGGTAACTGCCAGAAGTTTCCAGAAAATTTATCTGCAGGTTCTTTGCAACAAGGTAAATGTTATATGAAATTAAATTAACTCTTTCATTTATAAGTATCATATGATTTTATTGTTACTTTTCAGATGTTTTTGTAGTCACTGCCATCAGAGTATAATCAGAGTATTTCTGAGTAAGTATAAGTATATATTCCTGATTAATTTAAAAAATTTCTTTTTTGGATAATTATGCATAAAAAGGGTCCACCTTCGCACAAATGTGTTATTGACGTATGTTGTGAAGATGTTATCCCTGATTAACATTCTGAAGGTTTTAGCCGGCGGTCGTTCTTTATTCAAAAGTTATTAACAAATAAATGTGAGAAATATTGACATGAAGATTCTACTTTATTTGTTCACCGATTTGCTTCATTTTTAAATATGTTATAGGGGAGATTTTCCCGAGTAATTTCATATATTCTTCTTCTTCTTAGTCTTTTTGTTCGATTCCGAACATGGTGATCTCTCTCTTTCATACACCTGTGTTGCGCACCAGATTATCACACGTATATGGGACCTACAGTTTAATGCCGATTCCGAACGGCTAAAAATAGAGAGATTCTCTTGGCAAGATTTCTCGGTGGTTTGCCAGTGCCTTCCGAGAGAGGAGCGAGCGTATACAATTTTTCGGTTCTATCGGGAATCGAACCCGAGGCCTTTGGCTTTGTAGACTAGTGCGCTATCTACTGTGCCACGCTTCGCTCAAAAAAAATTTCATATATATATATATATATATATATATATATATATAAGGGTCGGACTCAAATATTTTTGGAGATATAGGCTGAAAAAGGATAAAAATAATAAATACAAAAATAAGGTAAACCTTCCGAAAACCTACCTATATGAAATAATGGGTAAGAATACCCAATTTCTACGTATTTTTCTCTCCTGAACACGAATATGAAACTTAAAAATAGCGGTCGAACTCGCAAATCGAAGAAAAACGCAAAAAATGGTAAATTAAAGGTAAATAAAAAAAAGATAAACAATTTAAATTTATATAGAATTTAATACAATTTAATACAATTAATACAATTAAAAAATATCACAAATGTATATGTACACACACACACACGCGGGGGAGGTGCAAGGGGGGCCTTCGGCCCCCCTCCCGCAGCCACCCCGCCGGTAGGGGACGCATTGCGAAGAGTTCAATCACAATGGATATATACTGTAAGTTGTAAAGCGAGGTCCACCATGCCAACCGGCGGGGTGGTTGGGAGAGGGGCCGAAGGCCCCCCTTGCACCCCCCGCGTGTGTGTGTGTGTGTGTACACATACATTTGTGATATTTTTTAATTGTATTAAATTGTATTAAATTTTATATAAATTTAAATTGTATTAAATGTATTTAAAATTATTATTTTTTCATATAACAGCTAAAATAGTAGGTTTACGAAAAAAATGCATATAATCTTTTTTGTAGAGTTTTTCAGCGGCTTTATTTTTTGCTTAAAATATTTTTCTCAAATCAATATTTTCGGAGATAAGAAGCATTAAAATTGTGAAATTCTTTTCTTAATAACTTTTTAATAAACAACGACCGTCGGCTAAAACTTTCAGAATATTAATTAGAGATATGACCTTGAGAACATATGTCAATGACACATTTGTGCGAAGATGAGCCCTTTTTATGCATAATTACCCTTTTTTATTACAGATGATCATCCCAGAAGCCGCTGCCTCTTCGAAAGATCATAATGTCTATAATAAGTATTACAGAATTAGTTACATGCGAATAATAAAGTAACTTCTTTCTGTTATAGGTATCTCCAGAAATTTTCTGTTCGTCTGAGAACTTCGCATTATGATAAGTGTCATAAAACTAAAATCTCATCGCAAAGATACGTAGTAACATTTGCTTCCTTTTCGTTTAGGGGGGGTTTGTTTATACATAAACATATCATAATACCCGACTGGAAATTAAGGGGGGAACCTAGTTTATAGGGCCAAAAATTTCGAAATTTTTTTTTTTACTTTAATCGATAGTAGTACTCTCAAAGAAGATACTCGTAAAGTTATAGAGCGAAATTCGAAATATTTTTATAGTTACAGCTTGAAGAGCAATGTAGGAGCGCGCAAGTATAGGAGCGCGCGGTAAGAATTAAGGTTGTGCTCCATCTTTTGGTTTCTGATACGGTATTATTTTGCTTGGCAAATGTTTGTCGAAGCATATTTGAGTCAGTGTTCATGTACAGGAAGTCTGTGTACATGTTTATATGTGTAAGTGTAGCTGAAATGGCTGATTGATTTACGATTACGATTAAGAAATTTTCAAAAAGAAGGGCTCGTGATGAATATGAAAAAAACTGTAATGGCAACATTATATCACTATTATTCTACAAATGAACAGCCAAGGCATAAAAATTGTCTGATGGAAGCCGAGAGTTGGTGCGAGTGGTGCAAAGCTGATGCCAGAAGTGAAGAAAAAAATTACGACCATCGCTCTCGAATTATTACATCAGATATTGAAAAACATCTTATTTCTATTTATGAAGAACTGTCAAAAGAAGAATTTTTAACAAGATGCTTAGGCGGACATACGCAAAACTCTAACGAGTGTTTTAATTCAACGATCTGGCGTCTCGTTCCGAAACATTTGAATTCTGGCTCGAAAATTATTGAAATCGCCGCTTTTATTGCTGCAGGAATCTTTAATGAAGGATATTCCACTATATTGCAAACAATGATGTTGCTGGAAATAAACATGGGTCAACAATGTAAAATATTCGCCGACAAATACGACGAAGAACGAGTTACGAGACTGGAGCGGCGCTGACTAAGCAGCACAAAAGAGGCTCGTATAGCTCGTAGGCTTCACGAAATCCAACAAAACGAGTTTTATGAGGAAGCGGAAGGCTTGTTATATGGACCTGGTATAGCAGATTAACTGTAAGTTACCAATAATTATTCTTTTTTAGTACCGCAAACTTTAAACGCGATTTTCTCGAAACCACTTTTTCCAAATTGGCGGGAAAGATAGAGAAAAAACTATCCGACCAATCGACTTCTTCCAACATTTTTTAGTTACATAATTGTAAACCATTCTATATGAACTAAAAACATTTAAGAAAAAACTAGTTTAAATAATTTATTTTTGCATAAATAGGTCAAAATCGCTATTTTTCACTAAAGTCCCATAATTTTTATAATTTTATATATTTTTCTTAATTTTTTTTAGTTCATCGATGATAGAATTTTATGACAAGTAAAACCAGATCGATTTTTTTTGTTTCAGACAAGAAATGGAGGCTGTATTTTTCCCGCCAATTCGCAACTTCGGTCACGAGGCACAACCATAATCATTAAAAAACTCAATATAAATATCATTATTTTTTTAATAAAAAATATTTTTTGTATTGTTCAAACATGTAATAAATTGTCCTTAAAGTTTTGAAAAGATCGATTTTATTGTTAGTTCTGAAAAAATTCGCAAAGTTCACCTTATTTTCAGCGTTCTAAACCAGGTTCCCCCCTTAAGATAAGATCCTAATAAGGACCATATAACATTTGCCTGATTTCGTTGTCAGGGCCTGACATTATTACCTTATCAGTACTCGAGTAAACATGTAACGTGGTTTCCTTATAAGATCCATATAGGGTATCATAATCAGGTTCTTATAAAATTATATACAGGGTGACCCATTTTAACATAGGCAGCCAAATAACTCGAAAAATAAGCAAGATAGAGAAAAATGTTTTAGACAAAAGTTGTATGGTTTCGAGGGGGCCATAAGATGGTATCATTGGTTTGACCTTGAAGAGTCATTTGAAGGTCACGTGAAGGTCACTTCAATTTTTTTAAATGGAATACCCTATATATTTTTGTACATTCTTGTAGCTTATTTCGAGAGCTTTCCAAAACACTATAATTAAGTACCTTTCCGTTAAGTACTTTTTGAGTTATGATGCTTGAAATAATTTCTTAATTTTACATAAACCGTAAAATATCTTGTAAAATATTCATTTTTCGATTATCTTACCTTAATACTTTTATGTACAAAATAATGAGAGGAATCAATTGGTGTAAAGAAAACACATAGTTGTTTTTAAGAAAAAATATGGAATTGTTAATTGCAAATTACATATTTTTTCTTCGAAACAACTATGTGTTTTCTTTACACCAATTGATTCCTCTCATTATTTTGTACATAAAACTATTAAGGTAAGGTAATCGAAAAATGAATATTTTACAAGATATTTTACGGTTTATGTAAAATTAAGAAATTATTTCAAGCCTCATAACTCAAAAAGTACTTAACGAAAATGTACTTAATTATAGTGTTTTGGAAAGCTCTCGAGATGAGCTACAAGAATGTACAAAAATATATAGGATGTTCCATTTAAAAAAATTGAAGTGACCTTCACGTGACCTTCAAATGACTCTTCAAAGTCAAACCAATGATACCATCTTATGGCCCCCTCGAAACCATACAACTTTTGTCTAAAACATTTTTCTCTATCTTGCTTATTTTTCGAGTTATTTGGCTGCCTAAGTTAAAATGGGTCACCCTGTATATTAAGTCCTCATAAGGGATAATATATAAGGTCATGATTAGGTATTTTAGTAAGGACCTGATAATGAATATTATGTATTCTTTATGAGATCCTCATTAAATTACCTATCCATTATTTTATATATTTCCCTCACATGCCAAAACCATGAATGTACAAATTTTCACTTTTTGAATAAAGAAATGGACTGAATCAGGAATAAAGAAATTACATTCAGCTACTTCCTTATTTAAAAAGTAAAATTATATACATTTATGGTTCTGGCATGAAGGGATGATTTATATATAAAACCATCTACAAGGCTAAAGCAACTCCATTTTTTGAATTTTTTAAAATGAAGTTAATCGCTATAGCCTGTGAACGATTCATATATCGCCCTTTTATATGTATAATAAATGAGAATTTTTAAATACAGTAATTAAATTAAATAATATATATATTTATTTATTTACTTTAATATATACAGAGTGTATCTGAAATGATGCACTAAATTTTAGGAGCATATTCTAGAGGTCAAAATAAGACTCTTTTTTCTTATGAACATGGGTCCGCAAATGAACCCCCCCTCCGAACTAAAATTCGAAAATGTGTGAAATTGACCAAATAACCGCAACGCAAATTTATTTGTCTCTCAAGAGAGAGTGATAGGTAACGTCAAAACCAAGGTCAAATAATTTTTTTCTGAAATACAGCCAATTTTCAATTTTTTCCCCAAACTTTAGGGGTCTCTAGCTCGGAGGGAGGTTCATTTGCGGACTCATGTTCATAGGAAAAAGAAGTCTTTTGACCTCTAGAATACGCTCCTAAAGTTTAGTGCATCATTTCAGATACACCCAGTATACAGGGTGTATCTTTAAAAGTTCCTACTAAGCAAATAGCGTTATTCCTGATTAAAAACCGAGTCGAAAAGTCCTGAACCATTTTTTTCCATAATGCTTAATAAAGCAGTAATTAATGAGTAAAGTCGCGCCAATCAGCACTGACCTTTAGCTGGGCGTACGTCAGTGAGCCGCGCGCCTGGTAATGTGCGTGAGCGCTCCGCCGCTACGGCGCTATGCCATGCCATTGCTATCGTGCAATATCCTTACGCGTCGTAATAATGCGAAAAACTTTATTTTGCATTAAAAATGTCACATTTCTCCCGTCAAAAGCTCTTTCCTTAAAGAAAATTTCGACAAGGAGTAGAACTATTGTCGGAGAACGTGTACTTACATGAAAAAACCTACAATCTTTTCGCTTACAAATTGTTTTAAAATTGTTTCTTGTAAATTCGAAACTTTGTCCTTTTTACATAAAGAATAAACACATTATCTTTTTCTTACTCTATCTTGATACTTATTCTTAATTGAATTTTATCTTAAATTATCTTTTCAGCAATTCTCCCATAAAATTTGTTCTCTGTTATTACCTATTACAGATGACTTTATTACTTTAAAAATCCATTTCTTAAACAGTTTCTACTGTAGAAAATGTAGGATTATTAAAAAAGTATGTAATATAAAACAGAAAACAAGACAAACTTCCTCGTTATCAACATATGAAGATTTGGATAAGCAAAAAAATAAACTGTCTTGTGTTAATTTTTAAACAATTCATCTTTTCAGAAATCTTTTTAATACTTAAATCTGATTAATTATTTAATGAATCTTGCAAATAGTTTTGTCCAATTACTCTGAAATAATGAATTTTTTAAAATTTATTATAACAATTACATATCCTAGTAAGTTTATGCTCAAAATAAAAGAAAAATATGTAAAATGTTTAAAAAATAGAGAAAAATTCCTTTCTTAATAAAAACAATTATCTTTTATTCATAATATTGAACAAAATTTTAAGACGAGTTGTTTTATTTTTTAATAGGATAATAGATACTTTTTCTAATATAAAATTCTTAAAAAATAATTCTCTAAAACAAATTACTATTTTTATTACTGAATTAAAAGTATATCGAAATTATTCGAAAGGATTTGTAATTATAAATAAGTTTTCGATGTAACCTCCAGAGTCTCAATGAATGGTTTTGCGCGGAAAACTAGATTCTCACGTATCCGTTGCAGCATTGCTCCATCAACAATTTTGACAGTCACTTGCATTCTTGCAATGACTTCTTCGGATGTGGCTCCGTTGAATGTACATTTTTGTTTCAGATGGCCCCCAAAAAAAAAAAATCCATTGGTATCAGATCCGGTGAACTATTAAAAATTAATATGAAAAATATTAAAGTATTTTTTTCTACATTTTTCTTCTTCTCTTATCTTTCTAAATTAAAAGCTTCTTATACCGCGCGAGCTATCTAATTGGTTCGTGTTGAACTATCCAACGACGGGAAAAACGTTCATTTAAAAAATTCGTTATTTCTCGATATGCATGCGGCGGTGCCCTGTGTTACTAGAAAAACATATTTCTTCTTTGTATGAATGGATTTCTTCAAAAGTTCTAGGAGCCATGTGTTAAGAAATCTGCATAATTTATCTCCTATAAAATAAGCATCTTTCATACATACCGACGTATTGCAAATACATTGCAGGTGATTTTTAATATTTTTACCATCAAAATATCTAGTAGAAGAGTCGATAACTCTTACCCCAAATGTCTAATAGTTTAGCCTCCTCTATGTTGAAAGCTACACATGCATGTCATACATAAATTAATAATTTCATAATAATGTTTATTATGTCAATAATATGTAGCCGTGCGTATAAATAATGATACATAATATTTGTAAATTTTTATCGGCTTCATTTTTATTTAGAAGCCAACAATAGATATTCTTATTGGCACGGTAATATCTTATATTTAAACCTGTGTATGATGGAACAGAAATAACAGTTCACTTTTCAGTATCTTATACATAGACTATTACATGACTAATATCTCGCAGCCTGTCGCACATGTATTAATTGTAAGGTCCTCAATCATTTTTAAAATCGTCTCTTTCGTTTCTATCATTCTTATCCGACGATCACGACTAGCGTCAACATAGTTTGTCTATCACTATTCCGAAATCTTCAATCTAATGCTCAAAAGTTTTTCGATCGAGATGGAAACTTGGATAACGCTTCGCATGCAGTCTATACACGCGTATTTATGCAATTTGCTCCTCAGTAAGCTAAACATATCATGTTTCGATACATTCTTCTTTCGCAAAAAATTATTTTTATGTGAAATTCTTAAATGATGCTACTAATAAAATATTCATTTAAACAAATGAAAAAAATAAAAAACGAATCAAATAAAACAAACAAAAGAAAGACAAAAAATAAATGAAACAAATAAAAAAATATTGCACTTAGCATAGTTTTCTTCCGCTGCATCATCTGAGTATTTCGGATAAAACTTTTTGCGAAAGAAGAATGTATCGTTATAGTAATAACGAATATGCCGATATGTATTTAATTTATGAAACACATTGTGCAAGTGCGCGTGCGGAAAGACTGTATGCGGAGCGTTATCCAAATCGTATGCATCCCGATCGCAAAACTTTCGAGTGTTTAGACCGCAGGATTCGGAATAGTAATTGTTTAATGCCGAAATCAAAAGTTGATGCTGGTCGTAATCGTCGAGTAAAAACGATCGAAATGGAAGAGAGAATTATAGGAATAGTTGATCAGAATCCTACAATTAGTACACGTGCGATAAGTCGCGAACTAAATATTGGTCATATGACAGTCCACAAAGTATTAAAAAATGAACTATTATATCCGTTCCATCGTACACGAGTGCAGGAATTAAATGTGAGAGATCACCGTGCCAGAGAAAATTTCTGTCGTTGGCTTTTACATAATAATGAAGCTGAAGAAAATTTTTTGGCAAATATTATGTGGACCGACGAGTCATTATTTACGCGCACGGGTACATTTAATTGTCACAATTTTCATTATTATGATGTCATTAACCCACACGTGCATTTACATGCAGCTTTCAGCATAGATGGAAGCTAAATTATTGGGCAGCAATTTTGGACGATTTTGGAGAGTTATCGGTCCTACTCTTCTCCCAGATATTGCCGGAGTCGCAGCCGAACTCCGACGGGTAGGCGCCCTCATTTTAACATAACTAAAAGTGTCGGTACATTACCAATACTTATAGTTATGTTACCGACATTATTGTCTAGAATAAAAAGACATGCATATTTTATTTAGGAAGAGCAATGTGAAAGCTTTCCTTTGTATTGTGTTTAATTGTTTATTGAAGCAAAAAATATATTGCATTTTTACTGCTCTATCGTCTCGTACAAGCAACGATTTTAGATCATAGATCTTTATTGCGTATATATATAAACAATTCTATTATTGCTCTCATTAGCTATGTCTTTCTTTGTATATACATAATAAAAATAAATGAAAAAATAATAAATGTTCCTTATAAATTTTATGAAAATATAATAAATATTACTTATAAGTTATGAAAATATAATAAATATTACTTATAAGTTTTATAAATATACAATATTACATCTCAAACAATTAGTATAATTTTATATTGTTAGCTTTTGATCATATCGATTTAAGAAACGTCGTGCATAAATTGTAATTTGTAGAAATTTATATGCAAATATCCTTTTTATTGTACATACAGAGTATCGCAGAGTACTATATATGTATAAGCGCTTGTGAAGAAAGCGCAGTAAATTGAAAACAGTCCCATAGCATTATATGATTTTCGCAATAATAGAAATATTAATAAAATCGGACGAATGTGTATCTCTGCGTGTGTGTCTGAAAAAGAGAGAGAGAGAGAGAGAGAGAGAGAGAAACGCTCGGCCATTCGAGCTATCGCACGGTCTAGCATGATAGACATTTTGTCGGCGCGCGGCAAGGGGAAGGACAGCGCGGCGCAACGATGACGGTGTAACCGATAGTAGCGGCGTGCCCTGCTGTCCCTCCCCTTGCCGCGCGCCGACAAATGTCTAACACGCTGGACCGTGCGATAGCTCGAACGGCCGAGCGTTTCTCTCTCTCTCTCTTTCCCCTCTCCCCCCCTCTCTCTCCATCTTCCTCTCTCTCTCTCTCTCTCTCTCAGACACACACGCAGAGATACACATTCGTCCGATGTTATTCAATATTTCTATTATTGCGATAATTGTAAAATGCTGTGGGACTTTTTCAATTTACTGTGCTTTCTTCACAAACGCTTATACAGGGTGTCCCAAAAGTCCCGGAACGGTCGAATATTTCATAAACTATGCACTTTAGAAAGAAATGTTTCAGACAAAAGTTGTATGGCTTGAAGGGAGCCATAAGATGGTGGCAATGATTTGACCTTGGAGAGTCATTTGAAGGTCACCGTCAATTTCTTAAATGGAACTCCCTATTTTTTATTACATATTCTTGTAGCTTATCTCGAGGGCTTTCCAAAACACTATAATAAAATATTTTTTCCTCAAGTACTTTTTGAATTATAAGGCTTGAAATCATTTCTTAATTTTACATAAACCGTAAAATATCTTGTAAAATATTCATTTTTCGATTATCTTACCTTAATACTTTTATGTACAAAATAATAAGAGGAATCAATTCGTGTAAAGAAAACACACAGTTATTTTAAAGAAAAAATATGTAATTTGCAATTAACAATTACATATTTTGACCAGGGCCTCCAGAGAAAGATAGGGATGTATGTGGGAGGAGGTCGGACGTGTCTTTACGCCCATTTGATCAACGAGCGACAGAATCCATCCGTGGCAACGGCATTGACGCATATCCTGTGGAGAGAGCATTCACACATTTTTCAGCCTAACGAATAATTGCTAGAAAACAATATTCGCAGACTAGAAAAATATGTGAGGCGCAAGTGGCTGGATCGGGAATCGAAGTCTTTCGCTTTCCGGGCAACTGCTCTAGACCACTGAGCTATCCAGACCTCACACCTAATGCTGCTTTTTAACACAGTGATATGCGACTCCAGAGCGATGTTGGTATCTCACTCGATGGATGCAAAAAATAATTAAATAAACGTATATTTCTTATAAATACATTTTATTAAGTACGTAATATGTTTGAAAATTACGTGAAATTCATAAAACTTTATTTGTTTATAACTTTTTAATAAACAATGACCGACGGCTAAAACTTTTTGAAGGTCACTCAGGGTGGTGACCTTGACAACATATGTCAAGGTCAAAGTCATTAGAGGTGGGTAAGTTAAAGTAAAGATTTACCCCAAAATTAGACGCCGTTAACATTTCCTGTCTCAATGAGTGCCACAAATCAGATTCACTTTGCTCCATTGTATCACGTTCAATTTGTCTCCAATTTTTTCCATTTTCAAGCAACTTTTCCAAATGATTTTGTCGAAGTTGCTCAAAAACATAGGATGGGAGATCTGGTTTTTGTGATTGCGGGCCATAAAAACTATCTGTGCCTGATTCCCGCTTAAACTTTTTTTGCCTTCCATTCATTTCTCAAGATTCTCTGGTTCTTGCAACTTTTACTTGTCGTCGCTCTTCCAAAGTCTCGATAATGGGAGGAACATTTTTACATATGCTTTTATGCACTTGCGTGAGAACTTGCTGTGTGTTATATTGCACAACTGCGCCTGCAATTCTAGCATTATAGGAGCCTCGATTACCAAAATTAATGCGCTTTCCACCAATTTCTTTGCAGATTATCGAATTGAAAGACTCTGGAGGATTATTGGTTAATTTGAGCAACAAGCTATCAGAATAAGCGCTTAAATATATCATAGCACTCTCTACTTTTTGATAAAGACCGTGCAACTTGAGAAACGGTACATAATTTTTCTTCATTTCGTCAGCACAGTCACAAATACGACCGCGTTCTTGACATCGTTTATGTTCACCAAATATATGGCTAGGAATATTTAATATATCTTTTTGTAATTCCATAGCCTTATAATGGTCAGGTTGCTCTTCTTTTTTTCGTAAATCAATTGCTTTTATCACTTCTTTTGGTATCTTCAAAATGTTGCTTTTTACAACATTTCGTAGATAGACGAAACCACGCTTTCTGTGCATTTTTTGCTGAGTTGTCTCTGCTACAATCCTCAACTTTTTGTACAGATTGCGAAGCAAATGATTTGTACATTCAATTTTTTTAACGGTAACCATTTGTTCGCGATATGGTCTGCAATCAATGATGGTCTGATGTACGCTGCTATCACCATCGGCAATAATTGTTCTATACATTATTCCATGCATTTCTAGGCTACTTTTAAAGCCTTCTGCAATGGCGTCGCTCTCCATACTCGTGGAGCTTGCGTTACGATCGAAATTTTTGTAACACTTATGGTGTCTTGGTTCGATTCTACTTCTTTCTGCCATATCACATATCGTGCAAAATTTATTGCAGACGCCGACAAAAAGGATCTTTTTTGTGCGGTAACCAATTATAGCACCAACGCCGGAAAGAGAATCGTAAGCGTTGCCGTACGATCTCTTCATCCAACTACCATCCGCTATAACAGTTATATACGGAATACCGTTTATTGTTTCTTTTCTTTCGAGAGCGAGTTGCTTTTCAACATCGCCAGCTATTTTCATATTTTCCATAGCTGTTTTCTCGAAATTATCGATAACATTTTCTCGATATTTGATGTAAGTTTTATCAGACATACATGGAATGTTCATAGCTGCACACAGCTCTTCCAATTGGGCAAAACCAATTCCAACTGTAATAGTTCCTGCTACAGCAGCCGTATTTATGTCCAATGTTTTCGGATCTGTGGGTTCTGACCAGATGTTAGCTTCATAATTGCACATTTGGCACTTGAAGAACAATTGCGTCATGAACCCACGGCGATAAGAATTAACGAGTTTCCAATCTTTAAATTGGCACTCTATTACTTCCGCATGGTTATCAAATGTTCTGTGGATTTCATTCCACATAAAAGAAATGTCGACGGCCTTCGGGCATACTTTCTCGAATACGATTTGCATCCAGAGGGCCGTTATCAATAACAAAACTATTGTTATCGCAAAGTTCGACATTTTTGTAACACATACCTGTATTTGAAGATAACTCCAGGCATTGCAATGTTGGAGTACTAACTTTAGAATCCATCGTATCGAAAAGAGATTTCGATTTTTGAAAATTGATGGATTCATCATTAGTACCTTCCATGCTCCTGGAGTCATTTGCCTTTTGACGTAGCAAAAACTTTCGCCTGCAAGAGAAATAAATAAATTATTATTTTGAAAAATATATTACACAAAAATAAAATAATATGACATATTTGTTTGTGTGTGTGTGTGTATGTTTGTATTATTTAATATAGTATAATATTTAGAAATGATCTCTGAAAGATAAGTGCTTTCTTTAAAAATTTTTGCTAAAATTATTAAAAATTATACAAGATTTAAAAACTAGTAAATTATACAAGATAATCATATTTTAAATGATCCCTCAAAATTTCTGTTTTCGATTTAAAAAATAATAGACAAAATATTTTCGATTTAAAAAAATGTTAGACAAAAGTGTGAAATAAAAAAATATTCAATGAAATAAAAAATTTTTATAATTCCATTTTAAAAAATTGAGTTATCGTCCAAGTCTCCGAAATGTCATCTAAAATAATTCTGTTTTATCTAATATTTGATTTATTATTTATATTTTGTTTAATCTATTTAATATTTCTTTCACATTTTCATTTAAAAATTTTTTTCTAAAATCGCAAACAGAATTTTGAGATTGTTCATTTAGAATAAAATATTGTGTATATTGCATAATAAATCACATAATAACATACGTATTAAATATTTTTCAATTAAAATACGAAAATCGCAACTAGTAAAAATACTAATGAAAATAACCAGCACACGAATAGATCGCCTCTGGGATAATAATTTTTTTAACCAGAGCGGACATGCAAACCGCATCTGGTACGAAATATTTCTGAAAACAACCAGCTCACGAATAGATCGCCTCTGGGATAAATATATTTTTAAACCAGAGCGGACATGCAAACCGCATCTGGTACGAAATATTTCTGAAAACAACCAGCTCACGAATAGATCGTCTCTGGAATAACTATTTATTTAACTAGAGCGCACATGCAAACCGCATCTAGTACGAAATATTTCTGAAAACAACCAGCTCACGAATAGATCGCCTCTGGGATAACTATTTATTTAACTAGAGCGCACATGCAAATCGCATCTAGTACGAAATATTTCTGAAAGGAACCAGCTCACGAATAGATCGCCTCTGGGATAACTATTTATTAAGCTAGAGCGCACATGCAAACCGCATCTAGTACGAAATATTTAAAAACCAGCCCAGAATAAATCGCGTGTGGTAATAAATACTACTTAAAAAAAAAATACGTTATCAATTTTCATTAAATATATAAGGACAAACAAAAGACTGCATTGTTATCTTTTAGAGATTGTAATTTTTTGGCGAGATTATTTATGTGTGTGTGTGTATACATAATTTATAAATAATTATAATTTACAAAGACCTTGGCGAGCATATTATTTAACAATTTAAAGATTAATAGATTAATAGATAATTAGAATTCGTTTTAATCGTAAAAATATCATTCTTACTCCTTATGCCTTCTCGCTCTCGCTTCAAATCGAAGATCTTTCCTTATCTATATATAACAACGCAGGGATTTAAATATCATAAGAATTAAAACTTTTATTTCGCATTTTTTCTATTTGAAACTAATTGCAATGGATTAATGAGATTCTTGCGATTATAATGACACCAAACACGACATAAATCGGATCATTTCTAATCAAATAAATTATTAAATTTTAATTACATATTTAATCAAAAATGATCCAATTTATGTCGTGTTTGGTGTCATTTGAATCGCAAGAATCTCATTAATCCATAGCAATTAGTTTCAAATCGAAAAATGCGATATATAAAAATCTTATTTTCCATAGTAAGGTTACGTTTATATGACAGACGTCTATTTAATTTTTCACGAAGAATCAGATTCATAATTTTTGATACTCATTTAGAATCACTTTGTATATGTATAAAAGATATATAATTCATATTGAAATAATGTTTTAAATAAAATATTTCAATTAATATTTGAAATAAAAAGAAATATAAAAAATTTATATTTAAGATAAAGATCTTTAACATTTATTTTTTAGAACAAAACTTATTTTATTGAACAAATAAAATAAATGGATAAATTAATGCGTAAAGTATTAGTATAATTATTAAATTATTAGGAAAATATTCTTATAAATTTATAAAATATTTTGGGGAAATCTACTTTGTTTGACTTTAAAATTGAACAGAAAATTTTAAGAGATTATTTTAAAATTGATAAATTGAAAACTATAAATAAATTAAACAAAAAATACATTTAAAAAAGTTAAATATGAAATTAAAAAACTTGAAAATGTAAAATTATATATATCCCATTGAAATAATATTATCCAATTCCGCTCTTCTATAAAAAAAAATTTTTTAAATACTCTTATAATATTCAAAATTAATCAATTTAAATTATTTAATTTTTATTTTGGTTATTAAAGAACTATATAATTTTCTTATTTTTTAATTGTAAAAATGTAATTTTTGATATTTATTAATTCTAAAATATAATTTTAATTAAATATTTTATAAATTCAACGTTAAAATCAAAATAAATTTTCAAAACATCTTCAATTTATATAAAAATTTATCCTCCATAAGTAGACTAAAAATATTCTATTTATTAATTTCCCTATTTATTATTATTTCAATATCAATAAAATCAATTTTATTTATTTTCCTATATATTTATATATATCTATATAAAAAAATAAAAGTATTTTAAAAAATGTAACAAAACATAATAATAAATTTTTAATTATTGCTATACAAATACATACATACATACATGTTGATTATTCATGATGTACATGCAATACATACAGTAAAAAATGTAAACAGACAAGAATAGGCTACAAAAAAAGAATATAAATCAATCATAGATCTGTATAAATATCGCAAAGCTATATTTGATCGTTCGCATTAAATGACGCAAAACTCTTAAAGGAAAAAAGAAAAATAGTTAATTATCTGTAATAATCAATATCTGTAATAGTTAATGTAATATCTGTAATAGTTCAATATCTTTCTCTATCGATATTTTATGCACAACGTGCTGTGAAACTCAATGCGATCTACACACACAAAATCAATATATATCGCTTTACGGAATTTATACAGCCAGATATTCGTTCGCTCATTCACTCATTCACTCACTCACTCACTCATTTACTTATTCGTTCATTCTCTTTCATTTTCTTTGCTCATTCGTGTCTATTTATATCTTTATTATGCATGTATTGTGCATCATACATATAATCTATACGTGTATATATGTTGTAATAATGCAAAAATATACTAACCTTTTCATCCAGCCTTTCTTGAAGGAAACTCTGCGCCAACTAGAAGGCAGATATTTATAATCCCGAAAGTGTCCCATTATGTGGACGACTATATATTATAACTATATATTCACAAAATAACTTCACAAACTTCAAAAACTTTTTGTGATTTCACGAAAAATCACTTGTCTTAACGCGTTCTGCTTCTTCCGCGTCACTTGTACGCTGTAGCGGCGCGCGACTGAGAGTACTGTGCACGCGCGTATATCCAATTACTGTAGCGTGCTCGCGCTCGCGGTACGTGTGAAGTAGATTCACTCCGCGATACGAAACTGCAGATAATTGTTTATATGTAAGAACGATATATATGTACACAATAATATATACCAGTGTTATTATCGTTTGTTTCGTTTCTTGAACGTGTCTAAAAATTTTGAGGTGTTATCTGATAACCGCGGCTTATAAATTATAAAAACTTTTATGTTCCTTTTATATATGTTAAAATATAATTATAATGAATTAATGAGATTCTTGTGCTTCAAACGATATATAAATTCAATAATTTTTAATGAAATTTGTAATAAAATCTTTTATTATCTATCTATGAAAAATTATCTATAATTTATGCCGTGATTGATGTAATTTTAATGACAAAAATCTTAATTCACTACAATTACATTCAAACGGATACAATAAAAGTTTTATTGTTTCATAATTTGTTTATATTATCTAAAAAAGGGAAGATTCTCGATGTTGAAGAAATGCAAAAAGAGCGAGAGAACAAATAAGGAGCAAACGTGATGATTAATATCGCAGAGTTCCAAAGTCTCTTTCGCGAGATTCTTTATCTATAATATTTCATGTATATTTGATTATATTGTAAAGAATAAAATTCTCATATTCCGCATTTTATCGATTTAAAAGGAATCTTCAAAGATTAATTGGATTCTTTAAATTAAATTGAAATGAGGCATCAAACATGATATCATTCCGATAATTTTAAGACTAAATAATTAATAAACCTTGATAACAAAATTATTTAAAACATTATTATATGTTTCATGTAACAAAAATGTCGTCAATTTATTAATTCTGTTTAAATTGATAAAATATGAAATACAAAATGTTTTATTTTATAAAGCAAGATGACATATATATATGAAAGATTATAGTGTCGCGAGAAAGACTTCGGAACGCTTCGATATTAGTCATCTCGCTTGCTCCTTACTCGTTCTCGCTCTTACTCTTTCGACGTCTCGCTTGCTCCTTACTCGTTCTCGCTCTTACTCTTTCGGCGTCTCGCTTGCTCCTTACTCGTTCTCGCTTTCGCTTTTTTGACGTGAACTTAAAAAATAACAATAAATAACAATTATAAAATAAAAAATTAAACTTTTATTTTACATTCTATCAGTTTCAATGTAATTGTAATGAATTGAGATTTTTGCGATTCAAATGACTCCAAACACAACATGAATCCGATAATTTGTAATTAAATTCGTAATAAAAATTTTTATTATTTATCTATTAAAAATTATCTGATTTATATCGTATTTGTGATGACATTTTAATCACAAAAATTCTATTAATCTAGTATAATAATTTTTAAACATTTTATAATTTGACTTTTCATATATTTGATACAAGTGTAACATGAATGAACAATTGAGACAATAATTACTTCGATCCCTAGTGGTGTCATGTGAGTACAGGCTTATGTATATATATATGTACATAAAGTTATGAACTTTACATAAAGGTAAAAATTTATACGCATGCGTTATTAGCATACTAGTAAAATTATTTCGGCATTCAAATTTATTATTGTATTTCTTTAAAAAAAAAAAATTGCAAAAATATACGATCCTGGGTGTATAAGTACCGGTGCTGGTACATATCCTGGCGGTGCGGGGGCGCGGACTCGTAATATGCAAAGTAGGAGAGGAGGATTGCTGTCGCATTCCTGCCTGCACCTATTGTCCTTTGCGAAAAAGCGCTACTTAGTTTTCCTCGGATTTGAACTCGAGTCCCTACGGCGAGAAGCCATTTTAAATTTTATAGCAAAAAGTGAGGGTAGCACTCCCAATGTAGGAGGAAGACTAGGGCGAACAGCCCTAATAACAACGGAGTCGACAACGACAACGACGACGGGGACAAGAGCAGGGGTGACGGGGACAAGAGCAGGGGCAGCGGGGACACCGGTGAGGACGACGCCGGGAACAAGAGTAGGAGTAGCGGGGACACCGGTGAGGACGACGCCGGTAGTAGCGGCGACGACGATGTCGGCAGCAGCGGCGACGACATCGACCGCGGCGGCAACGACGATGTCGGCAGCAGCGGCGACGACGTCGGCCGCAGCGGCAACGACGTCAGCAGGGATGGCGAGGCAGGTACAAGGTGACCCAAGAATGGGGCAAAACATAAAAAAGGTTAGTTGCGCAAATAATATTTTATATAAATAAAAAAATTAAAAAAATAAATCGAATAAATATCAGTGTATTTATGATTATCAGTATGTGTGTGTGTGTGTGTGTGTGTGTGTGTGTGTGTGTGTATGTATGTATGTATTTTAATATACTAATATTTCTATTTTATTTTCAGCGTATAAATGATGCGGTGCGGCGCACCATAAATAAGGAACGGAAAAAGCACGCCGATAATATGCGACGTGCATTTTCCGCTCTCGGTACATTTGTACCATATATGGCAATTCCCCCTGCTTCGGGATACACAGTTGCGCCACCCGCACCTCCAGGATATGTACCGACAGCCGTCGCACCGCCAGGATACATAGCCACGACTCCCGCACCATCGGGATACGTACCGGCGTCTCCCGCACTGCCAGGATATGTTCCTGCGCCCCCCGCACCGCCGGAATACATGCCGGCGGCCTCTGCACCGCCAGGATACATGGCCGCGACCCCAGCAGGATATATACCAACACCTCCTGCACTGCCAGGATACGTGCCGGCGCCTTCTGCACCGCCAGGATATGTTCCTGCGCACCCCGCACCACCGGGATACATGCCGGCGGCATCCGCACCGCCAGGATACGTGCCCTACGCACCGGGCTATCATTATTATTAGATTTTTTATATTATATATATATTTTTTTATCATATTATTTTTTTATATTATTTTTTTATATTATTTATATTAGATTTTTATTGTTATTATTTTTCTTTATTTACTAATTACAGTTATTATTATTACTATTATTATTATTATTATTATTATTATTATTATTATTATTTACTTTTCATTTAAAAATTTTTAAGTATTACAAATGTCTACACACACACACACATTCACACACACCCATAAAAATTATTGAACAAAAAGAGTTTTGAATAAAATGAGTTTTAAATATAATATTTTTATATTTATTTATTTTCCCTCCTTATTTTCCACTTTCATTTATTCCCTGCCATTTTCATTTATTTCCTTCACTTATTTGTATATCCGCTTATTTTATTTCATATTTTTTCATTTTTATTTATTTATTACTTATATATTTTATTTATTATATTTTACTCTCCATCTTTCTATCTTTCTCCTTACTTTACTTTTATTTTCTGTTTTTATCTTGTATTCTGTTCTCTTTTCTATCTTATATCATTGACATATGATACGCTTTGCATTTGTGTGTGTGCGCGCGACATGTATACTGACGTATATTATTACACGCGATATGGAAGAAAAGGATGGTACAAGATTGTCTCTCTTTGTCACACAAACCGATTATAGCACCGTTTGTCGCGATATCGAGCAACTAATCTACAGGTCTGTTTTACTCTCGTGCCTCGATTTCGCACACACACATATGCACGAAAGTCTTATAGACCGAAACCTTTTTTATTAGACTTCTAAACTCATTTCTGAAAGCTCACTTATATTTCTTCATGCCATCTCTTCCAGGAAATAATCTTATTTTGCACATACAAACTGCAAAACTTTTATATTAAGCAAATATTGTTCCGACTCGACGCTAGAAGCCGATAAAAAAACTGTAATTTTGCAATTTTTTTGATTTTTTTATATAAAACCGGGAAGTTCCGGGGTTATTTTTATATGTACTCACGTTGTGCAGAAGCATTTATTATTCTGTGCAACTAATAAAAAGTTTTCGGTCTATTTATTTTATCGATAAAAAAGGAAGGTCCGGCATCCTCTTAATAATAAATACATATGTATACATACATATTTTTTACAGGGAAGAAATTATGCAAATTTCTTAAGACAATGGCTTCCAGAGTATGCCCGCGCAGTATGAGAAGCTTTTAATTTAGAAAGATAGAAGAAAAAAAATGTAGAAAAAATATTTTAATATTCTTCATATTGATTTTTAATAGTTCACCGGATCTGACACCAATGGATTTTTTCTTTGGGGCCATCTGAAACAAAATGTATATTTAACGGAGCCTGCGTCATCCGAAGAAGTCATTGCAAGGATGCAATTAGCTGTTAGAACTATTGATGGAGCAATGTTACGACGAGTACGTGAGAATCTAATTGTTCGTGCAGATGCATGCATTGAGGCTCGCGGAGGTCACATCGAAAACTTATTATAATCCTTTCGAATAATTTTGACACATTTTAATTCAGTAATAAAAATATTCGTTTTAGACAATTATTTTTTAAAAGTTTTACATTAGAGAAAATATGTTATTAATGTTTACGTTATTAAAAAATTTATGTTATTAAAAAATAAAACAACTCGTCATAAAATTTGTTCAATATTATGAATAAAAGATAATTGTTTTTAAAAAAAGAAATCTCTATTTTTTGACATTTCATTGTATATTTTTCTTTTATTTTGAACATAAACTTACTAGGATATGTAATTGTTATAATAAATTGAAAAAAATTCATTATTTCAAAGTAATTGGGTGAAACTACACTTGCAAAAAACCACTAAATTTTAGCACAATTTTTTAACATCTTCCAATAGCGATAAATCAGCATAAAATTATCATATTGAGATGAAACAAACTCAAATTAAAGCTTGAACATTCTTCTTGAAAACCAAGAAAACTAAATTTGAGTTACAAAAAATGTTTTATAAAATGGCAGACGTTAAAGATAAACTTTGAGAAATGGGAAACAAATTTTTTTTGTAAACTGTTGCATTGCTCAGGAGAATCGGCTTCCTGATACAAAAATGTATGAATTTTAAAGTTCATTTAATTCCTAACAAATCCATATTTTAATTAATTTTTTACGACCTTTTTTGATAAAGTTATACCGTTTTGAAGAAAATGTTATAAAATGGATCTTTTCTTGTAAAATCTGCAGTTTCAGAAATAAATTATCGTGGGAAACTTTTTCAAAAAGGAAATTAAAGTGTAACTCGATCCAAGATGCTCCATATGGTCAGAATTGAATATTGTGTAACATTTTCTTCAAAACAGTATAACTTTGTCAAAAAAGGTCGTAAAAAATTAATTAAATTTGAGAGCCGATTCTCCTGAGCAACGCAACAGTTTAAAAAAAAATTTGTTTCTTATTTCTCAAAGTCTATGTTCAATGTCCGCCATTTTATAAAACATTTTTTGTAACTCAAATTTGGCTTTCTAGATTTTCAAGAGGAATGTTCAAGCTTTAATTTGAGTTTTGTTTCATCTCAATACGATGATTTTCTGCTGACTTATCGCTATTGAAAGATGTTAAAAAATTGTGCTAAAATTTAGTGGCTCGTTCTTTTTGTGGATGAATGTATAATATTTGCAAGAAGATTCATTAAATAATTAATCAGATCTAAGTATTAAAAAGATTTCTGAAAAGATGAATTGTTTAAAAATTAACACAAAACAGTTTATTTTTTTGCTTATCCAAATCTTCATATGTTGATAACGAGGAAGTTTGTCTTGTTTTCTGTTTTATATTACATACTTTTTTAATAATCCTACATTTTCTACAGTAGAAACTGTTTAAGAAATGGATTTTTAAAGTAATAAAGTCATCTGTAATAGGTAATAACAGAGAACAAATTTTATGGGAGAATTGCTGAAAAGATAATTTAAGATAAAATTCAATTAAGAATAAGTATCAAGATAGAGTAAGAAAAAGATAATGTGTTTATTCTTTCTGTAAAAAGGACAAAGTTTCGAATTTACAAAAAACAATTTTAAAACAATTTGTAAGCGAAAAGATTAGGCTTTTTCATGTACACGTTCTCCGACAATAGTTCTACTCCTTGTCGAAATTTTCTTTAAGGAAAGAGTTTTTGACGGGAGAAATGTGACATTTTTAATGCAAAATAAAGTTTTTCGTATTATTACGACGCGTAAGGATATTGCACGATAGCAATGGCATGGCATAGCGCCGTAGCGGCGGAGCGCTCACGCACATTACCAGGCGCGCGGCTCACTGACGTACGCCCAGCTAAAGGTCAGTGCTGATTGGCGCGACTTTACTCATTAATTACTGCTTTATTAAGCATTATGGAAAAAAATGGTTCAGGACTTTTCGACTCGGTTTTTAATCAGGAATAACGCTATTTGCTTAGTAGAAACTTTTAAAGATACACCCTGTATACTGGGTGTATCTGAAATGATGCATTAAACTTTAGGAGCGTATTCTAGAGGTCAAAATAAGACCTTTTTCTTTTTATGAACATGGGTCCGCAAATGAACCTCCCTCCGAGCTAGAGACCCCTAAAGTTTGGGGAAAAAATTGAAAATTGGCTGTATTTCAGAAAAAAATTATTTGATCTTGGTTTTGACGTTACCTATCACTCTCTCTTGAGAGATAAATAAATTTGCGTTGCGGTTATTTGGTCAATTTCACACATTTTCGAATTTTAGTTCGGAGGGGGGGTTCATTTGCGGACCCATGTTCATAAGAAAAAAAAGTCTTATTTTGACCTCTAGAATACGCTCCTAAAATTTAGTGCATCATTTCAGATACACTCTGTATATATTAATGTAAATAAATAAATATATATATTATTTTATTTAATTACTGTATTTAAAAATTCTCATTCATTATACATATAAAAGGGCGATATATGAATCGTTCACAGGCTATAGCGATTAACAATTAACAATTACATATTTTTTCTTAATAATAACTATGTGTTTTCTTTACATCAATTGATTCCTCTCATTATTTTGTACATAAAAGTATTAAGGTAAGATAATCGAAAAATAAATATTTTACAAGATATTTTACGGTTTATGTAAAATTAAGAAATGATTTCAAGCCTTATAATTCAATAAGTACTTGAGGGAAAAATATTTAATTATAGTGTTATGGAAAGCCCTCGAGATAAGCTACAAGAATATGCAATAAAAAATTGGGGGTTCCGTTTAAGAAATTGACGGTGACCTTCACGTGGCCTTCAAATAACTCTTCGATATCAAACTGATAACGCCATGTAATGCGTTACTTGAAACCTTACAACTTTTTTCTGAAATATTTTTGTCTGCCGAGCTCAGTTTTTGAGATATTCGGCTGATACGGGTGGTCTGCGAAACCCTGTATACACAGGGTGTTCCATTTTAACTTTACCATCGAAATATCTCGTAAAATTGTAACGGTCGTATTTTCGGGCGTTTTTCGCAGCGCGGATAGATCGCCGGTGCAAGGTTCGTGGAAAGAAAATACGCGATGTGGTTAACTGAACGTATTTATTGCAATGGTATAAATGTACAGAGTGTGTGTATGCGTGTGTGTGTGTGTGTGTGCGCGAGCGTGTGTGTGTGTGCGTGGCTATTAGTTGTGCTGGCTGATTATTAACGTAACAACGAATGCAGTTTCGAATTTAATTCCGGTCTCGATTTCGAACACCTGTACCATTTTGTGTTTACGACGCGCGAGACAGCGCGTGTTTTTGCGGCGCTTTTTCCCGCGAGGAATCCCGATGTTCCTAGAATCCTCGGGTTCTCGGAATCGACGGTCGCTTTCGCGGAATTATTTATTTCCCGACGCTACGATTTAAAATCCGCGTTCGATCTGTTATAATCGGTGCACTTTAATAACAGCGGCGGATGCCGTGATATAGAAATACGCGATGTGTTTAAACGACGGCGGCGGCGGAGGCCGTGACAAATGTATGCGCTTGGACGGCGGCGGCGGAGGCCGCGATAAATGAATGCGCTTCTTAACAAAATACGCGGCGGCGGAGGCCGTGACAAATGTATGCGCTTGGACGGCGGCGGCGGAGGCCGCGATAAATGAATGCGCTTCTTAACGAAATACGCGGCGGCGGAGGCCGCGATAATTGTCTGCGCGGTGCGCTCGATGGTGCTTATAATGCGCGAAATAGGATCGCGTCGCGAAGGATGGAATACGCGGTGCAGCTGGATCGAGAACACTCGACTCGGGGCGGCTCAGAGCTCTATCTTCCGTGATGGCCCAGCTGCGGATTAGGCGGATTGCACTCGTACGTCGGAATCGAGATCACTCGGCTAAGACGGAACTTGCTCCACCTTTTGTCCTTGGTAACTCGTGCTCGGTAGGATTTTCTGGATTTTTCTGCTGAAGCGTACTGCTTAGAGCGGATCAGGAAAATGGTAATAAGGTGCCGAAACGTGGCCTTTTTATACCAGCTAATTGCTCGCGGCGGCGTAACCCCTTCCGAACAGTTTTTCGGAAACGGTGCGATCGGGCCCGTTCGGAGGGGTCGGGTTGCGCGCTGAACGCGGGTTTTCGCCGGTCGGCGGTTCGGGCCACGTCGGCTATGATCGGCGGTGTTCGGTCGTTTTGAACCCTTAACGGCTCTGGGCCGTAATTAAACGATTAAAAAGGTGGGCGCACCGCGCCCCTGCCTCTGCCCGGCGGGTGTTCTGCCGGGCGGCAGCTTCCGGCTGGTGTTCTGCCGGGAATTCGGAACGATGCATCGGGATGCATCGTTACAAAGTCTAAAAGATACGAAAAAATGTTTCAGACAAAAGTTGTATGGTTTCGAGGGGGACATAAAATGATGCCATTAGTTTGACCTTGAAGAGTAACCTAAAGGTCACGTGAAGGTCACCTCCAACTTTTTAAATGGAACACCCTATATATTTTTGCAAACTCTTGTAGCTTATCTCGAGAGCTTTCCAAAACACTATAATTAAGTACCTTTTCGTTAAGTACTTTTTGAGTTATGAGGCTTGAAATAATTTCTTAATTTTACATAAACCGTAAAATATCTTGTAAAATATTCATTTTTCGATTATCTTACCTTAATACTTTTATGTACAAAATAATGAGAGGAATCAATTGGTCTAAAGAAAACACATAGTTGTTTTGAAGAAAAAATATGTAATTTGCAATTAACAATTCCATATTTTTTCTTAAAAACAACTATGTGTTTTCTTTACACCAATTGATTCCTCTCATTATTTTGTACGTAAAAGTATTAAGGTAAGATAATCGAAAAATGAATATTTTACAAGATATTTTACGGTTTATGTAAAATTAAGAAATTATTTCAAGCCTCATAACTCAAAAAGTACTTAACGAAAAGGTACTTAATTATAGTGTTTTGGAAAGCTCTCGAGATAAGCTACAAGAGTGTGCAAAAATATATAGGGTGTTCTATTTAAAAAAATTGAAGTGACCTTCACGTGACCTTCAAATGACTCTTCAGTGTCAAACCAATGATACCATCTTATGGCCCCCTCGAAACCATAAAACTTTTGTCTGAAACATTTTTCTCTAAAATGCTTTGTTTCCGAAATAATTGCGTGCGTTAATTAAAATGGCTCACCCTGTATAGGGGAGTAACTGGGAGGAAGGGTTCCTGAAGATAGGTAGGGAATGTCTCGTGGATCTTCTTGAGTACTATTCAAGAAGATTCTTGCAACGGGTAGGTTGGTGTTAATTAGGCTTAAGTCTAATATGAATGAGGGATCGTTCATAGCTCAAGCCAATAAATTCCGCGTTCGACGGTTTCGACGGTATTTGTTCCGCGACGGTATCTGTTGGCGCGACGCCTCTCAGAGATAGTGCGAGTGGAACGGGATTCCACTGAGAGCAAGATAATAACAAAATAAATAAAAAAAAACAATGAGGTATAGGAAAATCGAGAAATTATACACCGTGATGAAGAATCGAATGGTCTTACTATGTATTTTATAGGTGCTGATTGAACTGGTTGTCAAGAGTTGTTCGTCGAAGACCTGGTGGTCAAAGAACTGGTCGGTTGGTTGCTGATGCGAAAAGTTCTCCAGTAGATCGTGGTGTTCCCGTGGATGAGGGAGTCGCTGAGCACTTCGATGAAGTTAGACGATAATTACTCGGAATTTGTACGAAAATCCTTACTTGCACCGGGTATAGATTGGTCACGACTGAGAGGACTTGTACCGGGTATAGACTGGTCACAACTGAATAATGGTTTTCTTCGAGAGCGTCCTTCTTATACTCTGTCTTCGGTTACCTTTTGCATATCTTGTCCTTCGACAAGATTTACTCAGGTGTTCGTTAGATTTCCCGGTTCCTTCGTAGGTACACATCTTGTCCTTCGATTAAGTTTTAGATTTACAAAATTTGTTCAGGTGTCTAAAGTTTCGATTTTTGTGAGTTTATTAGATTGTCGATCATTGATAATTTAGGTTTCGTTATTGATATTTATTCAGGTGTTTGTGATAAAATTTTATATCCTCGATTTCCTATCCCTCGAAATAGATTATAGGGGGGTCGTATTTAATTAGTCGACAATCATTTGACCGACAATTTACTTGATCGACACCATTTGGTCGACAATACACTTGACCGACACGGTTATTTGACCTACAGTTCAAATGACCGACAAGT
This sequence comes from Camponotus vicinus, assembly GCF_025532165.1. Lineage (NCBI taxonomy): Eukaryota > Metazoa > Arthropoda > Insecta > Hymenoptera > Formicidae > Camponotus > Camponotus vicinus. The sequence continues at coordinate 10,311,431 of NW_028141967.1, read as the reverse complement.
ATATTTAACCGACACGGTTATTTGACCTACAGTTCACATGACTGACAAGTATATTTTACCGACACGGTTATTTGATGTACAGTTTATATGATCGACAAGTATATTTAATCGACACAGTTATTTGACCCATAATTCACGGAACGTGAGCTTTTGTTTTGCTTTATAGTTTTCGACTTTTCCTATAAAGCAAAGTTTACCCCACATCTCTCGTACTTATGGCATGAAACGAGGACTATAATTGTGTCGTACATGTGAATTTTGAATGATTCCATAGTTAAAAACAAAAATACTGACAATTGTGAAAATCTGTATCTACATATGTTTCTACAAATGCATCTTTCAATTTTAAACCAGAAATAGATTTAAGTTAGGTTATATCCTTCGAAGTGGAGCCCCCCGTAGGGGGGCGGAACCCACTGTGTCTACGCATACACTTTTCATGCAAAGCGAGGTTCCACATGGGTTTGCGATTTTCCACGCGAAGCAAGGTTGCACATGGGTTTGCGACTTTCCACGCAAAGCGAGATTCAACCCGAACCTATGTTTCTAGTTTTTTGGTAGTGGAGCCCCCCACAGGGGGGCGGAACCCACTGTGTCCACGCATACACTTTTCATGCAAAGCGAGGTTCCACTGTGATCGGACGACTAAGTATTGGGTAATAATATCCGAGGATGTAGTTCTCTTACTTTTAGTAAATACGGTCGCCAGCTTATTTATCCACCAATAAGCAAGGATGTGGGACTTGAAAAAGCCCAACGCCAGAGTCGTGGTCCTAGGAATATTCCACTGGCCTCGCCTAGCTGCGTCACGCCACCGGATCGGGTTACAAGATGGCCGCCGGCTACGTCTCTTTGTGTCGAACAAAGGGATGGAAATTTCCGACGTATTCTCGTCGTATCTCCACTCGCTCTAATGTTCTTTTTTTTTCTGTTTCAGATCGTCGATAGACTTCGTCGCCGAGCAACACTGACGGGATGACGTCACCGCTGCGGATTCCTCCTCAGGTAAGTCACCGTTTAATTTTGGAATATTTGTTTCACAAATATTTCTTTTCAGATCACTCCCGGACGGATTACTCACTACCGGAATTATGGATCTTGGATTTTATCGTTTGGATAAGTGATAACTGCTGTTGTTCAAATTTAATATATATATATATATATATATATATATATATATATATATTTAAAATACGAGGGTAGGCTGAAAAGTAATGCACACATGCTTGTAAAACGCGAACGAAATGACCTTTAGAAGCGCGCCAGGTGGCATGTGGAAGTAACATTCCCCCTCTATACGCATGCGCAGTTTGAATGACTTGCGTTCATCCAGTGTATTTTGAGCAGCGGAAGTATGGAGATGTGTTCTAGTGCTATGTCAACGCGAGTTAAACAGCGTGCTGTTATCGAATTTTTAACTGCTGAAAAAGTGACTTCTACTGAGATTCATCATCGTTTAAAGGTTGTTTATGGTGACGATGCTGTTGATAGGTCTTTTGAATCAATAGGCTTTTGAATCAAATCGTCGACGAGTTTGCGATGTTTATCGTCTGTGGCAGTGATCGGACGTCCGCTGCGTGTTTCATCAACAATTATGGCTTTTCCAGGCTCGCAACCACGAAATTCTATTACCCATCGATTCACAGTAGACCTATCAACAGCATCGTCACCATAAACAGCCTTTAAACGACGATGAATCTCAGTAGAAGTCACTTTTTCAGCAGTTAAAAATTCGATAACAGCACGCTGTTTAACTCGCGTTGACATAGCACTAGAACACATCTCCATACTTCCGCTGCTCAAAATACACTGGATGAACGCAAGTCATTCAAACTGCGCATGCGTATAGAGGGGGAATGTTACTTCCACATGCCACCTGGCGCGCTTCTAAAGGTCATTTCGTTCGCGTTCTACAAGCATGTGTGCATTACTTTTCAGCTTACCCTCGTAAAATAAAATATAATTGAACTTTGGAATTTACAGTTATCTCACTCTCGGACACGCAAGTCCTCGTATACACTATATCGCCGTGTACGCGGAACAATATTCACGCTTATTCGTTTATTTCTTTGGAAAATTCCATTAAACTCGCCACAAGCTCGCTAACGAAAATATCGCTACGAAGGCACACGGGAAAAAGCTCTCGAGTCCTCTCTGCAGCGTCTTATATAGCTCACCCTCTTCGCTATCCCCACCACTGATGCTCTTTCGGCGGCTCAGTCCGTTCGCCGCCGCTACGCGCGATTGGTCGGGTCTCATACGTATACGCCTTTTTAGTATGCGCAGTCGCACTGCGCATGCGCAATTTGTCTTTTCGTATGCGCAGATACTTAATACCTGCGCAGTCGTTCTCATACAGTTTCTTCCTCTTAATATTAGTTAATTCTGGTATAATATATCTTAATTTATAATCTTAATAAATTATTTAGGCATTATTTAGCTTTTTTAACCTATATTCTTATTCTATTGCGTTTAAGTGCACTTTCGATCTACACTTTCTGTACTTTTTGTTTCTTGGGCTACTATATTTAAAGTGCACCCCATATTACACTTTTTCCTTAATTCTTACAGGTTAGAATACTAATTTTATACTTTTAACGTATAATAATTATATATATATTTTAACCTTATTTTTACAATATATATTTGTATTTTAACGGGTCAGGACTGTCCTTCTTTCTAGTGGCTTCCTCGCTGTCCTTCTCCAGAGTGACTCGTGGTATAAAGGAGGAGGGTCCCTAAGGCCTGTTTATATTTCGAGTCTTATATTTATTAATTTTTGTAAATATTATTAATTTGTATTATTTTATTATTAGAAAGTAAAACTATATTATTAGGTGATTTTGTTGTTATTAGGACATTTTTAAACCGTAATGTTTTTATATTTATTTTTCCTGAATGTTCGCAGTTTGATTTTTTTAGAATTTCTATTCGAGATGATGTCTTTGGTTGTGCTTCATGAATACAAGATATTTCATTAAAACGACGGCATATTTGTGATAATGGTTTATTACCATTACGCAATAATTTCTTTATTTTTCCTAATGCATTTTCGAACGGAAATGATGTAATGTCTGATAGAAAACATTGCATAAATGATACATCATCAGCAATGTGTAGCAGATTATGAATGTTGCCGATTAAAAATTCATTTCCATAAAAGTTTGATACGAGCTGTACAAATTTTTTAAATAAATTTTGTGTATACGTACAGTATTTTAACGCTGTATCTATTCCCGACAAAATTCGAATAGCTGTATGAAGAAGTATAAAATGTTTGTAAATATCTTCCGGCAAAACTTTTTTTAAAATAATTGGTCCAATATACAAGAGAAGAAACTGATATTCAGTAGCTTTAAATTTCTTAAATTCAGAAAGTGATTGTGTTATTCTTTGGAATTCTTCAGGGATGTACTGCTGAATTTTTATCAACAAAGATGATAATTGTGCTTTTGAATTATATGATAATTATTAAATTTCTTGATGTCGGCTCTCGAATATAAAATGTGATATTAATATTCGGATAATAAGAGCCTATCGCGGATGTAATTGCGCGAAATTTTTCTACAATGATCAAGACTTTACTTGGAATAATCTCTTGGTTTGAGATTTAATTCCAACAAATTCCCCTCTAACCCCCCTAGATGGAAGTAGGCGAGAAAAATATCGGTCCGAAAGTCGCTGAATCGGGAATCGAACCCGAGTCTATAGGCTCTTATTACCCGAATATTAATATCACATATTTTATATTCGAGAACCGACATCAAGAAATTTAATGTTTACGCTTTAGGGTGAAAAAGAAGCATCTTTACACTTAGTGTTTTTAGGCAATGAGACAAGTATCGGATCGAAGGGTCTGAATAGCTCAGTGGTGAGAGCAGTCGCCCGGCAAGCGAAAGACTCGGGTTCGATTCCCGATTCAGCGACTTTCGGACCGATATTTTTCTCGCCTACTTCCATCTAGGGGGGTTAGAGGGGAATTTGTTGGAATTAAATCTCAAACCAAGAGATTATTCCAAGTAAAGTCTTGATCATTGTATCAAAGAAAAATTTCGCGCAATTACATCCGCGATAGGCTCTTATTACCCGAATATTAATATCACATATTTTATATGATAATTTTTTAATATATCGTTTGTCCTCCGTACCTTCGAGCCAGCACTCTAACAATTTCTTCATTAATCCTAAATATAGGAGATGCATTGCATCAAATGGAAAATTATTAATCATATCAATTGATGGATTAATATGAATTAAAGGAGATATTCCTCTATGATGTTCGCGATTTGTTTGCTCTCTGAAGGAACGTTCCGTTCTTAATTCATAATTACCTTCTCGGTAAATGGTTCGATTTTTATAGCGTTCACCACGTATTAAACAACTCTCACATGCCCAAAATCCATTATGATTTTTTATACATTTTACAAATGAACGAGCTGGCTTATCACAGATAAAAGCTTTAACAAAAACTTGAAATAATTTATTATTTACATTTAATCCCTCAGTTTGGAGCAGGTTGATTTCCTCAATAAATTTTTCAAAAATTTTTTTTGTTTTCTATATCAGTCGACTGTATGTCATTATTAAAATAATTTTGTTCTTGAAAATTATCAATTTCAGACAATTCCAATTCTTCAGGTGACGTATAATTCGATGACACTGTTACATTATTATTTTCTGCAAAATTTTTGTTCCGATTTCTTTTTCGAGGTACGCGATATTTTTGCACTCTTAAACGTGTTGATATACGTTTTCTTGCCAATCTTCTATCAAATAGATCCATGTTGTAAATTTAACAGTATTTAACACAATTTGACAGTATTAACTAATAACTCAATATTAACATTTAAAACAATAATAATTATTTTAGTTGAAAAATAATAAATACAAATTTGAAAATCTCAAAGATAAATAATTATAAATATTAATAAATATACCACCATAAATGTAACCTTAACTGTCAAAATTCTTTGAACAAATTAGCACGCTGCGTGAAGTTCGGCATTAAGTAATAAAATATACATTAATAACAGACTAGATGAGAATGAGCTGGATGCTAAATCGAAACTCCTCTAAATCAAAAAATGATTTAGAAAAATTAAAACTGATGCAGATTGCTGAAAGCCAAAAAGCATTATTATCTAAAACACTATAATAAAGTATTTTTTCATCAAGTACTTTCCGAGTTATGAAACTTGAAACAATTTCTTGCATAACTTTACTTAAACTATCTTGTAAAATATTTATTTTTCAATGACTTTGCTTCAATAATTTGCTTTTATACACAAAATAATAAGAGATATCAATTGGTATAAAAAAACACTTAAATGTTTTAAAAAATATAATTTGCTACTAGCAGCTACATATATTTTTTTACAATTGTTTTCTTTACACCAATTTATTTCTTTTATTATTTTGTGCATAAAAGTATTGAGATGAGGTCATCGAGAAATAAATATTTTACGAGATATTTTATATTATAGTTCATGTAAAATTAAGAAATCATTTCAAGTCTCGGAAAGTACTTAATGAAAAAATATTTCATTATAATGTTTTGAAAAGCTCTTTAAGTAAGCTGTAAGAATATCCAATAAAAAATATGGTAATTATGCATAAAAGGAGCCACCCTCGCACAAATTGACATATGTTGTCAAGGTCATATCTCTAATTAATATTCTGAAGGTTTTAGCCGACGGTCGTTCTTTATTCAAAAATTATTAAAGTATTTATGCATAAAAGGGGCCCTCTCCGATTTGCTTTATTTTTAAATATGTTATAGGGGAGATCTTCCCGAGTAATTTCGTATATATACAGGGTGTACCAAATGTTCCCGTATGTAGAATGCACAGCGTGATTGTTCGTATCAAAACAAACAACTTTTTCCTTTGGGAAAATTGCGTCTGAGCATTACTTTTTAAATGAGAACAACTTTAAGCTAACGAATAAACGCTTTAGATTACGCTTGTATTAGAGTCGGCGCGCGCGCGGCATATGTGGCGTTTGAGCGTGTACGCTATTTTACTATTTCACTAAAGGTTTTACAAGAATTATGCATGATATCTAAATATCTATTTTCAATACAACGTACTTAATAAGAGATTTTTTAAATTGATATCATCAATGCTTATATCCAGTAAAGATAGGGATGTATGTGGGAGGAGGTCGGACGTGTCTTTACGCCCATTTGATCAACGAGCGACAGAATCCATCCGTGGCAACGGCATTGACGCATATCCTGTGGAGAGAGCATTCACACATTTTTCAGCCTAACGAATAATTGCTAGAAAACAATATTCGCAGACTAGAAAAATATGTGAGGCGCAAGTGGCTGGATCGGGAATCGAACCCGAGTCTTTCGCTTTCCGGGCAACTGCTCTAGACCACTGAGCTATCCAGACCTCACACCTAATGCTGCTTTTTAACACAGTGATATGCGACTCCAGAGCGATGTTGGTATCTTGCTCGATGGATGCAATGCCGATTGCCATGGAGGATCCTTGAAAAGGTCGCTCGCTGACCAAATAAGTGCCGGTGGAGGTATTCGCGTACATGCTGGCTTCCGACTGGCCTTCCGTATAAAACGGGCACCGACGAGCACAACGCCGTAAAGTGACCACATCCCCCAAGATCCCTCTAGTATATACTAAAATCCCCACTGTACCAAATAGCAGTGGCGGATGGACCCTAGGATAGGGCCGGGGCAGTCCTCCAGTAAAGATAGGGATGTATGTGGGAGGAGGTCGGACGTGTCTTTACGCCCATTTGATCAACGAGCGACAGAATCCATCCGTGGCAACGGCATTGACGCATATCCTGTGGAGAGAGCATTCACACATTTTTCAGCCTAACGAATAATACCAACGACTGAAAGTAAAATAAGTAGATTAGAATAATTTTGATCCAAACATGCGAATAATTTTGATCCAAAATTATTGATCCTACGTTTTAAATACTTTTTGGCTCTGAAAAGAGCCGATTAAATGTTTTAAATGTTTAGCACATGTTCGAAATGTAGACTTTCTATTTGTATATTCGCTCTGCGTATGAGATTTTTTTGTATACGTTGGACGTTTTTTTGTAAGTTGTATTGAAAATAGCGATATTTAAATGCATAATTCATGTAAAACTTTAATGAAATGATAAAATAGCTTACACGCTCAAACGCTACATATGCCGTGCGCGCGCCGCTCCTGATTCAAGCGTAATCTAAAGCGCTTATTCGTTAGCTTAAAGTTGCTCTCATTTAAAAAGTAATGCTCAGACGCAATTTTCCCAAAGGAAAAAGTTGTTTGTTTTGGTACGAACAATCACGCTGTGCATTCCAATGCGGGAATTTTGGTACACCCTGTATATACAGGGCGATCCTGAAAAACGATCCGTCTATAAAATGACATATTCCTGACACCATTCTAAGACAATTTTTCCTTTACCAAAATTTGATTTGAAGCGTAGTTTTTGAATTATGAGCAAAAATAGTTAGTAAATCACGCGTCGGGTACAGAAGGCAGGCAGGAGCGGCGCGGCGTGCCGCGAGCGCGGGCGCAGCTGACCGCCCGACGGGTGATTATCACCGCATGAGTCGCTAACTATTTTATCTTATAACATAAAATTATGCTTTAAATAAAATTTTGGTAAAGAAGAAAATGTCTTAGAATTACGTCAGAAATACGTGTTGCTTAAAATAACGTTATTTTAATAATGAAAAGTTGTTCCGGATCGCCGGCCGTCCGACGTTGCAATCAGCTGATTGCTACACGCGATGTGTGTATGGCGGAGTGTGTGCGTAAGAGAGAGAGAGAAAGAGAGAGAAAGAGGGAGAGAGGGAGGGTAGGAGGGACAGACATTCATACACACGCACGCACTTTTTTTCTCGCTCTCTTTCTCTCTTTTACGCAACACTCATACACTCTCTCATTCAGTCTCTCACTCACACTCTCTCGATCACTCACTCACTCACTCACCTGCTTACTCACTTGCTCATTCTCCTTGTAGCAGCGTAGCGAATCTTCATGCTATGTATTGTTGTATCTGCTGCACGGTTATGATTGCTAGAGATGCGCGACACATTGAAATTTTTTCGATTATTAGTCTCACACTCGATTGACACAATACAGATTACGCGATAACGAGTTTACTGTTTATTCACTCACTATTGATTTATCGATACCAAAAATTATTTTCAAAGAAACGCGAATGCAAACAGCACATGACTCGACGCGAAGCGACGGACCGCGGAGACTGCGCGACCACAAGAGTTATGTTGCCAGAAACGCGACACGCGACATCTAACAAACGACTTGCGCGTGGCGCGTGATTGACGCGAGATAAGACGAACGATCGGCTAAAACCTTCGCATTGCGAATGCGGTAGAAAACATGAAACGTATAATGACATACTTAAAAAATTAATTATTTATAATAAATAATTATTATAATAAATAATTATTTATAATAAATAATTATTATAATAAATAATTATTTATAATAAATAATTATTATAATAAATAATTAATTTTTTAAGTATGTCATTATACGTTTCATGTTTTCTACCGCATTCGCAATGCGAAGGTTTTAGCCAATCGTTCGTCTTATCTCGCGTCAATCACGCGCCACGCGCAAGTCGTTTGTTAGATGTCGCGTGTCGCGTTTCTGGCAACATAACTCTTGTGGTCGCGCAGTCTCCGCGGTCCGTCGCTTCGCGTCGAGTCATGTGCTGTTTGCATTCGCGTTTCTTTGAAAGTAATTTTTGGTATCGATAAATCAATAGTGAGTGAATAAACAGTAAACTCGTTATCGCGTAATCTGTATTGTGTCAATCGAGTGTGAGACTAATAATCGAAAAAATTTCAATGTGTCGCGCATCTCTAGCAATCATAACCGTGCAGCAGATACAACAATACATAGCATGAAGATTCGCTACGCTGCTACAAGGAGAATGAGCAAGTGAGTAAGCAGGTGAGTGAGTGAGTGAGTGATCGAGAGAGTGTGAGTGAGAGACTGAATGAGAGAGTGTATGAGTGTTGCGTAAAAGAGAGAAAGAGAGCGAGAAAAAAAGTGCGTGCGTGTGTATGAATGTCTGTCCCTCCTACCCTCCCTCTCTCCCTCTTTCTCTCTCTTTCTCTCTCTCTCTTACGCACACACTCCGCCATACACACATCGCGTGTAGCAATCAGCTGATTGCAACGTCGGACGGCCGGCGATCCGGAACAACTTTTCATTATTAAAATAACGTTATTTTAAGCAACACGTATTTCTGACGTAATTCTAAGACATTTTCTTCTTTACCAAAATTTTATTTAAAGCATAATTTTATGTTATAAGATAAAATAGTTAGCGACTCATGCGGTGATAATCACCCGTCGGGCGGTCAGCTGCGCCCGCGCTCGCGGCACGCCGCGCCGCTCCTGCCTGCCTTCTGTACCCGACGCGTGATTTACTAACTATTTTTGCTCATAATTCAAAAACTACGCTTCAAATCAAATTTTGGTAAAGGAAAAATTGTCTTAGAATGGTGTCAGGAATATGTCATTTTATAGACGGATCGTTTTTCAGGATCGCCCTGTATAAGGGTCGGACTTAAATAGCTTTGGAGATATAGGCTGGAAAAGGATAAAAATAATAAATACAAAAATAAGGTAAACCTTCGGAAAACCCACCTATATGAAATAATGGGTAAGAATACCCAATTCCTACGTATTTTTACCTCCTGAACACGAATATGAAACTTAAAAATGGCGGTCGAACTCGCAAGTTGAAGAAAAACGCAAAAAAGGTAAATTAAAGGTAAATAAAAAAAAGGTAAACAATTTAAATTTATATAGAATTTAATACAATTTAATACAATTAAAAAATATCACAAATGTATGTACACACACACACGCGCGCGCGCGCGCGCGGGGGGTGCAAGGGGGCCTTTGGCCCCCCCTCCCGCAACCACACCGCCGGTAGGCAAGATGGACCTCGCTTTACAACTTACAGCATATATTCATTGTGATTGAACTCTTCGCAATGCGTCTCCTACCGGCGGGGACCCTCTTGTATCCCCCGCGTGTGTGTGTGTGTGTGCATGGGCGCCGGGAGGGGGGTGCAAGGCAGTGCACTTGCACCCCCCCTGACCCTGGCCTATGAAATAAGTGTGGAAGGGACAGAGAAAGAATTCAGTAAAGAAATCATATAATATAGAATAATATCGATTATAATTTTTTCAATTGAACAAAAATGCAATGGTTAAATATTAATTAACATTTGTAATAAGCCTTTGGGAAATCAATTTTAGAAAAATCAATGTTTGAACAAAAACTTGAGCCGTCTTGGTTGCTTTCCAAATTCATTTGTCACATTATCAATAAATTCAGTCTCCTCTTGCACTCTTTTTCTATGAACGCTGAGCATGCACAGTCCACTAAGCCTCTCGTCTCCCATCATGGACCGATTCCAAGTCTTGACGCGCCGTAATGTACTGAATGAGCGTTGAATGCTACATGTTGTCGCAGGAAGAGTCAGGCCAATTTTGATTGCCTCGGCTACAGCTGGGTAGAACGGTGTCGCTTGACAAATTAAATCTGCGTACTCGAGGGATTCATTTAAGGTTGCTTCATTTTTCCACATCTCATACCATGTGGTAGCCTCGGCGATAAAATTCGATAAAATATCTCCATAAAGACTATTTATATTTTTTGCAACAGCAAGAAATGATATTTTATCTAATTTTTTTATAACATCTGGGTGAAGTTGCATAAGCGAAAATGCTTTTTCGTGCGTAGAAGAGAAACAATCTCTCAGAGAAGAAATAATAGAGTCCAAGTAAGGGATGAAGATAGACCTTCTAAAGAACTCTTCTACATTTTCAGAAGGTTGATTCGATCTTTGAGTCTGTCTTGCAACCACTCGAGGACGTTTGAACTCAATATCTAGTTCTTCGCAAATTTGTTGAGCTTTTTCGAAGATGGCAGTGAACTGTATCAAGGCATTATTGCGGTGAGATTGAAGCACATTTGTTAATTTAACTACGTGGTCGTTTATTGCCTTTATATTCATGTTTATTTGCTGAAGTTGGTTGCACACAGGTTCAAGTTTGGCGGAATAAACAGCAATGACTAGGAGCGTCACAATGTAGGTTGGAGTTGTTGCAATCGTATAGAGTTGATAAGCTTTGACCTTCGTCTTCGAATTTGATGCGTTCTCTGAAAGTTCTTTTAAAGCTCGCATGATTGTCGAAAAATTCTCAGAAAATATTCTGATACTTTTGTACTTTGCCGCCCAGCGCATTTCACAAAACAGAGGAATATTGGGAATCATGTTCCGCCGTAAAGTACTATCTCTAAAAAAATTTATAATTTCTTTTGTCGTCTGAGTAGTATTTCTCACTTCATTGACATCGTTCAAGTCATTGATGACAAGATTCAATATATGACTAGCACAGTGGAAGAACAGCGCCATAGGGTACTTGTCATTAATTAATTTCTGAACACCAATTATGTGACCAGCCATTGCAGCATAGCCGTCATACCCTTGGCCAACGAGTCGGTTTAAATCTAAATCGCAATTTTTTTAGAAATTGAATAATGATTTCTGAAATGGATTTAGAGTTTAGTTCTTGCAGTGGTACAAATCCCAGAAATTCTTCACAAATTATCGGTTTTTTGTTTTCTTGATCATAACGCAGATACCTAACACCAATTGATAATTGCTCGGTACCACTAATATCAGCGGTCTCATCAGCCAACACCGAAAAAACAGATGCACGCTTCACCTCGTTAATTATTTTTCCTTTGAGTACATCAGAACAAGTTTGAATTAGATGATTTTGGATTTGATGCGATATATATAAGGAGTTTTTTGCTCCGGATCCCAAATGATTCTTCAAAACCTTGTCCCCAGATTCAATTCGAAAATGTAGCAGATCTTTGAAAACAGAACCCTCATCACTTTTCCCACAAACTGGAAGATCATGCTGTCCGTAAAACAAAATTGTTGATATAATTGATCGAAGTTTCACCCTGTTTTCTTCAACTTCCTTGTGATACGCCGAATCTAAAGCTTCATGAACACAATTGTTGCCTATCCATAATTTTCTCGAAACTTTTGGAAGAAACAATCGCATCACGATGCCACTGGGTTGTTGCATGAGACTGTGCAGCTTCATGAAATTTGTTATATTTTAGACAAGGGGAGACGATAAATTGTCCTTGTAGACTGCGCTGAGCCGGGAGCCGAAACAGGACACAGACTCGACATAGAGGTCCTTTCGCGATAGCTGAGTAAGTCAACCACGGGTAAGTTGTAAGCCATTCAAATCGAAATGCTCGTTTAGCGCCAATTTTACATCCTTTTTAAAATTGTATATTTGACTCGGAGCCTAGGGCTCGCTCAATAATTTCAGACGAAGTTCGTCATCAGCATGAGAATTCGAATTTAAATATAAACCAATATCCAATAGATTAGCACTAGAATTGAGTGGAGATTCTTCGTCTTTACTATCTTCTTTTTGATGATCTGTACTGGAACTGGGTGTCGCTATTGTAGTATTATCAGCCTTGCGTTTTTTACATAAAAAACGCCTTATGTCACTCATCTTACTCGATTATACTACACTCGATTTAAAAAAACGTAAATTACTTAATACAGAACACGGTTGTAAGTTACTAAGCGCACTCAGCATCGGCTGTACGACGCGATCTTTTGATATGACTCGAAATAACAAATGAATAAAACAAAAGAACAGCGCGGATGCGTTTAGCATTTTGACAACCGTAAGTAGTAATCCCCACCGTTTAATACTTATGGCGCGTATAAATGTTAAGTTAAATTTTCCTTTAACTTAATGTCTTTCATAGGAAAGTTAAATTTGATATGCTTATATCAAATATCTGTGATCTTAAATTTGATGTTTTTATCAAATATAAAATAGATCTTAAAAATTGTTCATTTGAATTATAAATAGTGCATGCGTTAACAAATTATTTATTACAAGAAGCTAACATTCATTTAATAAATACTTGTTAACTATTAATAATTATATAATATATAAATACTTGTAAACTATTAAGAGTTGTAACTTTGTAACTATTTGCAATTGTAAAATTGAGATTCTTTAACTATATTAACAGATGCAATATAAAAATTAGAATTTTTCAATTATTAATGAATCTTTATTAAAATTCAATAAATAACATAAACGACGTTAACAAAAATATAATTATGAACTGGGAAAAAACCGTTTTTCCAGTCCATCCTCTTTTGAGTGCATCCTCCTAAAAGTAATTCTGCCGGCGCCCATGTGTGTGTGTGTGTGTGTGTGTGTGTGTACACATACATTTGTGATATTTTTTTTATTTTAAATTTCATTTATTAGGTTCTCGTTAAATTACCTATTCATAATCCTATACTTTCATTATAAGGATCTAGTATATTTTTATAAAAACCTGATTATAATACTTCATAGAAGCCTTATAAAGAAAAATAGTATTACATGCATACTCGGGTCCCGATACAGTAATAATATCAAATCCAGACAACCAAATCAGGCAAATGTTATACGGCCCTTATTTGGACCCTACTTTAATTTCAAATCGGTAAATGTTGCACATTTTTTCATTTTCATACATTTTTATCCTCATCAGGGTCTAATTATATAACCTCATCAAATTTCTGATAGAATAAGACTACATGTCCCGATCAGCTTATGTAACCCTATTAAATTCTGCGTTTGTAATTACTACTTTCCGACAAGGCATGTATACAGAATCCTCATCATGACTTGATCAAATTATTTGATCAGGTGAACCTTAGTAAGGCATGCCTTAAGAATACCCGGCCAGGGGTATGTCCATGGTTATCCGATTGGGTAATAATAAGGACCTAATCAGGTGAACCTTAGTAAGGCATGCCTTAAGAATACCCGGCCAGGGGTATGTCCTTATAACATATCGGGTCAATTTTTAGGCGGGTACGTAAAGAATATCAACAATTTTAAATATACTTGCAATATTTCGGTCTTAATACATAACATAGGTGTCATATTACGAAAATAAAATTAAAAGCAGTCTTTCGCTTTTCAGATATCCCTGGTAGCAACTGCTTCATCGGAGGATCATCATTTCGAATGAGTATTCCTTAATTATTAATAAAACACTTTTTTTTATTACAAATAATAATCCTGAAAGTAACTATTCCCTTAAAAAATCATCTTTTGGTAAGTATTACAAAATTAGTTAAAATCACAAAATAATTTGTATTATAGATAGTTGTCAGAATTTTGTATTTGTCTATGAATTCTTCTCATTAAAGCAAGCATTATGTGAAACAAAATTAATTTCATCATTCATAAATAAATTCCTCATTCATTCATTGCTTTTTTTTACTTTTCAGATGTTTTTGGTAATCACTGCTATCGTAGTGTAATCATTTTCGAGTAAGTATATTCCTTATTATTAATTTAAAAAATTCCTTTTTTGTTACAGGTGATAATCCCAGAAGCCGTTGCCTCTTCGAAAATCATAATGTCTATAGGCCCAGTTCCACAACTTACTTTAACCGAAGTTTAACTCGTTAAAGGAAGATTTACATTGCGTCCCAAACCCATTGTATTCAATCGAATGCCATACATCGGACATTGAACGTAATGTAAATCCTCCTTTAACGAGCTAAACTTCGGTTAGAATAAGTTGTGGAACTGGGCCTAGTGAGTATCACAGAATTAGTTATATGCGAATAATAAAATAATTTTTCTTTCTGTTATAGGTATCTCCAGAAATTTTTTGTTCATCTGAGAATTTCGCATCATGATATATGTCATGAAACTAAAAATAAATCTCATCGCAAAGTAACATTAGCTTTCTTTTCATTTAGGGATTTGTTTGTACATAAAGAATATAAATATATGAATAGGTTTAAACATACCTCGCAATCTTTCGGTTTTAATACATAAAATAGATGCGTCATATAAAAATAAAATTAAAAGAAATCTTTTTTACATGTTCTTGGTAGCAACTGCGAATCGAAGGATCATTATTTTAAGTATATGTAAAAATTTTTTAATTTATTTAGTAATAAAACATTTTCTTTTTTATCATAAATGATGATTCCGAGATTTTGTTTCCTCGAAAAATCATTATTTCTTTCAGCCAGTAATAAAATTCGTTATATATACGCGAAAATTACAAAATTACTTTTTTCTGTTTGCAGGTATTTCTTAGGACTTTTCATTTATGTAAGAACTATTCACATCGTAATAAGTACGAGAAAACTAAATTAATCTTTTGATTGCAAAGTATTTGCTTTCTTTAAAGATTTATTGGTGCACAAAAAAAAATTAATATGTATTAATAAACGAGAGAAAGAGAGAGAAAAAATCATTAAACAAACCAAAATATATCAGAATAAACAAAATCAAATAAACAAAAATAAATCAAAATAAACCAAAAAATAAACTAAAATAAATATATAACCAATAACTTGTAAATTTTCTTTGCAGATCTAAACTGCTATCTCACTCTGCATCTTTACAGATATAATTTATAAACTATAAATTAATCTTTATATATTAAGTTAAAAAAATATTTGGACTTAGAGAAAGTGTTTTACATCTATAAATCTTTATATTATTGCAATTTTCATGCCTGTAGACCGTTTAAATCCTCTAATATCTGATTGTAGATAATAAAGGACTTGACATATAATATTTATTTCCATATAATATTTTTATATAATTGTCATATATTTATTTTTATGAATCTTCACATACTACGTGGTTCAGTTTTCTTTGGTTGTGAAGCCAGGATCTTATTTGTGGTCCTATACGATTTTGTAAGCCTTTATGTGTTTTAATCGCTGCCAATATTTTTTTCGTTGAAGGTAAATGTTGTGAATTGATATATTTTCCAAATAATTTGATTACTATTTCTTGTTCCTCATTGCTCCAACGTCGCCGTTTTGTCTTACCATATGGAAATGCTATGAATAAATTTATATTTTTAAATATATTATATTATTATTTAAATATATCATACTTTATGTGAAAATCTGTTAATATTTACTACTACGTTTACGTTTGACTGTAGTAGTGCTATTATAGCTTGATTCTGCTGAGTCAGTGGCATATGATTCAGACTCTATTCTATGTAAATCATTTGGATTAAAATCGGATTGCGCATTACACGAAATATTTTCTTCATCACTGTTCTCATTTTCTTCATCTTTATCAGTATCACTCTCATCATCCTCATTTACATTATCTTCTTGTACTTTCTCTAACAACTGTGACATTCGTAAAATATCTCTACTAATTATTGGTTGTCTGTAGTATTCTTTGTGAATATTTTGTGCATGTCCCATATAATTAGCAAGATATTTTATTTCATCACCTTGCAAATTCACCAAGATACACTTAGTTGCAATATGTTTGCGAAATTTTGTACCATGTAAACTAGTGGGTAATTTTGCGTTACATTGGTGAGAAAATTCACGCAATAATTGACAAGCTCTGAGAAATTTAAATCTATTTACATTTTTTCCAGGTAATGTGCATAGATAAGGATTTCGAGGATGTATCTTGGTATATCTTCGATATTCCATAAGAAGTACACAGTGTATCAAATCAGAATCAAGAAGAACTATGCTTATACAGGGTGTATCAGACCACCCGTGCCAGCCAAATATCTCGAAAACCAAGAACGACAGACAAAAATATTTCAGACAATAGTTGTAGGGTTTCAAGTAACGTATTATATAGTAATATTGGTACGACCTTGAATAGTGTTGTCAAGGTCACGTGAAGGTCATCTTAAATTTCTTAAATGGAACCTACTATTTGTCATTGCATATTCTTGTAGCTTATCTCGAGAGCTTTCCAAAACACTATAATTAAGTACCTTTTCGTTAAGTACTTTTTGAGTTATGAGGCTTGAAATAATTTCTTAATTTTACATAAACCGTAAAATATCTTGTAGAATATTCATTTTTCGATTATCTTACCTTAATACTTTTACGTACAAAATAATGAGAGGAATCAACTGGTGTAAAGAAAACACATAGTTGTTTTGAAGAAAAAATATGTAATTTGCAATTAACAATTCCACTTTTGTCTGAAACATTTTTCTCTAAAATGCTTTGTTTCCGAAATAATTGCGTGCGTTAATTAAAATGGCTCACCCTGTATATATATATATTTTTATGTTTCGGTATATGTCAGGCCCATTTCGGAGACGCAATGGCACATACCAGGACTTTTGGCACATATCAGGACCGTCCCGGTATTTTTCTATATAAAATGTAATTTACCAGGACCGGTCCCAATATTTCCAAAGATATGTAACGTATCAAACCAGGACCAAAATTACTTTTTACATATTGTATATTAGCAGATCCGGTACCAATATTCACAATATATGTAACGTCAAAAATCGGGACCATCCAATATGAACAATTTTACTTTGTATTAAGTTGCATAGCCTTTGTCAACACTCATTATTTTTTAATCCTAAAAAAGGTATTGTGCACTAATACGTTTAGAAAAATATTTGTCACCAGAACATAAACTTTTTCTTGCAACTTCGATTTATAAATAATGCATTACTGTTTAAAAAGAAAAATACGCGCGTGAAAAAATATTATGGTGATGAATATAACTAAATTTAAAAATTGCTTTAACGAAGTATTGTGAAATGTGGAGACCGATTTCCGTGATGTAATGGCACAAAGCAGGACCACTCATTTTGATTAAAATTTTTACAAAGTTTAGATAGAAACTATGTAATTCCGTTATAACGATTCAAATTGAAGCATTTGTCACTTCCACGTTTAATTAATTCTAATTGATAATTATTATTACTAAATTAACAGAAAATATTTTCGAGGCTCTAGTAAACTAAAAAGTTTAAGCTGGGAGAAATATTTATCATTTTCACGTGCACACTCTGTTGCTTCTAACTTCGACTTTTTAAACAATGTACTACTGTTTAAAGAAGAATACGCAAAGATATTACAGCTGCGCAGATTACTACAGCTAAATTCAAAAATTGTTTTTGCGACGTATCGAGAAATACGGGGACCGATTTTCGTGATGTAATGGCACAAAGCAGGACCACTTATTTAAATTACGACTTTAATTAATTTTACACAGAAATTATACATTTCCGTTATAACGATACAAGTTGAAGCGTTTGTCACTGCCACGTTTAATTGGTTGAAATCAATAATTATTATTCATTAATTAACAGAAAATGTTTTTGGGGCTCTAGTAAATTAAGAAGTTTAAGCTTAGAGAAATATTTATCATATTTACATATACATTCTGTTGCTTCTAACTTCGATTTTTGCACAATGTACTACTGTTTAAAGAAGAATATGCAAAGATATTACAGCTGCGCAAATAAATATAACTAAATTCAAAAATTGTTTTTGCGACGTATCGGGAAATACGGGGACCGATTTTCGTGATGTAATGGCACAAAGCAGGACCACTTATTTAAATTACGACTTTAATTAATTTTACACAGAAATTATACATTTCCGTTATAACGATACAAGTTGAAGCGTTTGTCACTTCCACGTTTAATTAATTCTAATTGATAATTATTATTACTAAATTAACAGAAAATATTTTCGAGGCTCTAGTAAACTAAGAAGTTTAAGCTGGGAGAAATATTTATCATTTTCACGTACACACTCTGTTGCTTCTAACTTTGACTTTTTAAACAATGTACTATTGTTTAAAGAAGAATACGCAAATATATTACAGCGCAGATTACTACAGCTAAATTGGAGAAATGCTTTCGCGATGTATCGTGAAATACGAGGACCGATTTCCGTGATGTAATGGCACAAAGCGGGACCACTTATTTAAATTACGACTTTAATTAATTTTATACAGAAATTATACATTTCCGTTATAACGATACAAGTTGAAGCGTTTGTCACTGCCACGTTTAATTGGTTCAAATCAATAATTATTATTCATTAATTAACAGAAAATGTTTTTGGGGCTCTAGTAAATTAAGAAGTTTTAGCTTAGAGAAATATTTATCATTTTTACATATACATTCTGTTGCTTCTAACTTCGATTTTTGCACAATGTACTACTGTTTAAAGAAGAATATGCAAAGATATTACAGCTGCGCAAATAAATATAGCTAAATTCAAAAATTGTTTTTGCGACGTATCGGGAAATACGGGGACCGATTTTCGTGATGTAATGGCACAAAGCAGGACCACTTATTTAAATTACAACTTAAATTAATTTTACACAGAAGTTATACATTTCCGTTATAACGATACAAGTTGAAGCGTTTGTCACTTCCACGTTTAATTAATTTTAATTGATAATTATTATTACTAAATTAATTAAAAATATTTTCGAGGCTCTAGTAAACTAAGAAGTTTAAGCTGGGAGAAATATTTAACATTTTCACGTACACACTCTGTTGCTTTATACTTCGACTTTTTATACAATGTACTACTGTTTAAAGAAGAATATGCAAAGATATTACAGCTGCGCATATTACTGTAGCTACTATAGCTAAATTGAAAAATTGCTTTTGCGATGTATCGTGAAATATGGGGACCGATTTCCGTGATGTAATGGCACAAAGCAGGACCACAAAGTTAATCATTCATTTAAATATAAATACTGTCTGAAATTGTTTGATAAATTCTTATTGTAATTTGTAATTTTATTGTGAATTGATCTGAATGATTTTTGAATTTAAACTGTTTTGTCGCACGTTACATAAAAGTTTCAGAGGGCGGTTCGATTGATTGACTAATAGATCCTAGCAATAGCATTTATTTCAATAGCATTTATTGAAAGTTAACGTTACATATACTATACACTTAAAAGCACCTTATATCGATAAAAGAGGATTCAGAATATGGGCTATAGTATGTTATATATAAATTTGATAGTCTTTTAATTTTATTCGATAACTTGAAATTTATTATTTGTGTTTAAAATTTTTCAGATTTTTACCAATCATCTATAAGTTGGAGCTCTTAATAATGGATTCTTAATCTCTCATTGTTGGAAAAACACGTTCTCGGGGAATTTTACACTCAGATTCGTGAATTTGACCTGTACTTTGTTAATTGACAAATTTAATTATCTGGGTTATATGTAAATAAAATAGGATACTATTTTTATAAGACACATATGTCTGCATATATTTTAAGAAACTTTTTTCTCACTACCTCTTTATCTGAATACATTTTTTACAATTTTTTCTCACTACCTCTTTATCTGAATACATTTTTGTTTCTTTTATCATAAGAATAATTAAACTTAATTAAAAGAATAAAATATAAAATAACACTAATATTGCAAAATAATTACGACGTAAATAATATTAATTTTGCAACAAGAGATATTAAATGAAAAATACTGCAGCAATATAAACTCAAGATACATATAATAAACACAAAGTAAACTTAATAAACACAAAATAGATGTAATAAACATAAGCGAAAGTCATCATCTTTCAAACTTCTAAACATAAATTATCTTCATTAATTAAACAAATAATTCAGTAAATTGAATCAAATAAATAAAGAAATATTTTCTGTTTAAATAAATATAGTGAAAGAAACAAATATTTGTTTTATTTTAAGTAAATTCCTTATCATTTAGACCTTTCTTTATTTGATTGTTAATCCATGTTTTAATTGCTGCACAATTCCTATTAAAAATGCATGGATTCGCATCCTTTAATTTTTGAATTTCCTGGAGAGAAGGTAAAGTCCTTGAGATAATATGCTGCTTGAATGCTGCGTATGCAATATTCTTTTCTTCTGTAGTCCAACGTGAACGAACACATTTTCCAAATGGAGATGCTAATAATAAAAATAAATATGTAACTAATATGCCGGATGATTTGTTCTACAAGTGCAGGAATTCATATCCATTAACTTTTGAATTTCTTTGAGAGAAAGTAAAGTCTTTGAAGTGATATGTTGATTGAATGCTATAAACAAATCTAACTTACTTGATTGCTTCTTTTTAGTCTTATGATATATTTCTGAAGACGATAATGAAGATTTTTTTCTTGAAAGACTTTGATCTGTACTGTTCTTACTTGCATTAGATTCTTCAAGATTTACTGAATCTGTAAGAACGTACATAAAGCATTAAAATATAGTGTTAATCAAGAGACACGGTAGTGTCTCGCGTCAAGTTCATGCGCAGCAACAGCATGCGCAGCAACAGCAAGGCACTCCGTGTATCTTTACGCGAGTCGGCTAGCTGAGAGTACCTTAAATTATTGTATCTCAATAACGGCTGAATCGATCATATTTTTAATAGGCTTAATCGATAGCCTGGGGTCGAATTATATAATAAAAGTATCTTTATTTTTCTTCTGCGTGTCGTATAAACGGAGATATCATGACGCAAAGTCAAAACATGGAAAATATCATTTTGTCCTGAATATTGCTTTGAGGGAATTTCTATTTAGATGGCAATCATGATCATAAAGTAAGTGACATTTTCTTGTATGTACATACTATGTACACATATTTCCATATAAAATGTTAGCAAATTGTTTGTGTAAAAATTCATTCTAATTTCTATATGTTAATTCAAAAGAAAAACATATTGCAATTATCATTATTATTAAACACTAATTTAATAATTATTGTGAAATATTTTTGCAGAAAGAGTACAATTTAAATATTGAATTTGTTTCAAATGTACAAATTTGTAAATTGGTTTAAATGAAAGAATATGTCTTTCATTTTTTATGACTATATAATATTCTGCGTACTGTTTATCAAATAATAAAGAATTAAAATAATATAAATTAATATCAAGAGACATGTTAACTTACATCATTTCAATTCTTTATTATTTGATAAATAGTAAAGAGAATTATATATTGCGATAAAAAAAAAAGACATGTTTTTTCATTCAAACCAATTTACAAATTTGTACATTTGAAACAAATTCAATATTTAAATTGTACTCTTTCTAGAAGAATATTTCACAATAATTATTAAACTAGTGTTTATTAATAATAATAATTGCAATATGTTTTTCTTTTAAATTAATATGTAGAAATTAGAATGAATTTTTACACAAACAATTTGCTAACATTTTATATGGAAATATGTGTAGTATGTACATACAAGAAAATGTCACTTATTTTATGATCATGATTACCATCTAAATAGAAATTCCCTCAAAGCAATATTCAGGACAAAATTATATTTTAGATGTAGATAACAAATTCATCGATGAATCATGACTCATTAACATAATGTTTCGGTTTGATGGAATCTCAATCATGAGAGGAAATATGTACCTTGCAGTATCTTTTACATCACGCACACATCATATTTCATTTCTGTCGTTCTTTTATAGAATCTGATATAAGATACAATATAATCTGAATTGGTAAATATATATACTTTTATTTGAAAATTAGGTATATTATATCGTCATTATGTCCAATATATTGTTTTAAATAAAAAAACTGCTTTAATTATTAAATTTAAACAAAATTATAATTTTAAAAACAAATTAAACATTTTCATATTATATTATTAAACAAAATTAAACACATTTGACATTTTTATACGTAAAGTAATATTTAATACTTATTTATTTAAAGATATTTAACATATACTATAAAAAAAAGAATGATATAATCCCTAAAAAACTAACCTTTTCAAAAAAAGGTAAAAAAAAAGGCGCCAAGTTCACGCGAACAAGTGGAAAACTATTATATATATGTATATATGCATTTACAAAATTAACCGTAAAAAAACTTTTGTAAAATCTATATAAAAATAATATTACTATAATCTAAAATAATTATCTTAATACTTGAAAATAAAAACTTATTATTTTAACCAAAAGTTGTACAAAAGATTTATTTTAATTTTCCACATTTGTCTTAATATATATCAAAAATTAATGATATCAAAAAATTGCGCCAACTGAAAATAAAAATCTAGAAAATAAAAATCTAGAAAAATTAATAATTAGAAACTAATGCAAAGAATTAAAAATTTATATAAAAATTAAAAATTTGTACAAATAAAAAAATTTTAATTAAAAAAAACGGCGCTGCTAAATAATATGCTGTATACTAAATTTGACATCAAAATTAAAATTACTATTTAACTGATTTAATATACTTGGAAATTTAGCAGCGCCGTTTTTTTTAATTAAAATTTTTTTATTTGTACTAATTTTTAATTTTTATATAAATTTTTAATTCTTTGCAGTTTTTAGTTTCTAATTATTAATTTTTCTAGATTTTTATTTTCAGTTGGCGCAATTTTTTGATATCATTAATTTTTTATATATATTAAGACAAATGTGGAAAATTAAAATAAATCTTTTGTACAACTTTTTGGTTAAAATAATAAGTTTTTATTTTCAAGTATTAAGATAATTATTTTAGATTATAGTAATATTATTTTTATATAGATTTTACAAAAGTTTTTTTACGGTTAATTTTGTAAATGCGTATATACATATATATAATAGTTTTTCACTTGTTCGCGTGTAATATTATACTTCTTTAAATATTAAATTTGCTTGTGTAAATGAAATTTGCTTGTGTATCATAATAATATAGATCATATTTTTTGGATTGTAATTGATTAGGATAACAATAGAAATTGATTTAGTTTAAAGATTTAGTTTAAAGTGCAATTCATGTTTTAAAATAAAAAATTAGTATAGCTCAGATGTTTAAATCACGTTGTAATATTAAAAATTACATTTTAAGAAAAAGTAGATTTATACATAAAGAGCAGTTATTAATTATGATAAACATATTTTTTTAGTATGGATTTGCACTATAACATTAAAAATTTAAATAAAATAAAAACTTATCACTAAATTTTTGCTTGTTCGTATTAAGTTTGCTTTCTTATATAGAATTACTATCTTCTATAAAAAACATCAAAATTATAATTTTAGAACTTTATCAATCTCACTGTAATTGTGTGCTATGCTTTGCTTTATTTTGTTAATTATGAATAATATAATAATTATTGGTATAACTAATGTGTTGATAACGTATGTTGACAACTTAAGAGGATGCCGGATTACCGACAAAACGATTATTTTTTTCCATACCGAAATTTTTTTATTGATTGCACAGAATTATAATTCCTTCTCCACGATTAAAGTATATATAAAAACAAAGCAGGAACCTACTAGTTTTATGTCAAAAACAAAAAAAATTGAAAAATTACAGTTTTTTTATCAGCTTCTGACGTCAACCCGTAACAAAACTTGCTTAATATAAAAATGTTGCAGTTTATATGTACAAAATAACATAGCTTCCTGTTAGAGATTGCATGAAGGAATATAAATAAACTTTTAGAAATGAGTTTAGAATCGTAGTAAAAATAATTTCGGTACGCAAAATTTTCATGCATATTGTTGAGTGTGAGACTGCGATACAAGAGTAAAACAGAGCAGTAGATTAGTTGCTCGCTATCGCGACAGACGGCGCTATAGTCGGTTTGTGTGACAAGGAGAGTCAATCTCGTACCATCATTCTCTTTCATCTTGCGTGTAATAGTATACTTCAGTATACATGTACGCGCACATTAAAGCATTACATTCTTGTTTTCTTTCTCGAATTCCGCGTCATAGATACTCGCTGTCACGCAGCGGCGTAACAATCGTACGCGTAACAAGCTACGGGAAAACAGCGTTACAACGAGTTACGTAGAAAATATTCTGTGTAAGTTATACATATACACAATATATATATATATATATATATATATATATATATGTGTGTGTGTGTGTGTGTGTGTGTGTGAGTGTGTGGGTGTGTGTGAGTGTGTGTATGTATAGACGTATGTATGTACAAAAGTGATGCGAGAATTACGTGAAGAAGCGAGAAGATAATAAGAACGATCAAAATAACAATAAGAGCGAACGAGAAATAACACGAGCAACGAGGACTCGAACTCGAGAATCTGATCTTTCTTTCACACTATTATTTTCCTCTCGCTCATATCTATTACTGTCTCGCTCGCTCCTATTATTGTCTCGCTCGCATCTATTACTGTTTCGCTCGCTCCTATTATTATCTCGCTTGCATCTATTACTGTCTCACTCGCTCTCGATTCTTGGGTCCGCTTATCTTTTCGAGCTGTCTATCACGATTGTCAAGTGTGACGGAGAAAGCAAGACTATAAGTAAAGAGCGAGCGAGATGACCTATCATCAAAGAGTTCCGAAGTCTCTTACAATCGGTTTCTTCGCTTCCTCTATCCATTTGCAATTCACGAAAATGTAAACATCTTATAAAATAAAAATTGAAACTTTTATTTTTAATTTCATCGGTTTGAAAATAATTTCAATGAATTAATGAGATTTTTGCGATTAAAATGATATCAAACACGACGTAAATCGGGTAATTTTTAATTAGTCTGATAATACAAGTTTTATAATTATAAATTTAACTAAATTTATGCCACTTATATTGTGTTTGATATTTTAATTTATGCCACTTATATTGTGTTTGATATTTTAATCGTAACATTCTCATTATTCTATTAAAATTACTTTCAAATGAATAAAAAATGCATTTCATTTTCTGACATATATTCGTGAATATTATAAATAAAGTCTCATGTAAGAGACTTCGCAATGTTCGACATCGAAAACTTTTTCGTTATTTATGATAATTTATAATAATTTATAATATAATAATTTACGACTTTAAATTGCTATAAAATAAAAACTAAAACTTTTATACTTTATTTGATCTCTTTTGATAAAAAGGGATTAATGAAATTTTTGCGTTTAAAATGACATCGAACATAATATATTTCGGATAACTTTTACTTATTGTTATATAAGTAAAAGAATGTATCTAATTGAAAATTATTCGAATAAAATGTTGGGTTGTTTAATGTGATTTTAGTCGTAAAAATCATATTAATTCTAAAATTATATTCAGTAAGATAAATTAAGTAATGTAAAAATTTTAGTTTCAAATACATTTTCAATGTTATTAATTGTGGTGTTCACATGACGTCTCCTGGTCTAAATATGGTCGATATAATTAATATTAAATGATTTATATATTGTGCAGTGAAACAAATTATTTTAATTTATTATACATATTAAAATTATTTATTTATTTATTTCACATATTTAAATGTACCAGAAGATGTCATGTGAACATCACAATTGATAACATTGAAAATGTATTAGAAACTAAAATTTTTACATTACTTAATTTATCTTACTGAACATATTTTAGAATTAATATGGTTTTTACGACTAAAATCACATTAAACAACCCAACATTTTATTCGAATAATTTTCAATTAGATACATTCTTTTACTTATATAACAATAAGTAAAAGTTATCCGAATTATATTGTATTCGATGTCATTTTAAACGGAAAAATTTCATTAATCCCTTTTTATCAAAAAAGATCAAATAAAATATAAAAGTTTTAGTTTTTACTTTATGGCAATTTAAAGTCGTAAATTATTATAAATAACGAAAAAGTTTCCGATGTTGAACATTGCGAAGTCTCTTACATGAGACTTTATTTATAATATTCACGAATACATGTTAGAAAATAAAATGCATTTTTTATTTATTTGAAAGTAATTTTAAAAGAATAATGAGAATGTTGCGATTAAAATAATATCAAACACGATATAAATCGCATAAATTTAGTTAAATATATAATTATAAAACTTGTATTATCAGACTAATTAAAAATTATCCGATTTACGTCGTGTTTAATATCATTTCGCAAAAATCGCAAAAATCTCATTAATTCATTAAAATTATTTTCAAACCGATAAAATTAAAAATAAAAGTTTCAATTTTTATTTTATAAGATGTTTACATTTTCATGAATTCGGAATGGATAGAGGAAGCGAAGAAACCGATTGTAAGACTTCGGAACTCTTTGATGATAGGTCATCTCGCTCGCTCTCTACTCATGGTCTTGTTTTCTCCGTCACACTTGACAATCGTGATAGACAGTTCGAAAAGATAAGCGGACCCAAGAATCGAGAGCGAGTGAGACAGTAATAGATGCGAGCGAGACAATAATAGGAGCGAGCGAGACAGTAATAGATGCGAGCGAGAGGAAAATAATAGTGTGAAAGAAAGATCCGATTCTCGAGCTCGAATCCTTGTTGCTATTTCTATCTCGTTCGCTTTTGTTGTTATTTCGCTCGTTCTTATTACCTCGCTTCCTCATGTAACTCTCGCGTCACTTTTATACATACATACGTCCATACATACACACATCCACACTCACATCCACCCACCCACACACACACGCACACACACACATATATATATATATAGACACACACACACGTACAGATTATATATTTTACCAGATGCGGTTTGCATGTGTGCTCTGGTTATTAAAATATTTATTTCAGAGGCGATCTATTCGTGAGCTGATTATTAAAAAAAAATCCAGAGGCGATCTAATACGTATGCTGGTTTAAAAGAACCCAGAGGCGATTTAATTCGTGTGCTGGTTATTGAAAAAAAATCCAGAGGCGATTTAATTCGTGTGCTGGTTGTTTTTAGAAATATTTCATACCAGATGCGGTTTGCATGTGCGCTCTGGTTATTAAAATATTTATTTCAGAGGCGATCTATTCGTGAGCTGATTATTTAAAAAAAATCCAGAGGCGATCTAATTCGTATGCTGGTTTAAAAGAACCCAGAGGCGATTTAATTCGTGTGCTGGTTATTGAAAAAAAATCCAGAGGCGATTTAATTCGTGTGCCGGTTATTCAAAAAAATCCAGAGGCAATTTATTCGTAGGCTGGTTGTTTTTAGAAATATTTCATATCAGATGCGGTTTGCATGTGCGCTTTGGTTATTTAAAATATTTATTTCAGAGGCGATCTATTCGTGAGCTGATTATTGAAAAAAAAAATCCAGAGGCGATCTAATTTGTATGTTGGTTATTCAAAAAAAATTCGAAAAGCGATCTTAATTTGTGTGCTGGTTACTTTCAAAAATGTTTTACATCAGATACGATTTGCCTGTGCATTCTGGAAGCGAAATTTAAACGAAATTTAATTCAGAGATCATAAAGACACTGCCTCAACTAAAAGGCATATTTGATAAGAATAAAAATCCAGATAAAATGAATCATTGAACCGATTTTTACACGTTATAAGAGAATTCTTATTTTGAAAGTGTGCTATATTATATTGCGATAATTCTTATATAATTGTAGCATGTCATATAGCGACAAAAGCTAACAAATTATTGAGCAAATTATACTGATCGCTGGCGATTTTTTTGATAACACCAAGCTTCGAATGTACGATAGCTTACCCGGCTGTGTGGTCTATTGGTGCCTAAAAAAAATTACTTTTATTGCCGTTGCCTACAAATAATATAATATTTGAAATGTTTCAACTTGATAGCATATGCTATGAAATTTATGCTGCGGCTTTCCCTACACTACTATAAACTATAGTCTTAGAAGGAAATCCTTGTAAAGAAAAATATTTCAATAATGTGAAATATACAAAGCAACATTTTTTTTAAATTATAGCAGAAAGTAAATTGCCTTTTCCAAAGTGATAAATTATTCATATATCTTACATTTATCATATCTGATCACAATATTCTAATGAATATCGTTAGAAAAAGACGCCTCAGTACAAATATCTCATTTGCATATATCGGAGAGACGAAAAAAATATATATTATGGTTGCGTCTGGAAATGGACGATGAAACCTATTATATTATCGATATAAATCTATCATTTCGATGCTTTTGAAACAAAGAATGTATTATGAAAATATTTATATTATTTATCAATTTTACGACATTACACCAATTTGCATAAAACATTTTATATTGTTAGCTTTTGATTATATCGATTTAACAAACGTCGTGCATAAATTGTAATTTGCAGAAAGTTATATGCAAATATCTTTTTTATTGTATATACAGAATGTCGCAGAGTACTATACATATATAAGCGCTTGTGAGGAGCGCAGTAAATTGAAGAAACAAGTCCCATGGCATTTTACGATTTTCGCAATAATAGAAATTATAAAATAAATAAATTATATAATAATATTAAATAAAATCGAACGAATGTGTATCTACGTGTGTGTGTGTATATGTGTGTGTGTGTGTGTGTGTGTGAGAGAGAGAGAGAGAAGCGCTCGGCCGTTCAAGCTGTCGCATTATCCAGTGTGTTAGGCATTTTGTCGGCGCGCGGCAAGGGGAGGGACAGCGCGGCGTGGCGATGACGTAACGAATGACAACGGCATGTCCCGCTGTTCTTCCCCTTGTCACGTGCCGACGCACGAAAAGCCTAACACGCTGGACCATGCAATAGCTCGAACGGTCGAGCGTTTCTCTCTCTCTCTCTCTCTCTCTCACACACACACACACACACACACACACACGTAGATACACATTCGTTCGATTTTATTTAATATTATTATATAATTTATTTATTTTATAATTTCTATTATTGCGAAAATCGTAAAATGCTATGGGACTTTTTTCTTCAATTTACTGCGCTCCTCACAAGCGCTTATATATGTATAGTACTCTGCGACACTCTGTATATACAATAAGAAGGATATTTGCATATAACTTTCTACAAATTACAATTTATGCATGACATTTGTTAAATCGATATAATCAAAAGCTAACAATATAAAATGTTTTATGCAAATTGTTTGATGTAATATCGTATTCATAAAATTTATAAGTATATAATATTTATAAATATTTTCACAATATATTTTTATTATATATATAAAGAAACATAGCTAAATGAGAGCAATGATATTAGAATTATGTTTAAATATGTACGCAATAAAGATAGATCTATGCTCTAAAATCGTTGCTTGTGCGAGACGATAGAGCAGTGAAAATGCAACATATTTTTTGTTCCAATAAACACAATGTAAAGAAAAGCTTTCACATTGCTCTTTCTAAAATATGCATGTCTTTTTATTCTAGAAAATACTGTCGGTAACATAACTATAAGTGTTGGTAATGTACCGACACTTTTAGTTATGTTAAAATGAGGGCGCCTACCCGTCGGAGTTCGGCTGCGACTCCGGCATCCTCTTAAGTATTAAGATAAACAAAGAGAAACAAATAAACTTACGCGACGATATACTTTGATGAAAATTATTTTGCTCTATATCAATTTCCTCTGTTTCTTCATCACTGTCTTTTCCATGTACAATCTCTAATAACTTAGACACTTGGAATATTTCTCTACTCAAAATGGGCTGCCGATAATATTCTTTGTGTACTTTATCCGCATGACCCATAAAATTAGCCAAATCGGAAACTTCATGATCTCTTAGATTTAAATTAGTGCACATGGTAGCTATGTGCTTTCTTAAATTAGTTCCTCGCAATGTATCTGGATTTGAAGCTCCACATTCCTGTGAATATTTTCTCATAAGCTCACATGCTCTTAAGTAACGATAATCTCCCTTTAATATGCCAGGTATTCCGAAAAGATATGGATTTTTTAGATGAACTTTTGCAGTTTCACGATGACTTAGAAGTAATTGTAAATGTTCTAACATTTGCCTATGAAGTAAAACCGGTACAGTGCGACCTAATTTCCCTCTCATAGTGAATCAAACATATTTTTGTGCTGCTTTCTTTTCTTCACTGCTAAGCGATAGGTAAGACGTACCTATTGTATTTTCATTCACTGATTCATAATTCTGGAAATCTTCAATTAAAGCACGTTCGATTTCTCCAGCTCTACGTCGGTTAAATAACTGGATAGACAGCAAACAACATTCTGCCAATGTTTTCCAAGTGTTTAAAGAAAATGTTTGCTTTAATGAGTCAGAAGCTGTTTTCAGTGTATCATTTAAATAAGTTTCTAACTTCTTAATATCATCTTGAGATGGTAGTAATTTTTTGGAATATCTTTTTTTCTGATGCAGTGTTTCAACAGCTGTTCGAGCAATAGAAGATGAATAATCTTCTATTAATAGATTTAAAAATTGTTCTGCAAGTTTTCGTTTTTCTTTATTGCGTCTCTTTATCATTACGGTAATGCATTGCTTGCAAAGTTGTTTTAGTAAAGTACCTAAAGATGTTGCTACTGACGGGGTTTTAAAGCCAGTTCCTAACTCATTTAAACCTGCTAAAGTTCTAACAGCTCTGAGACAGTCATCATAATTGTCTGGTACAAAAATTGTAAAGAGATCATCGATTTTATCATTTTGATTCTTTATTTCAAGAAATAGACGACCAATCAGACGCAATTTTTGTCGTATCATGTCATAAAAGTGAGGATCTTGAAATTTTTCACATAGTTTATTTGCAAAATTAATAGCCAATTCATCATATCTTATAATTCTTGTAACATCGTCATCTCTCAATGTTGGAAAAACGCGTTCTCGGAGAATTTTACACGCAGATTCATGAATTCGACCAGTAATTTTCCTTGATTTGGATAATATATTTCTATTGTATGTAGAATTTCGTTTACTGCATCTTCTATAATGATGTCGAACAGCTGATTTGGAATAGTTACCCTTGCATTGAGGGCATATAGAAAAATCACTAGCATTTTTATTATGTTTAGCATTAGGACGTCGCATAACTTTCAATTCACCTGTATTGACATCTGAATTAGTATTAAAAAGATAATGTCCATTTTTACGAATTTTGTTAAACAAGATTCTACGCTCTGGTTGTCCCCTAGGAATATTTAAGATATCCTTTACTTCTTTTACATTGCTGTGTTTTCTGCTGAGATGACGACTCAGTTTGGATTGTTCCGTGTGGCAATAAACACAAAAATCTTTCTTATTTCCAGTTTCTACAGTTTTTACAAACATATTTGTGTCATCTGGCGCATGTCTAGGAGAAAGTGACCTTTCTAGAGTTGTATTGTGTGATGTTTTAGAAATTTGTAAATCTTGATTTTTGTCTATCATCGAAGTTTTCGAATTATTTTTATCTCCTATATTACTGTTTCCAGAAGTATCTGAATCAGGTCTATAAGATGAATCATTTGATTCACTGATCGAACCAGTACGACTTACTTCATCTTCGTCTTCTGCAATAAGAAATAAAATGTTTACTGCTACTCTTTTACTTAATATAAAAAATAATTATTTTCAATATATATTTAATAGTGTCTAGATATTCTAAAATATAATGCGTAAAAATGTCAAAATTACTATTATAAATTAAAATGTATCTAATTGATTCTAATGATAAATTTTAATATAAAATTACAATATGAAATTGTTGTACCTTCTTCTCGTACGTTTATTAAATTAAAACGAGGTGGGTATGATACATCGTCAAAACTATTATCACAATATTCATTTATACTGTAATTTATAGCTTGAGAGTCAAATGTTTCTTGTTCTGTTATTTCAAGCGGTGATAAAATATTCCTGCATCACATTATAATTTTAGTAAAAATGTTTTTAATTTAATAGCGAACGAAAAAAAGAAGCAACCCATTATTACCCATTATTATTAGAATTAGTGAGCAAATCCAAACTTATAGACGACCGTTGAAAATCTAAAAAATTTTAAACAGAAATGATAAATTTCAAGTTATCCAATAAAATCGAAAGACCATCAAATTTATACATAATATACTATGTATTTCTTTTACCTTGCTCATTTAATTCACCTATGCTAAAATCTAAAATGTTTTGACAATCCACAATAGGTTCTGTAAAACGTTGATTAGAATTATCTGGTAGGTTAACTATATTAAAAGTAATCAATTCTGTATATTCATTATTAGTTGCTTCCGCACCTAAAATAATGTTACTTTATAATAATGTATAATAAATAATCATAGTTATTCTCAATATTGCTAACTCTATGATATATTATATATGCAAATAATTTTTTTACTGAAATATGTAATATTAAAATTTTTTGTCAAATTGGAAATATTAATAGAAACTTAATTTAATAATTTAAAAACAAGTACAAATAAGAGCAAAATTTATTGAAAGCAAACTATTCAAGGCTTAATAAACATAATCTATATAAAAAGGATAATTTAATACAATAATATTAATATTTATACCAATATTATTGAAAATGTTAGGCTTTTCATTTGTAGTATCTTTTGCAATATTTGATGCATCTCTATTTTCTAACTCTTCTCTATTGTGCCTGTCAACAGATACTTAAGAAACGTTTATTAATTACAAAATAAATAAAAATAAAATTGAAAGAAGTTATTTTCATTAATGTTTAACAATACAGTACTAAACGTAAAGTGCAAAAGTAATGAAAAATATTCAGTTAAATGAAAGAAATATTTCTACTAGTGTCATTCGAGGTTTCCATTATATCTTTTTCTGTTGACTTTATGTTATTTAAATTGTTAGATATATTTCCATCTTGTGTGGAATTTCCATTTTGCTGTAATTTGTTCGTATTGCGTCTAGGCACTAAAAACATGTATGAATGTTATTGTTAACTAAAGTGCAAATATAAATAATAATAAATATATTTTTTTTATTACCATTATATTTTTTAACCCGCTTTTTCGTATTAGTCACCAGGCCTGTTTTTTTATTTAGAGTGCACAAATTTTCCTTTTCATTACCATTATATTTTCTATTCTGCTTTTTCATTTTAATATTCATCTGGCTTGTATTTAAAGTGCATAAATTTTCCTTATTTTCAAATAATGCAACTTTTCTTGATTTTCTTTCATTAACATTGCTATTATAGACTTTAACTATAAATAAATGAAATAATAATATTAAGTTTTCTAATCCTTATACTTTCTAAATTGTAACAATGTGGGTTTACTTACTGGACTGCTTTTTATTTTTCATATCATTTTCATTCTCCATTTTAACTTTTAGGGTTTCCAATTTTTCATAATTATCTAAGGATTAATAAAAGGAGAGAAATTTATTACAAACCAAATATAAACAAATATTTAATCTAGTCTTGTCAAAAAATAGTCAAAATAGAATATTCTTTTAAATATAATATAAGAGTGACACAGTGATTTAATTGAATAGCAATAAAGTATTATGTTTTAATCTATTTTTGTATAATACAAAAGAGTAACCTTTGTATTACAAAGTTAAAGTTACTTTTATAAGTAAGTAGCATTGTGATGAATATAAATTTAATCTATATATATAACATTAAAATGTAAACTCGTATTAACATTAGGTTACATTAATTTAAGTGCCATACAATTAAAATAGTATGTTGCAAAGATACTAAAAATTTTTACTACGCATATAATTTTTACATACTTTCATAGGCAATAATTTCGCCAGCATATTGTTTGCCATTTTTGTATTTAATACTGCAACTGCTTTTTCCTTTTATTATGTCTGTTTCTTTGTAGATGTAATATACATTATCAGAAAATAAAACTAATGCAAACATATTTTGTCTTTAACTCTGGAAACTGGAAATTTTGAATTAAATTCAGCATTACGCTTACAATTAACTAATGTATCTTCTAGCAGAATGCTGTTAAATATTATAGAATTATATGTGCAAAAAATATATATTTATGAAATGTTTAGTTAATCGTCGAATGAAACAAACTTAGTAGCCATAAAACTTAGTTCAATACTTTAATTATTTTATTGACTCACTTCAGGAAAATAATCAGTTATAACCTCTATATTAAAAACATGAAATTTATGAGATGACTGCTACGAATTAGCAATATCGGAGATATTGTGCTGAATTTGTGTACAAAACACTTTCCTGCATAGAAAATAAAGATTAAATAATTATAGATGTGCATACGAAATAAAATTCAAGTTTGATAATATAAAACATGATGATTAAATAAAAATTAAAATTAAAATAACGCAAAAACAATTAAAATAACACAAAAACAATTACTGACAAATATTTACATACTAAACCCGTTTGTTAACAAGCGAATCATGCATATTCAATAAAATTTTTACGTAATAATACATTACATCATGAACTACGAAGTATAATAAAACAATTGGTATAATAAAACAGTAGAAACAATTGAACATATAGTCAATCAATTGAAAACGCCCTCTGCAACTCTTATGGCTGTGTTCCGAAATTCACTGGCAGTACTGCTAGCATGTCGTTATCCTTGTCTAACACTTGATAAATAACAAAGATGACGATATGCTAGCAGTACTGCCAGTGAATTTCGGAACACAGCCTATGTAACGTGCGACAAAACAGTTTAAATTTAAAAATCATTCAGATCAATTCACAATAAAATTACAAATTACAATAAGAATTCTGTGTCCGTTATATATCGATAATTTAGAGTAGTTTACGTATAATGCCCCGGTCCCATTAAAATACTATACATAAGAAACTTCCTTTTTTCGATATAATGTTTATTACAATGCATACAAACTACAACTAACTACGAAATATAATGCATACAGCTATTGCAAAAACATGTATGCTGCATTTAACACTATGTATATCGTTTATAATAAGTTTTTGATACAGTTTTTAATGGTACCGACAATTAACGAATTATAAAAAAAATTAAATTTTCATGTATCTTTGTTCATTGGATATACATATAAAAAATAATAACGAAATACACATTAAAAGGTCAATGTAGACGAATGTATACATATGTATATGTCACTTGTAGATGGTCCCCGTATCTACCGAATCATAAAAATATATATATATATATATATATATATATATATATATATATATATCGTAGGAAAATATAGCAGGAAATTTATGCAACGCATTCAAGATGAGAATTTCTTGAAAATTATTTATGTTATATTTTATTTATTTAGTATGATATATTTTATTATATTTTATTTATTTATTTCATTTATTATATTTTATTTTTTACTTTATTTATTATTGTGATTAAAACATATTACCTGTGAGATTTGACGATGAAACTGGATTTCACGTGCTTATCTCTTTGTTTCAATTTTTGATATAATGCGTAGTTATGCAAACACGATTCGACGTGCTCTTATCTGGTACGTACTCAGCGCTCAGATCGATTGACTGACGCCATATTGTGAAACGGAAAGAGTTCTAGAAAGAGGTCGGAACTATTACATGTAGATAGCGTTGGCATAGAAAGAGCAAATACAAATAAGAATAGCATATGGACATATAAACTTATCCATTTTCGGATATTCATAGAGTGTTCAAAAATGTATATTCTAAAGATATCTTTATATGATCCATGGACATCCCGACATAAAATGGACACAAAATGGATGTCCATAGGATATCATGTGCTGTCTGGGAAAATTATTTCGCGACCGCATGCATGATCGTATGCTAATCGTGATACGTAATACGCGTAATACGTAATGTATAACGTAGCTAATATATGTTTTATATATCTATTTTAAAAGTACCATATATCTTATTTACTTAATTTGGTATATCTATGAATTATTCTGTAGCGGTGCAATTTGAACAATCGGAAAGACTAGAATGTCTTACAATTGATTCTGATATCGATATTTGCCGTACAACTTCAACTCTCCAAAAATTATCTCAACCTAGTGTCGGCTTTAAAAAATTTTGGCATCGGGATTTGTCAGGTATGTTTCATAAGTTTTTATTAGTCCAATTAAATATAACTTTTTTTTGTAATCTTGTTTTTTAATTATAAAATTTTGCTTTATATGTTTGTCTTTATATCTTTTGCTTTATATCTTTTGTTTTATTATCTTTATCTATAATTAAAATGATAATAAATTTATATATCTTGATTTGCGTTATTTTGTATTCAAAATTATTTTTATCGTGTTACATTAACTGTCACTTCGGATTGAATAAATATTATATTA
The DNA here is from genome assembly GCF_025532165.1 of Camponotus vicinus. Classification (NCBI taxonomy): domain Eukaryota; kingdom Metazoa; phylum Arthropoda; class Insecta; order Hymenoptera; family Formicidae; genus Camponotus; species Camponotus vicinus. Next base: position 10,274,651 of record NW_028141967.1, on the reverse strand, counting down.
ATGATTAATAAATTAGTGATTAATATATTATTTTCAGATTTGCATATCTAAATAAATTTGAATATTTTGTTGCAGTGCAATTTGAGCAGTTGCAAAGACTAGAATGTCTTACATTTGATTCTGGCATCGATATTTGCCGTACAACTTCAACTCTCCAAAAATTATCTCAACCTAGTGTCGGCTTTAAAAAATTTTGGCATCGGGATTTGTCAGATATGTCTTTTATATAATTATATATTATTTTATAAATTATTCTCATCATGTCTTGCTCTTTTTTTTCTGATTTTTGTCTTGGTTTTATTTTATTCTTTATATTCATTTAATACATAATATGAGGGATCAATCACTACAAAAAAATATACAGTGATTACATTTCTGACAGTACAACACATTCTATTGCTTGCATTGCCATTATATTGCTATTTATATTAGTAATGCTAATCTAATATTCTTGTCAATATTGCCAAAATATTAAAAAGTACTTTTAGTATATTATTTTCTTTTCTTATATTGCTAATACTATCTCAGTTTTTTCTTAAACATATTTCTTAAAATTGTATTTGTTTATTTAAGCACTATACAAGAGTAATTTATTAAAATTAACTATTGTTGTGAAAGTAGATGTTATGAACTTTATATTTGTCAGAAATTTTTTTTGCAATTTTATATATATTTTAGAAAAAAAGCATTTTACAAAAAAATGATTTAGACAAAAATTATTGTGTTTAAAAGAACCCATTTAGAGATTTCAACGGTTTGATATTATATAGTATTGTTAAGGTTATACGAAGGTCATCTTGAATTTTTTAAATGGAACTACCATATTTTACTACCATATTTTTTTAATAGATATTTTACACTTTAATTTGACATAATCTCACAAACTGAGATATTTTGTAAGATATTTATTTTGATGGTCTTATCTTAATACTTTTGTGTATATAATAATGAGAGGAATCAATAGGTGTAAAGAAAACAGTTGTTTTTAAGAAAAAATATGTAATTTGTAAGTACATATTTAACAGCTACATACATATTTTTTTTAAAAACAATTGTTTTTTTTACATCTATTGATTCTTCTCATTATTTTGTGCATAAAAATTATTTAACATAAGGTTATTAGAAAATGAGTATTTTACGAAATATTTAATAGTTTATGTAAGATTATGTCAAATTAAAGTATGAAATATCTTGCAAACTATTCACTTTTTGATTATCCTACTTTTATAACTTTCTATACAGAATATTGTGAGAAATCGATTTATATATAAAAAAAATATGATGATTCCATTTAAAAAATTCAAGATGACCTTGATATAATCTTAACAAATGCTATTTAAAATCAAATCGTTCAAACCACTAAATGAGTTCTTTTAAACACTACAATTTTTGTTTAAATTATTTTTTGTAAAATGCTTTTTTCCGAAATATTAGATCGTTCCGAGACTTTTTGCGTTTCCTGTATATACAGGGTGTTTCATTTTAATTTCCCCAGGCAAATATTTCGGAAAATAATGAAAATTCGAAAAAATGTTTCAGATAAAAGTTGTATGGTTTCGAGGGGGACATAAGATGGTGCCATTAGTTTGACCTTGAAGATTCACCTGAAGGTCACGTGAAGGTCACCTCCAACTTTTTAAATGGGACACCCTATATACTTTTATATATTCTTGTAGCTTGCCTCAAGAGCTTTCCAAAGCACTATAAAGTATTTTTTCATTGAGTACTTTTCGAGTTATTAGGCTTGAAATAATTTCTTAATTTTACATAAACCATAAAATATCTAGTAAAATATTCATTTTTCGATTATTTGACCTTAATACTTTTATGTACAAAATAATGTGAGAAATCAATTGGTGCAAAGAAAAAACATAGTTGTTTTTAAGAAAAAATATGCAATTGTTAATTGCACATTACATATTTTTTCTTAGAAACAATGATGTGTTTTCTTTACACCAATTAATTCCTCTCATTATTTTGTACATAAAAGTATTGAAGTAAGATAATCGAAAAATGAATATTTTACTAGATATTTTACGGTTTATGTAAAATTAAGAAATTATTTCAAGCCTCATGGAAAGCTCTTGAGGCAAGCTACAAGAATATGTAAAAGTATATAGGGTGTCCCATTTAAAAAGTTGGAGGTGACCTTCACGTGACCTTCAGGTGAATCTTCAAGGTCAAACTAATGGCACCATTTTATGTCCCCCTCGAAACCATACAATTTTTATCTGAAACATTTTTTCGAATTTTCATTATTTTCCGAAATATTTGCCTGGGGAAATTAAAATGAAACACCCTGTATACTATATAAATTGATTTTGCATAACCAAAATGTAAACTGTTTCTCGTAATTTTTTAACTAATATTATTAAATCATTTGCATTTAACTGTAATATGTATATGAGAAATGCATGAGAAATTATAAAATTTTTATAAATACTATAGTTCTATTCTTGTAACCATTTTCTTCATAATAAAAAAGAAAATGTTGCATGCCATATAGAAAATGTCGCGTGCCATATATATGCGCTTTTCAATTTAAAATTTTTTAAGAAAAGTTTGTATGTATTTAATTGAAATAACAAAAAGAAATGGTTTAATGCTTTGACTCTTGAAATATTAAATGATAATTCCATAACTCGAAGTGTACATACATAATATTTCAATTGCATCAAAATTCTTATTCTTTGCTGAAAAAGGAGTTTTATAATTTAAAATAGATATTACAATATTTCAGATATTAATTACATTGAATTAAACATACGTTCAAGATCACACAATAAATGTTTTTAACAAAATTGCTGCTTTATTAAATTTTTGACATGTTCTGAAGATAAAATTTTTAAGCACATTTACAAAAACATATTTGGTTTTAAAAAATTGTTTTTATTTTTTATTGTATTTATACTTAAACAGTATTTAATGCATATCGGTTTCTTTATATCAAATTCCATGTAAAATTATTATAAATTTACACAACTTGCTACAGAAATTATAAAGTATTAAATTAATAATAATTAACTTAAAAAGATTCGATTGATTTATGTTTGTAACTGCTTGTTACAAAAACTTTGATTGTGTTGACATTGCTCATTTAGCAATTTTGTTTACAAAATATAAATGTTTTAATTTTTTCTTCCTGAAAGTAAGGAGATTATAAATTAAACTTATTGGATAAGCTTTGAATGTTTTTTTATGGAACTCTAATGTTTCATCTGATGGTAAAATTTATTAAGTTGTTTGGTTAATTTTCCGTGTTTTGAAATGTTTGCTTTAATTTTGTTCTGCTACAATCCTTTATTATTTCAAATTTGGGTGTACATTCATTAATATCATTTTAACATGAAATACATGTGTTTTTATTCCTTCGTATTATCGTATGTCTGATATGGCGACAGAAGCGATTCGTATTAAATAATTTTGTGTAGCAAATATACATATTACAAATTTTCTTGATGTAATATACAGAGTTGGGCAATAACTATTAGTATTTTAAATATCTTCGAATGGTCTATAAGGTGGAGAAAGATTTGTGTAACCAAAATTTCACGGTGCGAAAGGGGGACTTTATTTTTATATAGAATAATTAGACGCGAATCAGTTTGTGCAAAGAAAACGCATAGTTATTTTTAAGAAAAAATATGTAGCATGTTTTGCGAATTGCAGTGAGAAAAGGTAAGATTATCGAAAATTAAATATTTTACGAGATATTTTGTATTTTATATCCTTTTTAAAAAAAGGTAAAAAAAAAAGAAAGTCGAGTCATATGCCAGTAGGAAAAAAATTATATATATACAGGGTGAGCCATTTTAAGTTACCCACCCCAATAACTTTTTTATTTTTGAATGTACAACAAAATGTTTCAAATAAAAGTTGCTTGACTTCGAGGGGGACAGAAGATGGTGGCAAAGATTTGACCTTGGATAGTCATGTGAAGGTCAACTCCAACTTTTTAAATGGGACCCCTATATATACACCCTATATATACATTTTTGCATATTCCTGTAGCTTGTCTCAAGAGCTTTCCAAAACACTATAATGAAGTATCTTTTCGTTAAGTACTTTTTGAGTTATCTTACTTCTTGAGTTATCTTACTTCTTGAGTTATACTTTTGAGTATTTTTGAGGCTTGAAATAATTTCCCAAATTTACATAAACCATAAAATATCTCGTAAATTATTTAATTTTTGGCTATTTTACCCTTATAATTTTTTTATGCAGAATGTAACAAAGAATCTATTTACATAGAATACTTATGGTAATTCCATTGTAAAAAATGAAGATGACCTTAATATCTTCGAAGCGCCTCCACCTGGACAAAGATTATAATTATTGCCATATGATAGCCCCTTTTGCACCGTGAAATTTTGATTACACAAATCTTCCTCATCTACCTCTTATAGATTCGAAAATATTTAAAGTGCTAATAGTTATTGCCCCTGTATATTTTCTATACTTTCTACATTTTAATTGAAAAACTATATAGTATTTTTATTTTCATTATTTTATTTCAAAATTATTTTAATATTAATATCTCTAAAGTCATGTTAAAGTCCCATATTCTTGAGGTTATAGAATTTGTCTAAGTGTATTGTAAATAAGGTTTTTATTCATTATTTATTATTATTTATTCATTTTGTTATGTGCAATTAAAATATATTTGTTTTTTATTAATATTTTTATAGTTTAAGATTCATTTTTATTGTTTTACATTAAAGATGTTATAAGTACATATTTTAGTTTTGTTATATTTAGAAAATAGTTTATTATTTATTATGAAAGTAATATAATTTACTTTAAAAAATGAAGATTAAGTATCTAATTTGTTTTATATCTATTGATATAAAGGAGAAAAATAGTATATTATATTTTATAGGATACATCAAAACAATCATGCGAAAACGAAAATTGTTGTCGGAGATGTCAAAAAGACATTACCGACGATTAAAACGCAATAAAATTACAATTGTCGAAAATATGAATAACCTATCAACGGATTTTGCTAAGATACACAAGGAACAAAATTCAAGCGATGTTATTGCACACATAATTAGCGATGTTAATCGCGAGCTTGATCAGGCAACAAATATGGAACTAAGAAATGAATTGCCACAACAATATTGTAATGTTCCTGACAATGAAAATGTTACATATAATCTTGATTACAATAGTAATTCAAATATGAAGGATTTATGTCCGATCGCACCCATTTTTAATTACGAGGAAAATGCTGGCCATACAATTTCGCCTACTACTGTATCAATTAGGGACGATTTAATAAACTGGGCAGTATAATTTCAGATACCACATACAGCAATTAATGCATTATTGTTAATTTTAAGAAACCATGGCTTTAGCTATTTGCCAAAAAGCTGTAAAACATTGTTGAAAACACCAAAATGTACTAATGTACGGAGAGTTGCACCAGGTGAATACTTTCATAATGGCTTAAGATCAGGAATAATGACGTTCCTACAAAAAAGTCAAGATGACATTGATTTACAATTAATTTCAGTGCAAATCAGCATAGATGGACTGCCAATTTCAAAGTCCTCTAATAGTCAATTGTGGCCTATTTTAGGCTCTGTGAGACCCAATCTTTGTGACGTTTTTATCATAGGTTGTTATTTTGATCCTAAGAAACCGTATGATTGTAATGAATTTTTGCGTGATTTTGTGAAGCAAAAATTCTTGTAACTGAAGGACTTGAATATAGAGGAAAACATATACGTGTAACCATAGATTCATTAATTGCTGATGCACCCGCAAAATCTTTTGTAACTGCCACAAAAGGACATACTGGTTACTTCAGTTGTCCAAAATGTACAACTGAAGGTGAATATACTGGTGGAAGAATGTGCTTCCCAGATATAAATTGTCCTAGTCGGACAAATGAAAGTTTTCTTGTACAAAGACAAATAGAACATCACACTGGATTGAGTATTTTATCAGATATACCGAATTTTGGAATGATAACTCACATCCCGTTGGATTATATGCACCTGGTTTGTATTGTGTGGTCAAGAAAATTTTGAATTTTTGGTTATCCGGACCGTTAAATGTTCGATTGCCGACACGATCAGTAAGCAGTATTTCCAGATTGTTAATTGAAATGAGATCATCGATACCTGTAGAATTTGTTCGTAAACCACGGGAATTACATTTCATGAACTTATGGAAAGCCACAGAATTCAGACTTTTTCTCTTATATACTAGTCCCATTATTTTGAAAAAATATATCAAGAAAAATATCTACAAGAATTTTTTAACATTACACGTAGCCATTCGGTTATTGTGTTCTCCAGATCTTGTATATATTACTTATGCAGATTCTTTAATAAAATACTTTGTGCAGTCATTCAAAATTTTATATGGACCTCAGCATATACCTTTAATATACATGCACTGATTCATTTGGCGGATGATGCTAGAAAATTTGGACCTCTGGATACATTCAGCGCTTTTCGATATGAAAATTATTTAAAAAAAATGAAACAGTATCTTAGAAAAGCTGAACGTCCCTTACAACAAATTCATAATCGTTTAACAGAATTGGAATATTGTATATCGTTTGAAAAAAAACACAGAAAAATGGGTGCACATGGAACACACAATGCGGGTCCAATCTTACCTGGAATAAATGGTTGTCAGTATTCAAGATTTTCAAGAACAGATTTTACCCTATCTATTTATCATCCAAATAACTGCTGTGGGTTAAACGATGGTTCGATTGTTACCATAGAGAATATTGTTACTAATGCTGCTAATGATCTTTTTGTTATTGGTCGAAAATTCATCAATTTGACTGATCTATATACTGAACCGTGTAATTCCTCCTTGTTAGGAATATATAAGACGACAGAATGTGAAAATTTATCGGCCTGGCCTCTAACTTCTGTTAGAACAAAATATGTCAAATTCAATATTTGTAATACATTCATACTTCTACCATTATTGCATAATGTATGTATATCAGTTATTTACATGTTTCGTTGATACATTCTACACATGTACTACATGTGTACATTGTACACATTGCATGTATTTTTCAGATTTAATATATTTGATTTGCAACATGGCTCTCTTGAACAGTCGATTCCATTTAATAGAATTTGAGGATGGAATACAAGTAATACCTGATAACTGGATACAAAAAGATACCAACCAATGTTGGTATCCTACTTATAAAACAGATCAAGATATTATTAAAGCAATAAAAAAACGTCAAACTCCTCAAGATAATTGGTTGATGTATTCAATTAAACGAGTATTTGGGATATATGGTAAGTAAACATATCACAAGACTTCTTAATTTGCTATCTATATGTAATTTACAAACTATTATGAAAAACATATTGTTTATAAAAATCATTAAACATGTTATATTTTTATAGAATCCTATAATGAAGCACGCAATAAACTAAAAAAGGCCGAAATAAATTCCGATATTAATTCTGATATAGACGACAAAGCACTAAGAAAAATCAAAGCCAGAAAACAGAATGAAACTGATGAAAGCGATGATGACAGTGATGATAGTAATGCGTCGTGCTCACCAGCATATCCAAAAGTGCCTACAGTTCATACAAGTAATATTAAAAGTGTTTTTATTATGCATGTGTTTTGAGATATGTTTGAATATTCATTGGAAAAGTATATGAAAAAATAAACGTTTAAATTTTTATAGTCGAGCAGTGACATATTTAAAGAATATTTTAAAATTTGATAAATTGTAAATAATACCACGATATTAGTATCATCTATTTTTAAATAATAACAATACAGAAGATTATTTACAAGAGATGATATTGATATCGGATATTATTTATGATTTAATAGGATTTAAAATTTTCTTTAAATACATCATTGCTTGACTATAAAGATTCAAACGTTTCCTTTTTACATATTACTTATACATATATGTAAAAAGGAAACATACACACACACACACACACACACACACACACACACACACATATATATACAATTATATATTTTTTTAGATATGTACAAAGAAGACTCACGCAAACATACACAAAAAGGAGCTAAAGAATGTATTAGAAGTAAGTAAGAATATAATTCTGTATCGTATATTTTTTGACAAAATTAGCAATTCTTTAGCTGGTTATTTAATATTTTAAATAATCTTCTATATTATAATATCGTATAAATATATGTATATATACTCCTAATATAATACAATTTTATATACTCTTTTAGATATATACAAAGGAGATACACAAAATCAAACACAAAAAGGAAATGAAGAATATATTACAAATAAAAGTAAGTAGCACAATTTAATATCGTACATTTCTATAGATGTAAATTAGCAATTATTTATATTGATTATTTTTTATTTTAAAAATCTGTTTTGTGTAAGATCTTATAAATATTTGTATATATACTGTTAATGCAAGTTTATGTATTCTTTCAGATACATACAGCCATACAAAAAAAAGGTGATACAGAAGAATATATTCAAATAAAAAGTAAGTAGAATAATTTCATATCTCAATGTAGCCTTATTTATATATATTTGTGTTATTCTTAGATTATCTTCAACGTATTGAGAGAGCATTATCCGACATAAAATTTGACATAAGTAATCTTACTGAGCAATATCAACTTTTATCGACTACAATTTCAAAGGGTTCCAATCTGACACGAGAATGTCACAGCCCTTTATCACATGATGATGAACTAAGCAAATTGTCTTTTCCTCTGAAAACTATAGAAGAACTAGAATCTTTACAACGTATCCTTTCTTCAAACGAAGAAAATGTAAAAGAGCGTATGGTCAGTTAAATAATGTAACATATATACATATATATTAATATATATATATATATATATATATTTATGTTATAAAAATTTTCAGTTCTACATATTGGCAACTATTAGTGGAAGTACCTACGAAGAAATGTCTGAAAGAATGCTTATATATATTTTCACCAATGAAGTAGCTAGCCTCTACAGTTGGGTAGGAAAAAAGGGAAAACAAAAACTTAATCATTTGGAAATAATAAAATTAATGTTTAGTAAGTAACAATGATTTTTATGAAACATTTTGTATATTAAAATATCAATGCATATTGAAATTTTCGCATAAACAAATCAGTTTATTTATTCGACATTTTGGCAATTATACAAATTAATTTTTTTTAAATGTCATGATATCGTGAAGACGTATTTTTAAATAAAAATAGTAAAAGTATAAAAAATAAAACATTAATAAAAACTGTTTGTTGTAGAAGTTGTCAGGAAGACGTTTTCTTATGTTACAGAAAAAGATTTTGAAATGAAATGTAAGGATTGGTTTCGCCACGCAAAACATAGATTTGAGAATGAAAAACGACGTCAAGATAATGCGACACAGGTTAGGGTTTATGTTAAATATATTATATAGGGTAAAATATAGAGTATTTCAAAGATTGCACACTCTTGAGACATTAAACTTCACACTAAAAATGTAGTTTGTTTTATTGTTTCAGCAATAACCAGATGCCAGAAGCATTTTGATTTTTTGCATCAAAGCAAACTTTGCTATAATCGAGGGCTCGATTTGGCTCCATTCTATCTATTCTCCAGTTTTCATTTTTCATCGAATTATATGCAATTATCTAGTTAATGCAACACTGATGAATATTTATATGTGACGCACGTGGATGTGTCTGGTGCAATTGCTGTTGTACATGAGTTATCCCAACATGAGATTTCCACGTATCTGTCATCACCGCTCGAAATAAGGAGGTTTTATTTGCCGAAGGAAGACTGCTATGGTATGCTTTATAGAGCGCCCGAAAAAAAGCTGTATGTACAGATATACAATGATAAGATAATTTATTGGCTTAGTGGTTCTAAGAGACTGTGTGACTATATTTGGTATAGTTTTATAATGGCCAGTAAAGTGAAAATTATCGAAACAAAGGAAAAAGGTAATAACAGTAAATATATTGATAAACCCCTTCCATTACAAATATATATATATATATATATATATATATATATATTGATATATTGTATAATTGTACAAATATGTGCGATATATTGTACAAATATTTTTTTAGATTAACAATAATCTATTTTCTACAAAAGTATTTCATATCTTACAGGATACTTAACTTTAGATGTTATGTTAAAGAATAATCATATTTGAATTTCATATTTGGAAATCGACAGAAAATCCTTTTTCACAAAGGTATTGAATAAGATTTAATTAAATATGTACGCAAGATATATTAATTTTAAATAAGCTTCCACTGTATAATAATTATAATAATAATGATTAAGTAATAATTATTTATGCTAAAGACACGATGTTACATTAAATATAATAATTTCGACTCAACCTAAGTAAATCAAATTAACTAAATTGTAATTGGAATGGAAGTGGTTTACCAATACAATATTACTGTTATTGTCTATTTCCTTACACTTTTCACTTTACTGTCTACTATGAAACTATGATGTGTAGTGAAATAATTATATGATGTATAGTTTTATAATGAGATAACTACACGATATATATAGTTTTGAAATATCTCTGAACTTTTTCGTTTCAAAAACAAATTATTCCAAATTGTATTTTATGTGATTAATTATGCTATATACTTCTATATTTTTTGTTCAATATATATAATAGACTATATTACATTTACGAATCACAATATCATATTGCCTCGCTTACATGTCTGTCGTCTCTACAAAATAATTCTGTATCTTCTATATTTCGTAGAAAAATGAGCAGTTTATTGATAAAATTTTTGATGTTTAAAAGCCCATATATTAAATAAATGTGTGTTGTAGTCACTGAACTCTAATAATACTGGAATGTGCACTGCCATGCTACATAAGGATAGTGAGCTTAGCTGTGAGCAAGACACCAAGCCCTGACAATCTATTTCTTTTGAATTTGACTGTGCGAAGTAAAAGTAAATTCAGACAGGACGCGTCAAGAATCAAGCAGCAATCAGCAAACCAATAGGCGAGATAATATTTCCACTGCAAGTATTGCCTCGCCTATTAATTTGCTGTTCGCTGCTTGACACTTGACGAGTCCTGTCTGAATTTACCTTAAGACAACTAGTCCTGAGAGGTGATCTCTCTTGCCTCGCGATAGACTATTCAGTGCACAATTCAGTATTATTAGAGTTCAGTGGCTGCAGTTGCCAAATGTAGAGAAAATAGAAAAAAATTTTATTTGGCCCAATTCTGCTATCTGATATGTGCTAGCTAATATGACTTCTAAAAAGTAAACAAATTATAGAGTAGACATTGCCCCAGAAGTGCATGTATATCATTTACTCATTAAATTTAATTCGAAGTGATGATTTGCAAATAAATATTTTTAAATCCTACAATTTTTATTTGAAATTTGTTTTCTGTTTAAAAGATATTCGATTGTATTCAAACTTTAGATTTTGTGTAATATTCTGCTTTTAATTATTATTAATATACATGTTTTTAAATGTAAGTTTATAAATTCTGTAATCTTAGAATATTAGTGTGCGCGTATTGTGTTTTAAATAACGAATTCGACATTAATCTTAAACCCTTTGCGTTTAACTTTATATTCTAAATTCTTTTTGTATTTCTATTTCTTTTTGTATTAATTCTGCTTATTAATGAAGCAGGAAAGTGAGAATACGTTACATTGAGAAAAATAAAAACTAGTTTTTCAACAGATATTTAAAACTTTAATTTTAATAAACCTTATTACCAATACCTATCCTTTCAAAAATATATATATAGAACATTGTATGAATGTCCATACAGAAATCTAATAAATATCAATTATACATGCAGTAGATATCTATATAAATATTGTCTGAACATTATGTAGATGTCCAATGGATATTGGCCTACATATTCTATGAATATTTATGGAACATTGAATGGATATCCACGCAGAAATCTAATGAATATCCAGTATACATGCAATGGATACCTACAGAAATATTTACTAGATATTGTATGAACATCTACTGGATATTTATGTAGATATTCTATGGATATTTATGAGAACTCTAATGAACATCTAATATACATATAATAGATATTGAATAAATGTCTACTGGATATTGGTCTACATATTTTGTGAATATTTATGGAACATTGAATAAATATCCACGCAGAAATCTAATGAATATCCAGTATACATGCAATGGATATCTACAGAAATATCCACTAAATATTGTATGAATATCTAGTGGATATTTATGTAGATATCCTATGGATATTTATGAGATCTCGAATGGCGGACATCTGGATATCTAAAGCATGTCTAATAAATGTTTCTTATATATTCGTGGATATCTCTAATGTCCATTGAGAATATCTAATAGATATCTAATAGATATTATTTTCTGTGTGGGGATATAATCTTATTTTATTTATCTTATTTTATTTTTGAAAATGAAGTTTATAAAGAATGAAAAACGTTCTTCTTTAAGCGACGATTCTTTATCACATCTTATGCGACTTGCTACATGCAATATGCAAATTGATGTTCCTGATCTCGCTTGTAAAAAATCCCGAAAGTCATAAATATTCATCATATCAATTATTATTTATAATTCCGTGCAATTTTAGTTAAAGGGTCGTTTCAGTCATCAGTGGATTAGGCCTACTGGAGATACCACTTAAAAAAAACGCGTCAACAATAGTACCTCATGGGTGACGTGGAAAGCTATTGCCATACGCCCGCTCCTGAGCGCCGAGCGGCTCGTGGGCTTTGCGCGGGACGGCGAGGTAAGGGGGGATGCGCTAGGCGGAGCCAGCTGAAAATCGGCCGAAATGTGCAGTTCTTGCCGAGCTCTGTTCTAAAATGTAAGTAACTGAGAAAAATTTTACTTCGAAACTAATCGAAAACGCTTAAAGAAATTTCGAACGATCATCTGAGTAAAATTTTCCTCGGAGATTTTGGAACGTAACCTTAATAAAATTTATAAAATTATTATATTATAAAATATTACTTCTATTTTCTTTAGAACCGACGTCGGGAACAGCAGCCACGGGAGCGGCGGCCGCGGGAACGGCGGCTGCGGGGACAGCAGCTACAGGAGTGCTGTGATCCTCAATGCTTATTAATAAGGAGTCTAAAGAATCTCCCATATATGCATCATCTTCTGCCATCATCTAAAAATTTACATAAATAGCAATATTATTGTGCAACAATTATTATTTAAATACATTTCTTTATAATATAAAGGTTGAAGACGGTACTAACATTTTTTGCGTTTCTGTCCATCTTGGAAGTTACTTGGAAATTACTTGGAATTTCTTTGAACTCTCTCTTTCCCTTCGCAGAATAAAACAGAGGCTGCGGAGAGACGTTGAGGATGTTTTAAACGTTTGATTGACCAATCAAGATAAAGGAATAAAGATTTCTTTACCCTGATTGGTCAGTCAAACGCTTCAGAGACTCACCAGAGTCTGTAAACTCCTTAGTTAGAATTTGTAACAGCGTTAGTAACGCCATCTAGAATCCACCATGTTGATTTTTTCGAAAAATAGTTCATATTAGCCGCATTTAGTGGACTCATGGCCATCACACATAAAATTCCAGAGATAAAATTCTAGAGATAGACACCTGTAGTACTGTTTCTACACGTTCTCGACCTGAGCACTCGTATTTTGTATGTGTGAGTGGAGAGTGTAAAACTCGTGCTGCTGCGTCTGCAATGTGCAGTTTGCGTAGTTATTACTTCATTTGTTTTAACGCTTTAAGCGCTGAAAGTATAGCTCTGTTCTACATCGGAACACAGCAAAAAAATCCATCGTTGTCTTTAAACGTGTTTACGATCATAAGCGTGCTACACGTATATTAATTAACGACGATTCTAAGCAATAAGTAAAAATAACATTTATTATATGTTTGACAACAAGAATGCCTTAACACACGAATTTATGCATATACCGAAACGCATGTATTTTCTATATATATTATCAAGTAAGACTAAAGAGACTTAATTAGATTAAAAGTGGTTATGAAAAATATTCCATATAGTGCCAGGTTTGCCAAATGGAATAATTTGTAACATTTCGTCACCATTTTGAGTATTTGTATATGTAAAGTATTACATTTAATTGTGTTAGTGTATTAATAAGTGTGTACGGTGTAGCACGATGTAGAGTTTAACATAATTATACGTAATATCAGAGAGAAGCCTGAGAGCGGCCATCCCGCTTTAACGGGCATATTGTCCTGATGCGCCGACTGAGAAAGTGGACGTGAACTACGTCCGTTACGCTCGGTAACGGTATATGGTTCGCGTCTGTGCTATGGTTCATCTCCGAACTAGATAAGGCGGACTGACAATGAGTCAGACAAGAATCGATAATGAATCGCCCTGGCTTTGTCTCACCAACCGTGCGGCGATAGGCACGAGGCGAGCTAACGGCGATTTATATCGCAATGCTCATGTCCTTTCACCCCCTGTTGGTTTTTTTAATTATTGGAAAATATATATGTTTCAAATAATTAATTAGAAGATATACATGTGAATAGGAATAATATCTTACTTTGATGCATTTGTCCGTAATGTTAAAATGTATCGTATTTATATATTTGTGCATTATAATTTAAAATAAAATTTAGCATGTCGGAAATTAAAAGTATTTTGAATTATATTATAATTTAATATAAGTAATGTATGATTAACCATATTTATTTGCAATATGTAATTTAAATATTTAGATATTTCGATAATTTAGATATTTCAATTTATTATAATATCTATATGTTTCTATTAATGAATTAATAAATGTATTTACATACATACATATATTGTAATGTCAGACACATATGTCTTTATTAATAAACACACATATGTACATATTATAATAAACAGATGAAATATATATAAAATTAAATATTGCAAAAATAAATACCGTTAATCATATATCATTCATATTTAATTATAATATAATGCAAAATACTTTTAATTCTCAAAATGCTATAATTCTCAAAATGCGTAAATATCTAAATACGATATATTTGAACATTGCACACAAATCAAAGTAAGATATCATTCGTATCGACATGAACATTTTCTAATTAATTATTTGAGAATATATAAAATAAAATATTAACATATAAAAAATAAAATATATAAAATATCAATAGTAAAATGTTAGAAATCTATTTGATCTATGCGCGCAATTAATCCATGCATCGTTAGTTTCCTGTGCATTACGCAGACGCGAGCGACGTGCACAAGGGAGAGCAACAATATGGCGAGCTTTTCTCTCAGTGTATAACGTGTATCTACATCTATTGTAAAATTAACCAATAAATCTGTCAGGTTATGGGCCCAGAGTGATTCCATTGCGCGTTCGGTTAAAAAAAAAATTAAGTGAAAGTAAAGATGGCTTCAATCGGAAATATGAACAGCATCGAAAAATTAACCGAAACAAACTATGAATCGTGGAAAGTGCAAATGCGTACTGATCTGCAACGATCTATGGGACTACACGTGTGAGAGAATTGAGAAGACGGCGGCGAATCAGGCCACGTGGGAAACTAAAGACGGCAAAGCGTTGGCAATGATTTTGTTGTGTGTATCAACAAATCAATTGAATCACATAAAGAAGGCGGAATCCTCTGCTGCGGCATGAAAGAGTCTAGAAAATATGCACGAGTCAAAAGGACCGATGAGGAAAGCCACCTTGTATAAGCAAATATATCGGCTAAAAAAGGATTTGAGTCAAACAATGACAGAATATGTGCATTCTTTTCAACGAAAAATTGAGCCGCTTGAAGAGGCTGGAATGAAAATTCCTCAAGATTTACAGTCCGTGATGTTGTTAACTTCGTTACCATCCGAATACGAGAGCTTCTGCATAGCCATCGAGTCACGTGACGATTTACCGACAGTGGAATCATTGAAATCGAAGTTGATCGAGCAAGAAGCGAAACATCTTGAGCAGGTCGGTAAGAACGAAAATGACAATAACGCGCTGTCTGTGAAGGAGAAAAGAAGAGTCAACCACGATCCTCGAAATGCAAGGAAGAATCATTCGAAGCAGCTCACGCAAAAATTCGACGGAAGTTGCTATAATTGTGGCAAAACTGGACACAAAGCAATTAATTGCAGAGCTAAGAAAAAGGAGAATTCAGTCAAAAATGTAGAAGATGCCATGCCAGCGGTTATGATGAACGCTGATTCGTTCAAGTCGGCAAAGTGGTGTCTCGATAGTAACACATGTGCTACAAAGCACATGTGTTACGATCCGGAAAAATTTCATACATTTACAGATAACAAAACGCGAAAAGTGTACACTGCAACAGAACAATGCGCAAAATCTACCGGTTCGGGTGAGATAAAACTGAACGTGAAGCTACAAGGAAGTGCTACGAACAAAATTAAACTGTGTGATACGATGTTCGTTCCCGAGTTTCGAAATAATTTGCTATCCGTATCGCAAATGACTGACAAAAATTATACAGTGACTTTTTATAAAAATTGCGCGAAAGTGAAGCGTCCGGATAACTCTGTAGCCATGATAGCAAAACGTAACGGTGAATTATATGTTATAGATGAGATTGAATCATCATCCAGAGCGCGTCATCTTTAATGAAAAATTCGACGAGTAAACTCAAGTTAGGCACGAAAGGCTTGGCCATTTAAATCTCAACGACTTGAAGAAAATAACAACTAACGAAATGGCGATTGGTCTTAACGTAAACACAAGAGAAGAAAATTTTGACTGCGAAATATGTCATTTGGGTAAGATACATCAATTACCATTCAAACTTTCAGAGAACAGGGCGAAGGACGTACTTGGAGTTGTGCATTCGGATATATGCGGGACCAATGCGCACAACATCGCTCGGAGGTGCAAGATATTTCGCAACTTTCATTGATGACAAGACAAGGTATACAGAAGTCGTTATTTTAAAGAAACGTTCAGAGATAATAAATGCGTTTAAAAACTATATGCGACGAATGAAATCCGAAACAGGGCAAAATATAAAAGTATTGCGAACGGATAATGCCAAAGAATACCTATCACGAGAATTTACAGATCTACTGGAATCCGAAGGAATAAGAAGACAGCTGACAGTGGAACATACTCCGCAGCAGAATGGCGTGGCAGAACGTGCGAACCGCACGCTAGTAGAGATGGCCCGCTGCATGCTGCTTCAGGCGAAGTTGCCGCTCAGCCTGTGGGCAGAAGCTATAAATACCGCAAGCTTCATAAGGAATAGATGCCCCACGAAAGCTCTAGATAATAAAACCCCGTTCGAAATGTGGAATCAACGGAAACCGTACTTAGGCTTCATGCGTATTTTCGGAACAAAGGCAATCGCATTACAAAAAGGCGTAAAAGGTAATAAATTTGAAGCAAAAGGAAAGTCCCTGATAATGGTAGGATACTCAAGCGAATCGAAGGCACACAGACTCTGGTGTCCGAGAACAAAAACCATAATAAAAAGTCGCGATGTACGTTTTCTTGAGAATGTAATTTCAGAAGAAGGAAGCACAAACGAAAACACAAACGAAATGTTAGAAATTCCTATTAATTTGGAATTAAACAAAGAAAAGAAAATACCGAGAGACGAAATGAGACAAGAAGATCTTCATACTCCAGAGCAAAATGCAATTGCGGACAGCGACGATGAAGAACATCAAGAAGATTCAGAAACAGAAGACCATACGTGTGAGATACAAGAGACGCCTGGACAAAAACAAACGAAAAGAGGGCCGGGTCGGCTGAAAAGGATATTAACAGGAAAACCTGGAAGACCAAGAAAACTATTCCACGAAGTACCAGAACAACATAAAGATGATACCGAAGAGCCATCAAATGTGAGTGAAGTTCAACAGCGAGAAGACAAAGAAGCATGACTAGCTGCGATGCGGACGGAATACGATACGTTAGTCGAAAACAATACGTGGGAGCTAACGGACAGACCGGCAAATAAGAAAATTTTAACCAACAAATGGGTTTTTAAGCTAAAAAAAAATGAGGACGGATCTGTGAACAAATATAAGGCTAGGTTGGTCGCTCGAGGACACGAGCAAAGAGCAGGAATTGACTATGAAGAAGTTTTTGCTCCGGTGGCCCGCTACGAAACCATACGTACCCTCCTAGCTGTAGCTGTGCAAAAGAAGCTACACGTGCATCAAATGGACGTCGTTGCGACCTACGTGCAAGGGGATCTACAGGAAGAAGTCTACATGGAGCAACCCGAGATGTTCGAAATGGAAAACAAGCAGGACAAAGTGTGTCGGTTAAAGAAACCGTTATATGGACTGAAACAGGCTGGACGAGCCTGGTACACAAGGTTAGATAAGTATTTATCAAAAGTAGGTCTAAAAAAGTCAAATATAGATCCTTGCGTATACGTGTTAGGAGAAAGTCCACAAGATCGCGTAATAGTAACAGTATATGTTGATGATTTGTTGATAGTTGCTTCTAGATTGAAAAATTTACAAAGTATTAAAGATAAATTAATGAAAAATTTTAAAATGAAAGATTTAGGACCGGTATCGAATATACTCGGAATTAATGTTACTAGAAAAGGTCCAACCGGTAATATTAAGCTAACACAAACTAAGTATATACAATCTTTGCTTAATAAATTTAATATGATAGAATGTAAACCTGTAGCTACCCCAATAGAAATTAGTACCGTATTGACGAAACAATCAAGTCCGCAAACGAATGAAGAAAGAATTCAAATGCAAAATGTACCGTATAGGGAGCTAGTAGGCGCGTTAATTTACTTGTCAAATGCGACGCGACCAGATTTAGCATTTGTAGCTAGTGCGCTTAGTCGTTTTTGTACAAATCCTGGCCCCACTCATTGGAAATTAGCAAAGCGAGTGTTACGATATTTATAAGGAACATTAAATTGCGGGATTATATACACCGAATCTAATAATGAAAAATTAAAAGCGTATGTAGACTCAGATTGGGCTGGAGATATGGATGATCGGCGATCATGCTCAGGTTACGTTCTTATGTTAGCTAATGGACCCATTGCGTGGGAAGCCAAAAAGCAAAGATCTGTCGCGCTTTCAACGATGGAAGCGGAGTATATGGCGTTATCTGAGGTGGCGAAAGAAACAATCTATATGAGACGATTAATAAAACATATGGGCTATTCTGATTTAGTTGATGATGCGACAACAGTGCATTGTGATAATCAGAGCGCGATTCAATTAAGCAAAAATTGCGTTTTTCACGGAAAAAGTAAGCACATTGCAATTAGATACTATTTTTCACGCGAAGCGAGCGATAATGGGGAAATAAAAATCACTTATTTGAAAAGTGAGCAAATGAAGGCTGATATCTTAACCAAAGCATTGTCTAAGGATAAGCATGTACATTGTATGGATTTATTAAATTTAAGTTAGTTTATATAGCATGAATTAAGCGCATCGATAGGAGGAGTGTTAGAAATCTATTTTATCTATGCGCGCAATTAATCCATGCATCGTTAGTTTCCTGTGCATTACGCAGACGCGAGCGACGTGCACAAGGGAGAGCAACAATATGGCGAGCTTTTCTCTCAGTGTATAACGTGTATCTACATCTATTGTAAAATTAACCAATAAATCTGTCATAAAAGAATTCACTAAACTGATTTAAACTGATTTATAAAACTGAATTTAATACATTTAACAATAATGCGAAAACTTATGACTGTAGCTTTATCACGAAAGGAATATATTAATTAGAAATATAAATTGTGATAATAGCAATTTTTTATCCGCGAAACATTTGGAGATAGTTAATAAAATTACGTTCTGTTTAACATTTTTTTATTTTTACAAATTAGAGTACACTTATTTCTCCACTAATCTGGATGCGAATTGATGAAATATTATTATTCAATGCAAGTTTTATAATTATTCCTGAATTTCCAAATGTCATAATTTCGCGGCTTTTTAGTACTATGAAACAAATAAAGCGCGACAATACACCGAGAATAATCAGTCAGCGTAGCGAGCTTTACGAGTGACGTTCGGTTCTGCGGTGCTTACAGTATATTACAGTATATACACGGATCTCTTTTTCAAAGTTATATTCTTTTTAGCGATCTGTAAAATGTATGTTTTGCAACACGTGTTGCCGTTTCGTTTATCTGACATCTGATCCGGCATCCGATTACCCGTCAATATTTTCGCGTATACGCGTATATGTATACTTCCATCGTGTCGGTTCTGTGTTTGTTTTTTTCACGTGTTTGTTGTATTTCTTCTTATTAAGTTTTTTTCATTTTTTTACTTCATTTCTAAATTTTTTTTTCGCATCGCATTTTAATAAACAATGTCGAGTCAGTGCCCTGTAAATAGTTATTATGATAGGTGTGTGTACAAAGAGTGCAAGAATGGAAAATCGCATGGAAAACGACTATTCAGATTTTCAAAGCGGGAAGATGTAAGATGCAATATGTGGATACGCAATACAAGTAGGTCTCTGTGCAATAATTATGTCATTATTTTATATATTGACATGCTAGCAATGGAAAATCCGAGTATGTGTTACGTATACAGGGTGTCTCATGTAAAGTGTCCCACCGAAAGTATATCTCGTACAAGTACAAACTGGACTAAAAAGTCTTATATGATTTTGCAAGCAATTACAGCAACGAAAAGATAAGAATCGGGCGGCGTACAACCAAACTTTATTATCGTGCTTTATTATTCGCCGCTGGCACGCCTAGCGCGTACATCCCATGATTTAGCCACACCAATGAGTGCTCATCAGCTCTTCTTTAATTAATCTCTTTCTTTAATAAATCTTGAAATTTTACGATGTTGTTTGCAAAATAGTATAGGACTTTTTAGTTTAATTTAACGAGATCTACTTGTATTTTCGGTAGGACACCTCAGATATGCTGTAGAAATATATGAAATATATAATATAAATTTATAAATTTTATATATAAATTTAATATTTAATAATTATATATAATTATATTTACAGTTTTATACTTCCTCTTTTTCTTTTGTTTAAGTTTTTATTAATTTATTTGAATATTAATGATAAATTTTATTAAATTAATTAATAAGAATCCATTAATATATAAATATTTAAATTAATTTAAATTATTAATTTAATATATAATAATTTACGATAAATAAATTTATTAATATATATTAAATAATTATATTTGTAATATTAATGTAAAAAATGTAAATTTTCATTTTTTAATCTATTTTTATCCATTTATGTATTTTTTTAAGTAAGCAAATTTAAATCTTAAAAAAACTTTAAATTTCACCTTGAATTTATTATTAATTTTATAACATTTAAATAAAAATATTAATATAATTTAAATTTTTTAAATATACACATACACACATTAAAAATTATAATTAATTCTCAATTAAAAGTTCTTAATTTGAAATTCATTTTCGATTAAATAATTTTAATTAAAAATTCATTTTTAATTAAAAATTCATTTTTAATTAAAAATTCATTTTTAATTAAAAATTCATTTTTAATTAAAAATTCATTTTTAATTAAAAATTCTCAATTAAACATTTTCAATTTAAAATTTATTCTCGATCAAAAAATTCCAATCAAAAATTCATTTTTAATTAAAAATTCTCAATCAAAAATTTTCACTTTAAAATTTATTCTCGATTAAAAAATTCCAATTAAAAATTTATTTTTATTTAAAAATTCTCAATTAAAAATTCATTCTCAATTAAAAAGTTTCAATTAAAAATTCATCCACTATTAAAAAAGGCATGTTAAATCGATTCTCGCATGTATTGTTGCCACTTTTCCGCGATGTTGATTGGTTGTCTCGGTTCTCTCTCATTATGTGTTATATTCACAATATCGAGCGACTCTGTCATCGCGAAGGTTAATAGTTTAATATAACCTATTATGAAGTATATATATGTGATTAATATATGTATATATATATATATATATATATATATATATATATATATAATATGTGTTTCTTATTACAAAGTTTAAAAGAATCTTACGAAAATAGAGGAACAAATGTTATGATATTTGTTTATAGAGTTAATATCCAAAATATGTTATTATTGATTTTTAGTTCAATAATTTTTTTATGTTACAATATTATACGTAAGTATAACAAAAAATATTTTTAATAAACATTTTATAATTCAAGTGAGAGAATATAATATGTAAATTTAAATATATTTAAACATAGGTCTAATATTTTATTAATTAAAATGTCAAAAATTGTAGGGGTATATTTTAAAAATGATATTTATTTTTATTCATTGTATAAGGTTAATATACGAGTGAGTTACATATATATGTGAATTTTGGTAATATTCTTATAAATTTTCTTATCTTTGTTAAATCATACATTATTCTACTCTTCATTACATTATACATTATATATATATTTTTTAATACTGTTTAATTATAATTTACTTTTTTCAGTTACTTAACATGGAAACCATGTTTCCTTTTCTCAATTTTCTTAATTAACTCTAAATGTTATGGATTTTCCGGAAAATATTGGAAAAATATTAGATAAAATCATGAACATTTCTAAAGATGTTTTATTACAAATTTTTATATACTTTATTTAAGTATAAATATGTATATAGTATACATATATATACACATTATACTACAACTATTTAGTAATAGTACCGGTGATATTTGTTCCTCTAATTTTATAAGAATTTTTTAAACTTTGTAATAAGATATATATATATATATATATATATATATATATATATATAAAGTTTAAAAGAATCCTATGAAATTAAAGGAACAAATGTCATTGGTATATTACTAAATATTTGTTGTATGCATAAGAAGAAAATGAAAAAAAGTTTGTAAGAGGTATAAATTTAGAAAATATATAAAAACTATATAAAAATTATTACAAAATAATTAATTATTAATTATTAATAATGAATAATTATTATTTATTAATAATTATTATTATTACTATTAAAAATTATTATTATTATCAGAATAGGTGCATTTTCGAAGTATTTATCAAGTAAGTTCGTTTTAATAAGAATATGTAACTGTAGGAATATTTAACTAATGCCACAGAAAATCAATTAATATTTAACACTATTTTGATATCGAATACAGGAAATATGTATAAGATATGATTTCCAAATATATTATAGTTCCTGATAGATATCTCGCTAATGTTCGATGGAAATAACTTCTGTGTGAAAGAATATTGTTATTGGATCCAAATGGGATAGTGTGCCGCAATAAATATGGTTGAAATTCATAACAAATTAACAAACTGAAGCTACTTAAAAATAAAAGTAAAATGGTGCTATAGAAAAGTCTTTATATTCAGGTAAATAATACAAAATGAGGAATGATAGTAATTAAAATATTGTTAAAATATTTAAGAAGAGAATTCAATATGATATATTAATTAATTTATATATTGATGTTTGTTTATAGAGTTAATATCCAAAATATGGTTTATTTTTGATTGGATCAATAATGAATGAATTTGATTCGGATAATATCGACGTGGACATATCTTTTTTAATGAGACATTTAATTTCATTCTATACTTTTCTTCTTATGTTACTATATTATACGTAAGTATAACAAAAAATATTTTTAATAAACATTTTATAATTCAAGTGAGAGAATATAGTATGTAAATTTAATGATTAAATATACGAGTTACATATACAGGGTGTCCTAGACCACCCGTACACCCCTTTTCTTTCAAAAACTAAGCATTTTAGAAAAAAATGTTTTAGACAAAAGTTGTTTGGTTTCGAGAGGGCCATAAGATGGTATCATTGATTTGACCTTGAAGAGTCATTTGAAGGTCACGTGAAGGTCACTTCAATTTTTTTAAATGGAATACCCTATATATTTTTGCATATTCTTGTAGCTTGCCTCGAGAGCTTTCCAAAACACTTTAATTAAACATTTTTTCATTAAGTACTTTCCGAGTTATGAGGCTTAAAGTAATTTCTTAATTTTACATAAATCATAAAATATCTTGTAAAATATTCATTTTTCGATTATCTTACCTTAATACTTTTATGTGCAAAATAATGAGAGGAATCAATTGGTGTAAAGAAAACACATAATTGTTTCGAAGAAAAAACATGTAATTTGTAATTAACAATTACATATTTTTTCTTCGAAACAATTATGTGTTTTCTTTACACCAATTGATTCCTCTCATTATTTTGCACATAAAAGTATTAAGGTAAGATAATCGAAAAATGAATATTTTACAAGATATTTTATGATTTACGTAAAATTAAGAAATTATTTCAAGCCTCATAACTCGGAAAGTACTTAATGAAAACTAACTTAATTATAGTGTTTTGGAAAGCTCTCGAGATGAGCTACAAGAATGTGCAAAAATATATAGGGTATTCCGTTTAAAAAAATTGAAGTGACCTTCACGTGACCTTCAAATGACTCTTCAAGGTCAAACCAATGGTACCATCTTATGGCCCCCTCAAAACCAAACAACTTTTGTCTGAAACATTTTTCTCTAAAATGCTTAGTTTTTGAAAGAAAAGGGGTGTACGGGTGGTCTAGGACACTCTGTATATGTGAATTTTAGTAATATTCTTATAAATTTTCTTATCTTTGTTAAATCATACATTATTCTACTCTTCATTACATTATACATTATATATATATTTTTTAATACTATTTAATTATAATTTACTTTTTTCAGTTACTTATTTCCATGTTTCCTTTTCTCAATTTTCTTAATTAACTCTAAATGTTATGGATTTTCCGGAAAATATTGGAAAAATATTAGATAAAATCATGAACATTTCTAAAGATAAGTTTTATTACAAATTTTTATATACTTTATTTAAGTATAAATATGTATATAGTATACATATATATACATATTATACTATAACTAATTTATTTTTTATTTTTTAATTTATGTCTTACAAGTAAGAAAATGGTATTATTGTTTAACTTATTTTTATTAATTATTTTTTAAGAGTTGATTGAAGATATAGAGTAGATAGAGAAGATAGAGTAGATAGATTCAATTAGTTCATCATCTGTAATGCATTTTTTAAAATTGCATCTATTAAGTAGTTAATGAATAATAAACATTTTTTTCTGTAATAAACAAAAAAATTTTCAAAATAACAAATGAAATATTTCATATAATATTGTTTATTTGATAATTTTAATTTGTTAGATTTCTTTACATTAATAAAGAAAACTTTCGTTAAGAATATTTTTTTGCAAATTTACATATAACAGAAAAACAATTTAGATCATAATAATAAGTCACCCCTTGTATATGTTTATAAAATAAAAATAAATAATTTCATAGTGTACGGTATGTTAATCGATTTATCGCAGTCGATTTACGTGACATATTTTATTGCAAATTTCACTATATTATAATGTTGCTATGCGATTAATAAGTTGCTATGTAAATAAACATAAATAATTGATAGACGATTTGTTAATGATTTTTATTAGAAGTTTGCGAGACACGTAAGAGAGAGTTGAGAAAGATTCAACTTTATATAAAAGGTAATAAATTCTTTTTTTAAAATAATTATTTCATAATGATTGTTTACGTTTGATTTATAACACATTTCACATATATTTATATTCTTTTAACATATTTATGTTACTTGTATAATTACACAGGTAAAATTTTATAAATTATATTTATTTTTATTTATTGTATAACTTTAAGATTAATGTACAATTATATGTGAACTATATTATATATGTAAAATTTTGTGACATTCTTATAAATTTTCTTATCTTTATTAAACCAAACATTATTTATTCATTAAATTACATACTATATATTAATTTTATTCTTGACCAGTTGAAATTTGGAATACACATATCATTTCTCAAATCATCTTATTTTTGCTTACTTTTCGAATCGTTTATCTCTTCAACTTATATTATATTCTTTTATAATTTATTTTTACATATATTACAAAGAAAGAAACGATTTATATATATATATATATATATATATATATATATACATATATATATATATATATATAATAAAATTAATATGTAGTATGTAATTTAATGAAGAATAAATAATGTGTGGTTTAATAAAGATAAGATATATATATATGTATATATATATATATATATATATATATACATATATATATATCTTATCTTTATTAAACCACACATTATTTATTCTTCATTAAATTACATACTACATATTAATTTTATTCTTGACCAGTTGAAATTTGGAATACACACATCATTTCTCAAATCATCTTATTTTTGCTTACTTTTCGAATCGTTTATCTCTCCAACTTATATTATATTCTTTTATAATTTATATTTATGTATATTACAAACAAAGAAACGATTTATATATATATATATATTTATATATATATATATATGTGTGTAAAAATAAATTATAAAAGAATATAATATAAGTTGGAGAGATAAACGATTCGAAAAGTAAGCAAAAATAAGATGATTTGAGAAATGATGTGTGTATTCCAAATTTCAACTGGTCAAGAATAAAATTAATATATAGTATGTAATTTAATGAAGAATAAATAATGTGTGGTTTAATAAAGAAAATTTATAAGAATGTCACAAAAATTTACATATATAATATAGTTCACATGTAATTGTACATTTATATATATATATAGAAATAAGCAACTTATAAGAAATCTATTCAACTTGTATTCCTTTTTTATCTAAAATATGAGAATTACATTTGTTCTTTTATCTAATATATAAGAATTACATTTGTTATGTGTGAATTTTAGTGATATTGTTATAAATTTTTTTATTATAATTTTTATTTAAATTACATATTATTTATTCTTCATTAAATTGCATGCTATATATTATTTTTTTTCGTAATTATCATTTGTAACTTTTTCTCTTTCTGTTTTTTTTATTTTCATTAATTTGAGGTACAATATTTTTTAATGTTAATGTTTTCGAAATTTTATGAGTAGTATAATTTAGAAAAAGAAATCATTAGTAGAAGCGATATGTCGAATCAAAAGGAATCTGAAAGAATGGATGAAGAAGTAGATAGATTATCTGAATTTGAACAATTGGAATGGAAGTTTTGTCTTCTAATGAAATGTTAGATGATATTCAAATTAATGATTCGACCGTGTAAGTACTTGAATTTTATATCGATTTTCCTAATTAAAATTTAAATTGTTACAAATTTTTTCCATTATTGATTTTATATTTCATTTTTATTATTAGTTCAACATATTTTATATTGTAAACTGTTCTATAATTAGGTGTAAAAAAAATCAATTTTTTCATAATTGTTATATTCTTCGTTTCTATGTTTTGTTATTTATTTTTTATTTATTTTATAAACGTTTATAAACTTTTTTAATTACTTTTTTAATAATAATTTGAAATAAAATTTAATTATATACGCTAAGTTGAAATATAATAACAAATGAATTATTAAAATAGAATTTATACACACAAACATGTGATTTTGTATTTTTTCTAATTGTATGTTTCTAATTTTTCATTTTTTATATACTATATTTATATACTATATTATAAAAATTTCTTTGTTGTATGAATTATTTTTGAAGTAATGAATTTTAAAAAATAATTTTATCTAATAGATTAATGTTAATTTTTGAATCGACGAATTGATTCATTGAAAAAATATTCATGTTTTTGAGATGTATTTTTTCTTATTTTTTTGCTAAAGTTTAGTATACACACACACACATATATATATACATTTTTATTTGTATTTATATGTAATTGTTGGAACATATGTAACTTGAAAATTATTTATAATTATGCATACAGCATTTTTTAATTTGCATATTATTGTTATAGCGAAATAATAGGATTTGTGGATGGAATAGACACTCCACGAGATGTTGGCGATAAGCAATATAGAATATTCAAATTTTATATAAATAATGGTCATGGAAAACGTGTACAAATTATCGTCTGGAATGACGATATTGATTATATATTACCTCATATAAAATTGAATTATGTAAGTTATTTTTGATTTTTATTTTCTTTTCACATAAGAAAAGTTGAATGCAACTGTACAGGAATGATTGAACATGTGAATTTATATACATATTGGAATATATAAGCATTTTCCACATATTTATAGAAAATGTATGTGTGTGTGTGTGTGTGTGTGTGTGTGTGTGTATGTTTCTGCATAAATTCGGATGTTAAGATATTTTTCTCGTGTGTACATCATGCTTCTAAAATAACAGATAATTACATATATAATTAAATAGAATTTAAAAAAATTACAAAATTTAATCATTTGATAAAATATATTTGCAGTGTTTTATGTTTGAATTATAAGTGTGATTAAATTTTTTTAAATTAAATTTTTCAAAGTCCGTTTATCAAACAAAAAAAGTTTAATAAATAGAAATTTTATAATTATAAATGAGACATGAAATGAGTAAAATAAAATTTTTCTAAGTTAAAGATATTTCGGAGATTTGAAAATTAACTCAAATTTACTTAAAAAATGTTTTTAAATGAAACTATTGTAACTGTTTTATATAAGTTTTTGTAATTCTGTATGAAAAGTTATGATAGGAAAGTTAAAAATTGAATAATTTATGAGATATTTTATTTCTTTAATCCAATATATTTTTATATAAAATTAAAAATATTTCTTAAAATATTTAATTTTTGTTAATCTTATGATAATACTTTTATAATAATGGTTTTGTGTTTAATGAGATGAATTAACTTGGTGCAAAGAAAATTTTACAGTTATTTTAAGGAAAAGTATATAATTTGCAATGTACTTTTTCAATGTAATTTATAATATACATTCTCAATTTGATTTACTTCATTGTTTTATACACAAGAATATTACTTTAATATTTCGGAAAACTAAATATTTAGTAAAATATTTAATTAAAATATTAAGATGTTAAATATCTCGTAAATTATTCAAATTATTAAATTATTTAATTTTTCATTATTTTGCTTCTATCATTTTTTTGTAGAATATTATAAAAAATTTATTTAGATAAAACAGTTGATATTTCTATTAAAAAAAATTCGAATTAATTTCCAAATCTTCAAAATGCTTTTTTTGTATTTATGAAAATCTATTTTGTTTCCACTGAAATTACGAAATATTTGTAAATAATGTTTTTTTATTACTTAAATTAGCAAAGATATTTGAAGAGAAAATTAGTGAGATATTTGTGTATGTGAAATTTATTAAATAAATTTTTAATATTATACAGGGTGTCCCATTTTAATTGTTCCAGGCAAATATCTCGAAAAATATGGAAGACACGGAAAAATGTTTCAAACAAAAGTTGTTTGGCTCGAAGGGGGACAGATGATGAACATATGTACTTGACCTTGAGTGACCTATTGAAGGTCAGGTCAAGGTCATCGTTGTTTTTTTAAATGGAACCTCCTATTTTTTATTGCATATTCTTACAGCTCATCTCGAGAGCTTTCCAAAACACTATAATAAAGTATTTTTTCATTGAGTACTTTTCGAGTTATGAGGCTTAAAGTAATATTTTAATTTTACATAAACCATAAAATATTTAGTAAAATATTCATTTTTCGATCATCTTACCTTAATACTTTTCTGTACAAAATAATGAGAGGAATCAATTGGTGTAAAGAAAAAACATAGTTGTTTTTAAGAAAAAATATGTAATTGTTAATTGTAAATTACATATTTTTTCTTCGAAACAATTATGTGTTTTCTTTACACCAATTGATTCCTCTCATTATTTTGTACATAAAAGTATTAAAGTAAGATAATCAAGAAATAAATATTTTACTAGATATTTTATGGTTTATATAAAATTAAGATTATTTCAAGCCTCATAACTCGAAAAGTACTCAATAAAGAAATACTATATTATAGTGTTTTGGAAAGCTCTCGAGATAAACTGCAAGAATATGCAATAAAAAGTAGGGGGTTCCATTTAAAAAAACATCGATGACCTTGACCTGACCTTCAATAGGTCACTCAAGGTCAAGTACATATGTTCATCATCTGTCTCCCTTCGAGCCAAACAACTTTTGTTTGAAACATTTTTCCGTGTCTTCCATATTTTTCGAGATATTTGCCTGGAACAATTAAAATGGGACACCCTGTATATAAACAGTAGATATGGGCCACTATGGTGCGTCAAAACAAACCCCCACCACTCGGCCCCTGGCGCCGTGGGCGTGGCCAGGTGAAGTGGAGGGAGGCGTTCTGATTGGTGGAAACAATGCCCCACCTCCCGAAGTCTCGATTTTGATTGGCTTGCACCATAGTGGCCCAGAGTTTGATTGGCTTGCACCATAGTGGTCCAGAGTTTGATTGGCTCGCACCATAGTGGCCCAGAGCTGCGATTGATCGACGCCGGCTGTGTCGCCGATTTATCAAATTTTTATTTCCCTACCTCCGCGGTACTAGACTCGAAGAAGCAATCCTCCTCCCACTCCAGCCCTGGCCCACCTGTATAGGGTTCCGAGTCAAATTCCCGTTACCTAGCCCTTAGTCGCTCTCGCTACGTCTTGGCAGAACGAACCCCCCCCCACCTACCGACTTTCGGAGGGTAGCCGGCGGTATACCATATGTCTCGAGGAAACAATCCTTACCTCCCCATTCCGTCTCGGGGCCCGCTATGGAATATCGAAACAAGCCCCCTCCGCTCGAACGGTTCATGACGCACTTTATCGGAAAAAGAGACAAAGCATCTCAGTAGGAGACAATAATTATTATAATTATTATAATTATTATAATTAGACTACATTGCACTACAGAGGTAAAAAGATGAACATGCGGATGATTGAACGCGAGGCGGGGGTGTTATAAAGGAAGAAGGGAAAAGTTAAAAGTATTAAACTCGAATTAAGATAAAAAATTTTTACATTTATTAATATTTTTCAAAACCAGCCATTTTTTAATAAAATTTTTGCTTATTATTAATATACAGAAATATATACAAAGAAGAATTATATTTATATTGTTATAAATTTTACATTTTTCTTATGCTACTTACAATATTTATAATTCTATTTTTTAAAATAAAATCGGAAAATGCGCGACTTTTATTTAAAAAAGAAAAAGTCACCCAAGAAATAAGAATATTGTTATACCGACACATATCCGTATGGTAGCGAATATCTGCTATTGATAAATCTACGCTTTACTAATACCGGCGCACATATTTTTGTTTCACTTCGCGTAACAATTTCATGAAACGCCGTACGTCGAATCGCATTAAAGCGTAGATTTATCGAAGTTTCGTTATTTTCTTCTTCTTCGTTTTCCTGTGTGTCTTTTTCTCTCGCTAATAGTAGCTTTTTTATAGCATTAAAATTAATTCGTCGCGAGTTCTCGTAATTGAGAGTAATACCCTTAACTTTACAAGTTTCGTCAGTATTACCTTCCGGTGTTCGCACGATGTAGGCGTAAAATTTCGGGCCCCCGGACACGAACGCCTCGATATAGCTACCGCGGCCGTAGCTTTCGAGTTCATCCGTCATGTCGCCTAGAAAATTTCCCGTAGGCGGCATGTATTCGTTCGAATCACCGGTGCTTATAAAAATACACGAATCCGTATCGTAATATAATACACGACGATCTAAACGTTCTAGGTACTCGTACAATTTTAAACGCGCTAGTGCAGTCGTATACGCTGCTATCACGACGTTTGTTATCGGCGAGGGAACGAGAGCCTCTTGTCGCAGTCGCCACGAAACATACATTACCTCGTCATTCACGGGTAATATGTCGGTTATCTCGTATTCGGCGCTCGTTAGTAATGTCGCGAAACGTTGTTGTGTTTTTACGATTTCGGTAGTCGGCAAATTGGATCGTTGGCCGAATTTTCCCCAGAATGAATTTAAGCATAGTTTCGCAACCGAGCGTAAACCAGGATTCCGCGCGATGTTTCGCTTATCAAGAACGATACCCTCAGTTTTTTCATATTCCCTCAAGTATCGCTCTTTTGCCTCATCGTCGTTTTCCCCGCATTCGCTCGGCCAACCACTGGCTTCCTGTTTAAGCTGTAAAAACGTATTAATATATTCGGCGAACAATCCACCTTGCCGCGACGCGCGATCGTATTGGCTAACTCTATATTGTCAAATTTCGCTTACCGACGTTACGAGATAACCTTTCTCGACGGCCTTGCGTAATTCGCAGGTTACCCAGGTACCCTCGAATTCACGCTCGCTATCATTATGAGTGCACGGTGTCTGAGAAAATGTTTCGCAGCAACTACGACATAACGCGAAGAGTAATTTTCCTCGTACGCGATGCGGAAGTACGGGGTGAAATAAATCACGAGGAGGGAGTACTCTACAGCGTATGAGGCCTTCGAGCGAGTCGAAATTATAATTCGGTGACCTTCCGACTAACGCGCTACATTCATCGCCGACGTAAATTTCCGGATGACCGATCGGAAAAGCGCCCGTCTTCAATACAAACGGGTATAATGAGCATACGTCGACGTAGCGTATTTTCTCCGTACCTGTGACTTCGTATTGAGTTGCGATATTTCCCGTACGCCCACCGAAAAACGCGTCGCGAGGATCGAGCGGTGGTGTTTCTACCATCGGATGGTTCGCGAGAAAATCATACATTACGCGATTGTCGCGCATTTCTTGGTCGAAGGCGCACTCCCACTTTTCCGACACTATGTATCCCCGCTGACGAAGGCGCCATGAAACTGCGAGAGTTCGTTCATATCGCGAATTTAATGTATCTCCGCGATCCTCCCCCGACGAAAGCGCTTTATCGCGATTTACAGAGAAACAAGTTGGACATCCGTGCCAAAAGCAACCGTGAAATTGCAACACGTGACGCTGCGTCTTTCCCGCAACAGACGTTTCGAAATAACCATCGACGAGCGTACCCTCGATCGTGCGATATTTCCGCGCACGCCCCGCGTGATTTATACGGCGGTCGAGTTCGCGCTCCATCCATATCAGCCATTGTAAGGCTTTACACGAATGATTGCTCGCGCATCTGTATCCCCCCGTAGGAATAATGCCTATCGTATCGGCTTGCAAAAAGTTTTTCCGGAAAACCGTCATGCAGGTCGAAGCAATAGTTGTACATTCCTCGAATGGGCATACATTTCCGCGATCTAGGAAAATTTTTCTAAACGCTACGCACGCTCGTCGAAGAATATCAACATCGTTACGACAATAGCGCACTATCTCGCGTTGGAAGTCGAACACGGTATTTTTTTCCCTCATTTCGGTATGCCATGTGAGAAAGCGTTCGCGCTCTTGCGATTTCATGTTATCCGGAGAATAATATTGTACATCGGGTAACGGTCCGACGTACGTTTGATTTTCGATAGTATTAAATAAATGCGGAAAAATGCCCTTATCCTCAGTATCCTTTAGCCCGAAAGCCTTAGGTAATTCGGATAAGCGCATCGGCATATAATTAACGCTATCGATGAATTTTGTATGTCCCGCGGTTAAAAGAATAATTTTTGTGCCGTTTAAAATTACTTTCGGTTCAATATCCCTACAATTTTCCACGATATATTTCAAAATAAATTGCGCGTCAAACGCTTTCGCATTATGCGCTATACAAATTATGTGTTTAAAATATTTTACCGGACGCGTAACGAAATCTACAAACTGTTTAACCGGATCGCGTTGAAATACGAACTCTCGCACTCCGCACCAACGGCACCACACGGGCATGTTATTTTCCCCCACGCATGCTTCACAAATCTGTTGCGCGATGCATAGCGTCGGAATATGTTTTTTTATATTTCCCGTTCCTTCGACCGTCTCGTCCTGCCGCGTTTCGAAATCGTAAAATACGAAAGTCACACGTCCCTTTCCGCGTTCATATGCACGTTCGTTCTTTTCCGCGTTATCACATATGTTCCGTGCTTCTTCTTCTCTCGTGCTAGATATATCTACCTCATCCGGTACCATCGCTGATGAAGATGGCCCGGCAGAGGAAATATCGACACGTTGTCGAAGAGGTTGCATATAACACATATGATTGCGCGGTTGTTGTGAACGGCATAATTTGCAATAAGAAACGCCGCATTTGTGTTTTAAATTCGATTTAACGATACGCCCGCAACTATCGCAAAATCGCACGATGCTACAAACATTAGCGCGTGTTCTACCGTCGTACGATTTCTCGCTAAGATGACGCTCGAAACACCTTGCACCGTAAAATAGCCGATTGCACGCGTCGCATTTTATTTCGGCGTAAGTGGAATCGCACGGTGGTGCGGATAAGCATCGCGGGCATTTATTTAAGCACCGGTGACTATTGGGTCTATCGTTTCGGAAGCCTACATTACACGCTACGCAATAATCGCGAGTACCAGCGGCGGCTTTTAAATTTAAAATAGGATTATAATGTCGCGAATCCTCGTAATACATGATATTTAATCGCCTCGAGGACTCGCGTCCGAGAGAAGCGAGTATTTCGGCACCGTCATACATCGGTTTTTCGCCGCGACCGAAAGTATTAAAATTATACACAATAATCGCGATATTGTCGGCGGCGAAATAACGCTGGAAACGTTCGATTTCACGAATTCCACAACCCTCTTCCGGTATTGCGACACCGGCATTTCTCGTTAATTGCAATGCACATTCGCGTTGTAACGAAGAATGCTGATATCTTATCGCGTTCCATTTCTCATGCAGCTCACCCGTACGGATATTACCGCGCTCGCTATAAGTTTGAGCTACTACGAGAGCTCGAGGGAAGCACAGGTTATCGGAATTATTAATTTCGACTATCGAACGTTTCGCGACATCCTCCCGTGTTAACGTGACACGACCGCGACCCGAAGGCATCGAGACATTATAAACCCGTATGTTAAATTGGTCGGCGATATCGAGACCACCGGCGCTCTGTGCTAACGAACTCACAAGTCTCCAAATGTCCTCGTAACTCAAATCACGCGCCGGACGAAAAGATATACCCGCAGGACCATGCGATAAATTCGGCGAATCAAACGATAATCCTACGTAATCGCCCGGTTCACATGAATTTAACGCATACGCGTGAATTTCGCGAAACGCGTTTTCTAACGAGTGATATATATCGTTGCCTTCAGTCAACGGACGTATCGCGAAACTCGCTTCTCTACCGATTACCCGGAATCTTCTAAATTGTCGCGCATTTTCCGATATTAAATTTACAAAATTAAAATTATTATTTCCGACCTGTTGGTGAAGTTGTTGCTGCTGCTGCTGATGTTGCTGTTGTTGTTGCTGTTGTTGTTGTTGCTGTTGCTGCTGGTACTCATGCTCCTCCTCCTCGTCCTCTTCACCCTCCTCGGTCTCAGATGAAATATTTTCCGAGCGGGGTAACTTGGCTACCTCCCCCTCAGTCTCATCCTCTTCCGCTTCTTCTTCCTCATTGGTGTGGGAGAGCGCAGAATTTTGTTGGCCGTCAACACCACCTCCGTATTGTACTGTTAAAAAACCGTATAAATTATAAATACTATTTTTGTTATTTTTATTATTTTAATATTTTTATACTCGAATGTAATCCGTACTATAAATATTATAATACAACGAAATAATCTCACCTTTTTAGCAATATTTGTTGTTTTTTATTCCGCTACTAATATTCTGGGGAATAGCTAATCCCCCAGCGACGAGTTTCTAAAGAAAAATTAAGAATTTGGATTAAATTCGAGCATAAAAATATATCGAGAAATAAATTATTAAAGTTACCTTCTCTGGAGGGAGCGTATATATTTTCCTCTTCTTCCTCCCTCACAGTCTCTTCTTCTTCTTCTTCTTCTTCTTCCAGCACTATCACTTCTTCCTCTTCCTGCACTTCTTCTTCTTCTTCCCCACTCTCTTCTGGCTCTTCTTCGTTAATCTCCACTCTCCCGCGCTCCTCCATCTCTCGCGGAAATTCTAATAATATTTCAAGATTCGAATATTTAATATTATAGAAACAAAATTTAAAACAGTTCTAAAATTATTTTTATATTTGAATTTTCGTTTTAGCCTATTTTTTACATAATCATCATCTTTATCCGGCGAGAACACTTCGCTATCAGGGCTACTGATTGCATATGTGATGTCGTCAGCGTTCATGTTTTCCTCGTCGTCGTCGTCGTCGTCAAGAACGACAACGGGAATCGCCGGATTTTCCTCGAGTAATCGCGGTCTTCCTGAAATGTAGAATATTTTTTATTAGTATTGATTATTTTTATTACTACCGAACATTCTATCCGAGAAAAATTAGCACTCGTTTTCATTACGTGCAAAACTTACGCGAAGGACCTGCCTCGGGTTCTTCCTCTGCGCGGCGTCTACGTGAAGGTCGCACTATCGCTGTTCTCGCGAGATTATTGTTTCCTGTGATTAATTAGTAATTAAATATTTAACTTTATAATCGCGATTTTTCGTATTTTTTCTTTGAAAGCAAAAATAAATAAAATAAGTAAAATAATTACCCGTCGACTGGATCCTACTGTAGTTTTGAAGTAGGTAGGTTATATGTCCACCTACATCTTCCTCTTCTTCATATTTTTCATCTTCGCTCAAGGCTCTTCGTGCACTAATTATTTCGCCGGCAATATTTAGTAATTTCGCGTCGCCGCCGAAATGCCCCAATTTATATAAAATTGCAAGCAATGTATCGGAGCAGGCACACGCGAAATTCGAAAATACGCTGTAATTATGTTCACTTGTTTCCGTTAATTTGGAAATGTAGCTCGCGGAATTTATCTTTGGAGATAAACTCGCAGCCAACTTTGCACAACTCGATATCAAATTTTTATTACACGCCATTTTTTTTTCTTAAAGGAATAACACGCGAGTGAAAATCGTACAAGTTTCCTCGGGCAAAGAAAATCTCGAAAATGCTTATATTCGGTTAAGCGTTGTCCATTTTATATATTTTCCTCCCCACTCAAAAAGGAAAATCAAACAAACCTTTATCAGCGCACGGAGAAGTCCATAAAAAATGTAGAAGTTTGAAATTTCTTGTAGTCGTATATACCGTATTGTAATTATATTTTTCACCGTAGCGCGAATAATCTATTTCATTTCTTATTTTGTTTTTCGAGAAAGCAACTGACGCTAAACATTTTGCTAATTACCTTAATTAAGTAATGGTTTACGCATATGATTTCTTAAAAACTAGGCGTAATAAAAAAAAATTTGTAATTATTTTATTTGTCAAAGATTTTTATTTTGCGTCGACCATAGCTATTGCTCGAATATAATAAATTTTTAAAATTATTTGTTTCTTTATAAGAAAAAATATACGTTTAATGCTAATAATAATAATAATACACGACGTGTTGCTGCGTGTTCGCAGTAAAGGACAGAAGGAGATATCGGGAAATATGTTGAAAACGTAGTAAAAAGTACTCTGTGAATTTTTTTTTTAAGAAAAACTTATGTTATTTATTATATTTTATCGATGTACATTTATTTATTGGTTTTCATAAAATTTTCGTTTTTGTAAAATCGCACGAGAAATTTCATTAAATTTAAGCGAAAGTATCTCTACAAATATAATGCTGAAATATACATCTAAAAATGTTAAATTATTAATTTGAGTTCGAACACTTTGTTCGATTTGTTCATAATTTCCTTTAATTGTGAGTTTTATAATTTCGCAATCTATGTACGATGAGGGAAGTTTTAATTCTATTTCGTTTATTATATAGTTAGCACATGTATTGACAGTATCAACGATATTAATTAATTGCGACAAATGCGTATCTATGCATTTTATAATATTTTCCAAGCCGAGGAAAGTAACTTTCTGCATCACGATAGCGGTGTTATAAGTTTTTCGTTTCTTCGACGGAGGTTGTTCTTCCTTCTCGACATTACTCGCGGAATATTCGTTGGTTTCCTTGTATGCCACTAGAATAGCCCTCGAGCCATAAGCGCTGGTAAAGTTGATGGTGATATTGTTAATAATAATCGGATTTATTCCTCCCGTTCTTTTTTGATCGTCGTTCAAATACTGTCTCATATGTTCCATGCAGGATTGAAATTGCTGCCACGTGTCGGAGTCGAGACAAATCCCATCGGCATTATTGCTCGTTAATTTAACAATTGGAACAAAACAGTCTTCCTTCGTCGATTGCAATTCCACTTGTATCTTCTTAGTGAAGGATGAATTAAGTCCGTATGTTGTTGATAGCAACAAATGTCGGTTTCTTTCACCGTTGCCGATTTTATTGTCTCCATTTTCCGGCTCCTTAATATCGCAAACATGCGAGGATTTCACAAAACTGGCTATTTCGGTCGTTCCAGCCATTACTATTAACCACTCGAAACAAACTCGAAAAATGTACTGTGCAAAAAATAATCACAACAACAACGTTAACGTATTTGCGTAGAATTTTTCTTCTTCGCTCGAGACTTAACTTCTGTTAACGACGAAATTCGAATGAATACACGGTTTGTCCTCGCGCTTATATTACTGCTTCTCCCACCTAAAAAAAAATCTAAGCAAAAAGAGTGGGGGGAAATAATATGGGCAGAAGTGAGCATAAATGCGTATTCAAACAAAATATTTTACAATAATCAAAGAAAAATACCGAGAAACTTCTATAAACGTTTCTAGAAACTTCTAAAAATTTTCTCTAAGCTATATCTCGAGTGATTCACCACGGGAAAAATATTTAAGGGATGTTTTATTAAGGAAGATTCGAATGATAAATTTATAGATATTACGGGCGGGGGTATATCTGAATGTTTAATTTAAAAAAAATGTGAAATCTTATCAGATTTCTTAGTCGATACGGTATATATGCTGTTTTAGCATGAGAAAAAAATAGGTTGAGGATTTAGGATGAGGGTTTCGCTAGGGTAGATTCAAGGTGAGAAAGATTTTCCATATCTTCCTAAATTATTTGGAAACAGAATTGTTTTCTTAATCACTATTGCAAATATAGCGGGGTTATTTTAAAATGAAAACCATTGACGGTTATCTTAAGATGAGATTATTTTATTGAATGTCTCTAGTTTTTTAACGTGTGTTTAGGGTTTTAAGAATCTCTAGATATTATTATTATATCACGGGGGGATAGTGTTTGTCTGAGTCAGCTATCGGTTGATTCATAAAATACGAGTATGTACAGGTATTTTGTAATTTAGGCGATACATCGATTTAAAATATATTTTCCAGAATTTAAGCATTTTATTTTTACTATAAGCGTATATGGAGAATCAATTATAAGCTCATTAGCGTTGGTGCTCGCGAAAGTCGCCGATGCGAGCCTACCCTCGCGCGAATACGCTTACTCGCGGTCGCGCGTCGTATATCATCTAATCAGCGGTGCTTTCCGCTCGCACGCGTAACAGAGAACGCTAGCGCGAGCACGTGGCCGGCGCGGATGGGGCCCCACGCGAATAAGCTTATTTTCTTCTTACATTCCTGTATAATATTCGAGGAGCATGCGCATTTTTTTCTTTCTTAGATTATTGTTGTTAAATATCGTCGTTTACTTTTTTATTTATGAGATTGTTCCTAAACGCGAAATCGATTATTTTGTGTAATGGACGTGCGCTGGAAACATCCTTGGACGTCGATCGTCTGCGGTCCTACGGGATGCGGGAAAACAATTTTCGTGAAAACATTTCTTCGACATTTATCCCGCATGTCCGATGTCCGATTCGAGAGAATTTTATTTTATTACGCCGAGTGGCAAGATGCGTATCAGTGCTTACATTGCGACACGGGAGAGAGAGAAGAAGAGAAAAGCGAGAGCAAATATAGCGATAATGCTTTAATAAAATCGAGGAAAAATATAATCGAATTTCGCGAAGGGTTACCGCGTCCGGAGGATTATTC
Source organism: Camponotus vicinus (assembly GCF_025532165.1). Classification (NCBI taxonomy): domain Eukaryota; kingdom Metazoa; phylum Arthropoda; class Insecta; order Hymenoptera; family Formicidae; genus Camponotus; species Camponotus vicinus. The sequence continues at coordinate 10,234,900 of NW_028141967.1, read as the reverse complement.
TAACGATGCGCTTTCTCCGAAATTGGTGATAATCGACGATCTTATGAGGGAATCGTCTTCGTGCGACGCTATCGTGGATCTATTTACGAAAGGAAGTCATCATAAGAATCTCAGCGTTATACTCATTTCGCAAAATCTTTTCCATTAGGGACGTGGACAGCGCGACATATCTCTCAACGCGAATTATATAGTAGTTTTCAAAAATCCGCGCGATCGTGCGCAAATTCGTCATTTAGCGCGTCAGGTATATCCCGACGATCCAAAATTTATGGAAGAAGCGTACTACGACGCTACCTCGAAGCCGCATGGATATTTATTGCTCGATTTGAAACAATCGACTCCAGACGAATACCGATTTCGCACGTGTATCTTTCCGGAGGATACTCTACATTACGTCTACATACCACGTAAATCTGTCATTAGAGCCGGAAGCGTATAAAAGAAAGGTATTCGCAGCCGCGAGTTGTAGTTGTGCGATTACGACGCAATGGTGAAAAAAGCAGACCCTAACAAAACATCATCGACAGCGACAGCGAGGAATTTACCGAATAGCGCAATAAAGACTGCAAAACGTTGCATCGGAGAGAGGAACCTGTGTCTCTTAAAAACTCTATGCTATTTGAAAAAAAATCAAAGAGCGGCGTTCTTACGCGATGCCGACAATAAATTTGTAAAGTGTATTCAGGAGTGTATTTTCAATACGCTCGAAGGTAACGTACCGCTCGAATCTAGCGAAAAAAAGCACTTGTCCAAGCATAAAACGACTTTACGGCGCATCGCGGCAAAGCGGGGTAATTTGAAGACTAAAAGAAAACTATTGGTACAACGCGGAGGATTTTTACCCTATATTATCGGTCCTATACTCGGAGCTTTATTATCACGGATTATCGGCGAGTGAAAAGAAATACAATTCTTTATATTCTTTGTGAGGAAAAATAATAATATTTGGAAAAGTATTAAAAATGGAAAAGGCTAAAAAAATGGTTTTAATTTCTACGGAAAGTCTCGAAAAAATGCAACGAATGCAGTAGCAGCAGCAGCAAAATCAACAGTCGGAAAATGTTAATAATACGGAAAATGATAATAATAAATCTGTACGGACACCGGGAACCCCTTTATCGCGACTCGATGCGGAGATGTGTCGTATTCTCAATCTCTCGACTCCCGCCGACGAGGGTGAAAGATGGAAAATGTATAAAGAAGTACTTCAACGTTATCTTTACTTTGTTCGGGATGCAAAAAAGCGTTTTCGCAAAGATTCGCGTGGGGCTTTAAACGGCGACGCCGATGATAAAACTGAGCAAGACGAGGACATGTACTTGGAAGATGACGATACCGAAGAATTTACGCGTACTTTAATTAGTAGCGTTGAAGATGGAGGAGGAGGTGACGCTAATAGTTTCGGAAAAAAACGCGATCAATCGGCGGAAATGATTAAAAATATAATCGAAAGTGTGCCGAAAACTTATCGCTACAAAGCTCACACGCTATTGAAATATTTACTCGATGCTCCGTCGTCAAAGATCGGTTGGGATAGACAAGGACTCGTGACTATAAACGGTGCGGTTGTAACGGGTTCAAATATTAGCGATCTCATAAATGACGCGATACGCGAGAGAAAAACAGTAAAAGCAATCGGAAAAGTTCAGTTTGCGCGATTACTGCAGGACATAAACACACCTTCCAGTCTCATAGGAAATCGTAGTTTTTTACACGTAGGTAAAATAGCTCGTCGTATTAAAAGCAGCGAATTAGCAGCTGTTACTTCCACTCCGAAAACTCGTCGTTCACGCAGCAGGTTAAACGAGACAGTTGTATCCGAAGGAGATACGGTATTTATATCTGCCGATGAGGATGAGGATGAGGCCGATAAAACATTAGCAAGTAAGGACGAGAATTCCCCGACGAAGAAAGCAAGAGGTTTATTCGGTTGGAGCAAATTCTAATAAGATGGAACTCGAAAAATTATATTACGATCCTTCGCACTACGCGGGTTATTCAGCGACGGTCAATTTATCACGAGCGGCTAAGCCAAATTTCTCGCGTAACGAGGTTGTCGACTGGCTTAAATCGCAAGACGCGTACACGCTGCATCGTCCAGTACGACGAAAATTTCCGCGTTTACATTATAACGTGACAAATATCGATGATTTATGGGAGGCTGATTTAATCGATCTTCGTAATCTTAAGTTATAACGATGGATATTCCTATCTACTGGTGGTTATCGATGTACTTAGCAAATTTGCTTGGGTAGAACCTTTGCGCGATAAAACTTCGGCGTGTGTGATAAAGGCCTTTCAAAACATATTCTCGAGAAACAAAAAACGTTTACCCGTTTACCTACAAACCGACAAAGGTAAAGAATTTATCGCGAGCGCTGTACAAAAATTCTTAAAAGAAAAAAACATCCGATTTCGTGTAGCGCGAAATCCCGATATCAAAGCAGCTATAGTCGAACGTTTCAATAGAACACTTAAGGAGAGGATGTGGCGCTATTTTACACATAAAAATACTCGCCGTTATATCGATATTTTGCAGGATATTGTTCATGCTTACAATCATACTCGTCATTCTAGCATTAAAATGCAACCAGCGATCGTTACGTTGGAAAATGCGCGTATCGCGCGAGAAAATATGAATCGACGTTGGAATATCAATGCCGAAGATGCTGAAGGAAGAAAAAATCGCGGGCGCAAACAAAAGTGTAAATACAGAGCGGGCGAGCTCGTACGCATTAGCAGAGCAAAAGCAGCGTTTGAGAAAGGATACGAGGCGGGATGGAGTGAAGAAATATTTCGAATTCATCGCGTTCTCGAATGGAGAAGACCTCCTGTATACGAACTAAGCGATTTACAGGGCGAGGTTATAGACGGGATTTTTTACGAGCAGGAATTAACGCAAGTTATTAAAGACTTACGAGAGGGAGAATTTATCGTAGACCACGTGATAAAAACCAAGGGACGGGGCGACAATAAACAATTACTAGTTAGTTGGCGGGGATATCCTTCTAAATTCGATTCTTGGATATCAGCCTCGAGTTTAATATCAAAATGAGAGGGGAAGAATTTCACATAATCCTCCCGAGTAATAGTAGCATGCGCTACTTTCCGGAAAATAAAACAACGTGTTTCACCACCGAATTACCTCAGCGTATAGACTTAAGCGGTCGTTGGGAAGTAGCGCTCACGGAGATCCAGTTTCCGTGTAGCTTTTTACATATACGCCCTGGAGAAGGAACAATAAAATTTATCGATATTAATAAGAGCATCGATGCGTTTTCTCATGCGGATGTCGAAGTATCACCAGGCGTTTATTCGAGCGTACGCGATATTATAGAGACAATGAATGACGCGTGCAAACCCGTAAAAGCCCATGTCGTTTGGGAATTAAAAGCTGGTGGTAAAGTTGTTATGAGACTTTCCTGCAAAGAGAGGAAATGCGATATGGAACATCATGTGCATTTTTCCGACAAGCTTTGTCGTATGCTCGGTTTTGATTCACGCTGTGGAAGTTCGAACGATCTACTACCGATCTACTACAATCCTGACATTCCTCCTTCTTCGAGCATTGCTTTTCCAAAATTTCCTTTTGTACTCACGGCTGACGACTATATAATAGCCGACATACCAGCTAGTTTGTTGCGAGGTATTCCAGACAAACTTTTCGTCTACTGCAACATTTGCGAACCTTATATTACGGGCGATGTACAATCGCCTCTTCTTCGAATAGTCGCGCACGATGCACGAAACGATTATCCGTTTGCATCCACTCAGATAAAGCATTTTTCGCCCGCACAATACATCGCGCTGCGGCGAACGAGTTTCCGTACGATCGAAATAGATATAAGAGATCAGCTGGGGAAGAGCATACCATTCGAATTCGGAACGTTGACGGTAACTTTGCATTTTAGGTGTATCGATTAGATATTATAAAATACACGGAATCCGCGAAAGAGAAAAACGCATTTGACCGTTCATTATTATTATTATTATTAATGGACTATTACTCGGTATATCGCGACGAATTACAGAACGGAGGCGGTCGCGGCGGCGGAATCCCGCGAGTTTTCGTCGGATCGCCCTATCAGCGCGGTCACGGAATCGGCAGTTTTCTCGGGGGATTATTCAGGCGCGTACTACCATATTTAGGCATATAAAGCAGCACGAGCTGTGGGAAAAGAAGCTTTACGGGCTGGCGTTAATGTAATCGAAGACGTCGAAAACAATACGCCATTTAAGGTAGCGGCCAAACACCGTTTTGAAGAATCGCGAGACAAACTCAAGAGAAAAGCCAAAGAAAAAATAAGTAGTCTAATGAAGGGTTCGGGATATAAGTCTGATGCGAAAATGCATGTAGCTCAGTTCCCTTTTGTCGGGCTTGATAATCACATCGCACGATCCGCAATAACATCGGCTCGCAAGCGACGACGGATGAGTAAGAAAATCAAAGCGGTTGGGAAAAAAAGAACGAGTACAAAAGCGCAGAGAAATAAAAAGAAGAAGAAAAGTCGTACGGTTGTGAAAAAAAGACTTAAGACGTCTGCGAAACGACGTAAAATCGGTAAAAAACGTACCGTATCCGATATATTTTCTTAAGCGGTTATATTCGGAGCATTCTAATTTAACGACGGTGGCGAGCGACGGACGACAGCGAGCAATTTGCGATAAAGAAATATGTCTTTTCTTCACACGCATTCGAGCGAGTGTTTAAAGAGCGAACTAGATCTCTTCTCTCTACCACCTACGCAAACTAGCATCGAAAATTCGCAATGGATTCATTACAAACCCGTGACCTTTCTCTCGGACGACTCGCCGATAGAATTCGTCATCCCCGGACACGGAGAAGAATATTTAGATCTCACGCACACCATGCTGAGTCTTCGTCTACGTGTAGAAACAAACGCCGATTCCGCGAGACAGGCTTCTGGAACAAGCGCCGAAAGAATAGCCGTAGGCCCTGTAAATCATTTGCTTCATTCTATCTTCAATCAAATCGACGTGTATTTCAATCAAAAGCTCGTGTCGCCTCCAAACAACGCTTACGCGTACCGAGCGTACATAGAGGCGTTGTTAAATTATTCTTCACCCGCAAAAACTTCCCATCTAACTTCCTGTCTATGGGACATGGATGCACCCGGACACATGGACGATCTGTTGGAAACAAATCCCGGCAATCCCGCTCTCGCGAGACGCGCTCGTTACATTTCCGGAGGAAAGGCGTTAGATCTCGTAGGACATCTCCATTGCGACGTTTTCAATCAAGACAAATTTTTAATTAACGGTGTAGAAGTACGGTTGAGATTCGTTCGTTCGAAAGATTCGTTCTGTCTCATGGAAAGTAGCGGAACATCGAAAATTCACATTCTCGACGCTACCTTGCTCGTTAGAAGGGCGAAAATAAGCTCGGGTTTGCTACTCGCGCATGCTAGAATGATGAGTAAAGTTACAGCCAAGTATCCGCTCACGAGAGTCGAGGTTAAAACATTCACGATTCATAGCGGCGTTATGGGTGAATCGTTAGATAATGTAATACTCGGTCAATTACCGAAGCGAGTAATAGTCGGTTTCGTTAGTAATAAAGCGTTTAACGGTGACAGAAAATTAAATCCGTTTAATTTCAAGAACTACGGAATAAATTTCTTCTCGCTGTACGTCGATGGCACGCAAATCCCCAGTAGGCCTTTGCAACCAGCTTTCTCCGAGGAGGAACCGCTTTACATCGAAGCTTATCAAACGCTTTTCTCGGGAACAGGTATTCATTTTTTGAACGAGGGAAATTCTATAAGCAGAGACGACTATTTCAAAGGATATACTTTATTCGCTTTTGATCTTACTCCCGATCTATCCGCTAATTGCGCTGGACATTGGAATCTCGTCAAACATGGTAATTTACGATTAGAAGTGCGATTCGTAAGAGCACTTTCCGAGACGATTAATTGTATTATCTATGCCGAATTCGATAATGTCATAGAAATCGACTCGTCTCGTCAGGTCATCGTCGATTTTTCGGGGTAAATTTTTTATAGACGCTTAAAATTGTTCCCCCTCTACTTCGCTCAAAACTCCGACATCAGTGCGCAACGTTTCGAAAAATATTCAGTTTCGTTGGAGACACGTTCGGCGTCGTTGTTTTACATAGAGCCTCGCGTCGAATCACATAAGTTTTTTTCGTAAGATGGATATAGTCGTCGATATTCAGGGTTTCCGCGATGCGAAGAAAAAGTTTATCCCTAAGGAGGTTGCTGTTGTAGCGATGGACGCTCCAATCGTCGATCATTGGATTATGATACCGACGCATTCGTTTGCCGAATTACCTGAAAAAATAAGACAAGAAAACAACTGGCTCACGCGAAATCATCACGGCATTGAATGGTTCGATGGCGAAACTAATATAAATATTTTACATCGCAACTGCGGCAAATTACAAGATGCGTGCGTCACATTTATGTTAGAGGAAACGAGAAAGCGAGTTATTTGAGGAATCTACTTTCTAGAAATATATATAATTTGGAAGGCATCTCACCGGCATTCAAAAATCTGACGGTAGAAGAAGAGTGCGGACATCACGGATTTCGAAAATTCGGAATCTTTCATTGTGCATTACGCAACGCTTACAAATTAAAAAGCTGGATTGTTGCGCAAAATAATTTCAGCAGCGACGGAGACAGCATTACTCAAACGACTTGCAGTTCTCCCGAAATTTTGATAGTGAGCGACGACGACGACGACGATGAAAATGAAAATATTAAAGCACAATCAAATAATAAAATAGAGAAGAAAAATCTGCAAAAAATCGAACGTGCGGCTATTAACCGCCCCGCGCAAACAGAAAATCCGTTAGCTGTACAACCCGAAAACAAGCCACCAAAAGAAATTATTCAAATAATATACCGCTTGTTCGCTCGTCTTCGCTGCAAACAAATGGACTCTCGCGAAATTCTGCAAGCATTGCGTCAGCTAGATGTCAAACATGTGGGAGTCTATCCTGCCGACAGATTGCCGATGGCGTGGACGAGGTCGACGGCCATCGTTGCTAATACGGACAATCATAATCGCCCTGGAGAACACTGGATCGCTTTCTTCCTCGACGAAGACGGTACAGGGACATACTTCGATAGCTACGGAATACCGCCCTTGTATCCGGGTTTTTTCCTACGTCTCCGGCGAAATTCCAACATTTATCGATGGAATACCGAACAACTACAAGGGCTTTTCTCTCAAACCTGCGGACTCTACAGTTGTGTATTTTTATATTATATGTGCAGCGATTACGATCTCGATGGATTTCTTAGTCTTTTTTCCGAAAATTGCAAATATAACGATCACTTAATCGTAGAATTATTTCATAAAATTTTTCTTCGCGAAAAAAAACATGAAAAATATAATGTTAATTAATAGCGTGTTTAATTGTAAGAAGATATAAAAAAAATTTTTGCGAAGTACTACGAATTGTATGCGGGTATATTAATAAATGTGAAAATTTTTTATCTTAATTCGTGTTTAATACTTTTAACTTTTCCCTTCTTCCTTTATAACACCCCCGCCTCGCGTTCAATCATCCGCATGTTCATCTTTTTACCTCTGTAGTGCAATGTAGTCTAATTATAATAATTATAATAATTATAATAATTATTGTCTCCTACTGAGATGCTTTGTCTCTTTTTCCGATAAAGTGCGTCATGAACCGTTCGAGCGGAGGGGGCTTGTTTCGATATTCCATAGCGGGCCCCGAGACGGAGTGGGGAGGTAAGGATTGTTTCCTCGAGACATATGGTATACCGCCGGCTACCCTCCGAAAGTCGGTAAGTGGGGGGGTTCGTTCTGCCAAGACGTAGCGAGAGCGACTAAGGGCTAGGTAACGGGAATTTGACTCGGAACCCTATACAGGTGGGCCAGGGCTGGAGTGGGAGGAGGATTGCTTCTTCGAGTCTAGTACCGCGGAGGTAGGGAAATAAAAATTTGATAAATCGGCGACACAGCCGGCGTCGACCAATCGCAGCTCTGGGCCACTATGGTGCGAGCCAATCAAACTCTGGACCACTATGGTGCAAGCCAATCAAACTCTGGGCCACTATGGTGCAAGCCAATCAAAATCGAGACTTCGGGAGGTGGGGCATTGTTTCCACCAATCAGAACGCCTCCCTCCACTTCACCTGGCCACGCCCACGGCGCCAGGGGCCGAGTGGTGGGGGTTTGTTTTGACGCACCATAGTGGCCCATATCTACTATAAACTAATATGTGTATTTGTATATATTTCTAATTAAATTTTGTTATACGACAGATTATTCATTTAGACGGCGTGCAAGCTCGAATGCCTAAAATGGCTCGTTTTAACAATGGCAATGTGCCTTATGAATTACAAATACAATCTAATACTATTGTTTCAAATTTAGGTAAATATAATCCAATTTTATCTGACACGCAACTGGAATGTATTAAATTTTGTGATGCTATGAATACGTCGGAACGTGTCAGTAAGTTTTATGTTGTTTATATATACGTAGTTTCATATTATTTGTATATACGTATACCTATATAGGATGTCTCATTTTAATTTATCACTCTCAAAAACTTTTTTATTTGTGATTCTAGAAAATAATGTTTCAGATAAAAGTTGTTTGATTCGAAGGGGGATATAAGATGATGTCATTAGTTTGATCTTGGGTGGCATCTTCAGGACAAGGTTACCTTGAATTTTTTAAATGGAACACCGTATTTTTCATATTTTACATATCCTTATAGCTTATCTTGAGAGTTTTCCAAAATACTATAATAAAGTATTTTTTTATTAAGTACTTTCGTTATAAGACTTAAAATAATTTAATTTTGCATAAACTATAAAATATTTTGTAATTCATTTTTCGATTATCTTACCTCAATAGTTTTATGCTCAAAATAATGAGAGGAATTAATTGGTGTAAAAACAGTTGTTTTTTTTACACCGATTCCTTTTATTATTTTGATAAAAGTATTGAGGTAAGATAATCAAAAAATGAATATTTTACTAGATATTTTATAGTTTATGTAAAATTAAGAAATTATATCAAGCTTCATAAAATTTGGAAAGTTCTTAATATAAAAATATTTTATTATAGTGTTTTGGAAAATTCTCGGGATAAGAATAAACAATGAAAAATATGGGGTTTCATTTAAAAAATTCAAGGTGACTTTGTCTTAACCTTGACGTCATCCAAGGTTAAATAAATGATATCATCTTATGTCCTCCCTTCGAATCAAACAACTTTTACTGAAACATTATTTTCTAGAATCAGAATTAAAAGTATTTCGAGGTGATAAATTAAAATGGGACATTCTGTGTATATATATATATACAGGGTGACCCATTTTAACTTAGGCAGCCAAATAACTCGAAAAATAAGCAAGATAGAGAAAAATGTTTTAGACAAAAGTTGTATGGTTTCGAGGGGGCCATAAGATGGTATCATTGGTTTGACCTTGAAGAGTCATTTGAAGGTCACGTGAAGGTCACTTCAATTTTTTTAAATGGAATACCCTATATATTTTTGTACATTCTTGTAGCTTATTTCGAGAGCTTTCCAAAACACTATAATTAAGTACCTTTCCGTTAAGTACTTTTTGAGTTATGATGCTTGAAATAATTTCTTAATTTTACATAAACCGTAAAATATCTTGTAAAATATTCATTTTTCGATTATCTTACCTTAATACTTTTATGTACAAAATAATGAGAGGAATCAATTGGTGTAAAGAAAACACATAGTTGTTTTTAAGAAAAAATATGGAATTGTTAATTGCAAATTACATATTTTTTCTTCGAAACAACTATGTGTTTTCTTTACACCAATTGATTCCTCTCATTATTTTGTACGTAAAAGTATTAAGGTAAGATAATCGAAAAATGAATATTTTACAAGATATTTTACGGTTTATGTAAAATTAAGAAATTATTTCAAGCCTCATAACTCAAAAAGTACTTAACGAAAATGTACTTAATTATAGTGTTTTGGAAAGCTCTCGAGATGAGCTACAAGAATGTACAAAAATATATAGGATGTTCCATTTAAAAAAATTGAAGTGACCTTCACGTGACCTTCAAATGACTCTTCAAGGTCAAACCAATGATACCATCTTATGGCCCCCTTGAAACCATACAACTTTTGTCTAAAACATTTTTCTCTATCTTGCTTATTTTTCGAGTTATTTGGCTGCCTAAGTTAAAATGGGTCACCCTGTATATAAATACAGCTTATTTGATTTAAATATTATTACGATTATTCTTTTAAATAAAGTAAGTTGAAGAAAAACTATTTGGATAAAAATTGTTTCACTTTAAAAGATATTTAATGATTTGATCCGACATTTTTTGAACTTTTGTCTCTGGAATATATTTAATATCAGTTTTATTTTGTTTGAGATAGTACACATCTATTTTAAAATGAATTTATAAAGAATTTTATGATAAATTCAATAATGTGCGATAAGACGATAGAATAATAATTATTTAGAGTAATCATTTATGAGTTATTGTAATTTTATATGTAATTTCTTTCTTAATCATAAATTTAATATTAATAAAGTAGTCCCAAAAAAAGTTTATATATAATTATATATATAAACAGATTACAATATACATATATTTATCTATTTTTTTCATTCACAATCTCATTCATAATCTCTTGTTTATATATATGAAAAAGAAAATAATAAAAAGGATGATTGAAAAATAATTAGAAGAATGATATTCATATTGCTTTTTCTTATAAAAAGTTAGAAAAAAAATTGTTTATGTGTGATTAAGTAAAATGTATTAAATTATAAATTTAATTCATTATAAATTTAATTAATAAATACAAAGAGTAATTAATTATAATTTTATTACTAAAAAAAATGACAGCAAAAGACATTTTTTATTTTTTCATTATTCCTTTGTTTTTACTTAAAATGGAAGCATATAAGAAAGAAAGAAGATTATATAAATATTTATATGTATTTATATACATGTATATATTTATATCTATTTACATGTTTATAATATTTTTTTCATGCTTACAATTAGATATACAGGGTGTTTCAGACCACCAGTCCACCACTTTTCTTTCAAAAACTAAGCATTTTTGAAAAAAACGTTTTAGACAAAAATTGTATGGTTTTGAGGGGAACATAAGATGGTGTCATTGGTTACACCCTCAATAGTCGTTTGAAGGTCCGTAAAAGTCACTTTCAATTTCTTAAATGGGACTCCTTACTTTTCATTACATATTCTTGTAGCTTATCTCAAGAGCTTTCCATATTTTGACGTCTTTTTCTTAGCATAATAATATATTTAATAGTGTTGTTGAATAAAGCACTCTCTAAAAGTGAATCAGTGTATTATCACTGAAAAACAGTAAATAGTCACAGATTACAGCAGTTATAAGTACAGCACTGTAAATCAGTAATATTTTATTGAAAGAATCAGTTAATAAATTTTGACTATTTCAATCAGTAATATCTCAGTAATATTTCTCAATATCAGTAATATTTCTTTCGTTATTGCCAGTAATATTAAACTACAATTCATCTCTCTATCTATTTCATAAATATAATATAAATATAATAAATATAAAAATAAATAAATATATATAAATATAAATAAATATATATATAAAATTAAAAATTTTATTTATATTTACTAAATATTTATTATATTAAAAATTTTATTTTATTTATATTACATGTATATTGAACTTGTTATTTTAAATAGATAACGAACGAATAATTTTGATTAAGTAGTCAGACATTTATTTGTCCGACTTATAAGATCGATTTAATATCTGAAGCCTCTCTATTGAGATTGTATCAGAAATTAAATCGAAGTAATATTTCTAATTTTATCTGACACTCTTTGCAAACTTTATATAATTCTTATGACTAAAACTAAATACGAGAGAGATAGCGATCATAGCGGTAAACGAACAAACTAGCGATTACTGGTTTTACAGTGAATTTTATTTTAACAATTGTTAAAGTCTGATCGCAAAAGTCATGTTATATAAAAAATTTAAAAAAATTTTTTTATGGGATCGATGTACTAACTAATGACATTAATAATAAAATAATCGTCACTTCATGACTGAAAAATGACGTCAAAATAACGTTATATCAAGACGTCAATATAAAGTCATGTAACAAATCAGTCATTTTGACGACATATGGCCAAAAATGACCAGTTTGGAACGCCAAATGACGTGTGTTTGCTACCTGGGAATCTCTCTTTATATATGTAACACATACATATATATATGTATATGTATATTCACTTATACATATACAAATTTGAAATGATTTATATTTAACTTAATTTTAGTACATCTATTCAAAGTTAAACCAACATCATCTCTAAATTTAATATTTTATATTTTAAAATTTTTATAGAGAACATTTTTTTAATATATTATTTTTCTTCTTTATATATTCAATCGATCTTTGTCTTTTTGTGTACCTACTAGATTAAAATAATTATGTACTATATCTTTAAAAATATATCAAAAAGAAAATTGTTTTAAATAAAAATTGTTTGTTTTATTTTTTTTTATAAATATGTTAATTGATCTCCTTCCTATTTAAATAAAACATTTTTATTACTTTATATGTATGATTCTATATATGTATATACAAATAATAAAAAAAGTTTAACATATTTTACATTAATACATATATTTACACACACAAACATATATTACATGAAAAATATACGTAAATGTAAATTATTGTATAATTAAATATTTCGGTTTTAAATTTTTAAATCCTCTTTAATAATAAAGTAAGATTTCAGTGATAAACGAGATTTTAAAGTAAAATGTTAATAATAAAATAAAAAAATAAATTAAAATATTTTAATTAAATTACAAAAGCAACTAATGAAAACTTTTTTGAGGAGGTTAGAAAATAGAATATTAAGATAAAAGTATTTCCAAAATATTTATTATGTAATTATTTAGAAATTATTTAGAAATATGTGTGCAAAAATCACTGATTGATTGAATCATTTTATATTTGTATATTGTTAAATTTGCGATATTGTTAAATTTGCGATAAGAATAATATATTTCTTATTAATTTTGTAATTTATTATTTTTATATTTTTATTATTTTAAATTATTATTTTAAATTAAATTTAGTTTCAATCTTTATAATTACGATGTTTAAAAATTTGAGTTTTTAATTATTTGTCAGTTTGTTTAAAGTATGAATTGTAATAAGCAATTAATCTGATATTCAATATTTAAAAAAAAATAAGATAACATATTTAATGTACCCAGCAAACACCAAATAACAGTTATATAACTGTTAGTTATAATTTCCCACTCAACAATATAACTGTTACATAACAGATATGTTATGTAACTGTTATATTGTTGAATGGGAAATTACAACTAACAGTTATATAAATGTTACTTGGTGTTTGTTGGATAATTTGTTAAAGTATTTAAATTTATCAATTTATTATAAATTTAATTACTATAAATTTAATTATTATTTTAAAGAAATGGTTAAATTTTTTAATAAAGAAATATCTCAATGTTTAAAATAAGATAAAAAAAAGGAACAACAGAATTGAGAAATTAATTAAATTATAAAATATTTTTTTGAAACAGGCATCTTAATTTATTTTATGGATAAGTTTAAAAATTAATTTATTAAATAGAGAATATCAATAAAATAAAATATTATTAATAAATTTAAATTTTAATATTTTAAATAAAATTTTTAGTTACAAACAAAATACTTTTAAAAACACTTTATAATATCATAATTAAAATAGTTCAAAAGAAATACATTCTTATGGAACAATTATGTAATTTTATTTAAAGAAGGAAGAAAATTTTGCTGCATACTTTTAACGTGCAAAACAATAATAAAAATTTATCATAAAAATAAATGCGGAAATTGAAATATAGTTTTAAATAAAAAGTTAAAGTATTAAAATTGATTGAATTTTTAAATATGTATTTCTACCGCTTTAATGTATCGAATATGTATACATAGCGCTTTAATATTAATAATAATAAATATAATAATATACAGGGTGTCCCACAACTCGCAATTGAAATTTTAATAACATATTCCTGAGCAAAAACTGCAACAAAAATTCTAATAGAAAAATATTGAAGCTACAATAGTTTTTGAGTTATAAGCGATCAAAGTTTGACAATGATATCGTATAGAATTCGCGCATCCAGGTCCGTAATTACATTTACACGTGTACTGATATCATCTCTTATTGATTTTTTTCATGTCAGGTAATATTGATTTTTACTGCACATCTGATTTCATTTTTTTTATTTTGTTTTATAATGATAATAGATTAATTTCTACAAATATTTTTTTGATTAAAAAGAAATGTATCTTATTTTTCAAGTTGTTGAAACATTAAATTTTATAATTCTGTTTAAATGTAATAATTGAAGTATTATTTAAATTTTTATTTAAAAAAGAACGTTTTCTGTATATTATTTATAATTCGTTAATACTATATATAATACTAATTAATACTATATATAATACTAATTAATTCGTTAATACTATATATAATACTAATTAATACTATATATAATACTAATTAATCACCATAATGTATAATGTACATAATAAACACATACATAAGAAACGATAAAATAAAATCAGCTGTGCAATAGAAATCAATATAACCTGACATGAAAAAATAACAAATGACAGATCGGTATACGTGTAAATGTAGTTACGGACCTGAGCGCGCGAATTCTACGCGACATTATTGGCAAATTTTGATCGCTTATAACTCAAAAACTAATATTTCAACTATAGGTTCAACATTTTTATATTAGAATTTTCGTCTCAGTTTTTGCTGAAAAATATGTTATTCGAATTTCTTTAAATTTTGATGATAAATCTTCTTTGTAAAATACATCTTTAAGAAATTAATTTATGATAAATAATTATAACTAATTAAATTTTAAATATTCAATCTAAGAAATGAATATAATATTAATTGTTATACTGGATATTTTAAACTTTTTTTTTACTATCTTTAATTACTTGATTTTGTTAGATTTTTCTGTTTAATTTCAATAAGTAAATTGAAATCTTACATTAATACTAAAGAGGATTTAAATGGAATATTTTGTACACTATAATAAAACCTTTATGATTTTAAAAACATTTAATATATACATATACACATAAAAAAAATAATCGTCTATATATACATATAATATATATATATATATACATATATATAGTTTTTTTTTATTTTAATAATATATGCATTTATAATACATTATTAAAAAAAAAACGTTTTTTCGTACATTAAAAATTGAGTACTCAAACTAGGTGAAAAATCATTGTATAGAAAAATTTAAAGAAGTAAATTTTTTAAGCTTGAAATTTCTAATTCAATATACTATCAATTGTTTAAAAAATTTTTTTATTTTTCTTAAAAATAAAAAAAAAATGTAAATAAAATATTATAATTTATGGAACTTTACTTATGTTAGATTTTTCGGAAGAAATTTTTTATCGAATTACATAGTACTAAATACATATAATTTTAAAGAACAAAATAATGTTTTTTTTAAAGCATAGAATAAAGAAGATAAATAAATTTTCGAAAACTAGCGTGTTAAATTTGAGATTTTAAACTTCGAAATGTTTTTTTAATTCCTCATCTACAATGATTTTTTAGAGTTCCAGCGATTTAAAAATAACGCAAATTTTAGTGTATGAAAAAGGTTTTTTATTATTTTTTAATAGTATATAATAATAATTTTTATTAAATTAAAATATATTAACTTTTATAATTTTTTGTTTCAGGTACATGAAAAACAATTTTAAAAAAATAGAAGAAGTTTGTGCATGTGTATATTTTTTAAGTTCTATATAAATTAAACATATTTTTAAGTTCTATAAAAATTAAGTTTAAGTGTATTCTTAACTTCTATATAAATTAAGTTTAAATTATATTGTATATGTTTATTTTAAATATAAACCTTTAAGTTATTAATTTGATTTGTGTGTACATATATGTAAAAAATTAAATATGTAGGAAATATAATATATGTAAGAAATTATATTCAAATTATATAAAATTAAAATAAAGGATTAGATATTAACAGTATAATACTTATTATTAATAATATTAATAAAAATTATAATGATAAAGATGACATAAAATTATGATGATGATGACAATTATAAGATTGATGATGATGATGATGATGATGATGATTATGATGATGATGATAACAATGATAATGATGATAATGATAACAATAATGATGATAATGATAATTATAATAATAATAAATGCTTATGATAGTAAAAATAACTATTAAAGATAATTATTAAATAATATTATTCAAAAAAATAAATTAATTTATAATAATTAATTTAAATAATTATTTTATAATTAATAATAAAAATTAATTTGATTAGTTTTATTAAATTATTAATTGTATTTAATTAAAATAATTATAATATATATAGTGCATATTTTTAAACATTTTAAAATTTACATATTTATATTTTAATAAAATGCCAAGGCGTAAAATAGAACGGAATTTAGAGGAAAAAGAAAAATTAAAACAACAACGTCGTGAAAAAAAAGCTGAAAATCAACGTCAACGTCGACAAGCTATGAGAATAACAAATGTTGATAATAGTTTACAAAACAAAATTAACCAAGGATATAATATTATTGATCTTGCAAGTGTTAGTGAAGTACATGATAATCACGTAACAACACATGTGACTTCATTACAAAAACGTGTAGAATATCAATCTCAATATCGATTACGGAAAAAAAGACAACCTCAATTAAATATAAATAATATAACATCGATGGATAATATAGTAGAATATTATATTGGTCCTATGGATGTGAATTGTATTCATTGTAATGCAAAACATTTCGCTCCTGAAAAGACATCTAATAAAGGAAATTCATTTCATGATTGTTGTAATCATGGTTCAGTATATTTGCAACCAATGCCTGATTTTCCTGAATTTATTCGAACATTATTTGATGGCAGTCATATAAAATCAAACAATTTCTTTCAACATATTCGCAGTTATAATAGCTCATTTTCGTTTGCATCATTTAATGCTAACTTGATTAATTTTCAAAATTAACGATCTGGTCCATATTGTTTTAAAATACAAGGACAGATTTATTATCAAATTAATACAGCATTGTATGCTACACAAAATGAGAGTCCAACTTATGGTCAGCTTTTTATTGTTGATTCAAATGAAGCAATAAATTATCGTCTTAATCAAAATTCAAATTTAGATTGTGAAATAGTTCAAAATCTTGAATATATAATGCGGGACTGTAATGTGTTTGCTCATTCTTATCAAATGATGGGTGAAGAATTAAAAAATCAACAATTAGAAATGGAATCTGGTGAAAAATTACCGGAATTACAATTATTATTTACTTTAAAACCAGGTATGGATCGACGTCGATATAATGCTCAAAGAACTAATGAAGTTGCTGCTGTTTTTATACGACTGCTGATGGAGAAATTCCAGATTCATATGTTATAATACGTAATAAAAATACTAAAACTTTGCAAAAAGTTAGTATTATGGATCCCAATGTTGAACCATGGATATATCCATTGTTTTATCCATTTGGTACTCAAGGATGGCATCGTCATTTAACAAAATTAAATAGTAATAGACGAATAACCAAGGGACAATATATTAAATATCGCATGGCCATTCGTGATGAATTTAATGTTTTTTTATTAGGTCGTCGTCTATTTCAACAGTGGCTCGTTGATAATTATGTAAAAATTGAAAAAGATAGAATTGATTATTGCAAAACTCATCAAAAAGAATTACGTGCTGAAACATATCAAGGTTTAAAAGATTACATACAAACTATGGCGAATAACTTAAGTGGACGTATTGGAAAAATGATTATACTTCCTTCTACGTTTATTGGGTCACCACGTAACATGTTACAACATTATCAAGATGCAATGGCAATTGTTAGTAAATTTGGTAAACCAGATCTTTTTATTACCATGACTTGTAATCCAAAATGGCGTGAAATTGAGGAAAATCTCTTGCCTGGTCAACAAGCTTGTGATAGGCCTGACATTTGTGCTCGTGTTTTTAACATTAAAAAAGATTATTTAATTGATTTGATTGTGAAACAAAAATTTTTTGGTGAAGTAGCAGCGTTTGTATATGTTATTGAATTTCAAAAACGCGGATTACCACATATTCATATATTAATTACATTAAAATATAATTTTAAAATAACAACACCACAAATTGTTGATAAATATATTTCTGCTGAAATTCCTGATCTCTATGAGAATCCAATTTTACATAATATAGTCATGAGACATATGATTCATGGACCTTGTGGCGATTGGTGTTTGGTAGATGGGCAGTGTTCGAAGCATTATCCAAAACCTTATCTCAAAGAAACTAGAATGGATGAAGATGCTTATCCTTATTATCGTCGACGAAATAATGGTAAATATTTTGAACGTCCTGGTAAATATATAGTTGATAATCGTTATGTTGTTCCATATTGTCCTACTTTATCAGTTATATTTAATTGTCATATTAATGTTGAAGTAGTTTCAAGTATTAAATCAAGTAGTAAATCAGTTAAATATTTGTATAAATATATTTATAAAGGACATAATGCTGCTGCTATAACTATTGAACCAACAACACAAAACGTAATTATTGATCATGATGAGATACATAATTATATTGAAGCTCGTTATGTTGGACCTGTGGAAGCCACCTGGCGTATTTTTAGTAAAAAATTACAGGATAAAAGTCATGCTATAATACGTTTGCCAGTCCACCTTCCTAATGAACAAAATATTATAATTGAAAATGAATCTACTGAAGACGCAATGCTTACTGCTTTAAATCAAGTTACTATGTTAATAGACTATTTTTCATTGAACTCACATGATGAAGAAGCAAGACAATATTTATATGTAGAAATTCCACGTTATTATACATTTAAAAAAGAAAAAATTAATGGTAAAAATGTATCATGTTGGGTCAAACGCAAAAGTCATTTTAATTGTGTAGGACGAATGTATTCTGTTAGTCCAACACAAACAGAATTATTTCATTTACGATTATTATTACTTACAGTAAAGGGCGCTACAAGTTTTAATGATTTAAGAACTGTAAATGGACAATTTTATCAATCATTTTCAGAGACATGTTTAGCTTTAGGTCTAATCGAAGATGATGATGAATGGAAACAAGCTATGAATGAAGCTGTTGAATGGATGATGCCACGACAACTTCGTAGATTATTTGTTCGTATATTATTACACTGTCAGCCATTACAGCCAGAACAGTTATGGGAAAGTTTTAAAATAGCAATGTCAGAAGATTACATCCGACATTTTGGTATGTTACAAGGACAAAATAAAGCATATGAACAAATAAATAGTATACTTCGTGCTGAAGGTAAAAGTCTTGCCGATTTTCCACAAATGGAACAGTTAACAGAAAATAGTACAGAGGAAGATTACGTGACACTTGAAGAAGCTATGGAAATAGGTACCGAACAATACAAACAATTAAATGAGAAGCAAAAAGAAATAGTCGATCTTATATTAAATAGATTAGATAGTGATACTAATAATAATTATTGTTTTTATATCGATGGTCCGGGTGGATCAGGGAAAACATTTATATATACAACTATTTATTATTTAGCTAAAATTAAAAATAAACGCGTATGTACAATGGCTTTTACGGGCATTGCAGCGACGTTATTACCTGCTGGAAGAACGATTCATAAAACGTTTGGATTACCAGTTCCATTATTTGCTGATTCATCATCTGCTATTAAAATCCAATCAAAAGAAGCTCAATATTTAAAAGAAACGGATATTTATATTTGGGATGAAGCACCAATGGCCCCACGATATGCTTTAGAGATTATGGATCGTACCTTGCGTGATATTATGAATAATGATTTACTTTTTGATGGAAAAATTGTTATATTGGGTGGTGATTTTAGACAACTTCTCCCTATTAAAGTACGTGGCACTCGAAGTGAAATTGTGAATCTTTCTATCAAATTTAGTCCTATTTGAAAACATTTTGTAAATTATTCTTTGATACAAAATATGCGAGTTCTTCCAGAAGAAATTGAATTTGCAAAATTTTTATTAGATATGGGAGATGGTATATTAAATGATTCCAATGATAATATACAAATTCCTGAATGTTGCATAGCACCTATTAATGTTGATATTGTAGAAGATATATATGGTGATTTAATACGAAAAAAGGAATTTGATAAAATAACTAAATGTGCTATACTTTCTGCAAGAAATATTGATGTAGATGAAATCAATAAAAAAGTTGTAGAATTATTAGATATAACTGGTGAACGAATTTATACGAGTATAGATAGTACTGTAAATTGTGGTGACAATGGTGATATTGGAGAAGCTTTGTTACCAGAATATCTAAATAGTTTATCTCCATCATCTCTTCCTCCTCATGAATTACGATTAAGACCAAATTGTATTATTATGTTGATCAGAAATCTTAGTATTAATGAAGGTCTTTGTAATGGTACTAGATTAATGATTATGGAACTTACTGATCATTTATTGAAGTGTAAAATTTTAACAGGTGATAAAACAGGAGATATTGTTTTTCTAAATCGCATAACATTATATTGTGAAAACGTTTATCCTTTTACTTTTTCAAGAAGACAATTTCCTGTAAAATTAGCTTTTGCTATGACAATTAATAAATCGCAAGGACAGACGTTTGATAGAGTAGGTCTTGATCTTCGCAAAGATATTTTTAATCATGGGCAACTTTATGTTGCTTTCTCACGAGTTCGTTCTTGGCAAGCATTAAAAGTTTTTCTAGGTAATCAAAGAGATAATGCTTGTGTCAAAAATTATGTGTATAAAGAATTATATTTCTAAACTTTAAAATATTAATTTATATGTATAGACAATTTTAGATATTTTAGATATTTTCATTTTTTATTTGATTTGATGTTTTATAAAAATATGTAATAAAAATATAGAAATATATAATAGAAAGATGCAAAATTTCTCTATTTTAAATTAAATTAATAATAAAATTTCAAATAAAAAAAGATTCATAAAAGATATAAATTTATAAGCATTTTTTCTCATAAAAGTTTAAAGTTCTTAGTAACAATTTATAAATGTATGAAAAACGTAATTTTCTAAAAAGAATATTATTTTTAGTTAAATGATACAACGTAATTCTAATTGATATTTAACAAATAAAATTTAAAAAAATAGAAATAATTTATAATTTTAAATATAATTATTTTTTTAAACATAATTAAAATTATATTTTTAGAGGTTTTAATTTAAAAAATAAAAAATATATGAGAAATATATATATGTATATATATATATACAGGGTGGCCCACGTAGAGTGTTACAAATTTATATTTCGGAAACGAAGCAATTTAGAGAAAAATGTTTCAGACAAAAGTTGTATGGTTTCAACGGAGACATAAGATGATGTCATTAGTTTGACCTTAAAAAGTCACCTAAAGGTCACGTGAAGGTCACCTCCAACTTTTTAAACGGGACACCATATATGCTTTTACATATTCTTGTAGCTCATCTCGAAAGCTTTCCAAAACACTATAATTAAGTTAATTTTGATTAAGTACTTTCCGAGTTATGAGGCTTAAAATCATTTCTTAATTTTACATAAACCGTAAAATATCTTGTAAAATATTCATTTTTCGATTATCTTACCTTAATACTTTTATGTACAAAATAATAAGAGGAATCAATTGGTGTAAAGAAAACACATAAAAAAGAAAAAAAACAACAATTATGTGTTTTCTTTACACCAATTGATTCTGTACATAACCAATTATTTATACCAATACCAATTATTTTGTACATAAAAGTATTAAGGTAAGATAATCGAAAAGTGAATATTTTACAAGATATTTTACGGTTTATGTAAAATTAAGAAATGATTTTAAGCCTCATAACTCGGAAAGTACTTAATGAAAATTAACTTAATTATAGTGTTTTGGAAAGCTCTCGAGATGAGCTACAAGAATATGTAAAAGCATATAGGATGTCCCATTTAAAAAGTTGGAGGTGACCTGCACGTGACCTTCAGGTGACTCTTCAAGGTTAAACTAATAGCACCATCTTATGTCCCCCTTGAAACCATACAACTTTTGTCTGAAATATTTTTCTCTAAATTGCTTCGTTTCCGAAATACAAATTTGTAACACTTTACGTGGGCCACCCTGTATATATATATTATATATATTCCATGTTCGCGAATCCTAGCACACCCAGTATACTAATATAAATAATAAGAAATATTGTGACATAGATGTTGACAAAAGGAAATTGTATATTGTAATAACAAAAACAACTACATAAAATAATATAATACATTCAATATAATATAATAATTTTCAATAATTTAATCATTGATCAAATATAAAGTTTTCCTTGATTACTAATTCTGTATTTCTATAAATACATAAAAAAGGAACGCGAATTTATCTTTGCTAGATGAAGAAAAGGAATACCTATATGTATATATATATGTGTGTGTGTGTGTGTGTGTGTGTGTGTGTGTGTGTATACACACACACATATATATATATACATATATATATAATATTTAAAATTAAAACTATATGAATATATATGTGTGTGTGTAAAATATATATATATAATATTAAAAATTAAAAATATATGAATAAATATATAGGGGAGACTGGGGACAAAAGTAATAGTGTCATGAAAGTAATAAGCCTACTACTAACCTACACAATATATTGAATAATTTGTACTATACAGTCAAACACATACGCCCTAATGCTCTTCCTTTTCAGCTAATTGTTGTAGAACGATCGCTCCAGTTGCACATGCAGGAGTGAAATTAGTGTATTTGCATTATTCACGTAAATATTTCTTGTTTTAGTTTTTTTGTATCTATGCCTAATTAAAGTGTATATATTGATATAATTATTTGCCGGTGCATTCTTCTAAAATATATTCTTAAGTATTTATAGATGATTTGGATAAGTCTTGCATCATATTTGGGTTATAATGCTTTTATTCTAAAAAATGTGTCCGAAGACAAAAATAACACGACACTCTGTGGACGAAAGTAACATGTTTCGATGCTTAGAGTGTAAGGACTGGTCCCATAATAACTGTACCAAAGGCGATTCTTATTACGTATGCCATAATTGTGAATCGGAATAGACCAATCTTTTTTGTATTAGTAGTTATCATACAATTATTACACTATTACTTAGAATTAAACTATTATTTAGACTTAAAAAATCACAAAACTGATGTGATATTAAATATAATTATTTTATAATATTATTTATAATTATTTTGCTTAACGAAGATTATTTCTTTTAAGTTTTTCAAAGATGATAAAAATAAATATTTATTTTATTTTTTATTTTAATATAATACAAGTTTATAATAAAAATTATAATAAAAGTTATCTTGTTTAATAAAAGATTATAATAAAAGTTACCTTAAATTGAAAAAAAGTCATATTTATTATATTTTCGCGAAAATAAGAACTGGTACTTTTATCCCCAGACTATGTTACTTTCGTCCCAGATCCCAGGATAAAAGTAACAATCAACGTACTTGCGAAAAGCTATAGTAGCTCTTTAAATATCTATCATTTGAGATTGAAACATAAGTATAATAATAGAATAATAAATAGTTTTTTAATATATAATCTTTTTTATTATATCTCTGTCGATAATTAATAGCTGACCTGTAATACAAAAAATGTTACTTTTGTTCCCGGTCTCCCCTATATATATTTTTTTTTCTGAAGCAATTAGGAACTGAGATTTGTATTTGTTTATATTTATGTACATAAAATAAATGGCGCGCGCGTAGCGCGCGCTTGTATTGTTCTAGTTATTTAAAAATTCTCAATTTAAAATTCATTCTCGATTAAAAATTCTCAATTAAAAGTTCATTCTTAATTAAAAATTTATTCTCAATTAAAAAGTTTCAATTTTATAACACTAAAATATTTATAATATATAAGTAAGTAAGCTAATTCCTAAGCCTTTAGGTTTATATTATTCCATTTTAAATGACCTATTATAACCTAATAACTCTTTAGGAAAGGTTTAGAGAAAAATATCAAATATGAAAGTTTTAAGGAGACACCTGATGGTGACCTTGAGGTTAAATTTAGAGGTCATTTCTGGGTTAGGTTTTTTTTAAATAGAACTTCCTCTTTTCTATTGCACATTCTTGTAGCTTATCTCGAGAGCTTTCCGAAACACTATAATAAAATATTTTTTATTAAATACTTTTCGAGTTATAAAGCTTGAAATAATTTCTTATTGCATAAAGGCGCATTAACAAGGGGAACGCCAAATTATATTTTAAAAACTACTTTCCTATTTCTAATAAGAATGACTAAGATATGAAACTTTTATACAAGTAGTGACGAATTTCAAAATGACTGATAAATTGAATTTGGACTTTTGGATTTCTTTATGAAGTTTCCAAAGCATTTTTGGATCTATTTTGCACTATAAAATTTATAAAAGCTGCTTAATTAAATGTCAAATAGATGTCATTTTATTTTAAAAGTAATTTTAAATGTATTAATATTTTCTTAAATATTTATTTAAAAATTTTATTAAAATATTTATACATCGTCTTGTATTTTTTTACAATCTCTTATGCAATTTGAACGAAAAGAAATTAACGTAAAAAGCAGAATTACACATTTATTTTTTTATTAAAAAAATTAATAAAAATATTTTAATGAAAAAAGTGCCGCCAAATTACCTTTGCACAAAGGCGCCTATGCTAGCAACGACCTTGGCTTCAAACACGTAATTTTCACAATTTGTCGTATTTTTGTTACAGGAAATACGAATTTGAAAAAATTATCTTCCAGTACTATTAGAAAATTAGGATTGTGTGAAAATCATTTCTTTACTTCATCATTTGTAAACGCAAAAAAAGAACGATTAAGAAGGGATGCTGTACCAATTCCATATGAAAACGCTGGCTCATCTGCAAGCGAAGAAAATATTGAAGTACAAAATGGTGAAACACAAAGAGATAATCTAGCAGCATTTTCACCTAACGATGGAAATTTAATAATGGAGAAACAAATATCTGAAGAGTGTGTCTTGCGGACTTATAGACCTGCAGTTTTAAATTTCGAAACGTCTGCGGAAAAGGAAGACATAATAGAATGGATGCGCTTGGAGCCACTCCATCAAAATTTGATTGAATTTAATAGCACTGAAATAAATGTTGAATGCAAAAATGATAGCATTCAAAGAAATAATAAAGAAAAAAGCAATCTAAATGCAAAGCTCAAAGCATTGAGAATTGAAAATTTTAATTTGCGGCAAAAAATAAAGTGCTTAAAATCTCGAATGCAAAGGATGGCACAAATGTGTAAATGTAAAGACTCAAATAAAAGAAAGCAGAAGAAAGAATTGTTATAAAATTTAATAAATAAACAAGAACTGCATCCTGTAGCAAAGACTATGATACATTTGCAACTGCATATACCACATACACGATATACTGAGGAAGAGAAAATGCTTTCGAAACAATTATATTATTACTCAGCATCAGCATTTTGCCGTTTAAAGGAAGCAGGTTGCAATTTTCCTAGACAAAGAACAATTAGAAGATGGGTAGAAGAATATAATATAAAACCAGGATTTTGTGATACTATATTTCAAAAATTAAAAGAAAAAATAGCACAAATTCCTGAGAAAGAAAGAGTGTGTGCCTTGAAATGGGATGAAATGTCTATTAAAAGTTATGAAGAATATTCTTCGAAATTAGATGAAATAGGTCTTGTTGATCTAGGACCTTTGGGTAGACAAACAGAAAGAACCAAGTGCGTTTTTGTCTTTTGTCTTGATAGCTTAAATGTACGTCATCCATGGCGACAACCATTCGCATATTTTCTCCCAGGCAAATGTATGAGATCACATGAAATAATTCATTTACTCCAAATATGTCTAGATAAATTGAATGAAACGGGTGCTAATGTGAAACTGGTAACATGTGATCAAGGTACAAATAATCAAGCTGCTTATAATCAACTAGGCATTGATGTACAAAAACCGTATTTCATACATAATAATAAAAAATATTATACTTTATATGATTTTCCACATCTGATAAAAAGATTAGCGAGTTTCCTTAGAACGCATGATAATTTATATTACAAAGTAGAAATAATTGCATCATACTCTGATTTTATAAAAACCTGGAACATTGATAATGCGACAAAAGGAGGTTCAAATTTATTGTCCCATATTACACAGGCACACATTCATCCGAATTGTTTTGAAGCGATGAATGTAAAAAGAGCGTTTCAATTATTTAGCCATACATTCGCAGCTGCAATTAAACTAGCCGGTGACGAAAAAGGATTAAATTCAAATACATGGAAAGCGACGGCTGATTTTGCAAAGTATATGAACAACGTTATTGATGCTTGCAACTCATACAGTCTTAATGTCACATTCGGCGGAAAACGGCCATTATCGAAGAAAAATCCTGATATTGAAGATCTGTTGTCAAACTTCATGCAGTGGTGTTCGGGATGGATCAAATTTCCGAACAGAATACATCAAGTTCCTTGTTTTAAAGGTTTTGTCATTACGACACAAGCAATTTTTGCTTTGTATAAGGAACTTACAAGTAAAAATGAAGAATTTGAACTTGCAACAGGTTTATGCAATCAAGATTCAGTGGAACATTTATTTTCAAAACTTCGACAACGCGGCGGATTTAATCCTAATCCAACTGCAAGAATGGTGCAACTATCAATTAGACATATATTATCCACTGGTTACATTCAGACAAGCGATAAGCTTGTGCAATGTGCAATGTCTTGAAAGTGAAGCTCTCATTAATAAACCGAATCAAGTTATTAAGACGGTCAAAAATTGTATGAGTGAAAATAATGTTACTGCTGTTCATGATGTTGATGACGATGTTGATGCCGACCTAACAGAATTACTGGACAAACATGCAGACATTCTCGAAGAGTATGATGTGAACAATGTAAGTATATTTAATAATTATGATGAAAATGCAATAACATATTTTGCAGGGTATGTCGCACGACGATGTATTGAAAAACAATTGTGAGAATTGTCGTGCAACAATGTTGAAAACGCCAATGGAGGACGCAATGCCAAATGAAAGATACATCGAATATCGTGAATATCCTAACACAGATGAGGATGCTCCAACAATTACAAAATTAGCTCGACCAACAAGCTTCTTTATAAATATAATGAAAACGCAGTTAATGAGCTTCAATCGTTCATGGCAACGTCATTGGGCATCCACACAAGTTCTTGAAAAGATAACGAATGAAGGTATGTATGCAACGAATAAAATGCATACCGGATGGTTTGATAGAAATGATAAATGTTACAATCACCGCATGCAAGCGTTAAAATTTTTAATGACGGTTAAAATATATTCCCGTACGCGATATAATAATCATGCTGCGAAAACAGCAAATATATTTAATAGAAAAATAAAAAAGTTAACAAATAAATAAAATTTGATAAACAAATTAAAATACTATAAAATAAAGAAAATATAAATAACATAGAACATACTTTATATTGTAACTTACACAAAGTACGAAAGCATCCTTTCTTTTTGATATTATTAGTATTTTAAAAATCGGTTTTTGGCCTAATATAATATAAAATTGATTTTTTATCATTGATTCACTGATTTTTAATTTATTTTTTATGTTCAATAATAGGAAAAAAATATGCATTTTCCAATGTCATGGAAGATCGCAATCACAGTTAAAAAAAATAGCATAAATGTCAGAGACTAGCAAATCTATCACGGAAAGAAAATAGTAAAACAAAAAAGTTATAATGCGAGCATGCCATGAAATTGGGAAATCATATTTAAATTTGTAACTATTTATGACATCTCAAGATGCGAATAATATAAAGATTTTAAGGAAATGCATTCATGTTTGTCTCATTACTCGTTGACACACGGTATTCAAATTAAATAAAACATAATTAAAGGAAAAGCTGTAAATAAATACCGTACAGATATAACAAATCACATAAAAATATATAACAGTGATTTTTAATAAATCACAATCATAAAAGAGACGTCTGTAAAAAATTTGGTTATAGAGAAAAGAGACGTAACCTATATACTCTTCAAGGCAATCTACATGTAGATTTCCCCCGTGATAAGATTTGTTAGTCTTTCATTTATGCAATTTTTTTAACTGTGATTGTGATTTTTGTGTCATGCTTAGCACAAGGTCAACGAGAAATAAATTTTCTTAAACATTTTTCTCAAACAGTTTGAATATAAATTCTATGTTAAATATAGTAAAAAAATATTGATAAAATTATTAAATGATCTTCTTTGTATTAAAATTAGTACAAAGAAGAGGCAGCTACAAAACATTAGGATCTCAAATTTACAGTAATATTGTAACAAAATGTCACTTACATGTGTAATGTAGATATTATATTATAATTAAAAATTATTTTATTTTATAATTATTTTATTTATTTTTATATATAAAAGTCTAAATAAAAAATGTTATACATATCATTTGAAATAAAGCTATTATTTGGTTTCGCTAATAACATATTTCAATTTATTGTCTATTTTCTTTTCATTTTTGTCGAATTTATTTAAAAATAATATAAATATAGTTATTAACGGAGCCAGATATTCCTGGTAGCATGTGTAAACGGTACTCAGGGTTCGGGCATCAACGACCAGAGAATGGTCGCGAGAGGTTTTTAGTTGGTATGCCCAGTCATTGGCGGGAGAGCACAACACTACTCCTACCAGCGCTTGTCCTGACTTTAAGGTGGGGCACAGTCGCTGGCGGGGGTGTGCATAAGGAGCATTTTTCCCTCGTAAAAAAAAAAAATTATTTATTTACAATGTAATTCTAATCTCTTTATTCCAAACATTTGCCCAATATCTTCCTTATTTTCCTATAATATTTTATCTTTATGGATACATACAGGGTGAGCCATTTTAATTAACGCACGCAATTATTTCGGAAACAAAGCATTTTAGAGAAAAATGTTTCAGACAAAAGTTTTATGGTTTCGAGGGGGCCATAAGATGGTATCATTGGTTTGACACTGAAGAGTCATTTGAAGGTCACGTGAAGGTCACTTCAATTTTTTTAAACGGAACACCCTATATATTTTTGCACTGTTACATCCCGCGCCTGATTTTTCCACGAACTTTCATGTAAATCTTCTAAGTTTCTTTCAGCGCATTTGAAAAGCGCGCCAAGGCGCGCTATGACACCGAACTCCGACTAGCGGCCGAGCGCGGCACTGCGTTAGATTTAAGCCTCCGCCAAGCGCCCAGAGATGGCGCTCAGCTAGGGCCCCTCCCTCTCCAAGCTCCCCACTTTCGACCGCCGCAGCAGTCGAGCCGCCGAAATCGAGGGACCTCGGAGCGGGCCCAGACTCAAGCAGTCTAACTCGCGACACCGAACCGACAAGTCCCAAGCTGGACTCTAACTCTAATTCCATATCATAATCTTAACTCAAATTCCAAATTCATTATAAATTCATTCTCGAATCTAAGTGCTAGTTTAAATATATTACATTTTGTGTATTATTTTAGAAATATATATTAGTGTGTGCTAAACTTCGTGATCATTCAAAAGAATCCTAATTCAATAAATCCACATCCCACGCGACGCGACGTTAATATACAGATATTCTTAACCAGGCACGTGCTACTAAATTATAACAATTAAATCGAGTTTTCGTATTTGAAGTGACGACAGAGAGGACAAACCGCTCGTCGCCTACAGAAAATACGAAGCATAATTGATTACTTCTGATTCAAAGTGACGACTCAGAGAGGACAAGCCGCTCGACGTCTACAGAAAATCCGAAGCATAATCAATCATTTCTGATTTGAAGTGACGGCTCAGAGAGGACAAGCCGCTCGACGCCTACAGAAAATCCGAATATGACTTTAATTTTCTACAATGCCTAAAACACGCCGTGCCGGTAGGAAAAATCAACTCCGTCGGATGATAGCGAGACATTACTACGCCGCGTCCACCAATTATATCGATATCGTAGAAACAAACCACTACGATAAAGAATACGAACAATTATTCGCGAGTGCAAATAAAACCACGTGCTTAATAAAGTGGCCAGAACGACTCATCCCCATCGACGTTGATAACCAGCCGCATCAACCCGCTTCCGTTCATCCCGGAGACCCGCGTGGAGCGCCGCGATCCCCGCCTACCAGTGCAGCCTGATTAATCAACGCGGCCAGGCCACGTGGAAATTAATCTTTGAAAGGAAATGAAGCGAAGCCATCTTGGAGGTAAGTGACGGTTGAAAATTCCTGTTTGTGCAAGTCACGACTTTTTGCCAGGCCCATCGTGTTTTTGTATAAGGTTTCACTTTTACGATCTTAGCCCGACCCTTCGGCGCCGCGGTACATTCCAGTGGTCAATCGAGTCTCTCTGTATTAAATTCCCGGCCTTATCTCCGCGAATTACCGCGAATACCGGCTCTATTCCGCGAATAATAGCCAAATATTAATAATAATAATAACAACAATTCGAATTCATAGTGATAAATGACCGCGGTCCTCTCCTTAAGCTGTAATTAACGAAATTATGAATTGGGATTTAATCCGACGCTTGGGATTTAACGCGATGACCCACTGACCCAGTGACCTAATTTTTATTTTGGGATTTAACGCGATGACCCACTGACCCAGTGACCTAATTTTATTTTGGGATTTAACGCGATGACCCACTGACCCAGTGACCTAATTTTTATTTTGGGATTTAATGCGATGACCCAGTGACCTACATAAATTGACCCAATTACCCCGTGACCTACTTTCCCGAATCCCTTTAAACCGACGCTGCGTTAAAGGGACTTAGTCCCAACCGAGACCTACTTTCAAGAAAATCCCTGGAAAATCGGATTTCACCCGATAAAATCGCTCTTCCCCGATGCGATCCCGCGTGTTTCGTGATCGGATCACTCAGGCCCCCCTTAATACCCCCGATCTCTCCCTGAGCTTTTGCCAGAAAGCTTGCGGTTTCGCGAATAATCAAACTAGAGCCGCTCTGTGCGCATTCTGTTATTATTCCCTGCCCGCTGAAGAGCGTCTACGGTATAATTACGTGACGAAACATAGACTTATAATTGGCGAACCCATCGGATTCGGGTGTTACTCCTGTGGAAGTAGATTAAGCAGCATCAGAATTAGCGACGAATGCCCCGAGTGCCCTGAGCGACTTCTAGACTATTGGCTACACCCTGCCAATCATCCAGTAACTCAAGACGGTAATATAGTCATCCCTATCGTGTACCCCGACGAAGAGTCCACTGACTCCGAGCCCGAACAATAATTCCGAGCGCTTCAGATCGCACGTATCCCCGGGAAGAGCCGCATAGGTTCGCTTGACCCGAAAAAGCGATCGAGCCCCGCGACGTCCGAATTCTCTTTTAGAGCCGCGACATCCCGGGACGTAACAGCACACTCTTGTAGCTTATCTCGAGAGCTTTCCAAAACGCTATAATTAAGTACCTTTTCGTTAAGTACTTTTTGAGTTATGAGGCTTGAAATAATTTCTTAATTTTACATAAACCGTAAAATATCTTGTAAAATATTCATTTTTCGATTATCTTACCTTAATACTTTTACGTACAAAATAATGAGAGGAATCAATTGGTGTAAAGAAAACACATAGTTGATTTTAAGAAAAAATATGGAATTGTTAATTGCAAATTACATACAGGCGATCATGTGGGGCGCTCGACGCGATCAGCTGATTGCTGCACACGATGAGTGTAATAATCAGTGTGTGTGTGTGTGTGTGTGTGTGTGGTGTATTTATGCACGCGTATCCACACATGCACCGTACTCTCTCTCTCTTTCTCTCTCTCTCTCTCTCCCTCTTTCTCTCTCACTCTCTCACTCACTCACTCACTCACTCACTCACTTATTCTTACCTTAATAATGAGATTCTTCATACTGCTGATAAATAGCAGTGCCCAGTGTGTTGCACGATAATAATCGTCGTTGACGAGACGTCGTTTCTTCAACACGCAGTCTGACACATTGTCAAATAAGCGAAGTTTTTTCTTTCATCACTTTCGACACTTTTACAAATTTACTCGCGCACTTAATCACTCACGATTGATAAAAGGAGGAATTTACCAACGGTCACGGTACGAATTTAATAAACGGTTAACGCATTTAATTATTAATTACACACTCGATTAAAGAAACGCGTTAACAGAACGCGATACTCGATGCAAAGCGCGCGACGCGACGACCGACGACAAGCAGGTCAGGTTAGTACTAGCGCGTAATGCTACACGTTTATGTTTGGCAGCGCTAGAGGCGCTAGTACTAATCTGACCTTAAAGTCACTAGATATACAAAGTACCGCAATCTATAAGACCCAATGTATAAGGATTTGGAGCCAAAATGGCGTCGAAAAGTGCATATAGTGCCACACTTTGTGACGTATATACACTTTAAGAGCAGTTAAGAGCAATTTTCTAACCCATATGTGGAGCCTGAGAAGCGTTCGAGATCTGAAAAGTCTGACTTTAAATAAAACGACATCGATAAACATGCCGGGTTGCTGCGTGGAAAATTGTAAAAATCGAACTGAAAACGGTTTCCGTTTATTTCGCATCCCAAACGCGAAGGAAAGACGCGAAGAATGGTTAAAATTAATCGGCAGAAATACATTACCACCAAGGGCTGTTATTTGTGAGGTATAGTTAATTAATTATAATCGTATGTGAGACATTGTACATTACAATAATAATTATTAATAAATACTACAGGTGCACACTTTGACGAGGGACAGTATGAACAAGTTCGACAAGATGGAAAAAGACTGCTCCGCCCATATGCGATACCAAATTTATTAAAGAAACATAAAGCAGAAGAAGAAAAGATGGAAAAGAGAGATATAGCTAAAAAAGTTAAATATCGTAAGTTTTATATAATACAATAATACTCATAAAAAAGCAAGTTGCTTGAGTTATTTTTTATAATCTCATGTACTGTAATTTACTAATGGAAATTAATATATATAGATGACTATGCTGAAACAGTCAATGTTGAACCAACTGATACTGTAGCAACCCATGTTGAACTAACTGATACTGTAGCAACCCATGTTGGAGCACCCGATAGTGTAGCAACCCATGTTGGAGCACTCGATACTAGATCAACTAACGTAGATGTATCAATGAACACTATGTCAAATACAATTAGTAAAGAAGAACGGATAAAGCACTTACAGAAAAGATTGAAAAGAAAGTTGCGGTTATGTAATCAATTGAAAAGGAAGTTACGTCGAAAAGATACAAATTTGCAAGAAGTATTTACAAAAGTATTTACAAAAGATCAGATAGAGTTTATGGCAAATAACAATCAATCACAAAGAGGAGCATCGTGGTCCAGTAAAACTATGACTAAAGCTTTGAAATTATATGTGGCCTGTGAACAAAAGGGATACGAGGAGATGCGTCGTCAAAATTTGCCTTATCCAAGCATTCGTACCATACAGCATCATATACAAGGCTTAAAATGTAAGCCAGGTATTCTACAAGATTTCCTGCATGTATTACAAACAAAAGTTAGTATTATAACGTGTAATTTTTTTGTGATTATACTTCTATTTATAACACTAATTTCATTTCAGGTACAAACGTTCAATCCTAAAGAAAAACACGCAGTACTTATCGTAGACGAAATGTCTATAAAACCTGGTTTACAATATGATCATTCCATTGCTTCAGTTGTGGGTCGGCCAACAATGAAACTATCAGGTGGAATTGACAGCTCCCATCAACATGCAACACATGCCCTTGTTTTTATGCTGTGCGGCATTTCCTCGAAGTGGAAGCAAACTATAGCATACGAATTTACAGCAAATTCATTTTGTTCAGAAGAAATTGTTCAAAGAATTACAACAATCATTCAACAAGTGAATGATATTGGACTAAAAATCAAAGCAGTCATTTCCGATATGGGACCACAAAATAGGAGTTGGTGGCGAATTATGAATATTACATTCGGTAAATATTGCAAGATAAATAATTATACTACACATCCATCCAATAACGAAGAGAAATTATTTATTATGCCGGACTCGGTTCATGTATATAAAAACGTTGCATGCTCGTTAACAATGGATAACAAATTTTATTTGGACAAAACGCTTATGACAAAATATAACTTACCGTATAACGAAATATCGATGAAGCCCGTTCGCGAAGTATACAATTTAGATAAAAATGATTCATTGAAACTGTGTCCACATCTAAAAAAAAAACGCTATCTAGTGGAATCCATCTTATTTCGATAAAATGAATGTCGCCTTAAGTGTAGCATTATTAAACAATAATGTTGCTGCAGCTATATTGTATCATATAGCCAATGGACATATTGCAAATATACATAGAACCACTGCGTGGTTTCTTACAATTATGTATAAATGGTTTAAAATTATGACTAGTCGATATGAAAAGCTTGCACTTTCACATCTTGATGAAAATGTTTATGAAGATAATATCACATTTCTTAAAGATTTCATGAATATTATTAGAGGAATAACCGTTGGAGACGGAAAATGGAAACCATTTCAAAGTGGCTTAATACTTTGCACACAGACTGCTCTAGATTTGCAAGTAGAATATTTAGAGAAAGAAAATTTTAAGTTTTTATTATTAGGAAGGTTTACTCAAGATGCATTAGAAAATCTATTTTCTGTCATCCGAGGAAGAAAATCTGTACTAGATGCACGTGAATTTAAACATACGTTACGACTTGTTTGTTTATCACAGTTCCAAGCTAATATTAATCGTAGCAATTATTCGACTGATGACTCAGATCATATTATTCAATATTGTAAGGAAATAAAAAATTGTGACTTAAACAATACCTCTTTAGAAGTACAATGTGAACAGAGTATTGGAGATTTATGGGATACAGAAATATATGAACCATTACTTGGAGATGAGGCAGATTTAAGCGACGTAATACAAACAGCTTTGTATCATTTAACAGGTGCGTTATTATATAAAATTTAAGAAAAACTTTAAGCATTGCGATCATTGTTTTAATAGTCTTATAACTAATTGTACGACTGATCCAAATAATAATATCAGTTTGTTCTCTAAACTTAGAGAGTATAAGGAAAATGTTTTAATATTTCCAACTATGGATATATATAACATTATATATAAATGCGAGTTATTATTTAGGAAAAATGAAACTAAGTTAATTTCCAATAAACAACAAATTATACAGTTTGTGCAAATGTTCTTACAAGATTGTCCTACAACTTTTATTCCATCATGCCATAATATTATATATAAACTTATAAAAACATTTGTTATAGCACGCATTCACTTTTCTTTAAAAAAGGAAACTATTAATATAAAAAATGCGAATAGTAGTAGAAGCGTTGCTATGAAGGCATACATAAACAATATAAAGCATAATAAATAAAAATATTAATTTACATAATTTACGATTTTTTTCTTATTCAAATACATTCATGCAAAT
This sequence comes from Camponotus vicinus, assembly GCF_025532165.1. Lineage (NCBI taxonomy): Eukaryota > Metazoa > Arthropoda > Insecta > Hymenoptera > Formicidae > Camponotus > Camponotus vicinus. The sequence goes on along the minus strand of NW_028141967.1, from coordinate 10,199,263 downwards.
ATATGATTTAAACGAGCCGCGTGTTGGAGCCAAAATGGCGAACGATTGCGGTACTTTGTATATCTAGTGACTTTATCTGACCTGCTTGTCGTCGGTCGTCGCGTCGCGCGCTTTGCAGCGAGTATCGCGTTCTGTTAACGCGTTTCTTTAATCGAGTGTGTAATTAATAATTAAATGCGTTAACCGTTTATTAAATTCGTACCGTAACCGTTGGTAAATTCCTCCTTTTATCAATCGTAAGTGATTAAGTGCGCGAGTAAATTTGTAAAAGTGTCGAAAGTGATGAAAGAAAAAACTTCGCTTATTTGACGATGTGTCAGACTGCGTGTTGAAGAAACGACGTCTCGTCGACGACGATTATTATCGTGCAACACACTGGGCACTGCTATTTATCAGCAGTATGAAGAATCTCATTATTAAGGTAAGAATAAGTGAGTGTTACGTCCCCAGTTCCTCAGGACTGGTCTGGAAGTCTTACTTTCCCAGTTGGACGCAATTAATCTCTCAATTCGTTTTAGGGCAACCTGCTAGGCCGGCTATACCCTGGGACGCCGAGAGATTGAAGGTCTATTGTGCTTGGCAGAGAGGATTCTAGGTGGAGAGTGAATAAACGTTCACACTAAATTTCATAATTTTATTCTGTTTTGTTCAAAGTATATATATATATTTTTATTTTACAAATTTGAATATCCTTTTATTCCTCCCTCGGGTAACCGTACAATTCTGGTAGAAAGTAAGAATATTCGATGTTTATGGTTGAGATGGGTCTTTCTGGGGAAGCTAGGGAAATCTCTAAGGGCTCAAAGGGGTCTGGGTCTTCATATGCCACGGGGGAATAGCTAGGAGGACTATATAGGCTGTTTTCCTCGGGATAGTAGTTGTATAGGGGTACGGTGTCAAGATGTTGGAATGTCCCCGAGATGGAAGCAGTCTCTGGACTCTGACTCCAATCCACTGAAGGTCCGGGGATGGATGCCTGGTCGGAGTTTAGCGAGATGGTTGAACAGTTGCTTCTATCTTCGGTAATTCTTTCTACTAGATTGGAGGGAGAATATTGATTATGTGGGACTGGGATAATTTCGTGGCTTTCTTCCTCAATAGTGATTATGGGGATAGGTGACTGAGGTTCTAAGTCGATGATCTCGGGAACTGGTGCAATGATTTCATTCTCAAGAGTGATGATAGGGAAGAAGGTACGTCGCGTTTGCCTATTTCGTCTCACACGGCGTAGAATATTTCGACGGGTATTGAAGTTACCTTGTCTCACTCGGACCATCTGTCGTTTAATTAACCAATTATAAACCTGTCTATTTAGTATTTAAGACTTTGGTGATTTTGAAGTCACTTACTTTTGCGTAAAGTTGAATTTAAGAATACCCGATACCTGTTAATAAAAAAAGAAAAAGGAATTCCATATGAATGTTCAATTTATAATTGTTATCCCGAGTATAGTCAGATAGATGTCCCCAAAGTTGATAGAAGTATAGACCGGCAGAAATAGAAAGATTAGTATAAAAAATTTTATTGTTGGTAACGTTGACTCCCGAAAATTACCGACCGTCGGTAATGTAGATTTCTGTTTTACCGACCGATGGTAAGTTAGGTTTCTGTTTTACCGACCGATGGTTAGCGTCACTTTCTGTTTTACCGACCGATGGTAAGTTAGATTTCTGTTTTACCGACCGATGGTTAACATCACTTTCTGTTTTACCGACCGATGGTAAGTTATCGACTGATGGTAAGTTATCGACCGATGGTAAGTTATCGACCGATGGTAAGTTATCGACCGATGGTAAGTTATCGACCGATGGTAAGTTTTGATTGATGACTATTGGAAAAATTACCAACTGATGGTAAATTAGGATTATCGAGAATTTATTTGTTTGAAATGTTAATGTGTTATCTTGGTTTCAAATAAATTCTTATTTTATTTTGATTCTCTGAAAATCGAAAGAGGATTCGTGGAAAAATCAGGAGTTTGGATACGCTGACAAGGTATCCACCTATCATACGGCTGGCTTAGTATTAACCTCGTAAGGTTAGGTTATAATTGCAAGTAGTGATAATGATTCAAATTGTTATAAACTAAGCCAGTGTATTGTCTCTAAGTCCTGGGATGTATCTCGTATTTTGAAGTTAAGGCTAAATTCAATCCAAGATCAAAAGGTCAACTTCTATCATTGGGATAAATCCCTCAAGATAATTGCCTATTAATCGAAAACTGTATTTTCGCCTACTCAAACGTCGATTGACAGGAGGCCGCTTATTTTTTCTATTGCCTCACCAGCTCTAGGTTGAGAAACAACCTCTATCATGGGAATAAATTCCTCAAGATAATTATTTTTCCACCGAGCCAGACTTGGGTTCGACCTGCCGCTGCAGTTTCGCACTCGCTCACTGTCTATCGCGTCGTCTTATCAAAGAGATAAGTCCCGGATAAATTTTCCAATTGGAAATGATATTTACTAAGTTGAATAATTGGATTAAGGGATACGGGTAATCAAAGGTAAGGTTCCCGAATTGTCGCGCACTGTTTCACTGAATTTAGTTGTTAGTAGAAATTAAAGGTTAGATTAATGACAAGTGGCCGGATATTTACCAGTGTCTGAAACGTCCTAGTGTGTGAAGGCTGCTTCCCTTCACTAGGCTGATGAGTGGATGCTGCTTCCTTCCGCTGGATACGGTCTACCTCAGTGACAGTTCGGGATGGAGGTTGCAGTCCAGGAGTTCGATTGAGAAACTCAATGTTCAATAGTCACTGAATTTATTAACTGAATACACGTACAAAATCTCGGAGATATAAGTATTAACTTGAAGATCGGTGGGCCAAATGCCAGTAGTTGGTAACTGTAGTAGATCGTTGGGCAAAGTGCCAAGTTAACACTGTAAATATCGTTGGGCCAAATGCGAGGAGGACCGCTCTGCACGGGTTTATATAGTCGTCAGTCCCAGTTTTGCACACGGTCCCAATAGTAGGAGATGCGCTTCTCCGTGGAGGGAGTCGAGCAGTGATTGGTTCCCTCCTCTGCTTCTGGCTGCGCGCGCTTCGAAAGATGCGTGCGCCTCGAGGGATGTGCCGTGTTGTCAACGGGTGATTGGTTTTCTCTGACGTGATTGTTGCGCAATGATTTGGGATTGGCTCCCGCTGACGTGACGGTTGCGCAATGATTTGGGATTGGCTCCCGCTGACGTGACGGATGCGCGCTCCTCGGAAGATGCGCGCGCCTCGGCGTGGGCGGCGCGGTCGCTCATTGGTTCCCTTCTCCGGGCTGGTTGCGCGCGCCGCTGGCACAAGCGTGGGGAAGATGCGCGCGCTGCTGGGCGTTGCCGCAGGAATTGGGCGTAGTTTGGGCGTAGTTTAATTTGTAGATGGTGGGACTCTTCAGAATTGGAGTGGGGGTGACGGAGCGGTCAGTATAGAATCGGCTATACTGGTTACATTGTATTTTGACACATAAGTTTTATAATAATTATTAGACCATCAGAATTTCTTTGCAGTTTACATGCATATATTTTCTAATGTAGTTTTTTAAGCTCTAGCTGTAGAAATGTCAACGGAGTTTCTAGCATGCTCCGTTCGAAAGTTCATTTTTGTCTCTATGTATTATTATGGAAAATGCCTTTAAATATTGTTAATAAATTCTGACATCATAATTATTATAATTACAATTATTTTAACATAAGTATTTATGCGGTGGAATATAAGTATATAAAGACTATAAATTATTTCAATAAATGGTGCAACAATTTTTATTCTTTGCTTTTATTTTTAATATTTATATCTATTATGTTCTTGAATAAAAATTATTGCATGTACTTAATATTAATGTTTAACAATAAGTTAATTATTTCGTTATGTTGCGCAATGTTCTCTTGAACGGATTTTTTGTGGATTAATATATAAATGGAGGTTATTGCATACGCTTAATAACAATAAATTCATTTGTTACTTAATGATAATTAATTATTTCATCATGTTGCGTAATGTTGTGCAATAATATTCGAGCGGAATATTCCATAGTCTTAGTTTGGAATGTGATGATGACTCATAATATCGCATACGGAAAATTATATTTTAAAACTTCGTTTATAAAATTAGTAGTATTGGAGTTTTCATAATTATGTATACATGTGTCGGTCTGACTTTTTATGCTCCTTAAGGGAAAATTGTCATAAGATTTTTATTTATAGTATTTTTTGAGTTAATCTGGAATCAATGATTTTTGATATAATTTAGGCCCCGAAATAATTAGATATACGTGTAGTCGGTGCCGAGACGTGTTCAAAAATATATATATATGTATATAAAGTCTTTTGGTTTTTGATTTGTAAAATTTCTTGTGTATCAGGATTACATATTAATGAAAGAGGTATTCTCTTATATGTCGGTAAAGTTAGTATCATCGCTACCCCAGAGATGGCGCTGCCCTCTGTCGGTAATGTGGGTACGGACAGTCTTCACTGTCGGTAAGGTAGGAAATGACTTTATCCTCAGTCGGTAACGTCGGTAACTGTGTTATCATGGGTCGGTAATTTTTCTGTCGGTAACTTTTGCTCTGTCGGTAAGGTAGAGAACTTCCTTATCAACCGTCGGTAATTTTTCTGTCGGTAATTTTTGCTCGGTCGGTAAGGTAGAAATTTACTTTACCTTCCGTCGGTAACTTTTCTGTCGGTAACTTTTACTCTGTCGGTAAAGTAGGAATTTATTTTATCGACTGTCGGTAACTTTTGTGTGGGTGATTTTGCCTATTGTCGGTAAAGTAGGTAATTTTTATGCGGATGATACTATATGTGGGCAAATACTTAAAATTATTTCTATCATTCCTAAGTGAGGTTATGTTATGTATAGCTAGCTTCTTAACAAAGAAAGATTATTTTCGGAGATATTGACAATAGTATATCGCGCGGCGGAATGATATTGATGTACTATAAGTATTGGTGATATTACATTGCGCAGTGAGATTTTATAATAAGAAATATTGGTGATAATAGATGGCGTGATGGAATTTTAATTAACAACATTAATTATATTAACAATAATATGTTACGCGGTGGGATTAAGATTTATATACTCGTAGGTGGAACTACAGTTTAAATATTATAGAGGCAAATTTTGCGTGTTTAAATAAAAATAAAAATTATGTTGCGGGACGTAACATGAGTGAGTGAGTGAGTGAGAGAGTGAGGGAGAGAAAGAGGGAGAGAGAGAGAGAGAAAGAGAGAGAGTACGGTGCATGTGGATACGCGTGCATAAATACACCACACACACACACACACACACACACACACACACTGATTGTTACACTCATCGTGTGCAGCAATCAGCTGATCGCGTCAAGCGCCCCACATGATCGCCTGTATCGGACGGTGAGTTGCGGCGTCCCGCAAAAATACATAGTTACTTTTAAGAAAAAATATGTAATTGTTAATTGCAAATTACATATTTTTTCTTCGAAACAACTATGTTTTTTCTTTACACCAATTGATTCCTCTCATTATTTTGTACATAAAAGTATTAAGGTAAGATAATCGAAAAATGAATATTTTACTAGATATTTTATGGTTTATGTAAAATTAAAAAATTATTTCAAGCCTCATAACTCGAAAAGTACTCAATGAAGAAATACTTTATTATAGTGTTTTGGAAAGCTCTCGAGATAAGCTACAAGAATAAGTAACAAAAAATAGGGAGTTCTATTTAAGAAATTGAAGGTGACCTTCACGTGACCTTCAAACGACTTTTTAAAGTTAAACCAATGACGCCATCTTATGGCGCCCTTCAAGCCATACAACTTTTGTCTGAAACATTTCTTTCTAAAGTGCATAGTTTATGAAATATTCAATCGTTCCGGAACTTTTTCCCATCACTGTATATACAGGGTGACCCATTTTAACTTAGGCAGCCAAATAACTCGAAAAATAAGCAAGATAGAGAAAAATGTTTTAGACAAAAGTTGTATGGTTTCGAGGGGGCCATAAGATGGTATCATTGGTTTGACCTTGAAGAGTCATTTGAAGGTCACGTGAAGGTCACTTCAATTTTTTTAAATGGAATACCCTATATATTTTTGTACATTCTTGTAGCTTATTTCGAGAGCTTTCCAAAACACTATAATTAAGTACCTTTCCGTTAAGTACTTTTTGAGTTATGATGCTTGAAATAATTTCTTAATTTTACATAAACCGTAAAATATCTTGTAAAATATTCATTTTTCGATTATCTTACCTTAATACTTTTATGTACAAAATAATGAGAGGAATCAATTGGTGTAAAGAAAACACATAGTTGTTTTTAAGAAAAAATATGGAATTGTTAATTGCAAATTACATATTTTTTCTTCGAAACAACTATGTGTTTTCTTTACACCAATTGATTCCTCTCATTATTTTGTACATAAAACTATTAAGGTAAGGTAATCGAAAAATGAATATTTTACAAGATATTTTACGGTTTATGTAAAATTAAGAAATTATTTCAAGCCTCATAACTCAAAAAGTACTTAACGAAAATGTACTTAATTATAGTGTTTTGGAAAGCTCTCGAGATGAGCTACAAGAATGTACAAAAATATATAGGATGTTTCATTTAAAAAAATTGAAGTGACCTTCACGTGACCTTCAAATGACTCTTCAAGGTCAAACCAATGATACCATCTTATGGCCTCCTTGAAACCATACAACTTTTGTCTAAAACATTTTTCTCTATCTTGCTTATTTTTCGAGTTATTTGGCTGCCTAAGTTAAAATGGGTCACCCTGTATATACATACAGGGTAGGCCATTTTAATCTACGCACTGAAATATCTCAAAATCCATAAGTTTAAGACAAAAATGTTTCAGACAAAAATTGTATAGTTTCGAGGGGGCCATAAGAGGGTACCATTAGTTTGACCTTGAAGAGTCACCTGAAGGTCAGGTGAAGATCACCTCCAACTTTTTAAACGGGACACCCTATATGCTTCGACATATTCCTGTAGCTCATCTCGACAGCTTTCCAAAACACTATAATTAAGTTAGTTTTCATTAAGTACTTTCCGAGTTATGAGGCTTGAAGTCATTTCTTAATTTTACATAAACCGTAAAATATCTTGTAAAATATTCATTTTTCGATTATCTTACCTTAATACTTTTATGTACAAAATAATGAGAGGAATCAATTGGTGTAAAGAAAACACACAATTGTTTCGAAAAAAAAAGTGTAATTGTTAATTGCAAATTACATTTTTTTTCGAAACAATTATGTGTTCTTTACACCAATTGATTCCTCTCATTATTTTGTACATAAAAGTATTAAGGTAAGGTAATCGAAAAATGAATATTTTACAAGATATTTTACGGTTTATGTAAAAGTAAGAAATAATTTCAAACCTCATAACTCGGAAAGTACTTAATGAAAACTAACTTAATTATAGTGTTTTGGAAAGCTGTCGAGATGAGCTACAGGAATATGCAAAAGCATATAGGGTGTCCCATTTAAAAAGTTGGAGGTGATCTTCACGTGACCTTCAGGTGACACTTCAAGGTCAAACCAATGGTACCCTCTTATGGCCCCCTCGAAACCATACAACTTTTGTCTGAAACATTTTTGTCTTAAACTTATGGATTTTGAGATATTTCAGTGCGTAGATTAAAATGGCCTACCCTGTATATACAGGGTTTTCGAGAAGTCCGGAAACGGTCGAATATCTAAAAAATAAAGCATTTCGGAGAAAAATGTTTCAAATAAAAGTTGTTTGGTTTAAAGAGAGCTATAAAATGGTGGCAATGGTTTGACCTTGAATAGTCGCTGGAAGGTCACATGAAGGTCACCTTGAATTTTTCAAATGGAACACCCTATATATTTTTGCACATTCTTATAGCTCATCTCGGGAGCTTTCCAAAACACTATAATTAAGTTAGTTTTCATTAAGTACTTTCCGAGTTATGAGGCTTGAAATCATTTCTTAATTTTACATAAACCGTAAAATATCTTGTAAAATATTCATTTTTCGATTATCTTACCTTAATACTTTTACGTACAAAATAATGAGAGGAATCAATTGGTGTAAAGAAAACACATAATTGTTTCGAAAAAAAAATGTAATTGTTAATTGCAAATTACATTTTTTTTCGAAACAATTATGTGTTTTCTTTACACCAATTGATTCCTCTCATTATTTTGTACGTAAAAGTATTAAGGTAAGATAATCGAAAAATGAATATTTTACAAGACATTTTACGGTTTATGTAAAATTAAGAAATTATTTCAAGCCTCATAACTCGAAAGTACTTAATGAAAACTAACTTAATTATAGTGTTTTGGAAAGCTCCCGAGATGAGATACAAGAATGTGCAAAAATATATAGGGTATTCCATTTGAAAAATTCAAGGTGACCTTCATGTGACCTTCCAGCGACTATTCAAGGTCAAACCATTGCCTCCATTTTATAGCTCTCTTTAAACCAAACAACTTTTATTTGAAACATTTTTCTCTAAAATGCTTTGTTTTTTAGATATTCGACCGTTTCCGGACTTTTCGAAAACCCTGTATGTATATATTTATAAGATTAATGATATAACAACATGTGATATTATATCGCGAATATAGTCAGTTAAATTAGTAAAATTTTTTACAAATCTATAAGAGAAATCTTTTTGGCGCCAAATTTTTCTTATTGGCAGAACCGTTGATATAATAATATTAACGTCACATGTTAACGTCTAGAATGTCAATTGAATGTATATTTTAATACGATTCTTGTTTAATATTCAATGATATAATACGAGAGATTTCTAAAATATAATTTTTAACAGAATTAACAGCATATATCTTTCACAGGACTTATTAATTTTCATAATTAATGTCAATGAACTGATTTTGTAAAATAATAATAGATACTTTAATGTTTTAATATATTAAAATGATAAAATTGTGAGAATCTTTTCGAAATAACACAAACAATTTAATGGCGCCAAATTTTTGTTAATTGCCGGATCGTATTGGTATAATAAATATTCGCTTCACTGATTAACATCTAGATTTGAAAATAATGACATTTAACGTACATTTTATAAGATTTTATAAGATTTTGTTATATTTCTGAGGATATAAGACAAGAAATTCTTGAAACATAATTTTTGACAGCGTAGCCAGCAGCGTAGTACATTTTTCACTGAAATAGTTTTTCAATTCATAATTAAGGTCAATGAATTGATTTTGTTAAATAATAATAGACGCTAATGTTTTAATATGTTAAAACGATGAAATAGTGAGAATCTTTCCGAAAAAACGCAAGCAATTTTTTTTGCGCTAAATTTTTGTTATTGGCAGGACCGTTGATATAATACATTCCTTATTCACGTCCTGATTAACGTCCAGATTTGAAAATAATGACATTTAACGTACATTTTATAAGATTTTTGTTTTATTTTCAGCAGTATAAGACAGGAGGTTCTTGAAACATAATTTATGACAGAATCAGTGGCGTAGTACATTTTTCACTGAAATTGTTAACTTTCAACTACATAATTAACGTCAATGAATTGATTTTTGTTAAATTATTGTTTTAATATGCTAAAACGATGAAATAGTGAGACTCTTTCTGAATAAACGCAACCAACTTTGTTGGCGCCTTTATGTTATTGGCGGGACCGTTGATATAATACATATTCACGTCCGATTAACGTCCAGTGGTCTATTCTATATCTTCTTAATGCAAACGTTACAGTTATAACGCATGCGTTAAATAATTCGTAAAGCATATTTCGTACTTTCCTATTCTATAAATTAATGCGTTATTTTAACGCATGATATTACGAAGCTAGCGTTACATGAACGTTATGGAATTTGTTACTAAAAAGTCGTATTCTGTAAGATATCATAACGTAGTTTTTAATACATTTGCTTGCATTACGTAAAATAACGCTAACGCCAGTCATTGAGCTGCGTTATATTTAAATGGTTACAAAGGTAAGTATCTTTGTAATTGTAAATATCATTTTATATATTTTTTTATTTGAGATATTTATAAGATATTTAAAAATTAAGAATATTTTTATAAGATATAAAAGGTTATATTTGTTGCAAGGTTATATTTGATTAATAAATAAATGGCTTATATTATGATGTTGGGTGTTTTGGAAGCTGTAGAAGAAGAAGATATCATGAGGCAAAATTCTGTTTAATGAAATCATTACGATGATAGTAATCTCCGCACTATTTAACCTTTTTATAAATATTTGACATATGTCACTGCACCACATAAAGACAATTGCCGCTTATAATTTAAATCTTTTATCATGATTTGTGTATGACGTTATCATTTTTCCCTAGTTTTTTAGTTCTTCTTTGCGTTATATTTCCGAAGATGCGCAAAGATAAGACATCTCATAACGCAAAGTGCAAACGTAATTTACAGAATATATTTTTTTATTAAAACGCGTTACGGAATAACGCAAATTTCGTTAGCGAACTTATGACGCAAAAAATTACAGAATAGGCCCACAGATTTGAAAATAATGACATTTAACGTACATTTTATAAGATTTTTGTTTTATTTTTTGCGATATAAGACAAAAGATCCTTGAAACATAATTTATGACAGAATCAGTAGCGTAGTAAATTTTCCACTAAAATTTTTTTTTTAGTTTTTAACTACATAATTAACGTCAACGAACTGATTTTGTTAAATAATAATAGACACTAACATATATGTTAAAACAATGAAATAGTGAAAATCTTTCCGAAAAAACGCAAGCAATTTTGTTGACGCCAATTCTTGTTATTGGCGGGACCGTTGATATAATTCATATTTACATCCTGATTGACGTCCAGATTTGAATATAATGACATTTTACGTACATTTCATAAGATTTTCGTTTTATTTTTAGCGATATAAGACAAGAGGTTCTTAAAACATAATTTATGACAGAATCATTAGTGTAGTACATTTTTCACTAAAATTGTTAGTTTTCAACTACATAATTAATGCCAATGAACTGATTTTTGTTAAATTATTGTTTTAATATGCTAAAACGATGAAATGTGAGAATCTTTCCGAAAAAACGCAAGCAGTTTTCTTGGCGCCAATTTTTGTTATTGGCGAGATCGTTGTTATAATACTTATTCACGTCATAGTTTAAAGTTTCAATTTAAATGTATGACATTAAATGTATATTTTATTAAAATTTTTGTTCAATTATCAACAATATGAAGCGAGAAATTCTTAAAATACAATTTTTGATGGAATCAGCAGTGTAGTACATATATTTCACTGGAATTTTTAATTTTCAAATTCATAATTAACATCAATAAATTAAATTTGTTTTATAATAAAATACTAATATTTTAATAGTATGGCAGATCGTTTCTATAACTAAAAAGTGCAAATTTCTTCGTAACAGCGCAATCAATTTTCATGGCGCCAAATTTTTGTTATTGACGAGACCGTTAATGTAATATACCCACACGGAACATGACATCCATTGGAGGTCCATATAACCTTTATACCTCCATGCGACCTCTATCTCCACGGTGGATGTTCGATGGATCTCTAATAGAAATCCATATTATCTCCACGATAGATATCGTTTGTAAATTCATCATGGATGTCCATTAGACGTCGATTATGGATGTATGATAGATATGTACACATTTCTCTTAACATAAAGTAAAAATGTAATTTCTAAGTATTATTTAAAATTCTCACCTAGTATTTTGAGAATATATTGAAAATTTGTAGCAATCTATATTTTATTTTTAGCATTTTAAAAATTTTTACACAAAATTTAAATTTTTATTAAAAACTTTTAATAAATTCTAAATATCTCTATAATTAACAAAATTTTAATACTAAAAAGATTTTCTTTGATGATAAAATTTTTTTACATAATTTATAATATATGTTAATTATTATATTAGAAAATAGGAAACCTTTAATTTTTTAATTAAAATTAAAGATAGCTAAATTTATTATACATAATTGTATTTCGTAAAATTATGGTAGCTCTTGTTAATATAATTATTTTTAAAAAAATAAATAAAATACATTAAACAATTTTTATCTAAACAAATTATGATTTTTATTAATTATTTTTCCTAATATTTATAAATATTATTTTTTGTTACTTTATCTTATGTCTCATTAATAATTATAGTCAGTAGAAGTAAAATTTCACTGTAAAATCAGTAATCGCGCTAGTTCGTTCGTTTACCGCTATGGTGCGCTCTTTTTCTCGTACTTGCGTTTTAGTCATGAGAATTATATAAAGCTTGCAAAAGGCGACAGATAAAATTAAAAGTTTTACTTCGATCTAATTTCTGATACAGTTTCAATAGAGGAACTTTAGATATTAAATCGATTTTATAAGTCGGACAAGTAAATGTCCGGCCAATAAACGAAAATGATCCGTTCATTATCTATTTAAGATGCATGTTCAATACGCACCTAAATATAAATAAAATTTTTAGTTTTATACGAAGTAAATAAATTATAATCTAATATTATTGATTAAACAGTCAATACTAATACTTTTAATGAAATATTAATTATTACAGAGTGTGTATGAATGCATTATTTTATTAATTTCGTGAGAAAGCAAACGTTTAACGAATAAAAGAAGAAAATGTATTTTATTTTAAACGGCTTTTAAACGCTTTTTTTGTATCAGAAAAGAAACGTATCTCTTAACGTTTTTCAAGTGGACATTTTAACCAATCAGAAATGTTCTCAAGAGTCGGTTATGAACGTTTCAAAGAAATTTGTGATATTTATGAAACGTTTTTGAAACGAATATGTGCTACCTGGAGCTCTCATTAATGTCTATATGATGTCCATATGACGTTTAGAAACGAATTTTTATAACCTCTATATGACGTCCATGTGGCATCTATGAATACGTCTAATGGATGTCGAATGGAAGTAAGAAATGCGGAACTGTGGATCTCTAATAGACGTCTATAGGAGGTTACATGGACGTCTAATAGAGGTTTTGAATCTCCATGATGTACGTCTAATGGACATCCATTAGAGGTTTTTGTTCCGTGTGGGTATATAAGGATCATTTAAAGGACATATTTTTCCAGAAAAATAGTAATATTATTTATAATTTGTGTCGGCATGATCCTTTTCGTTTAATTTTTAGTGATATACCTCAAATAATTTTAAAATTTTTGTATCAACAATGAGCTTTTATAAACTGAGATTGTCAGCTATATTCATACTCCAAAAAATTTGTAAAAAATATCTGGTAAATTAATTTGTATAAAAATAATTTATAAAAAGTAACTTTGAAGAGAAAATCCTGATGGATCAAATTTCCCGTTTCAATCTCAATTATTTATGGTTTGATACTAGTTTTATAAACGAAAGATGTTTTTTGATAAAGTCAAAAATATCCTTAAAATAATATTTTTATTTTGATAATAGTTTATATATATGTAGCACGCATGAATCTGAGGTAGCTTTTATTGTTAATTATAAATATCATTCGAAACTTTGATACAAATTTTATATTTTAAAATTTAAATGCTATATATAACTTTTAATAAATTTAAACACACATATACATATGCATAAAATTGATAAAGTGAATTGTAATAACTGAAATTGTAATAAATGTTATACCGAATTCGCGCGTTTATATCATATCACATAAATAAATAAATATAAACTTTATAATATTTAATATTAAAAGCACACAATATTCACAGAGTTTAAGGTGAAGATAATATATTTTTGTAAAATAAATGTGTATAACAATAATGCTTTGTTATTTCGCTAATTTGAAACATAATATATACATGGTCCCTAAAATATCTATATAACTGTGGCATGTGTCCCGAAAATATACATGTTACATTTTGATTAACAAAAAATTGAAAATTTGGAAAAAAAATTATTTTGTACATAAAGGACGACATGAGAAGTTAAACATATGAATATTTAATCTGATGATGTCATATATTTAATGAAATTAGAATAAATTTCTAGTTTTCGTTACATTTTATTTTTTCATCGATAACACATGTAATACCAGGTCGGACCTGGAAGTTGTTACGTCCCGCAACAAAATTTTTATTTTTATTTAAACACGCAAAAATTGCCTCTATAATATTTAAACTGTAATTCCACCGACAAACATATAAATCTTAATCCCACCGAGTAACATATTATTGTTAATATAAATTAATATTGTTAATTAAAATTCCATCACGCCATCTATTATCACCAATATTTCTTATTATAAAATCTCACCACGCAATGTAATATCACCAATACTTATAGTACATCAATATCATTCCGCCGCGCGATATACTATTGTCAATATCTCCGAAAATAATCTTTCTTTGTTAAGAAGCTAGCTATACATAACATAACCTCACTTAGGAATGATAGAAATAATTTTAAGTATTTGCCCACATATAGTATCATCCGCATAAAAATTACCTACTTTACCGACAATAGGCAAAATCACCCACACAAAAGTTACCGACAGTCGATAAAATAAATTCCTACTTTACCGACAGAGTAAAAGTTACCGACAGAAAAGTTACCGACGGTTGATAAGGAAGTTTTCTGCCTTACCGACCGAGCAAAAGTTACCGACAGGAAAATTACCGACGGTCGATAAGGAAGTTTTCTACCTTACCGACCGAGCAAAAGTTACCGACAGGAAAATTACCGACGGTCGATAAGGAAGTTTTCTACCTTACCGACCGAGCAAAAGTTACCGACAGGAAAATTACCGACCCATGATAACACAGTTACCGACGTTACCGACTGAGGATAAAGTCATTTCCTACCTTACCGACAGTGAAGACTGTCCGTACCCACATTACCGACAGAGGGCAGCGCCATCTCTGGGGTAGCGATGATACTAACTTTACCGACATATAAGAGAATACCTCCTTTATTAATATGTAATCCTGATACACAAGAAATTTTACAAATCAAAAACCAAAAGACTTTATATACATATATATATATTTTTGAACACGTCTCGGCACCGACTACACGTATATCTAATTATTTCGGGGCCTAAATTATATCAAAAATCATTGATTCCAGATTAACTCAAAAAATACTATAAATAAAAATCTTATGACAATTTTCCCTTAAGGAGCATAAAAAGTCAGACCGACACATGTATACATGATTATGAAAACTCCAATACTACTAATTTTATAAATGAAGTTTTAAAATATAATTTTCCGTATGCGATATTATGAGTCATCATCACATTCCAAACTAAGACTATGGAATATTCCGCTCGAATATTATTGCACAACATTACGCAACATGATGAAATAATTAATTATCATTAAGTAACAAATGAATTTATTGTTATTAAGCGTATGCAATAACCTCCATTTATATATTAATCCACAAAAAATCCGTTCAAGAGAACATTGCGCAACATAACGAAATAATTAACTTATTGTTAAACATTAATATTAAGTACATGCAATAATTTTTATTCAAGAACATAATAGATATAAATATTAAAAATAAAAGCAAAGAATAAAAATTGTTGCACCATTTATTGAAATAATTTATAGTCTTTATATACTTATATTCCACCGCATAAATACTTATGTTAAAATAATTGTAATTATAATAATTATGATGTCAGAATTTATTAACAATATTTAAAGGCATTTTCCATAATAATACATAGAGACAAAAATGAACTTTCGAACGGAGCATGCTAGAAACTCCGTTGACATTTCTACAGCTAGAGCTTAAAAAACTACATTAGAAAATATATGCATGTAAACTGCAAAGAAATTCTGATGGTCTAATAATTATTATAAAACTTATGTGTCAAAATACAATGTAACCAGTATAGCCGATTCTATACTGACCGCTCCGTCACCCCCACTCCAATTCTGAAGAGTCCCACCATCTACAAATTAAACTACGCCCAAACTACGCCCAATTCCTGCGGCAACGCCCAGCAGCGCGCGCATCTTCCCCACGCTTGTGCCAGCGGCGCGCGCAACCAGCCCGGAGAAGGGAACCAATGAGCGACCGCGCCGCCCACGCCGAGGCGCGCGCATCTTCCGAGGCGCGCGCATCCGTCACGTCAGCGGGAGCCAATCCCAAATCATTGCGCAACCGTCACGTCAGCGGGAGCCAATCCCAAATCATTGCGCAACAATCACGTCAGAGAAAACCAATCACCCGTTGACAACACGGCACATCCCTCGAGGCGCACGCATCTTTCGAAGCGCGCGCAGCCAGAAGCAGAGGAGGGAACCAATCACTGCTCGACTCCCTCCACGGAGAAGCGCATCTCCTACTATTGGGACCGTGTGCAAAACTGGGACTGACGACTATATAAACCCGTGCAGAGCGGTCCTCCTCGCATTTGGCCCAACGATATTTACAGTGTTAACTTGGCACTTTGCCCAACGATCTACTACAGTTACCAACTACTGGCATTTGGCCCACCGATCTTCAAGTTAATACTTATATCTCCGAGATTTTGTACGTGTATTCAGTTAATAAATTCAGTGACTATTGAACATTGAGTTTCTCAATCGAACTCCTGGACTGCAACCTCCATCCCGAACTGTCACTGAGGTAGACCGTATCCAGCGGAAGGAAGCAGCATCCACTCATCAGCCTAGTGAAGGGAAGCAGCCTTCACACACTAGGACGTTTCAGACACTGGTAAATATCCGGCCACTTGTCATTAATCTAACCTTTAATTTCTACTAACAACTAAATTCAGTGAAACAGTGCGCGACAATTCGGGAACCTTACCTTTGATTACCCGTATCCCTTAATCCAATTATTCAACTTAGTAAATATCATTTCCAATTGGAAAATTTATCCGGGACTTATCTCTTTGATAAGACGACGCGATAGACAGTGAGCGAGTGCGAAACTGCAGCGGCAGGTCGAACCCAAGTCTGGCTCGGTGGAAAAATAATTATCTTGAGGAATTTATTCCCATGATAGAGGTTGTTTCTCAACCTAGAGCTGGTGAGGCAATAGAAAAAATAAGCGGCCTCCTGTCAATCGACGTTTGAGTAGGCGAAAATACAGTTTTCGATTAATAGGCAATTATCTTGAGGGATTTATCCCAATGATAGAAGTTGACCTTTTGATCTTGGATTGAATTTAGCCTTAACTTCAAAATACGAGATACATCCTAGGACTTAGAGACAATACACTGGCTTAGTTTATAACAATTTGAATCATTATCACTACTTGCAATTATAACCTAACCTTACGAGGTTAATACTAAGCCAGCCGTATGATAGGTGGATACCTTGTCAGCGTATCCAAACTCCTGATTTTTCCACGAATCCTCTTTCGATTTTCAGAGAATCAAAATAAAATAAGAATTTATTTGAAACCAAGATAACACATTAACATTTCAAACAAATAAATTCTCGATAATCCTAATTTACCATCAGTTGGTAATTTTTCCAATAGTCATCAATCAAAACTTACCATCGGTCGATAACTTACCATCGGTCGATAACTTACCATCGGTCGATAACTTACCATCGGTCGATAACTTACCATCAGTCGATAACTTACCATCGGTCGGTAAAACAGAAAGTGATGTTAACCATCGGTCGGTAAAACAGAAATCTAACTTACCATCGGTCGGTAAAACAGAAAGTGACGCTAACCATCGGTCGGTAAAACAGAAACCTAACTTACCATCGGTCGGTAAAACAGAAATCTACATTACCGACGGTCGGTAATTTTCGGGAGTCAACGTTACCAACAATAAAATTTTTTATACTAATCTTTCTATTTCTGCCGGTCTATACTTCTATCAACTTTGGGTACATCTATCTGACTATACTCGGGATAACAATTATAAATTGAACATTCATATGGAATTCCTTTTTCTTTTTTTATTAACAGGTATCGGGTATTCTTAAATTCAACTTACGCAAAAGTAAGTGACTTCAAAATCACCAAAGTCTTAAATACTAAATAGACAGGTTTACAATTGGTTAATTAAACGACAGATGGTCCGAGTGAGACAAGGTAACTTCAATACCCGTCGAAATATTCTACGCCGTGTGAGACGAAATAGGCAAACGCGACGTACCTTCTTCCCTATCATCACTCTTGAGAATGAAATCATTGCACCAGTTCCCGAGATCATCGACTTAGAACCTCAGTCACCTATCCCCATAATCACTATTGAGGAAGAAAGCCACGAAATTATCCCAGTCCCACATAATCAATATTCTGCCTCCAATCTAGTAGAAAGAATTACCGAAGATAGAAGCAACTGTTCAACCATCTCGCTAAACTCCGACCAGGCATCCATCCCCGGACCTTCAGTGGATTGGAGTCAGAGTCCAGAGACTGCTTCCATCTCGGGGACATTCCAACATCTTGACACCGTACCCCTATACAACTACTATCCCGAGGAAAACGGCCTATATAGTCCTCCTAGCTATTCCCCCGTGGCATATGAAGACCCAGACCCCTTTGAGCCCTTAGAGATTTCCCTAGCTTCCCCAGAAAGACCCATCTCAACCATAAACATCGAATATTCTTACTTTCTACCAGAATTGTACGGTTACCCGAGGGAGGAATAAAAGGATATTCAAATTTGTAAAATAGAAATATATATATACACTCACCCGCAAAAAAAGCGGTACACCTAAAATTTGAGAAAATTTCATCAAATTTTAAATGATCATAACTTGGTAAATAATGATGGTAAAAATATGTTTAAAAAAACAAAATGAAGGCTGTAATGTCCACTTTAAGAATATTTAAGTGGCAATTATGCTCAGCCATTGTTTTCAAAATGGCGGATAAGGAAGTGAAAGGATGTAAAATTGATTATTAAAGGATCGAGTTTGGGACGGTGCACGGCGTAAATCAGGTAACGCAGCACAATGAGACCAAATGCTCGTGAAAGTGTGGAGTGTTATCTTTAAAATGTTTTTTTACCGAGCTCGATACGATGATTTTTCGCTGAGTTATTCCGAATTTAATTAAAAACGCTCTTTTTTCTTCTTCAATTTGCAGCTCAGCGAATAATTATCGTATCGAGCTCGGTAAAAAAGCATTGTAAAGGTGATACTCCACACTTTCACATGCATTTCGTCCCATTGGGCTGCGATACCTGATTCACGCCACGCACTGGAGCAAAGCGGGAACCTTTATTTATCGGTTTTGTATGCTTTCATTTATCTGCTATTTTGAAAAAAAATGGTTGCACATAATTTCAATTTAATTTAGGTGTGTGTGTGTGTGTGCTCGTTTGTATACCACAAGGATAAGGACCCCGTGGTTCGTCAGCTCCACAGTATTTAAAGACTCCAAACCCTACTTGTGGCGTGTGTGTGTGTGTGTGTGCTCGTTTGTATACCACAAGGATAAGGACCCCGTGGTTCGTCAGCTCCACAGTATTTAAAGACTCCAAACACTCCTTGTGGCGTGTGTGTGTGTGTGTGTGTGTGCTCGTTTGTATACCACAAGGATAAGGACCCCGTGGTTCGTCAGCTCCACAGTATTTAAAGACTCCAAACCCTCCTTGTGGCGTGTGTGTGTGTTTGTGTGTGTGTGTGTGTGTGTGTGTGTGTGCTCGTTTGTATACCACAAGGATAAGGACCCCGTGGTTCGTCAGCTCTACAGTATTTAAAGACTCCAAACCCTCCTTGTGGCGTGTGTGTGTGTGTGTGTGTGTGTGTGTGTGTGTGTGTGTACGGGCGCACGCATGTGTGTATTAATAGTGGGTATGACCTCCTCGTGCGCGTATTACCTCATTCATACGATCAGGCATACTCTGTATTAGTCTTTTTATTTCATCCTGCGTAATTGCATCCCATGCATTTTGAAGAACTCTTTGAAGTTCTTGCAGTGACTGAGGTGCAGGTACGTGATTTCGTACTTTCTTGCCGAGATTGTCCCACAAATGCTCAATGGGATTTAAATCCGGACTACTTGCTGGCCAAACAAGTCGATTTATGCCAACTTCATCGAGGAAATCAAACACTCTTCTCGCAGTGTGTGATCGAGCATTGTCTTGCATAAACAAGAAGTTCTCTCCGATAAAGGGTGCATACGGAACAACATACGGAAGGAGTATGTCTTCCACGTATACATCTGCGTTCATGTTCCTGTCAAAAAAGTGCAAATCTGTATAAGCGTCCGCTGAAATACCTGCCCAAACCATCACAGAGCCTCCATTGTAGCTGTACCTTTCACTTACAGTACAATCTGCAAATCGTTCTCCACGACGACGATAAACTCGTTCTCGTCCATCTGGAGAATAGAGACAAAAACGAGATTCATCGCTAAAGAGTGCTTTGCCCCAGTCTGCGTAATTCCAGTCTCTATGCGCAACTGCAAAATTGAGTCGAGCTACGCGATGACGACCTGTAAGAAAAGGTACAGCCGCTGGCCTGCGCGAAAACAGATTTTGTTCCGCTAATCTTCTCCGAACGGTGTCAACGGATACATTGCAATTGTGGACATCCCTTAAATTGTTTCGAATTTGAACAGCTGTTCGATGTCTGTCTCTTAATGAATTTAAAACAATAAATCGGTCATCGTTTTCATTGGTACGTCGAGGGCGCCCAGAACCAGGCCTCCTCTTGAAAGAATTGGTGTCTAAGTACCTGGCATAAGCACGTTGCACAGTTGACACTGACAGATCAAGTGCCTCAGCAACGTATCTTCGACTTCTGCCATCTTCAATTAAAGCAACAACTTGAGCAGCTTTTTCTGGAGTTATCGTTGCCATAATCGAGAAGTAATTTCGAGAAGAAGTAATTAATTATGGTTTCAATAGATGAAGTCGCAAGGAGCAACGCGTCTAGAGAGCTAGCAAATCAATCGCATAACTTGTACTATAGTCTTTCAATGTACCTGGCATAAGCACGTCTCAAACGGAAAAAACATTGAAAGACTATAGTACAAGTTATGCGATTGATTTGCTAGCTCTCTAGACGCGTTGCTCCTTGCGACTTCATCTATTGAAACCATAATTAATTACTTCTTCTCGAAATTACTTCTCGATTATGGCAACGATAACTCCAGAAAAAGCTGCTCAAGTTGTTGCTTTAATTGAAGATGGCAGAAGTCGAAGATACGTTGCTGAGGCACTTGATCTGTCAGTGTCAACTGTGCAACGTGCTTATGCCAGGTACTTAGACACCAATTCTTTCAAGAGGAGGCCTGGTTCTGGGCGCCCTCGACGTACCAATGAAAACGATGACCGATTTATTGTTTTAAATTCATTAAGAGACAGACATCGAACAGCTGTTCAAATTCGAAACAATTTAAGGGATGTCCACAATTGCAATGTATCCGTTGACACCGTTCGGAGAAGATTAGCGGAACAAAATCTGTTTTCGCGCAGGCCAGCGGCTGTACCTTTTCTTACAGGTCGTCATCGCGTAGCTCGACTCAATTTTGCAGTTGCGCATAGAGACTGGAATTACGCAGACTGGGGCAAAGCACTCTTTAGCGATGAATCTCGTTTTTGTCTCTATTCTCCAGATGGACGAGAACGAGTTTATCGTCGTCGTGGAGAACGATTTGCAGATTGTACTGTAAGTGAAAGGTACAGCTACAATGGAGGCTCTGTGATGGTTTGGGCAGGTATTTCAGCGGACGCTTATACAGATTTGCACTTTTTTGACAGGAACATGAACGCAGATGTATACGTGGAAGACATACTCCTTCCGTATGTTGTTCCGTATGCACCCTTTATCGGAGAGAACTTCTTGTTTATGCAAGACAATGCTCGATCACACACTGCGAGAAGAGTGTTTGATTTCCTCGATGAAGTTGGCATAAATCGACTTGTTTGGCCAGCAAGTAGTCCGGATTTAAATCCCATTGAGCATTTGTGGGACAATCTCGGCAAGAAAGTACGAAATCACGTACCTGCACCTCAGTCACTGCAAGAACTTCAAAGAGTTCTTCAAAATGCATGGGATGCAATTACGCAGGATGAAATAAAAAGACTAATACAGAGTATGCCTGATCGTATGAATGAGGTAATACGCGCACGAGGAGGTCATACCCACTATTAATACACACATGCGTGCGCCCGTACACACACACACACACACACACACACACACACACACACACGCCACAAGGAGGGTTTGGAGTCTTTAAATACTGTAGAGCTGACGAACCACGGGGTCCTTATCCTTGTGGTATACAAACGAGCACACACACACACACACACACACACACACAAACACACACACACGCCACAAGGAGGGTTTGGAGTCTTTAAATACTGTGGAGCTGACGAACCACGGGGTCCTTATCCTTGTGGTATACAAACGAGCACACACACACACACACACACACGCCACAAGGAGTGTTTGGAGTCTTTAAATACTGTGGAGCTGACGAACCACGGGGTCCTTATCCTTGTGGTATACAAACGAGCACACACACACACACACACGCCACAAGTAGGGTTTGGAGTCTTTAAATACTGTGGAGCTGACGAACCACGGGGTCCTTATCCTTGTGGTATACAAACGAGCACACACACAC
This sequence comes from Camponotus vicinus, assembly GCF_025532165.1. NCBI lineage: Eukaryota > Metazoa > Arthropoda > Insecta > Hymenoptera > Formicidae > Camponotus > Camponotus vicinus. The sequence continues at coordinate 10,176,768 of NW_028141967.1, read as the reverse complement.
ACACACCTAAATTAAATTGAAATTATGTGCAACCATTTTTTTTCAAAATAGCAGATAAATGAAAGCATACAAAACCGATAAATAAAGGTTCCCGCTTTGCTCCAGTGCGTGGCGTGAATCAGGTATCGCAGCCCAATGGGACGAAATGCATGTGAAAGTGTGGAGTATCACCTTTACAATGCTTTTTTACCGAGCTCGATACGATAATTATTCGCTGAGCTGCAAATTGAAGAAGAAAAAAGAGCGTTTTTAATTAAATTCGGAATAACTCAGCGAAAAATCATCGTATCGAGCTCGGTAAAAAAACATTTTAAAGATAACACTCCACACTTTCACGAGCATTTGGTCTCATTGTGCTGCGTTACCTGATTTACGCCGTGCACCGTCCCAAACTCGATCCTTTAATAATCAATTTTACATCCTTTCACTTCCTTATCCGCCATTTTGAAAACAATGGCTGAGCATAATTGCCACTTAAATATTCTTAAAGTGGACATTACAGCCTTCATTTTGTTTTTTTAAACATATTTTTACCATCATTATTTACCAAGTTATGATCATTTAAAATTTGATGAAATTTTCTCAAATTTTAGGTGTACCGCTTTTTTTGCGGGTGAGTGTATATACTTTGAAAAAAACAGAATAAAATTATGAAATTTAGTGTGAACGTTTATTCACTCTCCACCTAGAATCCTCTCTGCCAAGCACAATAGACCTTCAATCTCTCGGCGTCCCAGGGTATAGGCGGCCTAGCAGGTTGCCCTAAAACAAATTGAGAGATTAATTGCGTCCAACTGGGAAAGTAAGACTTCCAGACCAGTCCTGAGGAACTTGGGACGTAACAGAGAGCAATTTAAAAAATTTTTGGTGGCAGCGGTGGGATCTGCCGAAGGATCTGTGCTTTTGAGAGATTCAGTGGATAAGAATAAACAATTTTCAACGTAATCATGCAAACTCGCTCAAGCTCTGCAAGCTCCGTAACCACAGGAGCTACGAAAAAACAATATAGCCCAGAAGAAATTGAAATCATAATGAAGACGATGCACGAGAAGGAACAATTATTAAAAGAACAGTCAGAGGATCTACAAGTTAAACAAGAGCGTCTTAGAAGAGCTCAAGAAGAATTAGAACAAAGAGAATTTACCGAAGACTCCACAGGCATGGAACAATTAATATCATCGATGCATAAGATTGCTGATCAAATTGAAAGAATTAATTCAAGGATTACAAACTTGGAAAATTCCACTCAAGACACAAGGCATGATAGGCCTGAAACACAAACGACTCCGCAACTCTCTCCACATAAATTTGATATGATGGATCAACCATCCCCCATACGACTTAAAGATGCTATCGACACGATTCCTAAATTCGATGGACATAAAATGTCCGTTTTCCATTTTAGTAAAATCTGTGAACGCGATCTTGAATTAATACCGCAGTATCATGAATATTTCTTAGTCCAACTAATAATGAATAAATTACAAGGACACTCTTACTCTGCAGTAGAAGGATCTGAATATCATACTGTTTTTGAATTAACACAAAGATTGAAGCTTATATTTGGACCGAATAAATCGGTAGACCAATATAGAGGAGAATTGGCAAATGTATACATGAGGCACAACGAAGATATTTTCGATTATATTGGAAGAGTGCAAGAATTACGTGCTGCAATCGTCGATGGAGAAACAGACTATACTGGACATATAGATGAAAGATTAAAAGATGCAATCGAGATGACTACATTACACAGTTTCATTAACGGACTTCCATCTGATCTGCTAGTAAGAGTCAAGTTGAAACATCCGCATACTCTCAAAGATGGAATAAGCACTGCCATCCAATTATCAAAAACTATAGAAGCAGAGAACATACGGAAACGAACCGTGTTCCGTCCGAATTTCCAACCACGTGCAGATCGACCTAATAATTATAACAGCACTTCTCGCCAATTTCCTGTAGCTAACAACACTAATAATCAATCTAAACCGGGTAATGGGAATACAACTACATTACCACCAGCTCTTCCGACATTCTCAAGACCAGCAATACCCACTGGACAATCTCCGCAGAATTATCAAACAAAGATTTGCCGTTATTGTAAAACTCCAGGCCACCTGATACAAGAATGCCGAAAACTAGCCTGGAGACGAGTTCAAGAAAGAATACAGCAACCAGTAAATTCGGGAAACGCTCAAGGCGTTCCGATAAATCCCGGCGTCCGTCGGAACGATCAGCAACAAGGGCGCCAGACTTATCTCATACAAGGAAAACCAAGCGCCACAGTCCCCCCGGAAGCAACAGTGCAAGCCTCCGGATCTGCCAATTGAATAGCAATCAGCATCCTACGGATTTACCTACGATTACATTAGCTTCTCCAGACTTGGCAAAAGAATGCAGATTTATGATTAATTCAGGATCCGGTTTAAACCTTATTAAGGAAGGATGCCTGAAACCATATGTTAATCTTGATACAACCAATCCCCTCTGCTTGCAAGGGATTGCCTCTGAAACCGTCGTTACTTTAGGCGTCATTTTTATGACAATACTCGGCAGAACGTCCGAATTCTACGTAATCTCTAACTCAATCGCATTCCCACAGGATGGGATCTTAGGCAACAAGTTCCTGAGGGAACGAGCCGTTACTATAGATTACAAAAATAATTTTATTCAACACGAGGATGAAAGAATTCCTTTTCTAAACTCAAATTCTGTACTTCTTAAAGGAAGGAGCGTTACCCCTTGCTCTTTTCCAATCTCAAGTCACCAACAAGTCGGTTATGTGCCACGTCATACTCTAGCCGAAGGCATCTATTATGGGCAAGCAATCGTTACTAATAATAACGGGAAGGCATACATGCCTATCTTTAACACTTCCGAGGAAGAATTCATTTTCAATATCCCCGTTATTCAACTACAAGATTTTGACGTCTGTGAGCCAGACGTATCAGCTACTAACTCCGTTGGATTAAAAGAAACCCGAGGGAAATTCTCTAATGTTATCGACAATCCTATTTATTTTAATCAAGCATTGCCCCAATCTACTGAAAGAGCTACTGACGTTATAAACCTTCTTCGACTAGAACATCTGAACTCCGAGGAGTCAGCAAACATACAGTCTCTAGTATACAAGCACGCCGATAGATTTCATATTACTGGTGAACATCTTCAAGCTACTAATGCCGCGCAACACTATGTCCCTACTATTAATGAAGTACCAGTCCACACAAAACAATACAGGTTTCCCCCTGTACATAAAGAAGAGATCGATAAACAAGTAACCGAATTATTATCTTCAGACTTAATCGAAGCATCAACCTCACCTTATAACTCTCCACTTTGGATTGTTCCTAAAAAACCAGACTCCCTAGGAAACAAACGATGGCGAATGGTCATCGACTACCGTAATCTTAATGAAAAAACCATAGGAGACGCTTATCCTTTACCAAATATAACAGATATACTCGATCAACTCGGGTCCGCTAAATATTTCTCTGTATTAGACTTAGCGTCAGGATTTCATCAGATTCCTATGTCATCAAAAGATGCTCATAAGACTGCTTTTTCCACACCTTATGGACACTACCAGTTTAAAAGAATGCCGTTTGGATTAAAAAACGCACCCGCAACATTTCAAAGACTGATGGATAACGTGCTCTCTGGCTTACAAGGAAACGAATTATTCGTTTACATGGATGACATCGTTATATATGCAAGATCTCTAAAGGAACACGAAGTCAAATTCGAAAGATTAATGGAAAGATTGAGAACAGCAAACTTAAAGCTGCAACCTGATAAATGCGAATTCCTACGACAAGAAGTCATGTATTTAGGACATATAATCGGAGCTGACGGAGTCAGACCCGATCCTGCAAAAGTAAACGCCATTATGAAATTTCCTACGCCAAGAAATCCCAAAAACATTAAGCAGTTCTTAGGATTAGCTGGATATTATCGAAGATTCATACCGAATTTTTCTAAAACCGCTAAGCCATTAACAGATCTTTTGAAAAAGAATAAAAAATTTGAATGGAAAGAAAATCAAGCAGAAGCATTTAATAAATTACAGCATTCATTATGTTTCAAACCTATATTGCAATATCCGGATTTTAATCAACCTTTTATATTAACCACCGACGCTTCTGGATATGCCGTCGGAGGCGTACTTAGTCAAGGAGAAATTGGAAAAGATTTACCCATAGCTTATACTTCACGCGTTTTGAATACAGCAGAACAAAATTATTCTACGATTGAAAAAGAATGCCTTGCAATTATTTACTGTGTAAACCACTTTCGACCATATTTATATGGCAGAACTTTTACAATTATCACGGATCACAAGCCTTTAGTGTGGCTACATTCCATTAAGGACCCTTCTTCGCGATTATGGAAATGACGGATGAAATTATCCGAATACCAATACGAAATAAAATATAAAAAGGGAACTTTAAATAATAACGCCGACGCATTATCTAGAAATCCTGCTGTCAACATAGCCGTGCCTTTATTCATTATTGACGAATATTCTTCCAATGAATCTATTTTCTCGCCTCAACCTCCAGGCATCTCTAGAAAACAGAAATTAAATCAAACGAATAAAAGAATCATTCAAGCTACAAGAACCTCTACCCCCATACAGCAGCAAGAATTGGAAAACTCCAATATCGACTCTGAAGATCACGACGACAGTCAAGTTATCATCGAAGAAGTAACAGACTCCAACGAAAGTACTGAGTCCGATTATACTGAAATAATAGATTCGAATATTATACCTCATCAACCGAAACCTCCAGAGGTCCATCCACCGCCATGGAGTCAAGCTCAAATACGAGAAGTACGAGAAAGCCTATTAAAGCAAAAGGATAACCATGTAATATTTCTTTATCAAGACGGTACTCCTTACGATAATGGAGCCAAACAATACCAAGAAGCCAACTTGCTTCCTAATTACGAAGAATTAACATTCGAAAGAGCCAGAATTCGTACAGTAGAATCCAACACGCTTATCGCTCTCCCTATAAAATTAAACAATCGTATTTTAATAGAAGCTCAAAATCTTAAAAACTGTTTGAAGTCTTTAGTAGACGTCATTACTGAACTCGATCTATCATCTTTCAGTCTTAGCAAAACCGACCGTTTCGACGATTTGCCATGGTCTTATATAATTAACCAGTTTAAAAAACATCTCCAAGAACTACCTGTCAAAATTACCATATGCCTAAATCTTATACAGACTCCTGAAATAGAGCAACGACTCTCCCTAATTTTAGAAAACCATGCCTCTGCGCATGGCGGACATAAAGGAGTGACAAAAACATATAACCGCCTCCGTTCTCGATATTGTTGGAAGACAATGAAGAAAGATATTCAAGATTTCATAAGGACTTGCCGTGAATGTCAATTAAAGAAATTAACTTGAGTTAAAACAAAGCAACCAATGGTTATTACTGATACGCCTGGAATAGCTTTCGACAAAGTTTCATTAGATATTATGGGACCTCTGCCCATCACGGATAACAATCATCAATACATATTAACTATGCAAGATTTACTAACGAAATATTCCGTGGCATCACCTCTACAAGAAGCCACATCTTTAACAATAGCTGACGCTTTTACCAAGGAATTTATTTGCATATACGGAGCCCCTCGTGCCATATTAACGGATCAGGGAACTAACTTTTTATCAGCTCTAATGAGACAACTAACGAAGAAGTTTGGCATACAACATTTTAAGACCACAGCTTATCACCCTCAGTCAAATGGATCACTAGAACGCTCACATCATGTACTAACAGAGTACCTAAAGACACAAATAAATAGAGAAGTAAATTGGGACGAATATATTAAACTCGCCATGTTTTCATACAACACTAGCGTACACGAAGGCACTAAATATTCACTTTATGAATTGGTTTTCGGGCGAATAGCTCGACTACCCTCTGCACATCCTATCATCGAAGAAAATACTGAACCTACTTACCATGAATATATCACAAATCTCTTTAACAAAATAAGAGATCTGCAAGCTCAAGCTCATTCAAATCTAGTACAAGCTAAAGAGAGAAGCAAGAGATATTATGATCGAAATATAAATCCTCGAGCTCTTGAACAAGGAACATTAGTTTATTTATTAAAAGAACCGCGTAAAGGAAAATTCGCCGACCAGTATACGGGTCCCCATGAGGTACTTGAATTATTATCTCCCAGCAACGTCAAACTCAAAATCAGAAATCAAACTCGAATTGTCCACGTCGACAAAGTGATGCTCGCACACTCTAAACCCGGATGAAACATTAATGTTAATTTCTCTTTCTATTTCAGATGCTTTGGCACCGACAGCCGATTCGGCCGCAGCCAAATACCCAGCAGGTACATCGAATCAGGGATTCATTCCTGTTCGCTCACTGCACTCATGTCCACGGGGCAATCTGCCTCGAGGATGACACTAACTTTTGTGACCGGTGTTACGATCAAACTCACACCGCGATAATCCGGGCAAATTACCAGAAAATTCATAGACATTTTTTCGTAAATAGTCATCTAGTTAAAGAAGAATACTGCATAACTTGCGGTATAGTGGTAATAGAAACTCAAGATATAATTAATTGCATTTCCTGTGTCGCAACAGCTACTAAATTACTACAAACACTAGAAGAGACTTCGACCCATACCGATTATACATACCCCATAGTCGTAAATGTCTACGACAGAACCCCTGCGCTATAGGACATATCGAAAGAATGTCCGGTGTCTTTTGTTGCGCGATAACTCAAGGATACCGAGATCCATACTTCAATACATACTTCTGTGAGCCTTGCTATATCGAGATACAATTATCTCTACTAATTACTCAGCTTCCTCAATTCTTTGTTCACTATTTCTTCATTGGACCATTCCACGTGGAATACCGTTGCGCCAACTGCTTACGAAACCTAACCACTCTGAGCCCTATACATCAATGTTCTATTTGCATCAGAGATCTTACTGAAATACTATCTATATATTTCCTTTCCACTATTTGTGATGTCTCGACAAATACCTAATGCCGCATGTATAAAATTACACGGGTATCTCCACATCCATAACCATAACCATTATTGTTGTCCTTGCTACTGTTTACTCTATACTCCTATTACCCAACGATTCTACCTACCCATAAATTCCCACATAATATCCATTGCACCCCATGCAATACAGACATTCTGTGCTCATTGCTACAGGCCTATATCTATCATAAGGCCTTTAGCCACTTGCCCCACGTGCATAAGAAATATAGCCAGAATATTTCGGGATACACAACCTCCAACCGTTTCCATAAGTGAAGAAAGAACCCCCGAATCGTAAGAACATGCAATCCGAAATTAACACAGATACGTTGGCACATGTAGTACATGAGGAATGGAACGGATATCTTTGCCAGAAAGAAAATTTATATTTTTGCCGTACGTGCAAAGATCGCGACATCTGTACCCATCGTCTTGTTCAAATCAAATACCACAGTATATCTCAATTCTGCCCTTTGAACGATTTTCGCGAATTCGAATGTTGCATATGCACAACGAAAGTATGCCGTATAACTCCTATTACCACCTGCACTGAGCAGTGTTTTCTAAATTATATACAGGAGGAACGCGAACGCGAAAACAGTGACAAAGAAAATAGAGAACAAAATTAAAATCCAAGAACCAAAATTCTGTCATCACGATGGAAACTCCAAGCAGCACCACTTGTAATCATTTGATTCATGGCCTCCTAGTTCATTTTCCTAAAATCCATGAGGCAAAATGTAAAAAGATTATATTTTATAAAAGACTTGTAGAATCTCGTGTAATACGCATGTGCTGTTCTTGTCATAGGCTCAGCCGACTCAGAGGCCAAGCCTCCTTAACAGTCTGCCATTGGATTACCTCTGGCAATCTTAACTTCGCTGCATGCGAATTCTGCAATACTACTCTTGAAACTACTCGCTCTATCTTTAACTGTTCCGAATGCGTCTATACTTATCTCGAAAGAGCCATAATTGAAAGAAAACGTGGGAGGAACATAAATGACATAAATGCCTTCGCCTATTGCAGAACACATAATCAGGGTCAAATTTCCTGAATTCAAAGATGTGTCTACCAATTAAGGCCAAGACACCAGTCCACCCACTGCTCGACAATACTTTGTTCAATAGTTTAAACATAAGATGTACCATAACTTTAACACACGATGTTATGGGTTCCGAAAATCCTTACATAATCTGCGATCAATGTTATAAGCCACGAATTTATAATAAGGTCTTAACGCAATATCTACATGCATTCCATTTTGGAAATGTGCCAGAAATCGCCTGTCGGATATGCGGAGGGAAATGCTATCAAAATAGACCACTTATAGAATGCTCAACTTGTACACGCGCATATTACCAATTCCTCCAACACGTATCTGGAGAGGAAGAAAATTGTAAACGATTAGTAGCTCTAATCGTAAATTCACAAACTCTGAGAATCGAATATAGCGTTCCTGAAGCAAATCTTGACTTAGAAACTAGAGACGATCTAGTAAATCGCATAGAATCACTATAAGAGTCTTAACATTAATATTAACGCATGCATAATGCTTACCTCCATTTGAATAAGCCTTTATTATATACACTCATATATACCATATTTAGAGGAAAAAACGCATCAGTCGTATATAATTGTATAACAAATACATATTAATTACTTTGGTGGCAGCGTACATATTTAAAAATAATATAATTAACCATTTAGAGTATATACGTGTATGACTCGGGAAAAATAGAATAATAGTAATGAAAAATTAATATATATATATATATATATATATATATATATATAAATACAAATAAAATATTTTGGTGGCAGCTAATTTAAAGAAATAATCCCACCACGATAAGAAAAATAATAATATATATATCCCACCGCAAATACATATATACATATAAAACTAAATAACTTTAGTGGGAAATCTAACACTTAAGAAAAAATAATAAAATTTTAGTGGCAACGGTGTATTATGTTAAAGCAATAATCTCACCGCAAATGAATACACATATATATTCCATATACTTTAGCAGTAATCATAAGTACTAGTTATTACTCATGTAATCATATAATACAAAAATACATATATATATATATATATATATCTTACGTTAGGGATCATTATTTCAGACATAATGACGTCCCTTATCCTAATAATCTTACTAAGTGAAGCATCCGCTTTAATTGGATTCGATTGCGGAGGACAAAACCTCAACGTCACTACTGTCTCTCTTCTTGACGTTGGCGAATGTGATTTAAAAATTCGAAAGCCAAATACATCTAGTGTCCATATCCAATTGTTACAACTATCTGACTACAGTCATACTGAAGTTATCCAGTGCAAGATCGAAATTTCAAGAACTATTTTCCATTGCGGAATGCACTCACATATCTCAGCCGTTCACAACGGAAAAGCCGACTATGTCCACGAAACCGGACATTCCCAGTGCTTGCGTATGTTTCAAGACGGAAGTATAACACTCGCCGAATACGTTTTAATCCTTGGGATCAAGGTTAATCAAACGACGTACCGAAGTGTCACCCTTAGGGGACGATTGCAAGTCGATGGATATTGTAAAGGAGCGCAATATTCCGATCCATATGGAACCTGGGACAATGTAGTTGTCCAAGCCGCTGTAAAAATTACTTTGAAATCAGCCTACGTACCAGTGCAAATAAATACTGGAAAAATTAAATTAAGATCAGGAACGGTATGCAATCTTGCTGCCGGATCTTGTCTAGACGCCGACGATGGATATACTTATTGGAAACCCGTGCCTACGGATACATGTAATTTTCAACGATACGATGTCCTTTATGAAGGACCAGCAAACAAGATCTTCGAAGACAGCTCTCACTCCGATTCTCCAGTAATATACAGCCTAGTAACTCAAGAAATTACCTTTGCTATGAAGACTAAAGAACTTCCCCTGTGTGGATACACACTGCTATGCACGGAACGTCCGAAATTATTCATCCTAGAAGTAAAGCCAGGAAATACGTTCGCGAAACAAGGAACCATCGCCGTTAATAATTTAGACATCTTTACATATATGAATTCCAAATTCGTATACATCGAAAAACACGTCAAACAGCAAATGACATCCCTATATAATAACGTCATTTCTCAAAAATGCGAACTAGAAAGGCAAGTAATAACAAATGCTTTATCTTTCGCCGCTCTCCAACCAGATGAATTCGCCTACCGGCTGATGAAAGGCCCTGGATACATGGCCGTCACTGCAGGAGAAGCCGTCCACATAGTTAAATGTATTCCTATGGAAGCAATGGCAAGAAGAACTGAAAAATACTATACCGAACTCCCTGTTACTATAAGAAATAATACTTTCTTCTTAACACCTAAATCTAGAATTATCACGGAGCTCGGAAATGAACGAGAGTGCAGCATGGAACTGCCCACCTTATACCGTATAGAGGATACCTGGATACAGCTTACACCTACGATTCAAGTCCGACAAGTATCGCCTGAACAATTTAACCCTATGGCCTCTTTAACATGGAAGTATCTCACTCCCGGACCACTAGCCGTGAGTGGAATCTACTCCGAAGTCGATCTAAAAAAATTAAGAGACCACATTATGTTTCCTGCCGAGAAACCAGCATTATTGAACACTGTAGCTCGAGGACTAACGGGCCACAGCGTCAATACTGACGGAATATCAGTGTATAATTTACTTAATGAAGATTCTTTAAACAAAATAGTCGAGAGCACCGCCTCTCGAATCTGGAGAGGATTCGTTAACTTCGGATCTGCGACCGCTGGACTCGTTGGAATATTCATGATCATTCGTATAATCAAATTATTAATCGATACTATAATCCATGGTTATGCCTTGCATACAGTGTATGGTTGCAGCCTACATCTATTAGGAGCCGTATGGAGCTCCCTCGCAAATCTGCTGCTCCATCTGGCGAAGGAACCCCCTTCCCGGAGATCAAAGGAAACTAACGGACATCAATCGGACAACGACGGAACTAATGTCACAATCAATCCCACCGCGGAAGCAAACGCACCTCCAGAAATAATCACACAGCAACCTCGACCAGTTAAACCGCCGAGGACATCAAAAACTAGCAACGCAGAAAACGCCGAAGAGGTGAATATTCAAAATCCTTACACTAACCTAAAGAATCGCTTGAACACAATAGATGAGAATATCTAACTCCCTCAAACAAAATCCTCTGAAAACTATCGGATTTTGTCTTCATTAGGGGGGAGGTGTTACGTCCCGCAACAAAATTTTTATTTTTATTTAAACACGCAAAAATTGCCTCTATAATATTTAAACTGTAATTCCACCGACAAACATATAAATCTTAATCCCACCGAGTAACATATTATTGTTAATATAAATTAATATTGTTAATTAAAATTCCATCACGCCATCTATTATCACCAATATTTCTTATTATAAAATCTCACCGCGCAATGTAATATCACCAATACTTATAGTACATCAATATCATTCCGCCGCGCGATATACTATTGTCAATATCTCCGAAAATAATCTTTCTTTGTTAAGAAGCTAGCTATACATAACATAACCTCACTTAGGAATGATAGAAATAATTTTAAGTATTTGCCCACATATAGTATCATCCACATAAAAATTACCTACTTTACCGACAATAGGCAAAATCACCCACACAAAAGTTACCGACAGTCGATAAAATAAATTCCTACTTTACCGACAGAGTAAAAGTTACCGACAGAAAAGTTACCGACGGTTGATAAGGAAGTTTTCTGCCTTACCGACCGAGCAAAAGTTACCGACAGGAAAATTACCGATGGTCGATAAGGAAGTTTTCTACCTTACCGACCGAGCAAAAGTTACCGACTGGAAAATTACCGACGGTCGATAAGGAAGTTTTCTACCTTACCGACCGAGCAAAAGTTACCGACAGGAAAATTACCGACCCATGATAACACAGTTACCGACGTTACCGACTGAGGATAAAGTCATTTCCTACCTTACCGACAGTGAAGACTGTCCGTACCCACATTACCGACAGAGGGCAGCGCCATCTCTGGGGTAGCGATGATACTAACTTTACCGACATATAAGAGAATACCTCCTTTATTAATATGTAATCCTGATACACAAGAAATTTTACAAATCAAAAACCAAAAGACTTTATATACATATATATATATTTTTGAACGTCTCGGCACCGACTACACGTATATCTAATTATTTCGGGGCCTAAATTATATCAAAAATCATTGATTCCAGATTAACTCAAAAAATACTATAAATAAAAATCTTATGACAATTTTCCCTTAAGGAGCATAAAAAGTCAGACCGACACATGTATACATAATTATGAAAACTCCAATACTACTAATTTTATAAACGAAGTTTTAAAATATAATTTTCCGTATGCGATATTATGAGTCATCATCACATTCCAAACTAAGACTATGGAATATTCCGCTCGAATATTATTGCACAACATTACGCAACATGATGAAATAATTAATTATCATTAAGTAACAAATGAATTTATTGTTATTAAGCGTATGCAATAACCTCCATTTATATATTAATCCACAAAAAATCCGTTCAAGAGAACATTGCGCAACATAACGAAATAATTAACTTATTGTTAAACATTAATATTAAGTACATGCAATAATTTTTATTCAAGAACATAATAGATATAAATATTAAAAATAAAAGCAAAGAATAAAAATTGTTGCACCATTTATTGAAATAATTTATAGTCTTTATATACTTATATTCCACCGCATAAATACTTATGTTAAAATAATTGTAATTATAATAATTATGATGTCAGAATTTATTAACAATATTTAAAGGCATTTTCCATAATAATACATAGAGACAAAAATGAACTTTCGAACGGAGCATGCTAGAAACTCCGTTGACATTTCTACAGCTAGAGCTTAAAAAACTACATTAGAAAATATATGCATGTAAACTGCAAAGAAATTCTGATGGTCTAATAATTATTATAAAACTTATGTGTCAAAATACAATGTAACCAGTATAGCCGATTCTATACTGACCGCTCCGTCACCCCCACTCCAATTCTGAAGAGTCCCACCATCTACAAATTAAACTACGCCCAAACTACGCCCAATTCCTGCGGCAACGCCCAGCAGCGCGCGCATCTTCCCCACGCTTGTGCCAGCGGCGCGCGCAACCAGCCCGGAGAAGGGAACCAATGAGCGACCGCGCCGCCCACGCCGAGGCGCGCGCATCTTCCGAGGAGCGCGCATCCGTCACGTCAGCGGGAGCCAATCCCAAATCATTGCGCAACCGTCACGTCAGCGGGAGCCAATCCCAAATCATTGCGCAACAATCACGTCAGAGAAAACCAATCACCCGTTGACAACACGGCACATCCCTCGAGGCGCACGCATCTTTCGAAGCGCGCGCAGCCAGAAGCAGAGGAGGGAACCAATCACTGCTCGACTCCCTCCACGGAGAAGCGCATCTCCTACTATTGGGACCGTGTGCAAAACTGGGACTGACGACTATATAAACCCGTGCAGAGCGGTCCTCCTCGCATTTGGCCCAACGATATTTACAGTGTTAACTTGGCACTTTGCCCAACGATCTACTACAGTTACCAACTACTGGCATTTGGCCCACCGATCTTCAAGTTAATACTTATATCTCCGAGATTTTGTACGTGTATTCAGTTAATAAATTCAGTGACTATTGAACATTGAGTTTCTCAATCGAACTCCTGGACTGCAACCTCCATCCCGAACTGTCACTGAGGTAGACGGTATCCAGCGGAAGGAAGCAGCATCCACTCATCAGCCTAGTGAAGGGAAGCAGCCTTCACACACTAGGACGTTTCAGACACTGGTAAATATCCGGCCACTTGTCATTAATCTAACCTTTAATTTCTACTAACAACTAAATTCAGTGAAACAGTGCGCGACAATTCGGGAACCTTACCTTTGATTACCCGTATCCCTTAATCCAATTATTCAACTTAGTAAATATCATTTCCAATTGGAAAATTTATCCGGGACTTATCTCTTTGATAAGACGACGCGATAGACAGTGAGCGAGTGCGAAACTGCAGCGGCAGGTCGAACCCAAGTCTGGCTCGGTGGAAAAATAATTATCTTGAGGAATTTATTCCCATGATAGAGGTTGTTTCTCAACCTAGAGCTGGTGAGGCAATAGAAAAAATAAGCGGCCTCCTGTCAATCGACGTTTGAGTAGGCGAAAATACAGTTTTCGATTAATAGGCAATTATCTTGAGGGATTTATCCCAATGATAGAAGTTGACCTTTTGATCTTGGATTGAATTTAGCCTTAACTTCAAAATACGAGATACATTCCAGGACTTAGAGACAATACACTGGCTTAGTTTATAACAATTTGAATCATTATCACTACTTGCAATTATAACCTAACCTTACGAGGTTAATACTAAGCCAGCCGTATGATAGGTGGATACCTTGTCAGCGTATCCAAACTCCTGATTTTTCCACGAATCCTCTTTCGATTTTCAGAGAATCAAAATAAAATAAGAATTTATTTGAAACCAAGATAACACATTAACATTTCAAACAAATAAATTCTCGATAATCCTAATTTACCATCAGTTGGTAATTTTTCCAATAGTCATCAATCAAAACTTACCATCGGTCGATAACTTACCATCGGTCGATAACTTACCATCGGTCGATAACTTACCATCAGTCGATAACTTACCATCGGTCGGTAAAACAGAAAGTGATGTTAACCATCGGTCGGTAAAACAGAAATCTAACTTACCATCGGTCGGTAAAACAGAAAGTGACGCTAACCATCGGTCGGTAAAACAGAAAGTGACGCTAACCATCGGTCGGTAAAACAGAAACCTAACTTACCATCGGTCGGTAAAACAGAAATCTACATTACCGACGGTCGGTAATTTTCGGGAGTCAACGTTACCAACAATAAAATTTTTTATACTAATCTTTCTATTTCTGCCGGTCTATACTTCTATCAACTTTGGGGACATCTATCTGACTATACTCGGGATAACAATTATAAATTGAACATTCATATGGAATTCCTTTTTCTTTTTTTATTAACAGGTATCGGGTATTCTTAAATTCAACTTTACGCAAAAGTAAGTGACTTCAAAATCACCAAAGTCTTAAATACTAAATAGACAGGTTTATAATTGGTTAATTAAACGACAGATGGTCCGAGTGAGACAAGGTAACTTCAATACCCGTCGAAATATTCTACGCCGTGTGAGACGAAATAGGCAAACGCGACGTACCTTCTTCCCTATCATCACTCTTGAGAATGAAATAATTGCACCAGTTCCCGAGATCATCGACTTAGAACCTCAGTCACCTATCCCCATAATCACTATTGAGGAAGAAAGCCACGAAATTATCCCAGTCCCACATAATCAATATTCTCCCTCCAATCTAGTAGAAAGAATTACCGAAGATAGAAGCAACTGTTCAACCATCTCGCTAAACTCCGACCAGGCATCCATCCCCGGACCTTCAGTGGATTGGAGTCAGAGTCCAGAGACTGCTTCCATCTCGGGGACATTCCAACATCTTGACACCGTACCCCTATACAACTACTATCCCGAGGAAAACGGCCTATATAGTCCTCCTAGCTATTCCCCCGTGGCATATGAAGACCCAGACCCCTTTGAGCCCTTAGAGATTTCCCTAGCTTCCCCAGAAAGACCCATCTCAACCATAAACATCGAATATTCTTACTTTCTACCAGAATTGTACGGTTACCCGAGGGAGGAATAAAAGGATATTCAAATTTGTAAAATAGAAATATATATATATATACTTTGAACAAAACAGAATAAAATTATGAAATTTAGTGTGAACGTTTATTCACTCTCCACCTAGAATCCTCTGCCAAGCACAATAGACCTTCAATCTCTCGGCGTCCCAGGGTATAGCCGGCCTAGCAGGTTGCCCTAAAACAAATTGAGAGATTAATTGCGTCCAACTGGGAAAGTAAGACTTCCAGACCAGTCCTGAGGAACTGGGGACGTAACAAAGTGTACATTAGATTGAAAAAAGATCCAGGTCCGACCTGGCAATAGCCAAAGGTCTTGGAAATATACAATATATTATCTAAAAGGTCCCTGCAACATCCCTTAGACATGTATATATATATATATACAGAGTAGGCCATTTTAATCCGTCCACGGGAATATCTCCTCAGGTAGGGGCGATAGCGGAAAATGCCTCAGACAAACGTTGTTATGGCTTGAATGGGGCCATAAGATGGTGTTATTGGTTTGACCTTGAAAAGTCGTTTAAAGGTCACGTGAAGGTCACCTTCAATTTTTTAAATGGATCCCTCTATTTTTTATTACTTATTCTTGTAGCTTATCTTGAGAGCTTTCCAAAATACTATAATAAAGTATTTCTTCATTGAGTACTTTTCGAGTTATGAGGCTTGAAGTAATTTCTTAATTTTACATAAACCATAAAATATCTAGTAAAATATTCATTTTTTGATTATCTTACCTTAATACTTTTATGTACAAAATAATGAGAGGAATCAATTGGTGTAAAGAAAAAACATAGTTGTTTTTAAGAAAAAAGATGTAATTTGCAATTAATTATTTTTTCTATAACTATCCTCTGTTCTATCTTCTGTATTCTTTGGAAATGTACAAAAATCTTTTCTTAGATTTTCTAAGAAAACATTTTTTACATTTCCTCTTGACGGAAGACATCACCTTCTCGCGGTTTCCGTTGAGAAACAACATGTACTTTGTTTATTTACGAATTGATAAATTATACATGTTATATTAGAATATTATTCGTTAGAGGATATTATTAACATACATAATTTTTTGAGGAAAAAACGTACATGTTGGCCCAAAGTGGATTTTTATCGTTTATATTCTCTTTCTCTCTGTCCTTTATTTTTCAAATTTGTTTATATCTTTAATATTCATTTTTATCATTTATATTCTCTTTCTATCTTTTATTTTTCAAATTAGTTTACATCTTTTATATACAGAATAAATTATAATTAAGAGCTTTATTTAATTAATTTATTTAATTTTTTACAGGATTAGAAGATTTATTTGATTATTATTTTTACAGGATTAAAATACTTATTTAATTATTTGTGTAAATTTTGTGTGCTTTTACGCGAGACGCGAGATCTGATAAACGGATCGAGCCGCTAACAAACGATTCTCGAGGCGTTAGCTTTAACTATATCTCAAGAGGGAAGGAGACAGTAGACAGTATGTTTGCACTCTTCTATTGCCCGAAGCTTGCCGAGCGCCACACGTACACGGCTCTTTCCTTGTGTGCGTAGCGTGCAGCGGGCCAAAACTGACATCCCTGAGCGGAGGATGTCACTGAGTGCACGGACGAACAGACACGCGACTCAACAGCGGACACATCCCACGTCAGGTCGAAAGTGATCAGTCAGGCGGGCACTCCTCACATCAGAATTTTTAAAATTTAGAGAATTCCACCAATATGGTGGAAGAGAAGACGAGCGACGCAGAACCACCATTACACCACCAAACTTAATTTCTGGTATCCAGCAGATATCCCGGAGTGAACCGTTCGAAGTCGCGACATTTAAGGGGTAATACTACCTTGTAATTTTTTT